>NC_067240.1:19237500-20437500 GCF_019924925.1 Ctenopharyngodon idella | reverse complement strand
TAAACCAGTGGTTCCCAACTACGTTCCTCCCCAACACTGCATATTTTGTATCTCTCCTTTGACTGACACACCCATTTCAGGTCTTGGAGTCTCTACTAATGAGCTGATGATCTGAATCTGGTGTGATTGATTAAGGAGACAAAGAAAACATGCAGTGTTGGGAACCCCTGTTGTAAACTACTGAAAACGTGGAATAACAAAACCACTGTCATTCAGCATAATGGGTGACACTATGGTATAACATGAAACATTTGTTGTGCTGAAGGACAAAAGCGTGATAATGAAGGACAGATTTCGGTAACACTCTAGAATAACTCAAGCTATGAAGCATTAGTTAAGTATTAGTAAATAGTTAATTCATTATTTTTAAAACATTAATAGATATTAGTAAGCAGTTTATAAGTACACCTATAAATGCTTTGTTCTTGATTCATAAGCATATCTATAATGTGTTTAATAATTGTATTTTCATACTTTATTAATGATCAATTTATCATTTCTAAATTATATATTACATTATTTACAAACCAGTTATTTAGGAGCTGTCAGTGGTTCATAAGATCATTTATAAAGTGTAAGTAAATGATTAATAAACAATTTAAATGTACATTTATGCATCTTATTATTTAGACATATAGTAATAGTTATTCAGTGTGTTATGATTATTCAGGTAGTTATAAAACATTTAGTAGTTGTCTGTTAACTATTTTGGTAACACTTACAATAAGGTTGTATTAGTTAACATTAGATAATGCATTAGTTAACATTAACTAACCATGAACAACACCTCTGTTCAGCATTAGTTAATCTTTGTTAACGTTAACTCACGCATATGCATCTGTTCCTGTGAACAGCGCAATTAGTTAACATTAGTTAATGCATTAGTTATTCTTTGTTAACGTTAACTCACGCATATATTAATGTATCTGTTCCTGTGAACAGCGCAATTAGTTAACATTAGTTAATGCATTAGTTATTCTTTGTCGACGTTAACTCGCACATATATTAATGCATCTATTCACGTTAACAGCGCAAGTAGTTACCATTAGTTAATGCATTAGATAACATGAACTAATCATGAACAATGCCTCTAAATAGCTTTAATGTTTTAAGGTTATCTTACTGTACTTACATTAATTTATGTAGCAGTTGACACATTTCTAACTCACCACTCACACTAAAGGTAAAAATGCCATTGTGTACCTTATCAGCATTATTTATTAACAAGGCATAGATTTGGGCTGTAAACATAATTCTGAAGTGGAAACCATCTAAACATTAACAGATATGTTGTTCATGTTTATATGCACTTTACTATCATTATTTAAATTCAACAAAGCATTCATTAATGGAATTTGTGAATCTTATTTTAAAGTGTACACTATTTCAACATTAACTGATGCGTTACTAACATTTGTAGACCCTTTAGTAATATGACTTACCATTAACAAAGCATTTATTAATGGAATTTGTGAACCTTATTGATTTTACTGAACCTTAAATGAGTGAAAGCCATTCTTCAAATACATTTTCAGAACCTTTATTACCAGCCTGGACTCATTGTTAATATGTAGGTATTAATACGTATTTCAAAGACACAAAACGTACATTTTTGTATGTTTAGAAAGGTGCTGAAACGTACAACATTGACTTATTTATAGCACTAAAACGTAAAAATACTTACTATATTTTTAAGAATATATTTACGAATCTTTCATGTCATAATGATAAAGATATATGTATAATTTTCCTTTTATCGTTTTGTAGATAAATGTAAGATCCCTAAACCCCATCCCTATACCCATTTTACACAGAATGTTAAACTAATAAAACATAAATAAATGTTCAGGAAAATGACAATTTTAGTAAAAAATATAACATTAAAACGATATTTTGAGCCACTAATCCACACCTACCCCTAAACCTACCCATAACAATTTCTTAAAACTCCGTACTGATATAAATAAAAGAATAACAGACAATCAAGCGTAATCACAATAATTTATTTTTTGCAAAAATGTCAAAAGTGGTACCAAAAGTAGTTCAAATGATGATGAGTTCCAGTCGCATTCCTCTCTGGCGGTAATAGTTTTTATAGGGTTCAGAGCAGAATTTAAGCTATTAATCCATGAAAATATGAATCCTGCTTCTCTTCGTGAAGGCGCGTACTCATTTCAAATGTCAATCCACTGAAACACTGCAGGTCGCAATCTGTGACGAAGCAGGTGAGATCCAATGAGCGTTTGATATCAGTGCAGTAAACCATGCATTAAAGGTTCTCGAGGGCGCAACTTTCAAATTTGAATCATAACGAGCGCGAACTTTGACTATGAATGTCGCTGCTGAGAATGAAGATGAAGATCGCCGGAAAAAAGCGCAGAATTTGGATCTGTTCCTCACAAACATAGGGATTATAAAGATTTGGAGTACAGTGAACAAATAAAGTTGATGTGATTTGGTAATTTATGTTGTGCTTTGGTGTATCTTATGCATTGTCAGTCGCTGCATAGGAGAAAACGCCTTCTGTGTCGCACAGCAAAATATTACAAAATGGTTAAACAATTACAGACTTTTTTTTTTTTTTTTTTTTTCATTTAAATGCTTTGTCAATGGTAAGTCATGTTAATAAAGGGTCAATAAATGTTAGTAACACATCAGTTAATGTTGAAATAGTGTACACTTTACAATAAGGTTCACAAATTCCATTAATGAATGCTTTGTTGAATGTAAGTAATAATAGTAAAGTGCATATAAACATGAACAACATATCTGTTCATGTTTAGATGATTTCCATTTCAATTATATTTAGGCCTACAGCCCAAATCAATGCCTTGTAATTAAATAATGCTGATGAGGTACACGATAGCATTTTACCTTTAGGGTAAGATGGTGAGTTAGAAATGTTCACCCTTAGTGTGTCAACTGTTACATAAACTAATGTAAATATGTACAGTAAGTTAACCTTAAAACATTAAGGCTATTTACAGGCATTGTTCGTGATTATTTCATATTATAGTGCATTAACTAATGTTAACTACTTGCACTGTTAACATGAATAGATGCATTAATATATGTGCGAGTTAACGTTAACAATGATTAACTAATGCTGAACAGAGGTGTTGTTAATGGTTAGGTAATGTTAACTAATGCATTAACTAATGTTAACTAATTGTGCAGTTAACATGGATACATTCATTAATATATGCGTGAATTAACGTTAACAAACATTAACTAATGCTCAACAGAGGTGTTGTCCATGGTTAGTTAATGTTAACTATTGCATTAACTAATGTTAACTACTTGCGCTGTTAATGTTAATAGATGCATTAATACATGTGAGTTAACGTTAACAAACATTAACTAATGCTGAACAGAGGTGTTGTTCATATTTTATATATATATATATATATATATATATATATATATAGAATGTATAGCTTATTTTTTTCCAAGAGCATGATCTAAGTAAGTTCATCTGTCATACTAACTACAAACTAAGCTTCTAATGACAGGTTCGAGAGCTGCAGATCCAACCACAATTTTGCAATGCTGTTTGCAAATATATACTAGAATTATGGTTTTGGGAAACACCAAATCACTGAACTTTGATGGTAACAACAACACATGCAATCATAGCTGCCTAAAAATTCTTTTGGGAAACACACCCCTGGTAAGCAGTGCACCAATCACAGAAAAGAGAGATAAAAGTGTATTTTCACTCTTGAGGTATGATGACAAGACTTAAGTTGTGGTGGCACATAAATAAAATGGTGATGCCTGCTTAGATCTACTCGGAGACAACCAGGTTGTGCTCTTCATAACTAATGATAATTTAGTAACACTGACTAATAGAGTTAGATGCCTCTGTATATGAAGTGACATTTATATGAAGTGGCGTGACGTGTATCTATCGGTCATTTTCCTTGGTAAGTAAAGAATATTTCAGATGTAGTCATATTATATCAAACTCATATTACATAATTGTACAGTGATCAACAATATTTCTTGAGTCCTGTAAGCAAGTGTAAATGGAAAAAAAAGGTCAAATTCCCTTGGTAAAATTGAGGAGTAACCTTTCTACAGAAAGATAATAAAGAGTGACATAACTAAGAAAACCCTAGTATCTTTTTTCAGCATTAGTTTAAAATATGACTACTCTCTGGAAGCATATGTAATCTACCTGTAGCAATGCTTTGAGATATTGTGTTGTTAATACAAGTGTTTGTCACTTAATCTGTGTTTTCTATAGGTCACAAATGGACAACCTGACATTCAGATATAGTGTACTCTTAGTGGAGGGACTGCAAGTTACACCTCAGTCAAGCCAGCTTACATTCATTTTTCTGTTGATGGCTTATGTCTTTGCAATGGTGTCTAACATTGGGATTTTGATTCAGATCTCAGCAGAAAAAAGTTTACACCAGCCTATGTACATTCTTTTCTGTCACTTGCCAGTGAGTGATATTATTGGAACAACTGTCCTCGTACCGCGTTTACTGAAGGACTTAATAACAGACCCCTCTGAGCGCTACATCACATATGTGGAGTGTGTTTTCCAAGCTTTTTTTACACATTTATATGGAACAACATCCAATACTATTCTAATGATCATGGCCTTTGACAGATATGTGGCCATATGCAATCCACTGCGATACCCAACTATAATGAGCAATAAAATGATTGTAAAATTGTCGGCAGGAGCCTGGGGTGCTGCAGTAGTTCCAGTGTCAATTTTGATCGGCCTCAGTGTGCGTCTCTCTCACTGCAGATCATTCATTGCAAACCACTTTTGTGACAATGCTTCACTATTTAAACTGTCCTGTGAAAATACAGTGATTAATAATGTATATGGATTAACTTTTACTGTGGTTTTACTCACCTCCTCACTGGGGTGGGTGTTACTGACATATCTCAGAATAGCAATGGTATGTATAAAAAGCAAAAACAAAGCAACTAACAGCAAAGCAATAAAAACCTGCAGCACTCACTTAGCTGTTTATATAATCATGCAGATCTGTGGATTTGTTCCAATTTTTCTCCATCGTTTCCCTGTATATGCTGAGAGTAGGAAGTTCGGGAGTGTACTGTTTCATGTTATACCACCTGGATTGAATCCCATAATATATGGTTTACAATCCAAGGAAATAAGACAAAGGATGTTAAAAATGTGCATAAATAAAAGTTAATTCTATCTGATTTTTATTTATTTGTAGATTTATTTATGCAATCAAGTGCAAATTTTAAATTTTAAATACTTAAATACATATTTGGTAACATTTTATAATAAGGTTCATTAGTTAACATTTGTTAACTACTTTAGTTAAAATGAACTAATAATGAACTGCATTTCTACAGCATTCATTAATCTTTGTTAATGTTAATTTTAACATTTACTAATACATTATTAAAATCAAGAGTTGTATTTGTTAACATTAGTTAATGCACTGTGAACTAACATGAACAAACTATGAACAGCTGTATTTTTATTAACTAATGTTAACAAAGATTAACAAATACAGTAACAAATGTATTGCTCATGGTTAGTTCATGTTAGTTAATACATTAACTAATGTTAACAAATGAACCTTATTGTTACCACATATTTTAATTTCTTTCTATGAATTTCCTCTGTATAGGCATATCCGACAAAGCAGGCAACATGTATAGATGTATAACATAAATATGTGATAACAGTCAACATTATTAATGAAGGCATAATTTGTAGCTGGTGTACACTAAATAAATATTAATAATTATTGTTAATTTGTTCTTTTCATCATTTCAAGTGTATAATATCATTTATGTATTAAGCAATATGTGTAATAAAAAAAAAATAGAGTGAAGAAAATGGAATAAAGCAGGCAACATTTGTGCATCAACATTTGCACATGCACAGAAAGCAAGAATATTTAAAGCTTCGTTGAGCTTAGTTTGAGCCAACCCTAGATTGTTAGTATCAGAAAATTCTCAACTCCCCAACAGTTTCTCCAATTCTAAGAAGGGTATTTCACGCTTCACCTTTTCCATTGTGATTATACAATATCAGTAGAGGGCATTGCTATCTTGCTATCTATAAGTAGTTACATTCAAAATAAGCTACCCAAATCCTTTGGAGACTTTCAGTTGGATGACATACTATAGACAGTTCTCCATCAGATGAGGTTCATTCATCTGGAATGTATCTTTTAATATTGGTTAATATGTATATTGCTTTAATATACTGTATATCTTCATTCTTTGCAATTTAATTAATAATTAGTTCAGTCATGATACTTTAAATGGCAAAGACTGATATCCCCTTTATTATGAAATCTACTAGCAATCACATAATTTACTACACAGCACAAGCTGATTCTGTGGCCAATGAGATTAGTCAAAGTAGCATCATATGTTTTGATAGGAATGAAAATGAGGCTGTGATTGTACTATTGTTTAAAAACATACCGATTATTAAGAAAAATTCAGTAGACAAAACACTATAAAACAGTTGTGAAAAAAAGTTGTGATAGTTACATGATCTAGGAACTTTATGCAGCGTGTGCCACCGTAAAAACTGTACACTTTCTTCGTAACTGTCACAGACCCACCAGGCTCCACCATCAGCCAATCACACCGCACTCCCTCACCAGAGTACTAATCACACACACACCTGTTTCCCATCAGCACCTGATCACCACAGCTACATAAGCACACCACTCACCTCAGTCAGTGCTGTGTCATCTGTGTGTGAGTTTACTTATCTGCTACTTGTGATCATCCCGTCAGTCAACAATCATCCATCCATGATCTACATATTAGTAAGACAAGGACTGTATCAGCATTCTGTTACCACTGCACTAAAGTCTTCAACTACAACCCACTTAACTGCTTTACTGTGTTTACCGTGCTGTTCACCAATAAATCATCACCTGTTTTCATATCTGTTGTCTCCTGCCATTCTGTCCGTAACAGTAACCTGCATACGGAAGGCGGTCTGGCGGAAGCTCGATATTTGACTTCATAACTTCATAACGCATTGCTTCACTTCAGAAGGCCTTTACTAACACTCTGGAGCCATGTGGAGTACACATTTATGATGGATGGATGTGGATGGAAGCACTTTGTTCAGCTCATACTCATTGAACCCTATCGCTGCCATTATAAAGCTCGGATGTGTCAGAATATTTATTAATATTTCTCCGATTGTCTACATCAGAAACAAGAAAGTCATATACACCTAGGATGGCTTGAGGATGAGTAAAGGTTGGGCTAATTTTCATTTCAAAGTGAACTAATCCTTTAAGAACATCTAAGTGTACTCAACCGTGCTATTTTGAGACACCATGAAATATGAACTAAAATGTGCTTTTAATATACTATCTCTGTATTTAAAAAAATGTAGTTACCACTTGTAGTACACTAAGTTTTTCACCTTGGGTACATAAGTATTCACAGCTTTTGCCATGACACTCAATATTGAGCTCAGATGCATCCTGTTTCCACTGATCATCCTTGAGATGTTTCTACAACTTGATTGGAGTCCACCTGTAGAAAATTCAGTTGATTGGACATGATTTGGAAAGGCACACACTTGTCTATATAAGGTCCCACAGTTAACAGTGCATGTCAGAGCACAAACCAAGCCATGAAGTCCAAGGAATTGTCTGTAGACCTCCGAGACAGGACTGTATCGAGGCCCAGATCTGGGGAAGGGTACATAATTTTCTGCAGCATTGAAGGTCCCAATGAGCACAGTGGCCTCCATCATCCGTAAATTTAAGAAGTTTGAAACCACCAGTTCTCTTCCTAGAGTGGGCAACCCGGCCAAACTGAGCGATCAGCGGTAGGTCAGGGAGGTGACCAAGAACCCGATGGTCACTCTGACAGAGCTCCAACATTTCTCCAACTCCGTGGAGAGAGGAGAACCTTCCAGAAGAATAACCATCTCTGCAGCACTCCACTAATCGGGCCTGTATGGTAGAGTGGCCAGACAGAAGCCACTCCTCAGTAAAAGGCACATGACAGCCCACCTGGAGTTTGCCAAGAGGCACCTGAAGGACTCTCAGACCATGAGAAACAAAATTCTCTGGTCTGATGAAACAAATATTGAACTCTTTGGCCTGAATAGCAAGTATTATGTCTGGAGGAAACCAGGCACTGCTCACCACCTAGCCAATACCATCCCTACAGTGAAGCATGGTGGTGGCAGCATCATGCTGTGGGGATGTTTTTCAGCGGCAGAAACTGGGAGACTAGTCAGGATTGAGGTAAAGATGAATGCAGCAATGTACAGAGACATCCTTGATGAAAACCTGCTCCAGAGTGCTCTGGACCTCAGACTGGGGCAATGGTTCATCTTCCAACAGGACAACGACCCTAAGAACACAGCCAAGATAACAAAGGAGTGGCTACAGGACAACTCTGAGCGTCCAAAACAAATATTCCAGCAACGGCCTTTGTTCTGGGAGCAGGAGAAGACGCACTGCTTGTGAGTCCATTGTTTTTTCTGTTTTGGTTCCATGTTCTGTCATGCTGTGGTTGTATAAGCGCACGAAGGAGAGAACTATAACATTATTGGTAACACTTTACAATAAGGGTCCATGAATAATCATGTACTAATACCTGAATTAATACTTAATTCAGCATGAACTAATGATTACTGAAAGCATGAACTAATCATGAACCAATGAAGAGCTAACCTTAACTACGACAGGAGTCATATGAATTCATGCATGAATAACAGCAGCCTTAACTACATGTTAGTACATGTTTGATAGTTAATACATTAATTAACATTTATGGCTAAACCAAATCAAACAGCTTCTTTAAGAAGATTAAGAAGTAATCTGACTTTGAAACAAATTTAAATAATATTATCAGAGTTTAAACTTTTGACTGCAGCTTTGTCATAAACATTACTGAATAGCACAGAATTAAGTGATCCTCATTAAATGTATAAAACACTAAATACACTAATAATTGATCTTAAAAGGTCTTTATCTGTTTTGTGTTGTTCTCTTTCCCTTCAAACTCACCCTACTGCAATTTATGCACAGCTAAATAAAAACATAAAAATTCAAAACCAACAAAGAACGTTTGTGGAACAGTTCCCAAAGAAATGACCAAACTGGAATCATGGTCAGAACATTTGCTGGGATCAGTACAGTTCAACCTCCATCCAGACGCAGGCCGTGATGATACTGTCCTCCTCTCTCTGACTTCTTGAAAAGCCACACGTCATCACTTAACTGGCCTGAACACTAGCTGTGTATTTGATAGTAAGTTTAAAATAAAACATGTGCTTAATTTAGTAGGTAGTTCACAGTGAATTAATTATGTCTAGACCCTCTCAAGTAAAGTCATTACAAAATAATGCATTACAATACGACAAAACAATAATTACGGTACATAACGTCTTGAAAAATACCAATACAAAACACATGCAGACATGACTTTAATTATCAATTCAGTTAACCAACGCAAACAACATCTATTAGAATAAAACGCAGCAATACCGTAGCAACTAATGCGCCGAGCGAGCAAGCAACTAGAGTGCGCCACTAATGAGTGTCCCACCAGAAACAAACCCTGCATACTGTATTCCCGGGAAGAAAAGTAGTTATGTCTAAACATAAATGAACAATAAAAATCAGAAAACGGTTTAGATCAAATTAAATTTATTAGTGGTAGTTATTAGTCTATTTTCCACATTTGATTAGACAGATCTATGTAATTAATGGCAAAATAATCATTTTTATTATTTGTCACATTAAAATAGTCACCTTTATTTCTATAATAATGCTTTATTCAATACAGATTGTTAAAGCAGCATACAGTGATGAACATGAAAATAATGATTGAATGATGCAAACAGAGTTTAATTTTGCTGTAAAGCAGTATAAAAAATAAAGCTAACTTATCTAGATATTTAATGCATTAATTAACATTTGGGGTAAACTAAATCAAACAGTCTCTATAAGAATAAATAATTAGGTCTCTGACTTTGAATTAAACATGAATAAATACTGTCAAAATTTAAACTATAATACCATAATGCATACAGCTTCGTGACAAATAATTAGAATGGTGCATGATTATTTTGCCATTAATTACATAGATCTAATATCTAATCAAGTGTGGAAAATAGACTAATAACTACCACTAATAAATTTAATTTGATCTAAACCGCTTTCTGATTTTCACTGTTCATTTATGTGTCACAGACACGCCAGGCTCCACCATCACCCAATAACAGCGCACTCCCTCACCAGAGTACTGATCACACACACCTGCACCTCATCAGCACGGCAATCACCACCAGTACAAAAGACACGCTCACTCACACAGTCATCGTCCGGTCTCGTTAGCATCTAAGACTTACCTTCATGCTTACCTCAAGGACTCCTGCAAACTACTTACCTGTCTCCAGCGTGTTCCCAAGTCTCTTTCTGTGTCTCCCATCTTCGTGTGAGTTCTCCAGTGTCTTATCTGCTCTGCTTCGCCAGCCATTCGTCAGTCAACCCAGCTCACCATCACTGCAAAACAAAGGACAGTATCATTCATCTAATAGTCACCATTTACCCACATTCTCACCATTTACTCACCTGCATTCCTGTTATCTCTGCTGGTTGTTCAATAAACACCCATTACCTGCATTCCTTGTCTCCGACCCTTCTGTATTGTAACATTATGTTTAGACATAACTAATTTTCTTCTGGGGACTACAGTATGTAGGGTTTGTTTCTGGTGGGACACTCATAAGTGGCACAGTCTGGTGCTTGCTGTTGTCTGATGTCTGATTTGGTGGACCGAATTGATAATTAAAGTCATGTTTGCATGTGTTTTTTATTTGGAATTTTCAGGAAGTTATGAACTATAATTAACTGTATTGGTTTGTCGTTTATTTGTATATGCTTTGATTAGCATTATCTTGTGGACGCGCCATATTTGATTGTAAATGTTCCGGATATGTATTTACAGGTATGTTCTTTTGAGTCCATATATGTTTGATGTCAATAAATAATAAAAGAACTCCAGATAACCATTATCATCTGTTCCCTTTCATGGGGATCACCTCTGCGTGATTACGTCTTGAAGCACTTGTGAAATCGAACCAATAGGGTGATGGGATGTCAGAGCGAGTGACGTCATGGACCAGGAAACTATAAAGCACACCTGAGAACAAAGAACGCCAGCTTCTGTTTCTTCAGCAAGCGCTCTGTGTTATCATGTGTCTTATTTGGTGTTGTCTGTCAGTTACATATACAGCCTGAATAGATCTCTTCTTCTGAGGACAAGAGTATTTTTTGTACACCCAAGCATGTATGTATATATATATATATATATATATATATTTAAGACACGTTATGGCGAGCAAACAACAGTTTATCAAGTGTGTTCATCCCTGCCCTCGTTTCATCACGGGTGGGGATACACACGAGATGTGTGTTGTTTGTTTAGGAGTGGAGCATGCCCAGGCAGCTCTCAAGGGAGCTGTCTGTGTGCATTGCGAAAAGCTTACACTCAGAACATTCCGTTCTCGCTGGGCACTCTTTGACAAAAAAGAGGAGGGCACCGCGTCCAGTGTTCCCCACGGGTCGGGTCCCGCTTCTGCCGAGGCAGAGTGCCGGCTTCAGTCATGGGGTTCACAGATGGATCTGACAGAGGGGTTTGAGACGGGCTCAGCCTTATCTCTGCCCTCACCTGTCAGACCCAGTGTCTCTTCTCTGGTGGTGGAAGCACACGCTGCGGTTTCTTTCCCCCGGAGAGAGACACCAGCGCTTCATCTATCCAGCCCTGAGGAGGTGGATGTGGTGAGCGTCGAGGCTGGAGATGAGGACTCGCCATCCTGTTCTCCAGCCTATGAGGAGATGCTAGAGGTTGTGACCAGGGCAGTGGAAAAATTACATATTGAATGGCCCGCTGAAAGACATGAAGCGCTGCAAAAGAGCAAGCTGGATGAGCGCTTTCTGCCTGCTAGGTCACAACCTCTGCGTCGGGGACTGCCGTTCTTTCCCGACCTCCACACTGAGGTGTTGAGGTCGTGGCAGAGACCAGCGCAGTATAGAGTGTTCAGCCCCCAGAATTCGGTCTATTCTAATATCGTGGGGCTGAAACAGTATGGTTATGGGGCGATGCCTCGGGTAGAAGAAACGCTTGCGAGCTATCTCTCGTCTGAGTCTGCATCATCCCTCAAATCCCCGACGCTGCCCACCAGACCGCTAAGAACTACATCAGCGCTGGTGGGCAAAGCTTATTCGGCAGCAGGTCAGGCTGCAGCTTCCTTACACACGATGTCAATATTGCAAGCTTACCAGGCTGACCTGCTGGGGGAAATAGATGAGAGCGGGGAGGTTAGCTTTGAAGCGATCCAAGAGCTAAGGAAAGCCACTGACTTATCTCTCCGGGCCACCAAGAAGAAGACTAAAACAATCGGCCGATCTATGGCAGCCCTGGTGGCCACAGAGAGGCATTTATGGCTCAACTTATCTGACATCAAAGAGAAAGATAAGAGTGTGCTTTTGGATGTGCCGCTGTCTTCCCTGGGCCTCTTCGGCGTCTCTGTCACATCGGTAGTCGAGAGGTTCCAGGAAGCCAAAAAACAGTCAGCGGCCTTCCAGAAGTTCCTCCCCCGCCGCTCTCTACCCTCCGAGGCTGCTGAGCGGGAGCAGCCTCGGCCGTCAAGCAGCTCCTCAGCGCGTAGAGCACAACAAAAATAGAGTGTCGCCACCCGTGCTTCCCTGCAAAGAGCTTGGGGACCGGGACGGGCAACACAGTTGAAGCCTTCTAAGGGTAAGACAGATCTGAGGACTGTCATTATCGCGAGGAAGGCTTCGAAGAGGTCCTGACGCCAGTGGCAAAGGACATCTGAGGGCAGCCCCCTCCGGAGAGGGTCCTGTATCACACTATATGGTACCCGTCCCTCTTCGGTGCCCTCAGAGGGCCGTTCTGCCAACCCTGCCACCTCGTGTGCTTCAGGGCGCAGCGGTCCCCACCGACCCTCTGAGGAGGGCCGGCCAGCGTTTGATTCGGTTGTTCCCTGCCGGTTCACCGCTTCAGGGCGCCGAGTTGAATGCTCAAAAAACACCAGAGGCCAGCCTCGAGAGACTGGTTCCCTTAGTAGAATTTCTGGCAGAATGGAAGCTTCTTCCCAATATTTCTCAATGGGTGCTGCTCACAATAGAAAAGGGTTACAGAATACAATTCGGGTCTTGCCCGCCCCGGTTCAGTGGGGTCCTCCCTACGGTGGTGGACCCCGAGCAGTCTCTGGTAATGGAACAGGAGGTTATGACACTCTTGCAAAAAGGAGCTATAGAAAGGGTTTCTCCTCCCAGCAAGCTGTCAGGGTTTTACAGCCGTTACTTCATTGTTCCAAAGAAGGATGGAGGGTTGTGTCCTATTCTAGATTTACGTGTGTTAAATCGCTCTATTCAAAATCTCAAGTTCAAGATGCTTACACTCAAACAGATTACCACACAGATCAGGTCCGAGGACTGGTTTGTGACAATAGATCTGAAAGACGCTTACTTTCATCTATCCATCCATCCTCAGCACAGGAATTTCCTCAGATTTGCTTTTGGGGGCGAAGCTTATCAATACAGGGTTCTTCCTTTCGGTCTAGCACTTTCACCCCGCACCTTCACGAAATGCATGGATGCAGCTCTGGCTCCTCTGAGACTCCAGGGCATCCGCGTGTTGAATTATATTGACGATTGGTTGATTCTAGCTCAATCCGAGCAACTGGCAGTTCAACATCGATATGTTGTTCTGTCCAATATGAGAAGGTTAGGGATGAGACTCAATGCCAAGAAGAGTGTGCTTCTTCCAGCACAAACTACCAACTATCTAGAGGTAGTCTGGGATTCCACCACGATGCAGGCACATCTGTCTCCTGCTCGGGTGAATTCCATCCTCTCAGCTGTGAATGGTGTGAAATTAGGCCAGTCACTCACTGTAAAACAGTTTCAGAGACTGTTGGGTCTGATAGCTGCTGCGTCCAACGTGATACCTTTTGGCCTGCTGCACATGTGGTTACAGTGGTGGCTCAGGACCAAGGGGTTTTCTCCGAGGGGAAATCCTTTTTGCATGATCAAGGTCACGCGGCGATGCCTTCGTGCCTTAGTCATGTGGAAGAAGCCTTGGTTCCTGTCCCAGGGACCTGTGTTGGGAGCTCCTTGTCGTTGCGTAATGCTAACAGGCTGGGGGGGGCAATCATGAGTGATCGCTCAGCTCAGGGTCTTTGGGAGGACCATCTACTTTCCTGGCACATAAATCAGCTGGAAATGATGGCGGTATTTCGAGCACTCAAATACTTCCTCCCAGACCTGAGGGGCCACCATGTGTTGGTCCGCACGGACAACATGTCGGTGGTCTCCTATATCAACAACCAGGGGGGTCTGAGGTCTCACCAGTTGTGCAAGTTAGCCCATCGGATCCTCCTGTGGGCCCAGGGGAAGCTCCTCTCCCTGAAAGCAGCTTATATCCCGGGGCATCAAAATGTGGGGGCAGACATCCTGTCGAGGCAGGGGCCAAGGCCCGGGGAATGGAGACTCCACCCTGAGGTGGTGGAGCTCATTTGGAAAAATTTCGGTTGCGCAGAAGTCGACCTGTTTGCTTCGGAAGAAACTTCTCATTGCCCACTGTGGTATTCTCTGACTCATCCAGCCCCGAATAGGGAACGAGACGCTGCATCTCCTTGCCATACTCCCTTCATGCCTGTGAGCGTCTTGCTTCAGCCAATCAGAAGCTGGTGTTCTTTGTTCTCAGGTGTGCTTTATAGTTTCCTGGTCCATGACGTCACCCGCTCTGACGTCCCGTCACCCTATTGGTTCGATTTCACAAGTGCTTCAAGACGTAATCACGCAGAGGTGACCCCAATGCGTATCGACGCAGTGTCTCGTTCCCTATTCAGGGAACCAGGGTTACAGACGTAACCCGAGACATTTTTTGTACTGGTGGTGTAAAAGAATAAGAATGAAACTCTTACTGCACGTTTAATCATATTTTATTTAATGTTTTGTTAGTGCATCATAGTGTCATGACTATACTTTGAGGGGCCCAATCATTACTAACTCATTATTAACTAACATCAACTCATGCCTTGTTAATGCATTATTTTGTCATGACTTTACTTGAGAGGGCCCATCATAATTAACTCATTATTAATTAACCATACACTAACATCAACTCATGTCTTGTTAATGCATTATTTTGTAATGACTTTACTTGAGAGGGCTCAATCATAATTAATTCACTGTTAACAACTTACTAAATTCAGCACATTATTTTTTCATAAACTTACTATCAAACACACATGTACTAACACAACTAGTATTTAGGCCAGTTAAGTGATGTCGTGTGGCTTTTCAATAAGTCAGAGAGTGGAGGTACAGTATCATCACGGCCTGTGTCTGGATGGAGATTGAACTCTACTCATCCCGGCAAACGTTCTGACCATGATTCCAGTTTGGTCCTTTCTTTGGGAACTGTTCCACAAATGTTCTTTGTGGGTTTTGAATTTTTATTTAGCTGTGCATAAGTTGCAGGAGGGTGAGTTTGAAGAGAAAGACAACATCACAAAACAGATAAAGATCTTTTATAGTGTGTAGAAATGCAGAAAACACTGAATAGCATATTTAATGTTTTCTACATTTGATGTGATGGATCAGTTAATTTTGTTCTATTCAGTAATGTTTATGATAAAGCTGCAGTCAAAAGTTTAAACTCTGATAATATTATTTAAATTTGTTTCAAAGTCAGATTACTTCTAATTCCTTCTTAAAGAGGCTGATTGATTTGGTTTAGCAATAAATGTTAGTTAATGCATTAACTATCAAACATGTACTAACATGTAGTTAAGGCTGTTGTTATTCATGCATGAATCCATATGACTCCTGTCATAGTTAAGGTTAGCTCTTCATTGGTTCATGATTAGTTCATGCTTTCAATAATCATTAGTTAATGCTGAATTAAGTATTAATTCAGGTATTAGTACATGATTATTCATGGACCCTTATTGTAAAGTGTTATCACATTATTTATTATAAACCTCAAGGCAAGGAGAACATAGAAGAAAACACAACCATGTTTGATACTGATGACACAGAACCAAGAACTAAATGAACTGAGGGCTAATATACACACTGAGATGATTAACATAACAAAGAACACCTGTACAACTCAATCAAAAACCACAGAATCAAACTAGCAAATGAAACACTGGCAAACAGGAACTGAACACAATGAACATGAAACCAAAACTGACTATACATGTTACAGCATTGTAACAGCATTGTTTTAGTCTGTTAAATTCAATATGGCATTCAACCCGACTAAGGTCTATTGCTTGCTCAACATTTTCATAGTCAGGTTCAGTATTCGCTGTAAGCTGGTCCTGTAGTGTGAAGAAGGTAAAAATGGTGCAAGTAAACACAAAAAAATTGAAATTATAATTTAGAAATATAAGAAATATAACATCATGCTCCAGGGTTCCAGGAGCTTGAGTACTGTGCACTCTTCAAAAATGGTGCTTGATACATTAAAAAATGCTAGTTGTGCAACGGGGTTTTGAGACAAATGAAACTATGCTTCCCATTTATTACTTAAAGAACACTTTAAGTACTTTGATACAACAGGATTTGTTCACTTAAAAATGAAAATTACCCCAAGATTTACTTACCCTCAAGCCTAGGTGTATATGACTTTCTTCTTTCTGATGAACACAATCAGAGTTATATTAATAAATATCTTGACGCATCCAAGCTTTATAGTGATTTTTGCAGATTTATTAAAAAAGAAAAACTGAAATATCACATGGTCCTAAGTATTCAGACCCTTTGCTCAGTATTTAGTAGAAGCACCCTTTTGATCTAATACAGCCATAAGTCTTTTTGGGAAAGATGCAACAAGTTTTTCACACCTGGATTTGGGGATCCTCTGCCGTTCCTCCTTGCAGATCCTCTCCAGTTCTGTCAGGTTGGATGGTAACGTTGGTGGACAGCCATTTTTAGGTCTCTCCAGAGATGCTCAATTGGATTTAAGTCAGGGCTCTGCCTGGGCCATTCAAGAACAGTCACGGAGTTGTTGTGAAGCCACTCCTTCGTTATTTTAGCTGTGTGCTTAGGGTCATTGTCTTGTTGGAAGGTAAACCTTCGGCCGAGTCTGAGGTCCTGAGCACTCTGGAGAAGGTTTTCGTCCAGGATATCCCTGTACTTGGCCGCATTCATCTTTCCCTCGATTGCAACCAGTCGTCCTGTCCCTGCAGCTGAAAAACACCCCCACAGCATGATGCTGCCACCACCATGCTTCACTGTTGGGACTGTATTGGACAGGTGATGAGCAGTGCCTGGTTTTCTCCACACATACCGCTTAGAATTAAGGCCAAAAAGTTCTATCTTGGTCTCATCAGACCAGAGAATCTTATTTCTCACCATCTTGGAGTCCTTCAGGTGTTTTTTCATGTGTCTTGCACTGAGGAGAGGCTTCCGTCAGGCCACTCTGCCATAAAGCCCCGACTGGTGGAGGGCTGCAGTGATGGTTGACTTTCTACAACTTTCTCCCATCTCCCGACTGCATCTCTGGAGCTCAGCCACAGTGATCTTTGGGTTCTTCTTTACCTGTCTCACCAAGGCTCTTCTCCCCCGATAGCTCAGTTTGGCCAGACGGCCAGCTCTAGGAAGGGTTCTGGTTGTCCCAAACGTCTTCCATTTAAGGATTATGGAGGTCGCTGTGCTCTTAGGAACCTTAAGTGCAGCAGAAATTTTTTTGTAACCTTGGCCAGATCTGTGCCTTGCCACAATTCTGTCTCTGAGCTCTTCAGGCAGTTCCTTTGACCTCATGATTCTCATTTGCTCTGACATGCACTGTGAGCTGTAAGGTCTTATATAGACAGGTGTGTGGCTTTCCTAATCAAGTCCAATCAGTATAATCAAACACAGCTGGACTCAAATGAAGGTGTAGAACCATCTCAAGGATGATCAGAAGAAATGGACAGCACCTCAGTTAAATATATGAGTGTCACAGCAAAGGGTCTGAATACTTAGGACCATGTGATATTTCAGTTTTTCTTTTTTAATAAATCTGCAAAAATGTCAACAATTCTGTGTTTTTCTGTCAATATGGGGTGCTGTGTGTACATTAATGAGGAAAAAAAATGAACTTAAATGATTTTAGCAAATGGCTGCAATATAACAAAGAGTGAAAAATTTAAGGGGGTCTGAATACTTTCCGTACCCACTGTACATATACAGTATCTCACAGAAGTGAGTACACTCCTCACATTTTTGTAAATATTTTATTATATCTTTTCACGTGACAACACTGAAGAAATGACACTTTCCTACAATGTAAAGTAGTGAGTGTACAGCTTGTATAACAGTGTAAATTTGCTGTTCCCTCAAAATAACTCAACACACAGCCATTAATGTCTAAACCGCTGGCCACAAAAGTGAGTACCCCCCTAAGTGAAAATGTCCAAATTGGGCCCAATTAGCCATTTTCTCTCCCCGGTGTCATGTGACTCGTTAGTGTTACAAGGTCTCAGGTGTAAATGGGGAGCAGGTGTGTTAAATTTGGTGTTATCGTTCTTACTCTCTCATACTGGTCACTGGAAGTTCAACATGGCACCTCATGGCAAAGAACTCTCTGAGTGCTGCCGGCACTGGGAGGTACAGTTCATTGAGGGAACCATGAATGCCAACATGTACTGTGACATACTGAAGCAGAGCATGATCCCCTCCCTTCTGAGACTGGGCCGCAGGGCAGTATTCTAACATGATAACAACCACTGTAACATGATAACGACCACTGTTCATACAGTTCCCTCAATGAACTGTAGCTCCCCAGTGCTAAAGAAGCTGAGGGTAAAGGTGATGGACTGGCCAAGCATGTCTCCAGACCTAAACCCTATTGAGCATCTGTGAGGCATCCTCAAACGGAAGGCGCAAGGTCTCTAACATCCACCAGCTCCGTGATGTCGTCATGGAGGACTGGAAGAGGACTCCAGTGGCAACCTGTGAAGCTCTGGTGAACTCCATGCCCAAGAGGGTTAAGGCAGTGCTGGAAAATAATGGTGGCCACACAAAATATTGACACTTTGGGCCCAATTTGGACATTTTCACTTAGGGGTGTACTCACTTTGTGGCCAGCGGTTTAGACATTAATGGCTGTGTGTTGAGTTATTTTGAGGGGACAGCAAATTTACCCTCTTATACAAGCTGTACACTGTACACTACTTTACATTGTAGCAAAGTGTCATTTCTTCAGTGTTGTCACACGAAAAGATATAATAAAATATTTACAAAAATGTGAGGGGTGTACTCACTTCTGTGAGATACTGTGTGTATATATATATATATATATATATATATATATATAATGAAATCTATAGAATGTACTGCTTGTATAGCTTGCTTATTTTTTTCAAGAGCATGATCTAATTAAGTAACTACAACTACAATCTAAGCTTCTAATGACAGGTTCGAGAGCTGCAGATCCAACCACAATTTTGCAATGCTGTTTGCAAATATATACTAGAATTATGGTTTTGGGAAACACCAAATCACTGAACTTTGATGGTAACAAGATAACCTGCAATCATAGCTGGCTAAAATGCTTTTGGGAAACACACCCCTGGTAAGCAGTGCACCAACCACAGAAAAGAGAGATAAAAGTGTATTTTCACTCTTGGGGTATGATGACAAGACTTAAGTTGTGGTGACACAATAAAATGGTGATGCATGCTTAAATCTACTCAGAGACAACCAGGTTGTGCTCTTTATGACTAATGAAAAATCAGTAGAAGTTAGATGCCTCTGTATATGAAGTGACGTTTATGAAGTGACGTGACAACTGTGTATCTATCGGTCATTTTCTTTGGTAAGTAAAGAATATTTCATATGTAGTCATATTATATTAAACTCATATTACATAATTATACAGTGATCAACAATATTTCATGACTTCTGTAAGCAAGTGTAAATGAAAAAAAGAAGGCAAAATGTGACATAACTAAGAAAACCCTAGTTAGTATCTGTAGAACATTAGTATAAAATATGACTACTCTCTGGAAGCATATATAATCTACCTGCGGCAATGCTTTGAGATAATATGCTGTTAATACAAGTGTTTGTCACTTAATCTGTTTTCTTTAGGTCACAAATGGACAACCTGACATTCAGATATAGTGTACTCTTACTGGAGGGACTGCAAGTTACACCTCAGTCAAGCCAGCTCACATTCATTTTTCTGTTGATGGCTTATGTCTTTGCAATGGTGTCTAACATTGGGATTTTGATTCAGATCTTAGCAGAAAAAAGTTTACACCAGCCTATGTACATTCTTTTCTGTCACTTGCCAGTGAGTGATATTATGTGTGCAACTGTACTCATACCGCGTTTACTGAAGGATTTAATAACAGACCCCTCTGAGCGCTACATCACATATGTGGAGTGTGTTTTCCAAGCTTTTTTTACACATTTATATGGAACAACATCCCATACTATTCTAATGATAATGGCCTTTGACAGATATGTGGCCATATGCAATCCACTGCGATACCCAGCTATAATGAGCAATAAAATGATGATTAAACTGTCGACAGGAGCCTGGGGTGCTGCAGTAGTTCCAGTGTCAATTTTGATCGGTCTCAGTGTGCGCCTGTCTCACTGCAGATCATTCATTGCAAACCACTATTGTGACAATGCTTCACTATTTAAACTGTCCTGTGAAAATATAGTGATTAATAATGTATATGGTTTAACTTTCACTGTGGTTTTACTCACCTCCTCACTGGGGTGGGTGTTACTGACATATCTCAGAATAGTGATGGTATGTATAAAAAGCAAAAACAAAGCAACCAACAGCAAAGCAATCAAAACCTGCAGCTCTCATTTGGCTGTTTATGTAATCTTGATAGTATTTGGTTTCGTCCCAATTTTTCTGCATCGTTTTTCTGAGTATGCTGAGACTCGGAAGTTCGGGAATGTAATGTTTCATGTTATACCACCAGGATTGAATCCCATAATATATGGTTTACAAATCAAGGAAATAAGACAAAGAATGTTAAAACTTTGCATAAAAAAGGTTAATTCTAGCTGATTTTCACTTATTTACAGATTTATCTATACAATAAAGCTGCCACTGTAATGATGTGAACATTTTCATTGAATGCGAATTATAAATTTTAAAATACAATATGTATTTTAATTTCTTTCTTGAAATTTCCTGTGTTTATAGGCATAGCAGACAGAGCAGGCAACGTGCATAGATGTATAACATAAATATGTGATAACAGACAGCATAATTAATGAAGGCATTATTTTCAGCTGGTGTACACTAAATAAATATTAATAATTACTGTTAATTTGTTCTTTTCAGCATTTCAAGTGTATGATATGATAAGGATGTATTAATCAATATGTGGGTAAATAAAAAATAGAGTAAAGAAAATGAAATAAAGCAGGCAACATTTGCGCATCAGCATTTGCACATGCACAGAAAACAAGAATAATTGAACCAACCCTAGATTGTTAGTATCACAAAATTCTCAACTCCCCAACCTTTTCTGCAATTGTAAGAAGGGTACTTCACAATTCACCCTTTCTGTTGTGATTATACAACATCAGTACAGAGTATTGCTATCTTATATTGCTCAAATACATATCCTCATTCTTTGTAATTTAATTAATATCTAGTTCAGTCATGAAACACCGGATGGTGCAGAATGATATACCCTTTGACATGAAATCTACTAGCAATCACATAATTTACTACACAGCACAAGCTGATTCTGTGGCCAATGAGATAGACCTTAGTCAGGGTAGCACCATATGCAATTTTTGATAGGAATGAAAATGAGGCTGTGAGGGATAGAAGTAACTGATGTTCAATGGTTTGTACTACCCAGATATCATGTAATCATTGAAACAATGTTGAGTCAGTGTTGATGTGTCAACACTATTTGCATTGAATTAACGTTACAAAGTAATGTTCCTTCAGTATCTCTTGCACCCTCAGTTAATGTTGAAGCAATGTTGAGATTTCAACCACAAATCAATGGTAATATTATCGATTCAACATTACAAAGTGATATTTTTATTGTTACTGTTGAAACAATGTTGAGATTTCATCAAAAAAAAAAAAAAAAAAAAAAAATCAATGATAATGTATGGAAGTAAATTAATAACAAACGTTTTTGAAATAAAAAGCTCGTTATTATTGCACGGTGGCCCCTGAGTCTGGGAGGAAGTGTTTTAATGCTAAAAACACTGCCATAATTTCTAGACAATTCATGTGCCATGTGAGATGATGGCCCCTCCACAGGCCTTGTGCTGAGCGTCCATCCAGGATCGCTTCCCAACCTGTGTGGGAAGCATCTGTCATTAGCACTAAGCAACGACAAGGAGCCCCCAACACTGGGCCTTGGGACAGGAATCAACGTTACTTCCACATGTCTAAGGCACGAAGGCATCACCGTGTGACCTTGATCATGCGAAATGGGTTGCCCCTTGGGGAAAACCCTTTGGTCCTGAGCCACCACTGCAAGGGCCTAATATATACAGCAGGCCAAAAGGTATCACGTTGGTTACATGGTTACATGGTTACATGCACAACTTGAGACGTTTTATTTGAAGTCACCATTGTGGAGATTAATGTTACTTCTTAAGCCAAATCTTGGCCCCATTGGAAGTTCACAGGTTTATTTTGCCATTTTTTGCATTCTACTTAAGTAGATTCAACATTAAAAAATCTGGTTGAATATCACTAAGTTGATTTAAAAAGGCTCGTCATCATAGTAAAGTACATATTTTCAAAAATACTAATTTTAAAATATTATAGCAAGAATCCATTTAGTAATGCTTAAAGTTTCTAGTATTTTTAGTCAAATCACTCTTTTCACTTAGTTTAGGATAAGATATCCATGTAGAGGTGTTGGTGATGCTGCTGGTGGAGGTAGCAGTGCACCAATCACAGCAAAGAGAGCTAAAATGTACTTTCTCATTTGGGCCATTTGGGATATGATGATAAGACTCAAGTTGTAGTTACACTAATAAAAAGGACAAACTGGCTAAATTTTACCAGACACACAGGTTGTGCTCTTAAACCTCAAGATAACAGAGTAACACTGAGTTAAGAGAGGGTGCAGTAGTTACATGCCTCTATATATAAAGTGACGTGACAACACCGTTTCTATCAATCAGTCATCTGCCTTAGTAAGTAAAGAATATTAGTAGTCATATCATCAATATGATATATTGATTATCAATATGATATACATTATTATAATATTAACAATATTAGCAACTTTCTCAATATCAAACTCATATTACACAATTGTATGGTCATCTTGAAAATAATAAGTAGTAATATTTCCGTAGGAAGAAATGGAATAAGAATGAAATAACTAAGAAAACTCTACTATCTGTAGTATCTTTTGAACATCAGTACATAATATGGTGACTCTCAGGAAGCTTAAATGATCTACTTCTAAAGCAATACTTTGAGATAATATGCTGTTAGTACAAATTACAAGTCTTATCAAATTATCTGTTTGTTTTCTGTTTAGGTCACAAATGGACAACCTGACTTTCAGATACAGTGTACTCTTACTGGAGGGACTGAAAGTCCCACCTCAGTCCAGCAAGCTCACGTTCATTTTTCTATTGATTGCTTTTGTCTTTACAATGGTGTCTAACATTGGGATTTTGATTCAGATCTCAGCAGAAAAAAGTTTACACCAGCCTATGCACATTCTTTTCTGTCACTTGCCAGTGAATGATGTAATGGGAGTAATTGTCCTTATGCCGCGTTTACTGAAGGACTTAATAACAGACCCCTCTGAGCGCTACATCACATATGTGGAGTGTGTTATCCAAGCTTTTTTTACACATTTATATGGAACAACATCCCATACTATTCTAATGATCATGGCCTTTGACAGATATGTGGCCATATGCAATCCACTGCGATACCCAACTATAATGAGCAATAAAATGATGATTAAACTGTCGGCAGGAGCTTGGGGTGCTGCAGTAGTGCTGGTGGGAATTCTGATCAGTCTCAGTGTGCGTCTGTCTCACTGCAGATCTGTGATTCAAAACCACTTTTGTGACAATGCTTCACTATTTAAACTGTCCTGTGAAAATACAGTTATTAATAATGTATATGGGTTAACTTTTACTGTGGTTTTACTCACCTCCTCACTGGGGTGGGTGTTATTGACATATATCAGAATAGCAATGGTATGTTTAAAAAGCAAAAACAAAGCAACCAACAGCAAAGCCATCAAAACGTGCTGCACTCACTTGGCTGTTTATGTAATCTTGATAGCCTGTGGATTCTCAGTTATTGTACTGCATCGTTTTCCTGAATACTCTGACAATAGGAAGTTTGCTAGTGTAATGTTTCATGTTATACCACCTGGATTGAATCCCATAATATATGGTTTGCAAGCCAAGGAAATAAGACAAAGAATGTTAAAACTCTGCAGAAAAAAAGTTTATTCTAACTGATTTCCATTTATTTACATATTCATGTAAGAAAGCAGTCACTGTGATGTGTAAACATTTTCTTTGAATGCAGATTTTAAATGTGAAATATACTTTAATATGTATTTTATAGAAGTTTCTTTCTAAACATTTTTTGTGTAATTATGTGACAAAGCAGTTAATAAGTCAAATGTATGTATCTGATAAATATAGGATAACAGTCAGTATAATTCATGGATATAGACTAAACACTCAATAAATACTAATAATTACAGTTAATTTGTTCTATTCAGCATTTCAAGTGCATGATCTAATTACTTTGAATTATACATTGTTACAGAGGATGTATTTAAAAAAAAAAAAAAAAAAAAAAAAGAGATGCATTCAGGTATATCACTTTTCTTCAGTGCATTGAAACACCAAACACCTTGGAATGCCAGTTAAGCGATGTTCACTTACAGTATCTCACAGAAGTGAGTACACTCCTCACATTTTTGTAAATATTTTATTATATCTTTTCATGTGACAACACTGAAGAAATGACACTTTGCTACAATGTAAAGTAGTGAGTGTACAGCTTGTATAAGAGTGTAAATTTGCTGTCCCCTCAAAATAACTCAACACACAGCCATTAATGTCTAAACCGCTGGCCACAAAAGTGAGTACACCCCTAAGTGAAAATGTCCAAATTGGGCCCAAAGTGTCAATATTTATGTGTGGCCACCATTATTTTCTAGCACTGCCTTAACCCTCTTGGGCATGGAGTTCACCAGAGCTTCACAGGTTGCCACTGGAGTCCTCTTCCACTCCTCCATGACGACATCACAGAGCTGGTGGATGTTAGAGACCTTGCGCTCCTCCACCTTCCATTTGAGGATGCCCCACAGATGCTCAATAGGGTTTAGGTCTGGAGACATGCTTGGCCAGTCCATCACCTTTACCCTCAGCTTCTTTAGCAAGGCAGTGGTCGTTATCATGTTGGAATACTGCCCTGTGGCCCAGTCTCTGAAGGGAGGGGATCATGCTCTGCTCATTCATGGTTCCCTCAATGAACTTGCTTGACTGTAGGCAAGACATACTTGTCTTTGTACTCCTCACCTGGTTGCCGCCACACACGCTTGAAACCATCTGAACCAAATAAGTTTATCTTGGTCTCATCAGACCACAGGACATGGTTCCAGTAATCCATGTCCTTAGTCTGCTTGTCTTCAGCAAACTGTTTGCGGGCTTTTTTGTTTGCGGGCTTTCTGAGCACGTGCACTCAACTTCTTTGGTTGACCATGGCGAGGCCTGTTCTGAGTGGAACCTGTCCTGTTAAACTGCTGTATGGTCTTGGCCACCATGCTGCAGCTCAGTTTCAGGGTCTTGGCAATCTTCTTATAGCCTACACCATCTTTATGTAGAGCAACATTTTTTTTTTTTCAGATCCTCAGAGAGTTCTTTGCCATGAGGTGCCATGTTGAACTTCCAGTGACCAGTATGAGAGAGTGAGAGCGATAACACCAAATTTAACAGACCTGCTCCCCATTCACACCTGAGACCTTGTAACACTAATAAGTCACATGACACCAGGGAGAGAAATTGGCTAATTAGGCCCAATTTGGACATTTTCACTTAGGGGTGTACTCACTTTTGTGGCCAGCGGTTTAGACATTAATGGCTGTGTGTTGAAATTTACACTGTTATACAAGCTGTACACTCACTACTTTGCATTGTAGCAAAGTGTAATTTCTTCAGTGTTGTCACATGAAAAGATATAATAAAATATTTACAACAATGTGAGGTGTGTACTCACTTCTTTGAGATACTGTATATCTTTGAACAGGATTTTTTCCAGGTATAACTGTGTACTCAAAATGTGCCTTTGACTCTCATTTATATTGTTAACTATATTCTAAATAAACTACAAAATAAACTACTTTGTTCTCACATTTTTTATTTCCCTATCACATACCTGACTGAAAGGCTCATTATGCGGCTCATTATGCGGGTCATTGTCTCCTCAGGTGTGAATCACAGAATTATTTAGTATTATCCATGCCTTCACGCATATATACTGTCTTTCTAAACAAAAAGTTTCTTACAAAATTTCAATCAATATATTATTATTGTGAATGAGTAGGCAGGATGATTTTTCATATCATGTTGAAGCAAAACTCTAGGCTACAACCTCAAAAACTCAGAAGTCTTGTGGACACATATTCAGTATGTGTTTTGTGGCCTTATTTCAGTGACTTAAATTTTTTATTTTTATTTATTTTTATATGTTTATAAGCAACTAAAAAAAGCACAAATGTCAGGGCATGTCAAAACTTCTCCAGGGCCCCAAAATACCCTCAGACGCCAGAGGGTTAAGATTATGTGATTAACAAAGACTGAAAAGGTTCAGCAGATCATCTGTTCCATCTTCTCATAGTACTCATTTCAATGAATGAACTTTTTGTCCTTGTAAGTGAAAAAGACTCCTCCCTACTTTAGGGCACAGCCACAGGCACGGCCACCAAGTAAAATAAGAAGTATGAAGCATGAAGGGTCATAATTGTAATCACACAACTGATAAACATGAATGAAAGCAATAAACACAAGATTAAAACATTATAGCATTTTGTAATTATAAAGGAGGTCTCTCATAATCCTGACCACCAACAGATACATTTCAACTTTGTACATAAAACATATTTAACCCCTCACAAGCTCCATTTAATGACGAGATTAACCAACCCAACCTGTACTCTATGATGTGGGAGTGTCCACCTGTTGCTCAGTTTTGGACTGAGGAAGCATCCAGATTGTCTGATCTGAGGGCTGTTTCATAAAAGACGCTAAGAAAAGCGAGGATTAAACTCCCAAACCTGACTTGAATGAACCTAACAAATGAGTTAGGGCTAAAGCGGTTTCATAAAAGCTAATTGACGTTCACGCAGTCCCGCTAATTTGATCCAGGTTTACCTAGTCAAGATAATGTGCACACTTTTCTTAAGCAGCCCTAGAGGTCGATCATGGATCAAATCGATCCACCATAGGAAACAGCATACATTTTGTGATATTTTATGCATTTGAGACATGGTGTTTTCCTCAGTGCATAACTTACTTTTCACAAGTTTATTCTCCATCTGTAAATGTTAGAAAGTCATGCAAATATTTCCATTTTGCTGCTAAACTTCACAGTGAACGAGCGCTGCTGCGCGCATGCGCGCTAAACAGGTGGGACGCAATAGAAGCGCAATAATTCTGACTAAAATATACATTTTGATAAAATATTTGATGTTGGACATTAAATGTGCCTACAAGTAAGTGTATTTTTATGATAGTAACTGTAAATGGACTATTGTAATGGGGTAAATCAATATACTTTAGGCCAACTACTGAGTTTAGATTCATCTTACCAATTAAAATGTAGTCTGTGCATATTTATTTTAATTTGTAATTTTGTGATTTTAATTTCTGCTCTACTAATAACCATAAAAGGTACTACAGCTGCCAAACAAAAACAGAGAGAAATGTATTAATATATTTTAAAACAATCTAATTAAATCTTGGGCACAAAACAATTAGCAAAAGAAAACCTGTAGATTACAAAGAAACACACACACACATTGATAAAATCAGCAAAACTATGGCTTGTATGCGCGTTCCCTTGAATGGCAGAAAGTTCCTCGATGCTATAATGCATGTTTTAAATTATCGAAGAAATCATAACTTTATTTGCTAAATGAGCGTAAGACTTTTTCTGACGATGGAACCTCAGATTAGCAGCGCATGCAAAAGGGTACCAGAATAAACTAACCTGATCTTGCGCGAAGAAACCCCCACTTTCAGCTTTAAATGCATAAGCCATTTTCTGATGACGGAATCCCAGCTTAAGCAGCATAAATTTACCTGTGTGACGAAGAAATCTCACTACAGTGTTTGTAATGGTGTTCTGGGCGATGCTCCTCAGTCATCGATTAAGGCCTTTTTACTATTCGTTACATCACTGTATTCATATTAATGCGCTGGACCGCTCATATGAAACACTCGCATCGAATTTGTGGTGTAAATTCTAGCTTAGCTACCTAGTAATTCACCATTGTCTGTGAAGTGATGTGCTGTTGTGATTTGTGAGTTATGTGTGGCCACACTGGAGTTCTCCATGCGGACTTGCAGCACGGTTAGAATTCTGCTCTATTCTGATTGTGTTGCAAGCTGGCATTGGTCTCCTGGCAACACATGACAACAGAGCGTGTTAGAGCAGACACCTCTAAAAGTCTGATAACAGCACCCGCGTCACAGACCGTTGTGCAAACAACAACCGCGTGTAGCCAAATCTAGCTCTCTAGCAACCCTACACATATACCCTACAAGTTAAAACCCTTTACCTCGACTAAAAGCTGCTAGCACCCTGCTAGCACCTAGACACGTGCGAGCGTGAAGTGTAACATTCAAACCAAAGGCTCTATAGACTTTGGGACCCTTTTTAGGAGGGATTTTGATTTGAACTGTTGATGGGGCACAAAGCTTTGTGAAGCTCCAAATCAAACGAATCAATTGCGTCACAAACGCTTCACTTTTTCGAACCGCTCAAAGCGCCCCTTGCGGGTCAGAACAGTAAGCGTAGTGAAGACTTAACTTAACGAAACATCTTTAATAAACCATTCACAAATGTTTTATTGAAGTTGTAATCAATTAAAGGTGATCAACGAATCATCTAATATCCTTAAACATGAGGTTTCTGTTAAGACACAGTATTTCAGTAAACTGTACAACTTGTTAATGAAAACTGGGCTATATCAGACAAACATGACAATACGTCTCTTCCCTTTATCAAATGCGTCATTTAAATGTGTTATACACATTTCATATACAAATCATGTACAGACATGGGTTCGTGGGACTTAGAGATGAACCATTGACATTTCAAATCATTTTGAAACAGCTATGACACATCATGAAGCCTCGTTTACTGAAATCACGTGACTTTAGAAGTTTGACACACGCTCCGAATCACTGATGCAAGACAAATGATTCACATGGGTTCCGTAGCTTCACAAGGCACGCCTCAAAGGCACCCATCTCTGGTTTAAACCATTTGCGTGTGTGTGCGTGTGGTGTCACTCACTTTGTTAAGTCTGAGTATCTCTATTCAGCCAAGTTGAATTTAGTTAAATTTGAAAATTTAATTAAATCAATTTTGTCTATTTACCTTTCCTTTTAGATTCCTAAATCTATAAGAAAATTCTAATTTCATTTTTATTTCGACTTTATTCCTCCTCTATGATTCCTCCTCTTTATTTTATTCCTCCTCTTTATTCCTCCTCTTTTGTTTAAGATGAGGCTTAAACAAAAGAAAGTGAATGAAATAAAATAAGACATTATTTTATTTCATTCACTTTCTTTTGTTTAAGCCTGAATATCTCTATTCAGCCAAGTTGGATTTAATTAAACTTAGCATTTAATTAAATCAACTTGGGTATTCACCTCCCCTTTAGGTTCCCTAGAGCTAAAAGGACCTTCTGCTTTTACCCTATTTATTTTGTTATTTCACCATCACCATCTTCCCTCTTTTTATAGGATTACAGTAGTTCTAGAAACTGTTGTTTCCTTAATGAGGTATAATGAGTTATAGGTTATTACTATCCTAATTCCTATCTCTTAGCTACCCCTCCTCACTTCTTAGTGCCGAGTACATGAAGTACGGCCACCATCCAATGCACTTTTGGCTCCGGAAAGGACTAGAAACTCTTCCCTTTGTTTCTTTTCCTTTTGACCTCAAGGCATTTGGTGTTTCTCTGTTAGCCTAGAGATTAGGTGATTACTTGAACAAGTGACACCTGCTTAACCATATCTCCTAGCAAAACTAAATAGGTAAAACCCTCTTTTCTTCCTTTCCCCTTTCTGATTTCATCTTATTGTTTTTTTTTGTTTTTTGTTTTTTTCTAACAGTTTGTTCTATTCGTTACCCTCATGGTGACAACCTATGGAAAAGAACCATCAGTATTCTGAGTATAGTTTAACGACATGTACCAGCCCAGTCATCAGTCAACACAGCTTACAGCTGTCAACAAAGATACTCAAACCTCTTAGATGTGACCAGCACTAAGTCTCATACCGGCTTCCCCCACTTCAGCTATTCACTCCCTACATGGCCCACATAGCTGTACGAACTTGCATTTGCCTGTGCCATCTCTCTCTCTCTCTCTCTCTCTCTCTCTCTCGTGTCCCCATAAGTGTGCCAGTTTGCCTAGGACATCCAGCCCTGCCATCCAGGACCCCCTGGAGACCCAGCAGAACAATGTGATGGACACCCTTCAACCAGAGAAAGGGACGGCGAGGTCGGCAGCACCAGCGGACACTTGACACCCGGCCTGAGCCTAACAGAGCAGAGCATCTGAGGGAGTTCACCAGTCTTCAGGAGGCTCTGACAGCTGTTGAACTTCGCCATTTAAAGAACGTAAAGAACTGTTTGAATTTAAAGAGACACTAAAGCTAAGGCCCTTGAAGGCCATCCGCATGCAGAGCTGAAATCCAAACACTGACTCAGCAATTCAGCAGCGTGGGAGACAAACTCGTTGTGGTCCGACAGTCCGGCAGTCCGACCAACTGCAAATGGACCACACGAGGAACATGCACCCTGATGGACTTCACAGCAGCAGCACAAGCTCCCCCCAGCCCTACACAAAAGGGGGGAGGGGCAAGAGCCTGCAGCCTAGAAGACCACAGCGCCCATGCCAACATATGACATTCCTTTTGCCCTAAGTCCCTGACTGGTGTGACCCACCAAGACAGGCTCTCTGTTCTGGATCACATCCAACTGGAATCACGACGATTTCTGACTTAACAGCCAGAAAACCTCCAATCAGACTATTAGCAGCTGAAACAGTCAGCATAAAGGATTTCTCAGACCCAGAAGTCTGAACACAGATTGAGTGCTGCCCTCGACACCAAGCAGGGCAGATCTGAAAGTCCCAAGGTTACTGCCACAGACGCAGACAAACCTGGAATGAATGGAGGACACCAACAGGACCTTTGCTTCCTACACCAGTTAGTCACCTTTTTAGGCAGCACAACCTGCCCTCACACAATGCCATTCATGTGACCTGACACAGAAGGCCTGTAACACACAAGGCCCCTCAGAAGGGGTTCTTAAGACCTCAGTGACCTTGAACTGCAAACACAGTGCCTTCCATATAGCTTCTACAAAGGTTCCTAGTCAGCATAGGGCATAAAGCTTTTAAAGTAGGTGAAAATGTGTGTTCGCAGAAAAGCAGGAGTCTGCATTAGTAAAATATGAATTTCACTGAGTGGAAGGGAACCTTGAATGAATGTGTAAGTCTCAAATGCTCATGACCATCCACAACGAGCTATTTTGAAACCTGCAGACATTTGATATACAGTGGGTATGGAAAGTATTCAGACCCCCTTAAATTTTTTACTCTTTGTTATATTGCAGCCATTTGCTAAAATCATTTAAGTTCATTTTTTTTCCTCATTAATGTACACACAGCACCCCATATTGACAGAAAAACAGAATTGTTGACATTTTTGCAGATTTATTAAAAAAGAAAAACTGAAATGTCACATGGTCCTAAGTATTCAGACCCTTTGCTCAGTATTTAGTAGAAGCACCCTTTTGATCTAATACAGCCATGAGTCTTTTTGGGTAAGATGCAACAAGTTTTTCACACCTGGATTTGGGGATCCTCTGCCATTCCTCCTTGCAGATCCTCTCCAGTTCTGTCAGGTTGGATGGTAAATGTTGGTGGACAGCCATTTTTAGGTCTCTCCAGAGATGCTCAATTGGGTTTAAGTCAGGGCTCTGGCTGGGCCATTCAAGAACAGTCACGGAGTTGTTGTGAAGCCACTCCTTCGTTATTTTAGCTGTGTGCTTAGGGTCATTGTCTTGTTGGAAGGTAAACCTTCGGCCGAGTCTGAGGTCCTGAGCACTCTGGAGAAGGTTTTCGTCCAGGATATCCCTGTACTTGGCCGCATTCATCTTTCCCTCGATTGCAACCAGTCGTCCTGTCCCTGCAGCTGAAAAACACCCCCACAGCATGATGCTGCCACCACCATGCTTCACTGTTGGGACTGTATTGGACAGGTGATGAGCAGTGCCTGGTTTTCTCCACACATACCGCTTAGAATTAAGGCCAAAAAGTTCTATCTTGGTCTCATCAGACCAGAGAATCTTATTTCTCACCATCTTGGAGTCCTCCATGCGGGCTTTCATGTGTCTTGCACTGAGGAGAGGCTTCCGTCGGGCCACTCTGCCATAAAGCCCCGACTGGTAGAGGGCTGCAGTGATGGTTGACTTTCTACAACTTTCTCCCATCTCCCAACTGCATCTCTGGAGCTCAGCCACAGTGATCTTTGGGTTCTTCTTTACCTGTCTCACCAAGGCTCTTCTCCCCCGATAGCTCAGTTTGGCCGGACGGCCAGCTCTAGGAAGGGTTCTGGTCGTCCCAAACGTCTTCCATTTAAGGATTATGGAGGCCACTGTGCTCTTAGGAACCTTAAGTGCAGCAGAAATTTTTTTGTAACCTTGGCCAGATCTGTGCCTTGCCACAATTCTGTCTCTGAGCTCTTCAGGCAGTTCCTTTGACCTCATGATTCTCATTTGCTCTGACATGCACTGTGAGCTGTAAGGTCTTATATAGACAGGTGTGTGGCTTTCCTAATCAAGTCCAATCAGTATAATCAAACACAGCTGGACTCAAATGAAGGTGTAGAACCATCTCAAGGATGATCAGAAGAAATGCACCTCAGTTAAATATATGAGTGTCACAGCAAAGGGTCTGAATACTTAGGACCATGTGATATTTCAGTTTTTCCTTTTTAATAAATCTGCAAAAATGTCAACAATTCTGTGTTTTTCTGTCAATATGGGGTGCTGTGTGTACATTAATGAGGGAAAAAAATGAACTTAAATGATTTTAGCAAATGGCTGCAATATAACAAAGAGTGAAAAATTTAAGGGGGTCTGAATACTTTCCGTACCCACTGTATATACACTGTTCGACTGGGCACTGCTGCACATTGATTTCCATGACAACGACTTGTCAAAGGAATTGCTAACTCCAGCTACGTCACTATGACACTAGATTGAGCTGGTTAAGCTAGCGCGGGTTAACTCCACTCGCTTAAACCACCGTCCAACTAAAAGTGTGTTTAATAATTGATAATTCCGACATGACATTTGACACAATGTTTGATTAGCATGTAGATCGGTGGTTGCTGGCTTGTTAGATGCAGATAAAACTATAGCTTGAATTGACACCTCTGCTGTAACAGAAAGAGTCTTAACACATCTTAACATGTGTCAAATGGTATCAGTGTAAAGTTAATCTGATTTTAGCGAAATTCCTAATTTTACCTAATTTCAGTATTAGAGCGTAAGTCTGTTTTGACGAAGGAATCTCAGCTCAGCAGCATGTAAACTGTACCAGAAGTGATTATTCTACTTTGGTTGAAGGAATACCAATTGCAGTATTGCTTAACCTGTTTCTGATGAAAAATCTCAGTACAGTGTTATATGAATGTAGATTTGGATGAAGGTTTCCTTTCTACAGAGCAAAAGGCCTTAGAAATTATAGTCAGAGGGACTCATTCATCTAAACTTTAGCTGCATCTACAAGCATAGCTACCTGGTGATCAATACAAGGTTTATTGGCCGATAGAAACATCAGTATTTATTCACAAGATGAGACTTCTGCGCGCTTAGACCAGTTTTGACTCGCGGCAAATCTGTGTAACTACTCTTTAAATTAGTCAAGAAGATGTTTCAAGTAGAGAGAAGAATTTTACATGAGTAAAATTTGCAAATGTCAAACCATACTTGCATCTTACTGAATTTAAGTTTGAATTATTGAAGTATAAGCGCCCCATTTTAACTCAATGCGTAACTCGTTTCAAATGTGCAGACATTCTTCATGAACTGTTGAATTGCTCTGACATGCACTGCTTCTCATGCTATCACTGGGCTATTTATGTTAGTCACTGAACCACATTCAAACAATTTAAGTTCAATTTATTAATTAAATTATTTTTAAAGCTGAACAATTCTAGATAAATTGAGACATTTAAAAAAAATGACTATGATTCAATAACTCACTTATGCCTATAGTGCACTGTAAATAATAACAATAACAACAAACATTGTACTTAAATTTTGTTAATCTGGGGGATATTCCAGAAAGTAGTTTATGCGACTTACCTGGGTAAGTTTCCTCAGAGTAAGCGGATAACCTCAACTTTCGGTTGCAGGATATGTAAGTTGCTCCAGGGTTAGTTTACTTCAGAGGTATTCAGCGCATACATGCTCTATTGATGAGGCTCCAGTGAGCATGACAGATTTTGCAAAATATTTCCAGACTGATGTACTGGATTTTCCCTGTTTTTTTTTTTTTGTTTTTTTGTTTTTTTTTCAACAGGACATTTTCTATATGTGACCCTAGACCACAAAGCCAGTCTTAAGGGTCAATTTTTTGAAATTGAGATTTATACATCATCTGAAAGCTGAATAACTAAGCTTTCCATTGATGTATGGATAGGACAATATTTGTTCGAGATACAACTATATGAAAATCCGGAATCTGAGTGTGCAAAAAAATCAAAATATTGAGAAAATCGCCTTTAAAGACCTGAAGGCATTTTTAGAGTTGTTTTTTTTTCCTGAGTGACAAACAAAAAAAGTAAAGACTCATAACTCCAAAACTCTAGCAAGGAGAGTCAAAAGGTATTGTTTGATAGAACACTTTTTAAATTTTTAGAAAATATAAATTACATTACAATTGTACTTTCTCATGCTGAGAAATTGCTGATAAAAACAAACAAATATATATAATTTTTTTATTATAATTTTACATTTCTTTCTTATTTGACACGCAATAATTCAGGAAGGAAATGAGATAGGAGGAAAATTCTTTTTTGATGAAGCTCTACTACATATGAGCTGCATCTGGATCAGATTTTGTGATGATAGCATAAAGCAATCAAAAGTTACAGCATTTGGAATCCTTTTTGTTTAGCCCTTGATGCCCCCTAATGGGCATTTTTAAAATTGTTCTTCCATAAGGAATATTTTGTGATCGACGCAAGGGATAATGTTGATTTTGAACTAATTTTAATTGTGAGAATCTGCTTTAAATAATGCTGTGCCATTTTCTACTATCTGTGTATGTTTCATGAAGTTATGTGTAAAAATGCCACTTGAAATCTACATATTTGTTTACAGTTATTGCCTGTATGCTGTATTTGTTGTAAACTCAATTTGTGCAGACTCATTAGAGGGTGAAAATAATGCAACAGGAGCATGTTGGAGGCATGATCTGAATGTGTAAAGTCTCTGATTTTGTTTGCAAAAATAATTATTGTGCTACCTATTTGGTTTCAGTTACTATTGGCTCTTAAAGCGAGACACGCAAACGGGAGTACTTTGCAACGCATATTACTTACAAAAATAAATTTTTGATATATTTATGGCAGAAAATTTACAAAATATCTTCATGGAACATGATCTTTATTTAATATCCTAATGTTTTTTGGCATAAAAAAATAATAATTCTGACCCATAAAATGTATTATTGGCTATTGCTACAAATATACCCGTGCAACTTACGGTTTTGTGGTCCAGGGTCTCATATAATGTCTTTCTAATAAAAATACATGTGTGATAAATCTCACCTTACAAGAAATGTGGAAAGAAATTAGCAAAATGGCTAAACATAAAAAAAAAATGTATACAGCCATATTATCTTTGCATGCACAGATGCTTTTTTAAGTTAAAATTCACATGAAACAAACAATATAATTGTCACATTTTAGCCTAAAGATGATGAAGATAGACAACAGGGTTCAAAAATGAAGCAAAGTTTATTAAACAAAGAAAACTTGTTTAATCCAAAATGGGTAACTTCAACGGAATTGTGTGCTTAGCACAAACAATACAGGACAAAGAGCTGAAAGAAATGAGGGACTTAAATGCACAATAATGAACCAAACTTCAAGCAGGTGTGCTAATTAATCAATAACCATAAAAAAAAACAAAGAGCAGGAAAATAAAAAAAAAAAAAAAAAAATAAAGAGGAAAACAATAAGCATACTAAAAGTCCTTGAAACTGGAACCAAAAAGACATCAAATTAAGAATACAGCATCCACGCACCATAACAGTTAAAATGAGGAAGGGAGGGTGTGGGCTCTGGAGGCAGACGAGGGGCAGACGAATGAAGAGGCTCCGGCAGAAGAAACCAGAGTGGTGATGATGGTGGGAGGAGCCAGGGAGGCGAGGATAGGAGGAGTAGCTGGGTGAGGACCAAGAACACAGCCAGGATGAAAGCCCATGGAGGAGTCAATGGAGGGAAAAGCCATGGTGGAGTATTGGCTAATGACACCAGGGGGACGACTGACAGAGATGGAGCCAATGGAAGAGGAGATCAGGGTGCAGATGGAGAGCTGATGGTATCGAACTACACCAATGGCTTTGGAGATCAAGGCTGAGCCACCACAACGAGCATCCGAGGTGTAGCCAGGGTAGCAGAGGACTGAGGTGGAGCCAGACAGAGCCACAGGGTTGGAGAGATGGAGCTCAGCACACTGCTCTTAAGTCTGTGGTGCAGGAAGGGTATGTCTGACCAAGGCAGAGCTGGAGAGATGAGGGAGCCCGGTGGAACCATAAGGATGATGTTCCATGGTGGAGCCGAGGGAGGGTGGAGCCAAGGTGGAGACGACAGGTCAACAGAGTGAGGTGAAATGATAAGCTCAGAAGCTGGAGGCGGAGCCAGTGGATCCTCTTGGTTGGGCGGAGCTGGAGACCAGAAGACATGAGGCAGATCCACACAACAGGTTTTGGTGGAAAAGTTGAGGGGCTGAAGGGTGTGATATAAAACTGTTTAATGTGTCAAGGTAATGTGTCCCATGTCCCGTATCCCTTGGTGGCATTCCCACGTTAGATTCACACCTGCAACCTGAATGGCCTGATCTTCGGCAAGTGAGAAATGAGGATCAAAAGGCCAAAAGGAGTTATAGAAAGTATTACAAAAGAAACATTACCGGAGATTCCACCTGGAACTTTGCAGTCAAGCTGGATGCTGAAAAAAGTTGCATAAGATCCGGCACTATTCTCAGAAAATGCGAGACAACACTTGTCTTACCTTATCCAATCTGAAACTGGAGTACTCCGACAATCATTTCACCGAAAAAGGGTGAAAACAAGGTCTGGACAAATTGTCACAACTCCACATAGATACAGGGATTTAGTGATAAAGGCTTTGTAATGAGAAAAAAAAAAAAGTTAATTAACTCACATAAAACTAATATAAATTAATTTAATTTAATTTTGTTATAGGTAATGTGTCCCTTATCCCTTAAGGCTTGGTTGTGTCAACTAGATCATTCCCTGTGAAGGCCTCATCGACACGACAGCCAATGGCACAGATCCTCAACAAACCGTCCCATACCGGCGTGATGAACCTCAACTAGATGAAACTAGAATAATAATACTTTGACTGTTGCGATCCCAATCTGACTTATGAAAGCTGCCTGAATCATATTGTCTTCGTTTTTCAAGACAAGCCGTGATCAAAATTAACGATAGAGATGTCTTTGTCAGCCAACATATCAGTCCCGCGTGTATGCAGCTCACAGTCACCAAATGTGTATGGGTGGATGATGTAAAACGTCGGACAACTTTTCATGCACGCATCCGTTTTTAACGCGCCCTGACTGTCGTACAGTCTGACATAAATGACAGCTGAGATTCACAGTGTGACATGAGGATCATGTTCCTACAGTCTGACAAGCAACAATCGTAAAGGACTATAATAAATCGCACAGTGTGCACCCGGCTTTAGGTGGCAATCGAGTGCTTGAAAATAGTACAGTAAAATTGCAGTGTTCAAGGAATTGAAGCCAGCCTGTTGGTGCTGTCTGAGCCATTTGCTCCTGTGTGCAGTCAAAAAGCTTTGATGTTAGTAAAGCTCAGATGTTAATGAAACCAAGTCGCTTTATTAAACATCACAAAGGGAACCAGTGGAGGTTGGGCTTACAGACTGTCTGAATCAGGATGTGGAGGCAAGCGAGGGGGTTTGGGTGGGATCAGAGTTGATGACACAGACTTGGTGCTGGGCAGAGCAAGTGGTAATGATAACACAGACGACTTAGAGTTGTGCGGGACCAGAGGCGACAATGAAGACACAGGAAACTTGATTCAGGGTGGGACCAGTGGGCACGGGAGATTCGGCAAAACATCCATAGCCAAATCTTCATAACATTTATAATCCACAAATGCCAGTGGTAACTCACCCTCAGCAGCAGGATCGTGGGCAGGGTTTTCCTCCATTCCGTAGAACTCCACTAAAAGTCCCACGGCGATACACGGTGGAAAATTAAACAAAGGAAATGATAAGCATACTAAAAGTCCTTGAAACTGAAACCAAAACACATCAAATTAAGAATAACTGTGACAATAATTCTTGTTCACAGTTATAAAAAAAACTGATTAAAGAATAAAAGATAAGATTAAAAAGTGATTGCACAAATGCCCCGTAAGTGTCCATGGTGACTCCTGAATGTGGTGCTTGGTTGAGAATGTCTTTGTGTGGTCACTGTTAACTCTGAGTTTCATACTCTGGATTGACTGAACTTACCTCAGACTGCGATTTTGGAACCTGTATACCTTGAGTAAACAATGTTTGGATTAATCAACTGAGAGTAAAGGGTTGCCTACATGTGACAGTAACGGGTGTAAAAAGTACTCAAGAATAATACTTAAGTGAAAGTACAGAAGTAAAGAAATTTTTTCTTAATTAAAGTACAAGTATCTGGCCAAAAACATACTTGAGTAAAAGTAAAAAAATACAACTTTAAATTCTACTTAATTATTTTAAAAAAAGTGAAGAGATACTTGTTTGATCATTTTGAATCATCTTTTCAATGCAAAGTGAATTAACTGCATAAAATGGTTTGTCAGACAGACATACATAGAAAGATCTTGTTGAAAGAGAAAGACAAAACAATGACGCAGAGGTCAAAAACATCTTTCTAGTGCATGCAACAACAATTAAAAAGCACTTTCTAAGTGAGCGGCCCTTAAACAATGAGATGCAATGAAGAGGCCAGAAACATATTTCAGACAGAATACAAGACTCAACACATATTCGGACTGGGTAACCTTACCGTGGAAGAATAGGCATATGGGATCACCGCAGGGATCACTACATATGGACACCCAGCCTAACACAGGTTCCACAATGCATGCAAGTGTAGGCTAGGCATCAGACGCACGTATCCGGCCCAGCAGGCGGGAGTAGCATTGCAAGCTGACACTTAGAATGGGTCCTTCGTGCTACTGGGCACTGATGATGAATACACAGGAAGATACTTGCTCTACACAAAGGCTATAGAACCTAGCGAACATGTTAGGTGTCGCCCAGCCCACAGCTCTACAAATATCTGTCAGCGAGGTGCCTTGAGCCAGCGCCCAGGTGGAAGCAACACTTCTAGTTGAGTGCGCTCTTAACCCGAACGGGCAAGGCACGTCTTGGAATTGGTACGCCAAGACAATAGCATCCACTATCCAGTGGGCTAGCCTCTGCTTGGACACAGCCTTTTCCTTCTGCTGGCCTCCGTAACAGACAAAGAGCTGGTTTGAGGTCCTGAAGCTTTGCGATCTGTCCACATACAGCCGCAGTGCGCGGACAGGACAGAGAAAAGCTAGGGCTGGGTCTGCCTCCTCTGAGGGCAGCGCTTGCAGGCTGCTCACTACCTGGTCCCTGAAGGGAGTGGTAGGAGCCTTGGGCACATATCCAGGCCAGGGTCTCAGGACAACATGAGAGTTGGCCGGCCCGAATTCTAGGCATGATTTGTAGACCGAAAATGCAGGTCCCCTACCCTCTTGATGGAAGCCAATGCAGACAGGAGAACTGTCTTTAGTGACAGAACTCAGCTGACAGCAAAGGTTCAATAGGAGGTCTCTGCAGTGCCGTGAGATGCCAGAGTCCGGTCCCAAGAGGGTACTGAGGTAGGACGAGGAGGGTTCAACCTCCTCGCCCCTCTAAGGAACCTGATGACCAGGTCATGCTTACCAAGAGACTTACCATCAACTGCATCATGATGTGCGGCAATTGCGGCAACATACACTTTCAGGGTGGAGGGAGACAGCCTTCACTCCAACCTGTCTTGCAGGAAGGAAAGCACGACTCTGACCGGACATCTTCAGGGGTCTTCCCGGTGGGAAGAACACCATTCAACGAACAGGTTCCACTTCAAAGCATAGAGGTGCCTCATAGAGGGGGCTCTGGCGGAAGTGATGGTGTCTACCACTGACTGGGGTAGGTCACCTAGAACCTCCGCGTCCCATCCAGGGACCAGACATGAAGTTTCCAGAGGGTGCCATAGGGTGCCCCATCTCTGAAAAAGCAGGTCCTTCCTCAGAGGAATGAGCCAAGGCAGGGACTGTCGCGAGGAGCGTAAGTTCCGAGAACCAAGCCCGGTTGGGTCAATATGGTGCAAATAACAAGACCTGCTCCTCATCCTCCCTGACTTTGCACAGTGTCTGTGCGAGAAGGCTTACTGTGGGGAACGCATATTTGCGAAGGCCCTGGGGCCAGCTGTGTGCCAGTGCATTCGTGCCGAGGGTGCCCTCGGTCAGGGAATAAAACAACTGGCAATGGGTCGAGTCTGGAGAGGCAAACAGGTCTACCTGTGCGGCTCCAAAGAGGTCTCAAAACAGCTGGACCACCTGGCAATGGAGTCGCCACTCTCCCGGAAGCACAGGCTGTTGTGAGAGCTCGTTGGCTGCACGATTGAGCACGCCAGGGATGTGAATGGCCCGAAATGACCTCAGATGCTTCTGACTCTAGAGGAGAAGATGGCGGGCGAGTTGCCACATGCGGCGGGAGCGTAGACCACCCTGGCGGTTGATGCATGCAATGGTTGCAGTATTATCCGTATGGACCAGCACATGCTTCCCATGTAGCAGCCCTTTGAGGCGGCCCAGCACAAGACGTACTGCTAGCAACTCGAGGCAGTTGATGTACCAATGCAGTTTAGGCCCCATCCACAGACCCGACACTGCATGCCCGTTGTACGTGGCCCCCCAGCCTGTGGCAGAGGCATCCATGAATACCACAGCAATACTCACAGACAGAGTTTGCTCTTTTCCCTGTTGACCCGAAGTCCCAGCAGACTGAGGTGATGGAGCACCATGTCCCTGTGTTTGCACAACTGGTCCTGAGACTGTGCAAGTATCAGCCAGTCGTTGAGATAGTTGAGAATGCGAACACCACATTCTCAGAGTGGAACAATGGCTGCCTCCGTGACCTTCGTAAAGACACGAGGAGACAGGGACAGCCCGAAGGGTAGGACCTTGTACTGATATGCCCGACCCTTGAATGCAAACCGTAGGAATGGCCTGTGTCGAGGAAGAATCGAGACATGAAAGTATGCGTCCTTCAGGTCGATCGCTGCAGACCAATTTCGGGGACGGATGCACTCAAAAATGTGTTTCTGCGTTAATTTGAATGGGAGCTTGTGCAGGGCCTGGTTCAAGGTTTGCAGGTCCAAGATTGGCCATAACCCACCTCTTTTCTTGGGTACAATGAAGTAGGGGCTGTAGGGACTCGCCTTGGGAGGCACTGAGGTGGCCTGAAGTGGAGTCTGCGTGCGCTGCGCAACACTTACCTGGTTCCAGGGTGGGGCAGAGGGTGTGTGAGAAGGCCTGGTGGTGTCCTTGAACTACACGCTGCTGCCTGCTGGTGAAGAGCGAGGGAAAATGGAGTGGCAAGGTGTTTGTAACACGTCAAACACTGCCAACTGCGCCCTCTTGTGACCAAGAGATAGAAGAAACTGCTCTATTTTTTTTTTTTAAATGGTACAAAAAAAAAAAAAAAAAAGGAAACAAAAAAGATTCTCCACCCGGCCTTCCTCCAAGGGAGGGAGTGGTGCGGACACTATCTCCCTGGACGGGTTGGGCTTCCCCCTTGCGGCCGGCCACCTGCCGTCTAGGTGTAGGCTGCTGCTTAGGTAGAGCAGGGGCGGAGGCAGCCGCGGGGGGCGCCCTCGGTGACGAGCAGGTGGAGGCGCTGCGGCCGACAACTGGGTGGAGGCAGCTGCTGGTCCTCGGGGCAGGATGTGCTTAATCGCCTCCATCTGCTTCTATGCTGCTGAAAACTGCTGGCCCTTTTGGAAGCTCCACTGGTTGCAGTGTCATGGAGGAGTGAGGAGGTTTACTCGGCAGGGTTTTCCTCACTTTAATCCTCAGGTCACCTAGGTTATTAACCGATCTAGGCTTCTTCTGAACTGACCCAGAAGAAGAACTACATCAGGGAATATATGAAGGGGCTCCGATCCTTTCCAGATACTGGAGTCTCAACCTTAACACTGAGATGGTCATGTTCCCGCATTGAGAACATGTACCATCCATGAGTGCCACCTCATGTTTGGGCCTCGCACACGCTGTGAGGCAGTAATCATGACCATCACCGGGGGCCAGGTAACGACCACATCCAGTAGCACATGGTCTGAATGACATCTTGAAAAAGATGCAGGCTCAGACCGTGTGTGCTCTTTTAGGAATTTGCCCTCTCTGGTGTTGAAACACACAGGGAAGTGGCCACGGTTACACAAACTGTACAATAGTGCAAGCCTGTTGTGGGCACTCACACACTCGTTGAAGACGCAACTCTCAGCTGTATAAACAGCAATCTCATTGAAGGTGCCCTCTCCCGCGAGCTGTGAGAACAGCTGTTTTTGCTCTCCTGTAAGATCGCGACCAACACTGTCAGCGCCGTCACACCCGCACCAGACACGCAGAGGCTCCTTCCTAAAAGAACAGCTCATCTTCCACCACTCTTCAAGAAAACACACAAGCAGGAACAGCACGTGTTCGGCTCTGAAGCGAAAAGCAAATATGCAACGCACCTGCTGCTCATTAAATACTCGCGCAGCAGTGCAGAGCAGCTGTTGCAATTATTGCATGTCAATATGCATTGGCTCATTTTTCTTACACTCGATGTAGCTTGGTCTCCCAAAGCGATCCCCAATTCTGAAAGGGAACTCTATAGGTATATAACTCTATACCTGAATTCTACTTCAGGGGGTCTGTTGAACATGACAGAAATTGAGTGTGTAACCCTAAACAGTCATCTAAGGAACATTAATTACTCCTATGATTGGAGGTAGAAGTGATCATTCACTTAACCCAGAGTTCTTCAGTGTGCCAGAGAGAGTGGTCCAAAAGGGTCACTTCACTATAATTCTTTACACACAAACATACACTAATGTACTCACATATTTGAGAGACTTGGGTACTCTGTTTTCATGAATACATAATCTGGGTTTGAGCAACCTCAAACACAAAAGAGAAGAAAGCATTTGTGTTGCCTAAATTGCACAGTTTACTAACAAAAGAGTAAATTTACTAAAAAACCTGCAATTTGACATACTAGGTATCAAGCAGAAATCTGCCTGAAAAATAAATAAATAAAAAATAAATATGCATGTATTACTAGCACAGATATAAACAATTTATGTTAGGCTAAACTGGGAACCACAGTGACTCAACTGTCTTAAAGTGTTGTTCAGGAAGCCTATACCCAGTGCTAAACCTTAAAACTTACTTAAAATATAATGTTTTCTCCAATCACAAAAAAAAAAAAAAAATAGTTTGTGAAACTGTGAAAATCTTCTTCTTCTGTCTCTCTTCTTCTTATTCATCTGTATTTTGCAACCAACTTTCCTCAATTTGCAATGTGTGCTGCACCCAGCCAAATGTCAAAATAAATGCTCCTTTCAACAAAAGGTGAAATAAAATGTTGACACCCCTCTAGTCACTGGCATCAAGCACACGTTTGAGCTTTCGTTTGCCATTTAATGTGCGTAAGATGGATAAAAATAATCTTCAAAAATGTAACAAACACTTTTCAAGTCAAAATAAAATTGTAAGGAGTAAAAAGTACAGATTTTTCTTCAGAAATGTAAGTAAATAAAAGTACAAGTATTCGGTTTATGCTGCCTTCACATACTCTCGGAATTATCGTAAATACGAGTTTCCTAGTTAAAAATTACACATGAATGCCCTCCCATTTCGAAACTTGAATGCGATGAGCTCATAATCAAGACTTCAGAAGTGGGAATTATCAAATTTTTGATAGCACATGAAGGCAGCATTAAATTGTATTTGAGTAAAGTACAAATAACCCAAAATAATATTTAAGTACAATAAAGGGTTAGTTCACCCAAAAATTAAAATTCTGTCATTAATTACCCTCATGTCGTTCCAAACCCATAAGACCTTCATTCATCTTTGGAACACAAATTAACATATTTTTGATGAAATTCAAGCTTTCTGGCCTCCGATAGACTGCAACAAAATTACCAATTTTAAGGCCCAGAAACGTAGTAAAGACATTGTTAAAATAGTTCATGTGACTACAGTGGTTCAGACTTAATGTTATGAAGCGAAGAGAATACTTTCGTATGCAAAAATCAAACTAAAATGATGATTTTTTTTCAACACTTTCTTCTCTTCCATGTCAGTCTCCTACACTGATCATGTAGTAAACACAGTGCAGCGCTTCCGGGTTCTACGTCAGAATGCCAGTTCATTATTGGCCAGCTCCTGCATTAGCATCACACGCATGCGTCGTGGTGCTCATGTGAATAGTGTCGGCCAATACTGAGCCAGCATTCTGATGTAGAGCCCAGAAGCGCTGCACTGTACACATTAGTTTTGTTTGTTTGTTGCACACAGAAAGTATTCTCTCGCTTCATAACATTAAGGTTGAACTACTGTAGTCACATGGACTATTTTAACAATGTCTTTACTGGACCTTGAAAGTGATAATTGTGTTGCAGTCTATTGGAGGCCAGAAAGCTCAGATTTTATCAAAAATATCTTAATTTGTGTTCCAAAGATGAACGAAGGTCTTTCAGATTTTGAATGACAAAAGGGTGAGTAATTAATAACAGAATTTTCATTTTTGGGTGAAATAACCCAAATCAGGTAAAATCACTTAAATATTTTACATCCCTGGATGGTAAGTTTACCTTGCTTTCTGGAATACCTCCCAGAAAATAACCTGCGGACACACTATTAGAATAAGTTAAATAAGACAAAATCATTATACAATTGTGCCACAAATTTAGAAAGCAAAAAGTTTTATTTGGTCTGAGCATTTAATTAACAAACCTTTTTTCACATTTGGTTTGTAAGGCTAATCAGCCTAATCAGCAGTCTACCAATCACAGCAAAAAGAGCTATACATTTATTTCTCTTGGGGTATGATGACAAATCTGAAGTTGTCAAAACATATAAACTCAGAAACAAGCTTGGTGTTCTTCTGAATGCCATGATAACCAAGTAACACAGAGTAGGAGAGGGTGCAACTGTTGAGAGTGCATTTATGAATTGACGCGCCAGCTTATATACCAGCATATACCAGTCATCTACTTTGGTAAGCAAGAATATTCCCTTAGTAAATGCATTTTGTATTTTTAGACATCACAATTTCACAGTGATCAATATTTCTTGGGATCAGAGTAGTACGGATGAGAAAACAAGATCAGATGGCTTCGGAAAAGTATTAACATTTCCAAAGAAGTGATGAAGAAAGGATTCTTTTTGAAAAACACTCTGAGGAAATGTTTACAGTACACTTAAAGTATGTAGCAATATTTTGAGATAATATTCCTGTCATTACTCTGTGTATCTCTACCTTTTGTTTAGGTCACAGATGGACAACCTGACATTTAGATACAGCGTACTCTTAGTGGAAGGACTGAATGTTACACATCAGTACAGCTATCTTGCATTTTTCATCATTTTGATGGCTTACATATTTATAATCATATCTAACCTTTGGATTTTGATACAAATCTCAGCGGAAAAAGGTTTACACCAGCCCATGTACATGGTTTATTGCAACTTGCCACTAAAAGATGTTATAGGAACAACTGTTATTGTGCCACGTTTGCTGAGGGATTTTTTAGCAGACCCCTCTGAGCGCTACATCACATATGTGGAGTGTGTTATCCAAGCTTTTTTTGTACATGTGAATGGAACAACATCTCATACTATTCTAATGATCATGGCCTTTGACAGATATGTTGCCATATGCAATCCATTGCGATACTCAAATATAATGAGCAATAATATGGTGGTAAAACTGTCGGCAGGAGCCTGGGGTGCTGCAGTAGTGCTGGTGGGAATTCTGATCGGCCTCAGTGTGCGTCTCTCTCACTGCAGGTCTGTGATTCAAAACCACATGTGTGACAATGCTTCGCTATTTAAACTGTCCTGCGAAAACACAATGATTAATAATGTATATGGATTAACTTTTACTGTGGTTTTACTTGTCTCTTCAATGGGGAGTGTTGTATTAACTTATCTCAGAATTGTAATTATCTGCTTAACCGGCAAGAACAAAGCAACAAACAAAAAAGCCATAAAAACCTGCTGTACTCACTTGACAATTTACTCAATCATGCTGGTCTCTGGATTTGTTTCAATTTTTCTCCATCGTGTTTCTGAATACTCTGACAATAGAAGAATAGCAAGTATAGTTTTTAATGTTGTACCACCAGGATTGAATCCTGTAATATATGGCTTACAAGTCAAGGAAATAAGACAAAAGGTTTTTAAGTTTTTAAAAAAATAAAGTTAATATTATGTGATTTTTGTTTATAAACAAAGTTACTGCAAATGATGTAGAGATTTTTGCTGCAACTGATGACTTTTAAAAGTAAAATATAATTGGCAACATTAAGCATTTCTTATGTGTATCAGCATGTGTGAAATTAAAAAGCCCTTAAGTGTGTCCTAACTGAATATAAATAATATAAAGCAAATGACTTAGAAGGAAATAGAAACTTGCTTATACTGTATACATTTTTTTATAATTTAGGTCATAGGTATTCCCTTGCACCACTAAGTTTACAGTGTCTCAATGAAAAGAGTGTGAGGGAAATTACCAAAGAAAGCACATGTAAAGCAGATAAAAACAACAAAAAGCAGTAACAAAAAGAAAAACACAAATGCAGATTAAGCTTTTCTATCTCTACTGTGCACAAGCATGGGGATCCAGATAGCTTGATCTACTAGAAACGGAAGAGTAGGGAAATGTAACGTGAACGTTTTTTTTTTTTTTTTTTTTTCTCTTACTGGTGAGAGAAATCCTGCAACAAACAGTCATGGAGTTCAGCTTCTACTCCACATTGCTCACTACTAATGAATGTATTAATTTATAAAATAATTACTTTAATGTCAAACAGATTTGCAGCTAATAATGTATTTTAAATGGGAAAAATATGTCAGTCTATATTTCTCTTTCATTATGAAACATTAATTTTGAGAACAGTCTAAAACATTACAGCCACATGTGGTATCAGCTAGCAGCTTTGTGATAAATAGTATAACCATGAAATACTGTATGTGTAATACAGACAAACGTTTTTATTTTATTTTTAATAATACAAGATTGTTTTGTTTGTTTAGTTTAGTTTGTTTAGTTGTTTGTCTAATTCTCTTAGCAGACCTTACAAAAACTTCTGAACTGGAATTTAAATGTGGAATTTTGAAATAAACTATTTAACACAAGCTTTTCAGTCAGTTTTGACCAGTTTCTTTGTTTTTTTTTCATAAACTAAATGAGGTCATGTTCTTTATTTATTCATTACCCACAACCCATTGCGCCTTGGACGGGGATTCACTTATAACTACTGGTGCATTCAAGTCATGTCGAAAAGTTAAAAGTTTACAGTGGCTTCATAAATTAAAAACATTACAAAGCAAAACACATCTGATGCACTTTCTTTGTTCACTACATGTTATAGAACATAGATCGATTAATGGCAAACGTCATTACGTCCCCATGGCACGCCGTCTGATGTTCTCTACAGAATTTCACATATCATCACACAGTTTGTCTTCGTTATGGTACAATATAGAATTTCATTTTTAGTTTTACGAAAGCTTCAAGTGCAGTTAATTATTTGACATGCTATACATGCGGAGCCCTGCATATGACATTTAAGAAAATAAATAAATTGTGCACACGATTTACTAATTCGTTCCCTCGATTTATAAATCATGCGCATGATTTATAAATCGAGGGAACGAATTAGTAAATCGTGTGCACAATTTAGCCTACTATTTATTTTCCCTGTCATGTGTGGGGCTCTGTAAACAGAGGACGGTGGATACAAATTCTCCAGCAACAGGCCTCCTCCGTACTTTCATTCAGCAACATTTCATTCATGCCACCGCAACAAACTCAGAGGATGAGAGATGAGGTGAATTTGAGGAATTTGATTTGTGGCTTCTTGCTTGAAGCTTGCTTTCTTGTTTGCCATCAAACAGTTGACCACTGCCGTGCGTGTATTATGTGTCCTGTCGCAAAATGCGGCGAAAACTCCCACATGACGTTAATAGTGTGATTAAGATGTGTACACATAATGCACTCCGATAATGCGACTAAAATAGGAATGCTCCACCTGTCTTAATTCGATTTGTGTTTACTTCGAGTATGACTTAAAAATCGCTGTTTACATGGTAGTTTCTTAATCAGAGTATTGTCTTAATCGTGTTAATATCGGAATATTGTTGTCCATGTAAACGTACTGATTGAGTCTGTCTTGTGTCCATTTACTGTATAACTGACTGGTTTGGCTCAGCTACCAAATCAGACATCAGGAGACTACAGCGGACAGTCCGGACTACTGAGATGATAATTAGTGCCCCCCTGCCCAACCTCCAGGACCTGAACTCTTCCAAAGTGAGGAAAAGGGCAGGTAAAATCATCACAGACTCCACTCACCCCTGCCACAACCTATTTGAACTGTTGCCGTCTGGACAGCACCTCAGATCACTGGGCACTAGAACATCTAGGAACAAGAACAGTTTCTTCCCACAGGCCATTTCCCTCTTGAACAGTTAATGCCTCACAAAGCATATACCTACAAGTGCCATATTCCAACTCTATAGTGCAATATCGTTGAATTCATTCAGGCCTATTTATTGATATTATTATTCACAATAATATAAATCTGTTCATAATCTGTAAATACAAAGTTCTGGCATGAAACTCTAATGGGCAAGGCTAATAGGTCCTTTAACTCAATCTGTTAAAGGACCTCGGTACAACCTCGGTATGTTACCGTCATCTTATTAATAGATTTCACGTAGAATGATATTTATCATTTCAACTTACTTAGAGTGTGCCAAGGCAGTTCCATGTATTCTCAAACGAAGCAAGAGTGCCTCATTTGATACCTCAATGCGTAATTTGTGTTATATTCTGTATTATATAATCTGTGTTTGCGCTCTAGATAACATCAGGTGTTTTCTGTATGCAGTGTGTCTTGCAGCGGCAGGCAGTGTGGCTGATTCATGGACACGCATTTGTTGATCTGAGCGGTGGCTGCATGTTTACTATCTGTCAGAAATCACTCTCTCTGCTTAAAACGCTGAGGTATTCGTTTAACAACAGGAGTGTAAATAGGAGACACTTTGCAGTGTGGACAGCTCATTGATGTAGCGGCACTTTCTGAGTTCGCTACTGAGATGAGTGAACGGTTTTTGCACGCTCTTGTGGCCATATGCTTTCACTTGTGTTTATGCTGTGAGGACCGGCAGTCGGTTGCACGCTGTAGAATTTAGTAAGTGATATTATGGGATTCACTTTTTGCCACTTATTGCCATTTAACAGGGGCTCACCTTATTTCCATTTGTCCAAATGACTTCACTTTTATAATAGGGAGTATACAGGGATTGACAATGACAATTATCAAACAATGCTACATCATTATACTATTTCTTTGCTCAGGTGGTTGTGGAGGGTTTCTTTTCTCATCTCTATTAGCCTGCAACGTGTTACCATTTGTTAAAGCCACACATAATGCTCAGACACACATAGTCATAGGCCACTAGAGTTAAACCATTCGGCGTGGTAGCCCAGGCACACATAGCCATATTGTCCACTAGAGCTAAGCCATTCAGCATGGTAGCCCAGGCACACATAGTCTAATAGGCCACTAGAGCCAATCCTTATGACCCAAAATGACTTAGATTAGTGGCATGTATACACTGGTATGTAGGCACATATGTAGCTAACACCACATTGGTAAGTCACCAGGGACACCCCTTTAAAAAGGGGGTACACTAGTTCACATAGGGCTACACTGCGAGATGCTTCACGCGCCTTATATGCACCTCATGGCAGCCCACATTTCTAACGGCTAGATCTGCTGGGGGGAATAATGCGTAGGCAGATCTAGTCCGCCAAGACCAAGCATATGCCCCATTTCTCATACTCAAAACTAATGGGCCAGGCACACATAGCTAACATACACACAGTTCTTCGGAGCAGCAGCAGTACATATGTTTTGGCGGTAGATCTGCTGGGGGGTGAGGGTGAATCGTCATCTTGCATTCTGCGTTGATGGGGGATTTTCTGACATACAGTACACTTGGCTTGTATTGTTCAAATATCATGTCACCTGCTCTGTTGGGGGGTAATTCATGTACGCTATATTGTACAACAGCAGCATGCCTTACTTGCTCACAGCAGCTTGTTGTGTATGTATTGGCAGTAGCAAGTCCCGTACTTGCTCTGCAGCAGCAGCAGCAGCAGCAGCAGCAGCAATAATCAACAGCAGCGTAGCAGATCTTTTCCATCAAGACCAAACACATCTACATTGTCATACCCATTACCATGCCAAACACAGCTGTCATGACAGAATATATATATATATATATATATATATATATATATATATATATACACACATATATACATACATATATATATATACCACTGTGTGTGTATATGTGTATATATATATATATATATACACACAGTGGCAAGAAAAAGTATGTGAACCACTTGCAGAATCTGTGAAAATGTGCAAAATTTTAATAAAATAAGAGAGATCATACAAAATGCATGTTATTTTTTATTTAGTACTGTCCTGAGTAAGATATTTTACATAAAATATGTTTACATATAATCCATAAGACAAAAAAATAGCTTAATTTAATAAAATAACCCCGTTCAAAAGTTTGTGAACCATTGATTCTTAATACTGTGTGTGGTTACCTGGATGATCTATGACTGTTTTTTTTGTTTTTTTTTGTGATGGTTGTTCATGAGTCCCTTGTTTGTTCTGAGCAGTTAAACTGAGCTCTGTTCTTCAGAAAAAAATCTCCAGGTCCCAACAATTCTTCAGTTTTCCACCATCTTTTGCATATTTGAACCCTTTACAACAGTGACTGAATGATTTTGAGATCCATCTTTTCACATGGAGGACAACTAAGGGACTCAAACACAACTATTAAAAAAGGTTCAAACATTCACTGATGCTCCAGAAGGAAACACAATGCATTAAGAGTCGGGGGGTGAAAACTTCTGAACAGGATGAAGAGGTCCAAATTTTCCTTACTTCACTTGAATATAATTTTTTTTCATTTAGTACTGCCCTTCAGAAGCAACAGAAGATATCTGCATGTTTCCCGGAAGAAAAATTAAATACAATTTACCTTGATCTTCAAATTCTAAATGTTTTCATCCCCCATCTATTAATGCATCATTTTTTTTTTTTGGAGCATCAGTGGATGTTTGAAACTTTTTTTAAAAGTTGTGTTTGAGTCCCTCAGTTGTCCTCAGTGTGAGAAGACGGATCTCAAAATCATTCAGTCACTGCTGTAAAGGGTTCAAATATGCAAAAAATGCTGGAAAACTGAAGAATCTGCAGGACCTGGAGATTTTTTCTGAAGAACAGAGCTCAGTTTAACTGCTCAGGACAAACAAGGGACTCATGAACAACCATCACAAAACAAAAAAACAGTCGTAGATCATCCAGGTAACCACACACAGTATTAAGAATCAATGGTTCACATACTTATGAATGGGGTTATTTTAATAAATTTAGCTATTTTTTTTGTCTTGTGGATTATATGTAAACATCTTTTATGTAAAATATCTTACTCAGGACAGTGCTAAATAAAAAAATAACATGCATTTTGTATTATCTAACTTTTTTTTGTTAAAATTATTAACATTTTCACAGATTCTGCAAGTGGTTCACATACTTTTTCTTGCCACTGTATATATAATGTTCATATATATATATATATATATATATATATATATATATATATCTATATATATATATATATACACTGTATGTCTTGTTATATTTTCATGTGTGCACTGGAAGCTTAACTTAAATTCCTTGTGTGTTGGCAATAAAGCTCTTTCTCATTTTGATTCTGATTCTAATGACGTAATGTGTGTGAGAACAGAAATGATGAGTAAACAAGATGGATGAAGTTTGCTACTTCTGTAAATATGTTTCCCTTTCGAAAGGGAACTCACACTGCGTCCTAGAAAGCATATGGGGAAACGCCATCGCGTGACAGGTGTCTGAAGTGAAAGTTGAAACACGGCAATCCTATTGGCTGGCGACAGCCTATGACGTCATGCTAGTGCAACCAGACAGTATATAAGGGGCACCTAGAGAACATGTCGTCCTCTTTTCGTCTTCAGTGACTGTTTTGTCTGTTGCGATTGTTACAAGGTAAGAACCTTTTTGATCATGTCTGAGAAGCGTTTTAAGCGTTGTGCCGATCCGTGTCCGAGATATCTGACACCAGATGACACACACGACTTGTGCGTTTACTGCCTGGGTGAGGAGCACGTGCGTTCAGTTCTCGAGAGATCTGTTGTGAGCGTCTGCTTATGCGGATGCTCCGCTCTTGCCTGTCAATCTTCTCGAGGGGAGAGGGACAGGCATCTGCACTTGGCGGCTCTGGTCCTTCTCGTGCTGAGGCCGAGAGGAGACTCAAGTCGTGGGGCTCGCAGGTGGAGCTCCCTAAAAAAAAAAGTTTGAGAAAGGCGTTTCTCTTTCTTGCGATTCGGCGGCTCACAAGAGCGATCTGCTCGATGAGGATGCCATTTCTCTGGCATCCTCTGGTTCAGCAGACAGTGCTCTTTTGGCTTCAAGCCACACTGAAGAGCAGACGATGGTTGTTGAGGGTAGTGAGAGTGTTTCATCTGAGCCTGTGCGACCATCCTGCCCTGCGTATGTTGAGTTGTTGGACGTTATGAAGCGCGCCTCGGGCAGATTAGCCTTCCATTCCTCCTTCCATGCCTTGTGAGCCTTCCATTCCTTCCCGATCTCCAATCTGAGATCGAGAAGGCATGGAAAAACCCTTATTCGGCCTGTATTCATCGGTCTGGGCATGTCGAAGGGATATGCGAGCACGGATATGTGGCGATGCCCTATATCGACGAGACATTCGTGAACTATATCATTGGTGGTGGAGCTTCATCTTTGAAGGTTCCGGTCCTGCCTGCTAGACCACTAAAAACAACTTCATGGTTGAATGGCAGGGCATACGCGGCTGCAGGTCAGGCTGGTGCTGCACTGCACACTATGGCAGTGCTTCAAGCATATCAGGCTGACCTGTTAAAAGATTTGGACCAGAGCCAGGGTCTTTCCCCTGATGCGGTGGCTGAGCTGCGCCGCACCACAGACCTGGCTCTCTGTGCCACCAAACAAATTGTTGCCGCAATCGGTTGTTCGATGGTGGCAACGGAGAGACACCTGTGGGTGAACCTGGCCGACATCGGGGAGAAAGAGAAGGGTTTTCTTCTCGATGTGCCAGTCTCGCCGCTTGAGCTTTTCGGGACCTCCGTCGAGGCGGTGGTTGGGAAGTTTAGGAAGGCAAGGGCGCACTCAGCAGCATTTAAATCCTGTATACCGCGCCGGTCCGAATCTGCACCCAGGCAGCCAGAGGGACCTGGCCCGTCATGGTCTGAGGATCATAGACAGGGCCAGAGGCCAGAGGTCTAGCGTTGCTGCTCGAGCTAGGAAGAAAAAGCAGGATCTGAGAGAGGTGATACAAAGCAGGTGCGGTGAGCACCGCTGAGTGTTTCCTCTCTTTTGAGGGTTTTTTCTATCTCCCTCTCCTCTTTTTCTTTTTTCCCCCTGTACCCTTTTCTCTTGCCCTACACACGCTCTGACATCAGGCCTGAAGCCTGGGCCCAATGATGAGTTTGTTCACGTTCTGGAACTCCTTTTGAGGGTCCGGCTTAGTGCTTGATATTGAGCACAGCCGTTTTTAGACTGCTGGAGTATGGCTGGCCATTTTTACATTCGACCCCTACTCTTTTTGGTCTTAGGTGAGCTTAGCAGGTCACTTCCCCGCTAAGGGAGATTTATTTATCTTGAAGTGACCGCTGCTCTCTGCTTTAGGCTGGTGGGGCTTTTATTTTGTTACGTTAGGAATTTTTGTTTTTGGGGCTAGGGCCCTGGAGCTCTTATGGAGGGCTGTTTTCACATCCTTGCTATTGCTTCCTCTCTATTGAGAGTTTTATTAGAAGCTCTTAGCAGGTGTTTTTCATTAGAACAGTTTTATAGTATGGCAAGCTATTTTATCATCTAGCTGCCTTTTACTTCTGAAACCTCCTAACTGTGTCGAGTTTCAGTTTAGTTCTTTTTAATGTAGGCCATCTGGCCTCCGTTTCAGGTCCCTTACCTTAGGTTGCAGTGATGCGGTTCTATTTGAACCTCCGCTCCCTTGAGCTCCAGTTCTTCATGACCTTTTTTGGGTAGTGGTTTTTGTGTTTTCTGGTTCAGTCGAGCTTTGTGTTTGTCCTAGCGTCAGCCTTTTCTGAGGCCGCCTTGACATTCCTGAGTGTGTTGGCCCTCTCTGTTATTATGTTTGGAGGGCCTCCGCTCCCTAGAGCTCCAGGCTATTCTTAAGTGACCCAAAGCACACAAGTAGCTGATCCGACTTCCTCCAGGCGGAGGACCTATGCACATAGGCCCTCAAGGTTATGACAGAGCATAGTAAATGCCTTGTTCAGCCGACGCATGAGGTGGAGGATGAAAGGCCTGCAAAATAACAGAAAGTACCACATTTGAAGGCACCTTAGGCACATAGCCAGGTCTAGGGTGGAGAATGGCATTGACCCCACCAGGGGTGAACAGGGTGCCAGGGATAATCCTTCAAGAACCACTGCCAGGTCCCACGCGGGAACTGTGGTCTGGACGACAGGCCTCATCCTCCGAGCACCACGAAGGAAACGAGTAATAAACTGGTGCTTCCCCAAAGGGCCCTCATTTAAAGGCATGTGGAAGGCTGCTATAGCCGCCACATAGACCTTTAATGTGGATGGGGAAAGACCATCAGAGAAACGGCATTGGAGGAACTCCAGTACTGAAGCCACTGGGCAGTTAACTGGGTCCAACTGACGTTCCCTGCACCATGAAGTGAACACGTTCCACTTTAGGGCATAAAGTTTCCTCGTGGAAGGAGCTCTAGAGTTTAGAATGGTCTCAACAACCTCAGTTGAGAGACCAGTGCTTAGAAGCTGGTCCCCCTCAGGGGCCAGACCCATAGTTTCCATACACTGAAAAAAGTCTAACATTGCTGTTGTTCGTTTAATGTGTATTTTCTCGTTGAAATAGCTTAAAATTATTATTTTTTTCATTTAAAATAAACATTTTAGTTTATATTTATGGTTGAATCCATTTTTTTACATTGATACAATATAAATTGGCAGCGGGACATTAAACTGAATTTATTAATTTGATCAGAGCATTTTTATTAGATTAAGCATGATTTGCACATGCGCATTGTTGAGTTGGAGTTCCTGCTCTCTGATTAAAAAAAAAAAAACATCCGTCACAGTTGAACTGTCTGTGAAGAACACAACACACGATCTGTTGAGCGGCGGCCGTTACGGTACACTTCAACAGACGTCAGACCCCTCCAGCCAGGCTGCGACACAGAACTACGAGCAACATTGATACAGGTAAGATAAATTTTGTCTATCGTTAACGTTTTTTCCCCAAGTATACCTGACTGGCCTTGACTCTGGCCGTAATTTCAGTGCTCACGCTTGATAGCATGTAAATTATAAGATAGCTCTAGAAACGTTAGCATTCTTCATTCAAACTATAACGTTAAGTTACGTTAGCCGCCCTCTGGTCGTGGGTGAGTAATGCTATCACAGGTCGCTAGTTAACTGGCTAATAAATGCAAACTATTATTTCTAAATGCATTTTGTGGGGGCATTGACGTAAGCTAAAGTTACCACGTGTAAGTTAATTAACGTTACAGGTAATGTTAATTCAAATGCATTTGTTCTGCTGAGTGTTTTTAATAGTTAACAGTGGCGCGAAGAGCCTACAAAATGTTTATTTGTCGAGATTACTGTCTTTTAAGAGCTCTTCGGGCTCTGTTTTAAAGCTAGCTAGTGAAGATATCAGTCAGGGTTGCCAACTCTCACGCATTTGGCGTGAGACACGCGCTTTCAGGCTCTGTTACACGGCATCACTCTGCCCAAGTAAATCTCACGCCAAATTGCCAAACCCGTTTTTGATATGAAGTATAAGCTTTTACATATTTTAAAAAAAGTTTTAATACGAAATTCAAACAATAAATACAGTTTTGGCGCACTTAATGTTGAAAAACAGAGTTGCGACATGCTTTCATTTCGCAGCGGCGTGCACGGTCACGTGGTTCATGGAGCTCTGTCTGAATAGTTCTAAACAAGCCAGCTCTGTCAATACATTTGAATAGACAACAGCTTCACTATACAGGTATTTACAGCAATTTTTGGTAAACAGTACAGCATAGTGTGCATTGATTATTACGTCAACCACATTTACAGTATCATTTTATTATGGACAGTGATGGAGATGCAACATTGTTGACGTTAATGTTAATGTTTTTCTTGTATTTAACCCTCAGGTATTCCTTACTAATTGGTCACACTCATACTCATTGGTGGTCAAATGTGACCATACTATCTATTTTTCAATTAAATAAATGTTCTATATTTTAGTTAAATAAAATTTATTGAAAAAATATTGATCTTTTGGTACTAAATACTATTTGTGCAATAATTATGGTCCATTAATGACAACTTTAAAGTATTTTTCTTCTAATATTTTTATTATTTATATTAAAATAATAATTATTATTATATTATTATAATTAATTATATTAATATAAATATTATATATATTATATTAATTATAAATATTATTATTATTATTATTTAAACTTATTTCTGTATGCTCTACTTTTTAGATCAATGCCGAGTTCTTGCGAATTACAACAGTTCCCTTGGAGACAAAGTTCTTGGTGCAGTTGGACAAGCACTCCACCAAACTGTTGGAGGTCATCAGGAGCAAGGGAGGAGTTGTGAAAGAGAAGACCACCAGGACCTTGCAGGTTTTAGATGAGGTATCTATGAATAAGTTGTGTATCAGTGGGATCCATGGCTGAATAGTTGATATGTTTCTCCTATTGATCAACTTTTGTAAATCAACTCTTGCCGGGTCAGCAGCACACATGCAGCCATGATTTAGTCTTGCCTCCTCTTTGTGTCTTTGGGGAAGTAACCTCTTTAAATGTGATTGGGGCACCTTTATACCTCAATGATAAATATAATATATTTTAATTCAGTTATAACTGCAGCTCACAGTCTCAAACAGAGCTATAGCATTCCAGTTTTTATATCACAGCGTACGCTGGTGTTGCATCAGCTGGGCGGAGTTGATTCACTCTGCGTGTGCACGTTATCAGTTATACATTTGTTTTATTTACTGTGTGAGATAATTTGATGTGTCACGTAACAGCATGTGAAAAAATTTGAATTGCGTGAATCTCATTAGACATCTTTTAACCAGACGAGAGATCTCGTCACTTTTAATTTTGTCACACCCCTTGTCATAAACATTTGCTTCGTTTGATTTGCGCCTTGTAACACAGTTCATAGATATGGGAAGAAGGAGGTGGGAACCGGCGAACATTTAAAAGACTTTAATCAATAAATAAACAAACAGAAAGTAAAAGCGGCAGCCCCTCATGGATGACTGCCGTGCACACACATAACAAAACGTAACTAAAACGCAACGTAAAATCCAGGCCTGGTCCTCTCTCGTCCTTCACTGTCGTCACTCCTCCTTTTATTCTCCCGTCACTCCTCTGTGAGAGATCCGAGACCGGTGTGACGCGCAGCTGGCGCTGATCAATTACTCACCGGCCTCGCTTCACTCTCACAGCTCTCACTCGTCACACGCCTATTCAAGTTCAGTTTAGAGTGTATAAGAGCTTGGCACATTATGATCTAACATAAAATCGAAACTATAACGTACTTATTGTCTCTTTCTTCTTTATGCAGGAAAATGAGGTTGAAGAACTGGAGCAGGACAGAGTAGGCAGAGCTGAATTGCACAGACTTGTTTGAATTTATTTTCCATTTGTGGTTGAATTTTATGGTGATTTACAGCCAAAACTTTGGATCCTTTTGTAAGAGGTTGCACTTACAAGGCTGCATTTTCACAGCAGCATTTACAAATGTGGCTGCCCAAGTTCGATGGCTACCAGCCTCAAAGGCCAAAGTAGGCCAAGTGTTATGGACAACTGGAGAGACTGATTGCAGTGTTCTCAGCGTATGCACAGATTTGTATGAAAGAGTTTAGATTTTAAGACCAATGGAGAGGGCCAGGAGCTTGCTATATTGCATATAAATTAGTTGTATTTAAATGTAGAGCTTACAGCTCTGTATCAGAAACTCTGTCAGTGTCTTAGGAGTTCCACTGTTCACTGTCTGAGGAGCAGTTCCAGGATTTGTCTCTGGTTTTCAGCTGAAAGAGAATGTTCATCATCATATACATTTGTATATAAACAGGTATACAATACTGTCTTAACATTTAATTGTATTTTAGGATGTTTTATGGTGAAATGTGCTCTGTCAGGACAAACCTTCCTAATTTAATATTACTACTAATGTGATGTCATCAAGTGATGATTTGATTATTTTGTAACAAATTTGTATTTTTGTGTGAAGCAGACTGTTAATATTCATACATTTGTAACAGATGTTCAATGTCAGTTTATTGAACAATAAATATAAATGTGTTCTAAAGGAAAGTGTTATGATAGTCATTGATCAAAATGTTTTAAAAGTATTTTTTTTAAAAATTGATTTATTATACATTTCAAATAATGACAACTCTTTTTTTTATTTATTTTTTTATTTGAGACAACCTAAAATAATTAATTTACTATAAATATTACCTATAAATATTAGTTTGTTTTAACTTAAAATAATTAGTTTGTTCTAACCTAAAATAATTAGTTTACTTTAACCTATACATATTAGTTTTGTTAGTTTGTTCTAACTTAAAATAAATTGTTTGTTCCAACCTAAAATAATTCGTTTGATCAACCTTTAAAAAGTGGTTGCATGGATTTAAACTTTTCAGATTAAACTAAATGAAATGATTTACTTTGAGTCAATGTCAAATATTTTGTGTGATTGATTACAATTTTTTTTAAGTTGATCCAAGGTTTTTATTTTTTCAGTGTAGCTCTGGCCAGGGGTGATTAATCAGGCCCCCGGCTTGATACAGCAGGTCCGGTCTGATAGGAATTTGCCAAGGAGTGCCTGCTAGGAGAGCTATAATGTCTGAAAACCACACTCGGGCCGGCCAGTACGGAGCTACTAGAAGTAGGCTGACCCCGTGCTGGTGGACCCTCTCTAGAACTCCCGGGAGCAGACAGATCGGGGGGAAAGCATATAGGCACCGCCTCGGCCATGCCTGAACCATAGCATCCAGTCCCAAAGGAGCTGGATGTGTGAGGGATAACCAGAGCGGGCAGTGGGTGTTCTCATGAGAGGCGAACAGATCCACCTCCGCTTGGCTGAACTTCTCCCAAATCTGCTCCCAACACAGGACCCTGGGACAGGAACCATGGTTTCTTCTGGTTTCTTCTGGCTTCTTCTGTGTAATAAATAAACATGATTCAAGGAAAACAATCCAAAATAAATGTGACTAATTATAATAATAATTTGTGATCTCCCCTTTTAGACTGTATATACAAAACAGCATGAGTAAATCAGTGCTACCACATTGTTCTATTTCTAAAGATGGACTGTTCAATTCGGGCTAAGTAAACCGCATCGGCGCTACAAGCTGGCCGCATGCTGCGATGCTACAAAATTTTGGCTCGTGATTGGAATCTAAAAAGCTATTTTCATAATGCCATATTCTACACCACCAGCGCATTAATTTATAACAAACACATTTGACAAGACAGACAACAGCAGTACAACATCTAATTGTAAGGACAACATCCAGACCTCTCTTAGAGGGCAAGAAGAAGACCTCTTGTACCAAGCCTGAGAAGGACAGGACTTCTCATTGGTCCACATGCAGTTTCTGCCCTTCACCCATCTAGAGACTGCTTCCTAAGGTTGGCCAGAGACTGCCATAAAAATTCCTCGGGACCTCAGCAGCAATGGGTGAAGCAAAGAGAGATCACAAAGATCCATCCAAATCCATTCAAAACTATGTTTGAAAACCTTAGAACTGATGCAAACTACACATCCATTTCATACTTATTCACAGGAATAAGTATTCTCAGTGACAGCTATTTGTAGTGCAACATCTGACACAGATTCAGCTGTTAATGTACAATTGAATGAAAGCATGACGGTTCAATCTTCTTCCATCATGTTTAGTCTCTATTTGTTTAGAATATTGCCAAAGGTATTCTGGTGGTTGTTTGGAAAGTGAGAAATGCATTGGTAAACTTTAAAGACACTGTAAAGACTTCCAACTTTGTGCTTTATGCAAATGAGTTCCACGGGGGAAAGAAGGGTGGGCCACACTGTGTGTGTCCCCTCTGACGCCAGCAGCCAATCACAGCACTCGAATGGAGAAGCGCCAAATTGCAATCTCCTCCTCATCGGAAAGGGATAAAGGTACCCTTTCAACAGACATTCCTTGTTCTGAGTCTGTCCTGCACGAAGATAGACATTAACAGATACACCGTTCTGAGTCTGTCCTGCACGAGGATAGACATTAACAGATATACCGTTCTGGGTCTCAACTCTGTAAGGAGTGAGACATTAACAGATATGCCGTTCTGAGTCCCGGCTTGCGAAGCTGAGACACTAACAGATACAACACCGTTCTGAGCCTCTGGTCCATCCAGAAAGACAACAACAGGTCCCACGATCTGAGTCTACAGCTTGTGAGGCAGCAACAGAGACGACCACGTTCTGAGCCTCCAGCCTGTGAGGAAAGAGACATTAACAAACACTACGTTCAGAGTTTCCATCCAGTGAGACAGTAACAACATTTGCAACAAGGTTAAGCTCAGGAGAGCAAACCTTGCTTCCAAGGTACCTTCGTCTGCGTGTTCCAGATTGTTAAGGACCTTCTGCACCTACGCCAGGGCCTCATCTGCGTGTTCCAGATTTTGGGACCCTTTGGTGCTTCCGGAGATCAGCATCCCGCAGAGCTTCGTGTTCAAGACTGTTGAAACAGATTCTGGCTCCTCTCCCCACTGCATTGTCACCCAGCACAACCAGTGGAAGACATCACCGTCATCGGACTCAACCACGTGGAACGTAAATATCACCTCTTTCCAGAGACCTTGGCATTGTTGTATATTATCAGTATATAATTTCCTAATTCCCATTAGATGTAATATAGCTGATGTTAGTTAATAACAAATAATTTTTCGTTTATTTGTTTAGTGCATAATAAGGTTCTCCACCTTATTATTTTTCAGAGAAACAGTTTATATTTCCATAAGATAACGTAATTCTTCCATAGCCACACCAACTTAATCACTTGTATTTTATGTATCTTATGCACTTTATTCCTTTATCATTCATGGTATTCATTTAGTAGTTGTGTTAGTTATTCTTGTTTATCTTTTGTTAATTTATTACACTTGTGTCTTCCTTGTGCTGATAATACAGAAAAGGCTCTACAAGTTAGGAATCTCACCAATCTTTCAGATAAATCAGCTGACCACTTTACATTAATTCCAAATGAATGAAAGCCCCTGTTGAGAGTGTTCTCATACTGCCAAGGTAAAGACCTTGACTGGTGCCCTGAACTATGAAAAGCGGGGAAGTGGTCATCTGATGTACTCATAACCACACCTTAAGAGACATGTGATCCAAAAATTACAACGTCAGTGGTGACGTGAGTACCAATCCCTATTTTACTTCGCATCCTTGGATGGGCGAAAGTAAAAATCACTACACAGACTTGGTGCTGGGCAGAGCAAGTGGTAATGAAGAAGGCACAGGAAACTTGGTGCTGGACAGAACCAGTGGCGATGATAACACAGACGACTTAGAGTTGTGCGGGACCAGAGGCGACAATGAAGACACAGGAAACTTGATTCAGGGTGGGACCAGTGGGCACGAGAGATTCTGCAAAACATCCATAGCCAAATCTTCATAACATTTATAATCCACAGATGCCAGTGGTAACTCATCCTCAGTGGCAGGATCGTGGGCAGGGTTTTCCTCCATTCCGTAGAACTCCACTAAAAGTCCCACGGCGATACACGGTGGAAAATTAAACAAAGGAAATGATAAGCATACTAAAAGTCCTTGAAACTGAAACCAAAACACATCAAATTAAGGATAACTGTGACAATAATTCTTGTTCACAGTTATAAAAAAAACTGATTAAAGAATAAAAGATAAGATTAAAAAGTGATTGCACAAATGCCCCGTAAGTGTCCATGGTGACTCCTGAATATGGTGCTTGGTTGAGAATGTCTTTGTGTGGTCACTGTTAACTCTGAGTTTCATACTCTGGGTTGACTGAACTTACCTCAGACTGCGATTTTGGAACCTGCATACCTTGAGTAAACAATGTTTGGATTAATCAACTGAGAGTAAAGGGTTGCCTACATGTGACAGTAACGGGTGTAAAAAGTACTTAAGAATAATACTTAAGTGAAAGTACAGATACTGAGTGAAATTTTTTCTTAATTAAAGTACAAGTATCTGGCCAAAAACATACTTAAGTAAAAGTAAAAAAATACAACTTTAAATTCTACTTAATTATTTAAAAAAAAAGTGAAGAGATACTTGTTTGATAATTTTGAATCATCTTTTCAATGCAAAGTGAATTAACTGCATAAAATGGTTTGTCAGACAGACATACACAGAAAGATCTTGTTGAAAGAGAAAGACAAAACAATGACGCAGAGGTCAAAAACATCTTTCTAGTGCATGCAACAACAATTAAAAAGCACTTTCTAAGTGAGCGGCCCTTAAACAATGAGATGCAATGAAGAGGCCAGAAACATATTTCAGACAGAATACAAGACTCAACACATATTCGGACTGGGTAACCTTACCGTGGAAGAATAGGCATATGGGATCGCCGCAGGGATCACTACATATGGACACCCAGCCTAACACAGGTTCCACAATGCATACAAGTGTAGGCCAGGCATCAAACGCACGTATCCGGCCCAGCAGGCGGGAGTGGCGTTGCAAGCTGACACTTAGAATGGGTCCTTCGTGCTACTGGGCACTGATGATGAATACACAGGAAGATACCGGCTCTACACAAAGGCTATAGAACCTAGCGAACATGTTAGGTGTCACCCAGCCCACAGCTCTACAAATATCTGTCAGCAAGGTGCCTTGAGCAAGCACCCAGGTGGAAGCAACACTTCTAGTTGAGTGCACTCTTAACCCGAACGGGCAAGGCACGTCTTGGAATTGGTACACCAAGACAATAGCATCCACTATCCAGTGGGATAACCTCTGCTTGGACACAGCCTTTTCCTTCTGCTGGCCTCCGTAACAGACAAAGAGCTGGTTTGAGGTCCTGAAGCTTTGCGTTCTGTCCACATACAGCCGCAGTGCGCGGACGGGACAGAGAAAAGCTAGGGCTGGGTCTGCCTCCTCCTCCCCTACCCTCTTGATGGAAGCCAATGCAGACAGGAGAACTGTCTTTAGTGACAGAACTCAGCTGACTGCAAAAGTTCAATAGGAAGTCTCTGCAGTGCCGTGAGATGCCAGAGTCCGGTCCCAAGAGGGTACTGAGGTAGGACGAGGAGGGTTCAACCTCCTCGCCCCTCTAAGGAACCTGATGACCAGGTCATGCTTACCAAGAGACTTACCATCAACTGCATCATGATGTGCGGCAATCGCGGCAACATACACTTTCAGGGTGGAGGGAGACAGCCTTCACTCCAACCTGTCTTGCAGGAAGGAAAGCACGACTCTGACCGGACATCTTCAGGGGTCTTCCCGGTGGGAAGAACACCATTCAACGAACAGGTTCCACTTCAAAGCATAGAGGTGCCTCATAGAGGGGGCTCTGGCGGAAGTGATGGTGTCTACCACTGACTGGGGTAGGTCACCTAGAACCTCCGCGTCCCATCCAGGGACCAGACATGAAGTTTCCAGAGGGTGCCATAGGGTGCCCCATCTCTGAAAAAGCAGGTCCTTCCTCAGAGGAATGAGCCAAGGAGGGACTGTCGCGAGGAGCGTAAGTTCCGAGAACCAAGCCCGGTTGGGTCAATATGGTGCAAATAACAAGACCTGCTCCTCATCCTCCCTGACTTTGCACAGTGTCTGTGCGAGAAGGCTTACTGTGGGGAACGCATATTTGCGAAGGCCCTGGGGCCAGCTGTGCGCCAGTGCATCCGTGCCGAGGGTGCCCTCGGTCAGGGAATAAAACAACTGGCAATGGGTTGAGTCCGGAGAGGCAAACAGGTCTACCTGTGCGGCTCCAAAGAGGTCTCACAACAGCTGGACCACCTGGGAATGGAGTCGCCACTCTCCCGGAAGCACAGGCTGTTGTGAGAGCTCGTTGGCTGCATCTGGCTGCATCAGATGCTTCTGACTCCAGAGGAGGAGATGGCGGGCGAGTTGCCACATGCGGCGGGAGCGTAGACCACCCTGGCGGTTGATGCATGCAATGGTTGCAGTATTATCCGTACGGACCAGCACATGCTTGCCATGTAGCAGCCCTTTGAGGCGGCCCAGCACAAGACGTACTGCTAGCAACTCGAGGCAGTTGATGTACCAGTGCAGTTTAGGCCCCATCCACAGACCCGACACTGCAAGCCCGTTGTACGTGGCCCCCCAGCCTGTGGCAGAGGCATCCGTGAATACCACAGCAATACTCACAGACAGAGTTTGCTCTTTTCCCTGTTGGCCCGAAGTCCCAACAGGCTGAGGTGAAGGAGCACCATGTCCCTGTGTTTGCACAACTGGTCCTGAGACTGTGTAAGTATCAGCCAGTCGTCGAGATAGTTGAGAATGCGAACACCGCATTCTCAGAGTGGAACAATGGCTGCCTCCGTGACCTTCGTAAAGACACAAGGTGATAGGGACAGCCCGAAGGGTACGCTGCTGCCTGCTGGTGAAGAGCGAGGGAAAATGGAGTGGCAAGGTGTTTGTAACACGTCAAACACTGCCAACTGCGCCCTCTTGTGACCAAGAGATAGAAGAAACTGCTCTATTTTTTTTTTTTTAAATGTCGGTACAAAACAAAAACAAAAGGAAACAAAAAAGATTCTCCACCCGGCCCTCCTCCAAGGGAGGGAGTGGTGCGGACACTATCTCCCGGAGAGCAGATCCTCCACTGCTTGCCCTTATGCTTGCCGCCTGGTTTGGCGGGGGCCTGGACGGGTTGGGCTTCCCCCTTGCGGCCGGCCACCTGCCGTCTAGGTGTAGGCTGCTGCTTAGGTAGAGCAGGGACGGAGGCAGCCGCGGGGGGCGCCCTCGGTGACGAGCAGGTGGAGGCGCTGCGGCCGACATCTAGGTGGAGGCAGCTGCTGGTCCTCGGGACAGGATGTGCTTAATAGCCTCCATCTGCTTCTATGCTGCTGAAAACTGCTGGCCCTTTTGGAAGCTCCACTGGTTGCAGTGTCATGGAGGAGTGAGGAGGTTTACTCGGCAGGGTTTTCCTCACTTTAATCCTCAGGTCACCTAGGTTATTAACCGATGTAGGCTTCTTCTGAGCTGACCCAGAAGAAGAACTACATCAGGGAATATATGAAGGGGCTCCGGTCCTTTCCAGATACTGGAGTCTCGACCTTAACACTGAGATGGTCATGTTCCCGCATTGAGAACATGTACCATCCATGAGTGCCACCTCAGCGTGTGCGAGGCCAAACATGTGAGGCAGTAATCATGACCATCACCGGGGGCCAGGTAACGACCACATCCAGTAGCACATGGTCTGAATGACATCTTGAAAAAGATGCAGGGTCAGACCGTGTGTGCTCTTTTAGGAATTTGCCCTCTCTGGTGTTGAAACACACAGGGAAGTGGCCACGGCTACACAAACAGTACAATAGTGCAAGCCTGTTGTGGGCACTCACACACTCGTTGAAGACGCAACTCTCAGCTGTATAAACAGCAATCTCATTGAAGGCGCCCTCTCCCGCGAGCTGTGAGAACAGCTGTTTTTGCTCTCTTGTAAGATCGCGACCAACACTGTCAGCGCCGTCACACCCGCACCAGACACGCAGAGGCTCCTTCCTAAAAGAACAGCTCATCTTCCACCACTCTTCAAGAAAACACACAAGCAGGAACAGCACGTGTTCGGCTGTGAAGCGAAAAGCAAATATGCAACGCACCTGATGCTCATTAAATACTCACGCAGCAGTGAAGAGCAGCTGTTGCAATTATTGCATGTCAATATGCATTGGCTCATTTTTCTTACACTCGAAGTAGCTTGGTCTCCCAAAGCGATCCCCAATTCTGAAAGCGAACTCTATAGGTATATAACTCTATACCTGAATTCTATTTCAGGGGGTCTGTTGACCATGACAGAAATTGAGTGTGTAACCCTAAACAGTCATCTAAGGAACATTAATTACTAAGTGATCATTCACTTAACCCAGAGTACTTCAGTGTGCCAGAGAGAGTGGTCCAAAAGGGTCATTTCACTATAATTCTTTACACACAAACATACACTAATGTACTCACATATTTGAGAGACTTGGGTACTCTGTTTACTCTGTGTACATAATCTAGGTTTGAGCAACCTCAAACACCAAAGAGAAGAAAGCATTTGTGTTGCCTAAATTGCACAGTTTACTAACAAAAGAGTAAATTTACTAAAAAACCTGCAATTTGACATACTAGGTATCAAGCAGAAATCTGCCTGAAAAATAAATAAATAAAAAAGAAATATGCATGTATTACTAGCACAGATGTAAACAATTTATGTTAGGCTAAACTGGGAACCACAGCGACTCAACTGTCTTAAAGTATTGTTCAGGAAGCCTATACCCAGTGCTAAACCTTAAAACTTACTTAAAATATAATGTTTTCTCCAATCACAAAAAAATAGAGTTTGTGAAACTGTGAAAATCATCTTCTTCTTCTGTCTCTCTTCTTCTTATTCATCTGTATTTTGCAACCAACTTTCCTCAATTTGCAATGTGTGCTGCACCTTGCAAATTGCTCCTTTCAACAAAAGGTGAAATAAAATGTTGACACCCCTCTGGTCACTAGCATCAAGCACATGTTTGAGCTTTCGTTTGCCATTTAATGTGCATAAGATGGATAAAAATAATCTTCAAAAATGTAACAAATACTTTTCAAGTCAAAATAAAATTGTAAGGAGTAAAAAGTACAGATTTTTCTTCAGAAATGTAAGTAAATAAAAGTACAAGTATTCAGTTCATGCTGCCTTCACATACTCTCGGAATTATCGTAAATACGAGTTTCCTAGTTAAAAATTACACACGAATGCCATCCCATTTCGAAACTTGAATGCGATGAGCTCATAATCAAGACTTCAGAAGTGGGAATTATCAAATTTTTGATAGCACATGAAGGCAGCATTAAATTGTATTTGAGTAAAGTACAAATAACCCAAAATAATATTTAAGTACAATAAAGGGTTAGTTCACCCAAAAATTAAAATTCTGTCATTAATTACCCTCATGTCGTTCCAAACCCATAAGACCTTCATTCAGCTTTGGAACACAAATTAACATATTTTTGATGAAATTCAAGCTTTCTGGCCTCCGATAGACTGCAACAAAATTACCAATTTTAAGGCCCAGAAACGTAGTAAAGACATTGTTAAAATAGTCCATGTGACTACAGTGGTTCAGACTTAATGTTATGAAGCGAAGAGAATACTTTTCATATGCAAAAATCAAACTAAAATAATGATTTTTTTCAACACTTTCTTCTCTTCCATGTCAATCTCCTACACTGATCATGTAGTAAACACAGTGCAGCGCTTCCGGGTTCTACGTCAGAATGCCAGTTCATTATTGGCCAGCTCCTGCATTAGCATCACACGCATGCGTCGTGGTGCTCATGTGAATAGTGTCGGCCAATACTGAGCCGGCATTCTGATGTAGAGCCCAGAAGCGCTGCACTGTACACATTAGTTTTGTTTGTTTGTTGCACACAGAAAGTATTCTCTCACTTCATAACATTAAGGTTGAACTACTGTAGTCACATGGACTATTTTAACAATGTCTTTACTGGACCTTGAAAGTGATAATTGTGTTGCAGTCTATTGGAGGCCAGAAAGCTCACAGATTTCATCAAAAATATCTTACTTTGTGTTCCAAAGATGAACGAAGGTCTTTCAGGTTTTGAATGACAAAAGGGTGAGTAATTAATAACAGAATTTTTTGGGTGAAATAACCCAAATCAGGTAAAATCACTTAAATATTTTACATCCCTGGATGGTAAGTTTACCTTGCTTTCTGGAATACCTCCCAGAAAATAACCTGCGGACACACTATTAGAATAAGTTAAATAAGACAAAATCATTATACAATTGTGCCACAAATTTAGAAAGCAAAAAGTTTTATTTGGTCTGAGCATTTAATTAACAAACCTTTTTTCACATTTGGTTTGTAAGGTTAATCAACCTAATCAGCAGTCCACCAATCACAGCAAAAAGAGCTATACATTTATTTCTCTTGGGGTATGATGACAAATCTGAAGTTGTCAAAACATATAAACTCAGAAACAAGCTTGTTGTGCTTCTGAATGCCATGATAACCAAGTAACACAGAGTAGGAGAGGGTGCAACTGTTGAGAGTGCATCTATGAATTGACGCGCCAGCTTATATACCAGCATATACCAGTCATCTACTTTGGTAAGCAAGAATATTCTCTTAGTAAATGCATTTTCTATTATTAGACATCACAATTTCACAGTGATCATCAATATTTCTTGGGATCAGAGTAGTACGGATGAGAAAACAAGATCAGATGGCTTGGGAAAAGTATTAACATTTCCAAAGAAGTGATGAAGAAAGGATTCTTTTCGAAAAAACACTCTGAGGAAATGTTTACAGTACACTTAAAGTATGTAGCAATATTTTGAGATAATATTCCTGTCGTCACTCTGTGTATCTCTACCTTTTGTTTAGGTCACAGATGGACAACCTGACATTTAGATACAGCGTACTCTTAGTGGAAGGACTGAATGTTACACATCAGTACAGCTATCTTGCATTTTTCATCATTTTGATGGCTTACATATTTATAATCATATCTAACCTTTGGATTTTGATACAGATCTCAGCGGAAAAAGGTTTACACCAGCCCATGTACATGATTTATTGCAACTTGCCAATAAAAGATGTTCTAGGACCAACTGTTATTGTGCCACGTTTGCTGAGGGATTTTTTAGCAGACCCCTCTGAGCGCTACATCACATATGTGGAGTGTGTTATCCAAGCTTTTTTTGGACATATGAATGGAACAACATCTCATACTATTCTAATGATCATGGCCTTTGACAGATATGTTGCCATATGCAATCCATTGCGATACTCAAATATAATGAGCAATAATATGGTGGTAAAACTGTCGGCAGGAGCCTGGGGTGCTGCAGTAGTGCTGGTGGGAATTCTGATCGGCCTCAGTGTGCGTCTCTCTCACTGCAGATCTGTGATTCAAAACCACGTGTGTGACAATGCTTCGCTATTTAAACTGTCCTGTGAAAACACAGTGATTAATAATGTATATGGATTAACTTTCACTGTGGTTTTACTTGTCTCTTCAATGGGGAGTGTTGTATTAACTTATCTCAGAATTGCAATTGTCTGTTTAACCGGCAAGAACAAAGCAACAAACAAAAAAGCCATAAAAACCTGCTGTACTCACTTGACAATTTACTCAATCATGCTGGTCTCTGGATTTGTTTCAATTTTTCTCCATCGTGTTTCTGAATACTCTGACAATAGAAGAATAGCAAGTATAGTTTTTAATGTTGTACCACCAGGATTGAATCCTGTAATATATGGCTTACAAGTCAAGGAAATAAGACAAAAGGTTTTTAAGTTTTTAAAAAAATAAAGTTAATATTATGTGATTTTTGTTTATGAACAAAGTTACTGCAAATGATGTAGAGATTTTTGCTGCAACTGATGACTTTTAAAAGGAAAATATAATTGGCAACATTAAGCATTTCTTATGTGTATCAGCATGTGTGAAATTAAAAAGCCCTTAAGTGTGTACTAACTGAATATAAATAATATAAAGCAAATGACTTAGAAGGAAATAGAAACTTGCTTATACTGTATACATTTTTTTTTATAATTTAGGTCATAGGTATTCCCTTGCACCACTAAGTTTACAGTGTCTCAATGAAAAGAGTGTGAGGGAAATTACCAAAGAAAGCACGTGTAAAGCAGATAAAAACAACAAAAAGCAGTAACAAAAAGAAAAACACAAATGCAGATTAAGCTTTTCTATCTCTACTGTGCACAAGCATGGGGATCCAGATAGCTTGATCTACTAGAAACGGAAGAGTAGGGAAATGTAACATGAACGTTTTTTTTTTTTTTTTTCTCTCTCTTACTGGTGAGAGAAATCCTGCAACAAACAGTCATGGAGTTCAGCTTCTACTCCACATTGCTCACTACTAATGAATGTATTAATTTATAAAATAATTACTTTAATGTCAAACAGATTTGCAGCTAATAATGTATTTTAAATGGGAAAAACATGTCAGTCTATATTTCTCTTTCATTATGAAACATTCATTTTGAGAACAGTCTAAAACATTACAGCCATATGTGGTATCAGCTAGCAGCTTTGTGATAAATAGTATAACCATGAAATACTGTATGTGTAATAGAGACAAACGTTTTTATTTTATTTTTAATAATACAAGATTGTTTTGTTTGTTTGTTTAGTTTAGTTTGTTTAGTTGTTTGTCTAGTTCTCTTAGTAAACCTTACAAATACTTCTGAACTGGAATTTAAATGTGGAATTTTTAAATAAACTATTTAACACATAAGCTTTTCAGTCAGTTTTGACCCGTTTCTTTGTTTTTTTCATAAACTAAATGAGGTCATGTTCTTTATTTATTCATTTATTTTCACCAGATGGCAGCAGTCTGGCCCAAATACATGATAAATTCTCATATTTTCTTAACTGAATGTTCACAGAAGTGTAGATTCTTACAGTAGTGAAATTTGAATAGTTGTGTATACAAATGATGGTGAAACAGAGAAATTTGGCCTAAAATCCCAAAAGTTGTATTTTTACTATTATTTCTTCAAGGCAAATAGTGTTATAGGTCATTTCATAAGAAAGTTACACTCTTACTCTTCCTGGTAAAAAAAAAAAAAAAATGAGAATGAGAATGAGAAAAAATGACAGCCAAGGTATGACACTTTTTATTTGAAAAGCTTGGGAGGGTAAATATATTTTTTAAATAAATACAGTAGTGCATTGTTGTATAATATGGCCACATCTCCCTACTAATCAGGTAAAGGTCATCTGCTTATAACGCAGCTACTTGCCACAAATTATTGAAAACAAAATATAAATTTGACATATGCTTCTTCCCAGTTCACATAGTATCCATCCTCAATAGTATTCAAAATTAGAATTAGGGTGTCCCAAACCTTAGTGTGTTGAAATGAGTATTCCAAAGATACCCGGATGTTTCTTCCAGTTAGAATCCCAAGTGCAGATCCATGCACAATCTAACAGCTAATATTACCCACAACCCATTGTGCCTTGGACGAGGATTCACTTATAACTACTGGTGCATTCAAGTCATGTCGAAAAGTTAAAAGTTTACAGTGGCTTCATAAATTAAAAACATTACAAAGCAAAACACATCTGATGCATTTTCTTTGTTCTTCATTTTCTAGAAGTTCAAAAACCTTGCTATATTTTTGTGTAGTTAATTAAGAGAAGGTACACCTCCATCTTGCTCCGACGAAAGTGACTTGAGCGCACCTGAAATCGTAAACACGACTTCCCACCTCGTAAATACAAATTTCCCAGGAGGACTTGTGCTGCCTTCACATGCTATCAGAATTTCATAATTCCCACTTCAGAAGTTGTGATTACGAGCTTGTTGCATTCCAGTGCTTTGTTGTCAGAATGAACAGGAATCATGGAGTACACCAGGTTTATTCTTGCCTGTTTATTGGGAAAATCTTATTAAAGCCAAAATTAGGGTTGCCACCCATCCTGTGAAATACAGAATCGTCCCGTATTTACAGGTAAAATGGTGCATCCGGTATCAAAATGGGTGGGTCTATGTAAAATACGGGACAAATCACATCCCATATTTTACATAGACCCACACATTGTTGAATAAACACATAAGGATTTTGCAGTCTTCTCTCCACTGCTCTTCTCTCTGTACACAAATGACTGCACCTCTAAAGACCCCTCAATCTTCTGAAGTTTGCAGACGACACCACTGTCATCGGCCTCATCCAGGATGAAGGCAAGTCTGCTTACAGACACAAGGTTGAGCAGCTGGCTGTCTGGTGCAGTCATAACAACCTTGAGCTGAATATGCTCATAACAGTGCAGATGATAGTGGACCTCAGGAGAAAGCACCTCCCCCAGCACTGTGAAAGCAGTGGAGTCATTTAGGTTCCTGGGCACCACCATCTCTCAGGACTGGAAGTGGGACAATCATTTAGACTCTACTGTGAAAAAGGACCAGCAGAGGTTGTACTTCCGTCACCAGCTGAGGAAGTTGAACCTGCCACAGGAGCTGCTGACACAGTTTTACTCAGCTGTCACTGACTACGTTTACATGGACAGCAGTAATCTAATTATTGACCTTATTCTGAATAAGACAATATTACAATTAAGGTGTCTACATGAGTTGCTTTTAGAATATTCCTTTTATGTTGCCATTTTACATGTTATAGAACAAAGATCGATTAATGGCAAACGTCATTACATCCCCATGGCACGCCGTCTGATGTACTCTACAGAATTTCACATATCATCACACAGTTTGTCTTCGTTATGGTACAATATACAATTTCATTTTTAATTTTACGAAAGCTTCAAGTGCAGTTAATTATTTGACATGCTATACATGCAAATAGATACGGAGCCCCGCATATGACATTTAAGAAAATAAATAAATTGTGCACACGATTTACTAATTCGTTCTCTCGATTTATAAATCATGTGCATGATTTATAAATCGAGGGAACGAATTAGTAAATCGTGCGCACAATTTAGCCTACTATTTATTTTCCCTGTCATGTGTGGGGCTCTGTAAACAGAGGACGGTGGATACAAATTATCCAGCAACAGGCCTCCTCTGTACTTTCATTCAGCAACATTTCATTCATGCCACCGCAACAAACTCAGAGGATGAGAGATGAGGTGAATTTGAGGAATTTGATTTGTGGCTTCTTGCTTGAAGCTTGCTCTCTTGTTTGCCATCAAACAGTTGACCACTGCCGTGCGTGTATTATGTGTCCTGTCGCAAAATGCGGCGAAAACTCCCACATGACGTTAATAGTGTGATTAAGATGTGTACATATCTATAATGCACTCCGATAATGCGACTAAAATAGGAATGCTCCACCTGTCTTAATTCGATTTGTGTTTACTTCGAGTATGACTTTAGCCGGATTAAGATAATTAAAAATCGCTGTTTACATGGTAGTTTCTTAATCAGAGTATTGTCTTAATCGTGTTAATATCAGAATATTGTTGTCCATGTAAACGTACTGATTGAGTCTGTCTTGTGTCCATTTACTGTATAACTGACTGGTTTGGCTCGGCTACCAAATTAGACATCAGGAGACTACAGTCCGGACTACTGAGATGATAATTAGTGCCCCCCTGCCCACCCTCCAGGACCTGAACTCTTCCAAAGTGAGGAAAAGGGCAGGTAAAATCATCACAGACTCCACTCACCCCTGCCACAACCTATTTGAACTGTTGCCGTCTGGACAGCGCCTCAGATCACTGGGCACTAGAACATCTAGGCACAAGAACAGTTTCTTCCCACAGGCCATTTCCCTCTTGAACAGTTAATGCCTCCCAAAGCATATACCTACAAGTGCCATATTCCAACTCTTTAGTGCAATATCGTTGAATTCATTCAGGCCTATTTATTCATATTATTATTCACATATTATTTATTAATATAAATCTGTTCATAATCTGTAAATACAAAGTTCTGGCATGAAACTCTAATGGCAGGCTAATAGGTCCTTTAACTCAACCTGCTCATAATCACATCATTATCTATAGGACACAGATGATTGGCTCCTGCTGAATTAGTAGCCAATGAGCTTGCGTGCTCAATCTTTAAATACATGAGTTAGCATTTGCCTTAGCAGTGCAGCGTGCTTCAGAAATCATCTAAGATAAGTACATGGGTTTTATACTATCACTGTGCATTTGCGTAGTCTGCTCTATTGATTTCTATATCACATCAACAATCCTGTTTTAATGCTTAGAGAGACTTACTATGCATATTAGCAGCTAACGCATATGCAATGTTTTATAAGGATACAGAGACAAGCTTGCAGAACTTTAGTGGAAACAGGCTTCGCTTTTGTATTCGCACATCTAACGGAGCTACAGCAAGTATTCTGTACAGCAGCAGCGGCAGCAGCGCATAACAAATTCAGATAGCAATGTAGCGAATATCAATAATACAACGCAGCGGATGTTGCGGTTAAGACACTGTGCACTGTGTGCAGGCCTAACGTTACCTGTTGCTAATTTGAGTGAGATGAGTTTTGTGTCAGCAATGAGTTGATCATGCAATGTGAATATTATCATGAATTAAAATGCAAACAATGTTTTCATCTTATTTTACATACCAAGTATGCGAGCAGCTGTATTCGAATTTATATTCAGCATATATTAACTACAGGATGAACAGTCGATTTATGCAATGTCGGTATGTTACCGTCATCTTATTAATAGATTTCACGTAGAATGATATTTATCATTTCAACTTACTTAGAGTGTGCCAAGGCAGTTCTATGTATTCTCAAACGTAGCAGGAGTGCCTCATTTGATACCTCAATGCGTAATTTGTGTTATATTCTGTATTATCTGTGTTTGCGCTCTAGATAACATCAGGTGTTTTCTGTATGCGGCGTGTCTTGCAGCGGCAGGCAGTGTGGCTGATTCATGCTACACGCATTTGTTGATCTGAGCGGTGGCTGCATGTTTACTATCTGTCAGAAATCACTCTCTCTACTTAAAACGCTGAGGTATTCGTTTAACAACAGAAGTGTAAATAGGAGACACTTTGCAGTGTGGACAGCTCACTGATGTAGCGGCACTTTCTGAGTTCGCTACTGAGATGAGTGAACGGTTTTTGCACGCTCTTGTGGCCATATGCTTTCACTTGTGTTTATGCTGTGAGGACCGACAGTCGGTTGCACGCTGTAGAATTTAGTAAGTGATATTATGGGATTCACTTTTTGCCACTTATTGCCATTTAACAGGGGCTCACCTTATTTCCATTTGTCCAAATGACTTCACTTTTATAACAGGTAGTATACAGGGATTGACAATGACAATTATCAAACAATGCTACATCATTATACTATTTCTTTGCTCAGGTGGTTGTGGAGGGTTTCTTTTCTCATCTCTATTAGCCTGCAACGTGTTACCATTTGTTAAAGCCACACATAATGCTCAGACACACATAGTCATAGGCCACTAGAGTTAAGCCATTCGGCGTGGTAGCCCAGGCACACATAGCCATATTGTCCACTAGAGCTAAGCCATTCAGCATGGTAGCCCAGGCACACATAGCCATATTGTTCACTAGAGCTAAGCCATTCAGCGTGGTAGCCCAGGCACACATAGTCTAATAGGCCACTAGAGCCAATTCTCATGACCCAAAATTACTTAGATTAGTGGCATGTATACACTGGTATGTAGGCACATATGTAGCTAACACCACATTGGTAAGTTACCAGGGACACCCCTTTAAAAAGGGGGTACACTAGTTCACATAGAGCTACACTGCGAGATGCTTCACATGCCTTATATGCACCTCATGGCAGCCCACATTTCTAACGGCTAGATCTGCTGGGGGGAATGATGCGTAGGCAGATCTAGTCCGCCAAGACCAAGCATATGCCCCATTTCTCATACTCAAAACTAATGGGCCAGGCACACATAGCTAACATACACACGGTTCCTATGGCTCTTCGGAGCAGCAGCAGTACATACGTTTTGGCGGTAGATCTGCTGGGGGGTGAGGGTGAATCAACATCTTGACTTCTGCATTGATAGGGGATTTTCTGACATACAGTACACTTGGCTTGTATTGTTCAAATATCTTGTCACCTGCTCTGTTGGGGGGTAATTCATGTATGCTATATTGTACAGCAGCAGCATGCCTTACTTGCTCACAGCAGCTTGTCGTGTATGTATTGGCAGTAGCAAGTCCTGTACTTGCTCTGCAGTAGTAGCAGCAGCAGCAGCAGCAGCAATAATCAACAGAATCTTCAAATTCCAAATGTTTTCACCCCCCATCTATTAATGCATCATGTTTTTTTCTGAGGCATCAGTGAATGTTTCAAACTTTTTTAAAAGTTGTGTTTGAGTTCCTCAGTTGTCCTCAGTGTGAAAAGACGGATCTCAAAATCATTCAGTCACTGCTGTAAAGGGTTCAAATATGCAAAAAATGCTGGAAAACTGAAGAATCTGCAGGACCTGGAGATTTTTTCTGAAGAACCAAGCTCAGTATAACTGCTCAGGACAAACAAGGGACTCATGAACAACCATCACAAAACAAAAAAACAGTCATAGATCATCCAGGTAACCACACACAGTATTAAGAATCAATGGTTCACATACTTATGAATGGGGTTATTTTAATAAATTCAGCTATTTTTTTTGTCTTGTGGATTATATGTAAACATCTTTTATGTAAAATATCTTACTCAGGACAGTGCTAAATAAAAAATAACATGCATTTTGTATTATCTCCCTTATTTTGTTAAAATTATTAACATTTTCACAGATTCTGCAAGTGGTTCACATACTTTTTCTTGCCACTGTATATATAATGTTCATATATATATATATATGTCTTGTTATATTTTTATGTGTGCACTGGAAGCTTAACTTAAATTCCTTGTGAGCGCAAGCACGCTTGGCAATAAAGCTCTTTCTCATTTTGATTCTGATTCTAATGATGTAATGTGTTTGAGAACAGAAATGATGAGTAAACAAGATGGATGAAGTTTGCTACTTCTGTAAATATGTTTCCCTTTCGAAAGGGAACTCACACTGCGTCCTAGAAAACATATGGGGAAACGCCATCGCGTGACAGGTGTCTGAAGTGAAAGTCGAATCACGGTAATCCTATTGGCTGGCGACAGCCTATGACGTCATGCTAGTGCAACCAGACAGTATATAAGGGGCACCTAGAGAACATGTCGTCCTCTTTTCGTCTTCAGTGACTGTTTTGTCTGTTGCGATTGTTACAAGGTAAGAACCTTTTTGATCATGTCTGAGAAGCGTTTCAAGCGTTGTGCCGATCCGTGTCCGAGATATCTGACACCAGATGACACACACGACTTGTGCGTTTACTGCCTGGGTGAGGAGCACGTGCGTTCAGTTCTCGAGAGATCTGTTGTGAGCGTCTGCTTATGCGGATGCTCCGCTCTTGCCTGTCAATCTTCTCGAGGGGAGAGGGACAGGCATCTGCACTTGGCGGCTCTGGTCCTTCTCGTGCTGAGGCCGAGAGGAGACTCAAGTCGTGGGGCTCGCAGGTGGAACTCCCTCAAAAAAAAAAGTTTGAGAAAGGAGTTTCTCTTTCTTGCGATTCGGCAGCTCACAAGAGCGATCTGCTCGATGAGGATGCCATTTCTCTGGCATCCTCTGGTTCAGCAGACAGTGCTCTTTTGGCTTCAAGCCACACTGAAGAGCAGACGATGGTTGTTGAGGGCAGTGAGAGTGTTTCATCTGAGCCTGTGCGACCATCCTGCCCTGCGTATGTTGAGTTGTTGGACGTTATGGAGCGCGCCTTGGGCAGATTAAAACTGCCGTGGGTGCGTGCGGGAAGAGGCAGTTCGTGGCAGGCTAGATGAATGCTTTCTTTCCGGTCATACTCCTCCAACTCCCGTGAGCCTTCCATTCCTTCCCGATCTCCAATCTGAGATCGAGAAGGCATGGAAAAACCCTTATTCGGCCCGTATTCATCGGTCTGGGCATGTCGAAGGGATACGCGAGCACGGATATGTGGCGATGCCCCCTATCGACGAGACATTCGTGAACTATATCATTGGTGGTGGAGCTTCATCTTTGAAGGTTCCGGACCTGCCTGCTAGACCACTAAAAACAACTTCATGGTTGAATGGCAGGGCATACGCGGCTGCAGGTCAGGCTGGTGCTGCACTGCACACTATGGCAGTGCTTCAAGCATATCAGGCTGACCTGTTGAAAGATTTGGACCAGGGCCAGGGTCTTTCCCCTGCTGGAGTATGGCAGGCCATTTTTACATTCAACCTCTACTCTTTTTGGTCTTAGGTGAGCTTAGCAGGTCACTTCCCCGCTAAGGGAGATTTATTTATCTTGCAGTGACCGCTGCTCTCTGCTTTAGGCTGGTGGGGCTTTTATTTTGTTACGTTAGGAATTTTTGTTTTTGGGGCTAGGGCCCTGGAGCTCTTATGGAGGGCTGTTTTCACATCCTTGCTATTGCTTCCTCTCTATTGAGAGTTTTATTAGAAGCTCTTAGTGGGTGTTTTTCATTAGAACAGTTTTATAGTATGGCAAGCTATTTCATCATCTAGCTGCCTTTTACTTCTGAAACCTCCTAACTATGTCGAGTTTCAGTTTAGTTCTTTTTAATGTAGGCCATCTGGCCTCCGTTTCAGGTCCCTTCCCTTAGGTTGCAGTGATGCGGTTCTATTTGAACCTCCGCTCCCTTGAGCTCCAGTTCTTCATGACCTTTTTTGGGTAGTGGTTTTTGTTTTCTGGTTCAGTCGAGCTTTGTGTTTGTCCTAGCGTCAGCCTTTTCTGAGGCCGCCTTGACATTCCTGAGTGTGTTGGCCCTCTCTGTTATTTTGTTTGGAAGGCCTCCGCTCCCTAGAGCTCCGGGCTATTCTTAAGTGACCCAAAGCACACAAGTAGCTGGTCCGACTTCCTCCAGGCGGAGGACCTATGCACATAGGCTATGACAGGGCATAGTAAATGTAGCCTTCCTTATTCAGCCGAATAACAGACAGAAAATAACAGACCGTACCACATTTGAAGGCACCTTAGGCACATAGCCAGGTCTAGGGTGGAGAATGGCATTGACCCCACCAGGGGTGAACTCCAGGCAAAAGGAAGCAACAGAAAATGCCTGCAGGTCCCCAACTCTTTTGAGGAACATAATAGCGAGCAGGAAAGCCACTTTGAAAGATAGAAACTTTTCAGCCACCTCGTCAATGGGTTCGAAGGGTGCCAGGGATAACCCATCAAGAACCACTGCCAGGTCCCACGCGGGAACTGTGGTCTGGACGACAGGCCTCATCCTCCGAGCACCACGAAGGAAACGAGTAATAAACTGGTGCTTCCCCAAAGGGCCCTCATTTAAAAGGCGTGTGGAAGGCTGCTATAGCCGCCACATAGACCTTTAATGTGGACGGGGAAAGACCATCAGAGAAATGGCACTGGAGGAACTCCAGTACTGAAGCCACTGGGCAGTTAACTGGGTCTAACTGACGTTCCCTGCACCATAAAGTGAACACGTTCCACTTTAGGGCATAAAGTTTCCTTGTGGAAGGAGCTCTAGAGTTTAGAATGGTCTCAACAACCTCAGTTGAGAGATCAGTGCTTAGAAGCTGGTCCCCCTCAGGGGCCAGACCCATAGTTTCCATAGCTCTGGCCGGGGGTGATTAATCAGGCCCCCGGCTTGAGACCGCAGGTCCGGGCTGATAGGAATTTGCCAAGGAGTGCCTGCTAGGAGAGCTATGATGTCTGAAAACCACACTCGGGCCGGCCAGTATGGAGCTACTAGAAGTAGGCTGACCCGGTGCTGGTGGACCCTCTCTAGAACTCCTGGGAGCAGACAGATCGGGGGGAAAGCATATAGGCACCGCCTCGGCCATGCCTGAACCATAGCATCCAGTCCCAAAGGAGCTGGATGTGTGAGGGATAACCAGAGCGGGCAGTGGGTGTTCTCATGAGAGGTGAACAGATCCACCTCCGCTTGGCTGAACTTCTCCCAAATCTGCTCCCAACACAGGACCCTGGTATAGGAACCATGGTTTCTTCCACATGATCAAAGAACGAAGGCATCTGCGCATTACCCTGATCATCCGAAATAGATTTCCATCAACCTCCAAAGCTTTACAGTCCAAGCTCCTCCTGGGTCGACATTTCATTCAGTAACGTTAGGCAGTTTTGATTTACATGCTGTTTAATGTTTGATGATCGCGTTATTTTAAATTTGCGAAAGCAATCCGCAAGTTTCTCGGGGAGAACCCTCTGGTCCTGAGCCACCACTGCAGGGGTCTCATGTATAACAGGCCAAAAGGTATTATGTCGGACGCTGCTGCCAGAAGCCCCAGCACTCTTTGGATGTGCTTGACAGTGATAGTCTGGCCTAGCCTGATGTTGCTGACAGTGGTCAGAATGCTTTCTATACAAGAAGGAGACAGCTGTGCCCGCATCGTAACTGAATCCCACACTACTCCCAGAAATGTAGTTCAGTGCGCTTTTCTTGGCATTCAGCCTTAACCCTTTAAGACCTGAAGGCTTTTTTTGAGTTTTTTTTTTTTTTTTTTCTGAGCAACATACACAAAAGTAAAGACTCATAACTTCAAAACTGTAGCAAGGAGAGTCAAAAGGTAGGTATCATTTGATAGAACACTTTTTAAATTTTTAGAAAATATAAAATATATTACATTTGGACATTGTCATGCTGAGAAACTGCTGATAAAAGACAATATATATATATAATTTTTCTTTTCTTTTTTTTTTTTTTTATTTGACATGGAATAACTCAGGAAGACAGTAAGATCGGAGAAAAATTCTTTTTTGTTGATGCTCCCCTACATGTGAGCTGCATTTGGTTTAAATTTTGTGGTGATAGCATAAAGTAGAGTTGAATAAAGTGTTATTAATTTTTGCGCAGCTAGATGGCACCCACGGGCGGTAAACTCCGGTTTAGAGGCACTTCTCAGCACTCGTTAGGAGTTTTTCAAAAAGTTTAGATGCATTAAAAAGCTGAGTTTCTAAGCTTTAAGATGATACCTATTTTGTGTTATTCCACATTGGAAAACGAACACGGATCGGTCCAGGAACATTGGATACACACTGCATCCCGGAAAGATGAGAGACATGTTTTTAGCCAAGTATGTTACATCGTTCCGTGAGTAATATCTTGTGATCAACGCAATATATTGTGTTGATTTTAGATTCATTGTAATCGTGAGAATCTGCTTTAAATAATGATGCCATTTTCTATGATCTATGCATTTTTCATGAAGTTATGAGCATGTGAAATCTACATATTTGTAGTCAGTTAGCGGCTGTGCTGTTTTCGTTGTAAACGCGCAATACTCAGACTCAGAGGATGAAAACAACGCAACAGGAGCATGTTGGAGGCTTGATCTGAATGTGTAAAGTCTCTGATTTTGTATGCAAAAATAATTTTTGTGCTACCTATATGGCTTCAGTTTTTATGGGCTCTTAAAGAGAGACATGCAAACGGGAGCGCGGGCGCTCCATCCGGTCTTAAAGGGTTAAACCCAAGCACTCTATATGGCGGAGAACAACATCTCAATGTCGAATCGCTATCTCCTCTGACTGAGATAAGATGAGCCAATTGTCGATGTAACTGAGTATATGGATGCCCTGGAGTCTCAGAGGAGCCAGAGCCACATCCATACACCTTCACGAAGTAACCTTACTGTAACCTATCTCAACCGTACGCAGGACCCATGGAGATATATTTTGAAGCTTCCACATGCTCCACTAGAGGAATCAGTCTCTCGGGACTGACCTCGGGACTGACTTTACAGCTCTTTACAGCTGCCCTAGTACCAAACCTGACCCACAACACCGCTATGGAACTGTTGCTTGTTCTCATTTTCAGGAGCCTAAGCATGGTTCGCTGGATTTTTTGGCCCATATGTTGAGCATTCCAAAGATCTCAGATCCTTCTAAAAGAGAACTGATAGCATCTTTGCTGGTGGACTGAGTATGGTTTGCTTTCAGGTACATTTCACTAAAATGTTCATCGTGAATGCAAATCACTCTCCGGACATTTTTCTATTTGCTAATTCCAACTGGTTTAGTCATCAGATGCTTCTGTACAAATCTTAATCGTCATAGCTGCTGCTTCTGACAGATCTCTACAAATTGTTTGTTTGCGACACATATGTGCTAGCCACATCCAAATTGCAAGAGAAGAGCCTCTCGTGTTAATTTCATGTTAAGTCCACAAGACGATATTTATTGATCTTCTTAAACCACTGTGTGAATATTTCCATGCTGATGTCACCATTGCTTTGTGCAATAAATAAACATGATTCAAGGAAAACAATCCAAAATAAATGTGACTAATTATAATAATAATTTGTGATCTCCCCATTTTAGGCTGTATATACAAAACAGCATGAGTAAATCAGTGCTACCGCATTGTTCTATTTCTAAAGATGGACTGCTCAGTTCGGGCTAAGTAAACCGCATCGGCGCTACAAGCTGGCCGCATGCTGCGATGCTACAAAATTTTGGCTCGTGATTGGAATCTAAAAAGCTATTTTCATAATGCCATATTCTACACCACCAGCGCATAAATTTATAACAAACACATTTGACAAGACAGACAACAGCAGTACAACATCTAATGCTATGAAGAAATATACTTAAAGCGGCCTGTATCATCATTACTTTATATCTCACGTTACATTACCATTACATATGCAGCGTTCCCTTTCGAAAGGGCAGTTTGAGAGGGCGTGACCACTCACGCTGTTCGGCGGCTCGCGAGAGTGAGCTGCTGGGAGAAGATGCATTGTCTTCTGCATCCTCAGGTCCAGGTCCTCACTTCCAGCCGAGCAGGAGATGGCTGAAGAGGACAAACAGAGTGAGTTCACTGAATCCTCTCAGTCACCCTGTCCCGCGTACGCTGAGCTGTTAGAGATTATGGAACACGCTGCCGGTAGACTACTAACTTTTTTAGGCCTAATAAGGGTGAAAGACCTTCACGTTTTCCATGGTGTTAGGTCGCCACCCTGTGGCCGCAGGTCGAACTGTTTTAGGTCTGGTTACTATTTAAATACTAAAGTGTTTCTTTTAGGCCACTGTTCCCTGTGTAGGGTTTGTGGAAGGAATATGGGTATGTGTCAATGCTTCCGGCTGATTATTATAATAATAATAATAATAATAAAATGTTATTACTCAGCACTTTTCTTGCAAAAAATAATTAAGGGAGCGGACATTGACACTGAAAGTTCAGACTCTGCCATCTAAGCCTCTTATCTCACTTAGATGGCAGGGCATACACAGCAGCGGGTCAAGCTGGTGCTGCTCTGCACACAATGGCTGTGTGGCAGACGCACCAGGCTGAACTGCTGAGTGACTTAGACCAGCGGCATTCAAGACATGCATGCTGCTAGGTCTGAGTCCTCAACCAGACAGGTTGGGCCTCACCCGTCTCGACCCGAGGGCCGTGGACGGGACCAGAAGGCTCCGTTCTTCAACCCCAGGCGCTTCTTACATCAGGCCTGTGGCTGTTGGTCTGTCTTTGGCTTTGACAGTGAGAAGATCCTTTCAAGCTTGTAAGGGTGGAGAACACCATGTTTCTATGGTGGAGGTCGCCATCCTGTGGACGCAGGTGGAACGGTTACCAGGTCTTGTATCTATTTGAAATACTAATGTATTTCTTTAGACCACTGTTGCCTGTGTAGGATGTGCTTGGGCATTCATATAAATTAGGAAGGAAGTTTTATTTTATTTTATCTTTGTAAAAATATAATAATTTAGGGCCCTGAAGTCCCTGCAGGTTGGCTAGAACGATTTTTTAAAAAGAGATATAAAAGATATATATACATAGATGCATATATGTTTCAAGAGTCTTTGCTGGTCTTGCCGGTTGCCAATAAATAAAAATAATATGGGCTCTCTGGCGAGACCGCTGTTAGACAAGCAGGCCTTAACTGGCTTCTTGCGAGTGAGTCCCCAGTAGTGTGCTAGCAGCAAGACTTGCCGCTGGTTGTGGCCTCAGTAGGCCCCTGCAGGCGAGTCCCCTATGGGTATTTAGAGCCATGTCTTGCCATCAGGTTGTTGGCCTTAGACGGGTCTCCCTGGAGATGTGCTCCATCAATGTTGCTGCATTTAGCCGTGTTGAACTGGCTGCCAGGTAGCTGGCCCTATCGGGCCACCTTGGAGGTTAGTTCCCAGCAGTATGGGTTCTCTGGTAGAAGCGCGTAGGTTTGCTTTCAGATAGTAGGCCTTAGCAGGCCTCTCTATGGTGAGTCCCCAGCAATGTGGGTAACTGGCAGCAAAAAAAAAAAAAAAAGAGAAGCTTTTGTCAGCTAGCGCGAGTCTGCCATTAGATGGATGGCCCTAGCTGGCTTCCCTGTGTATTAGCAGGCCTTCCTGTAGGTGAACCTCAGGGTTGCAGGCCTTTGGACAGCTAGCTAGACTTGCTATCATGTAGTTGGCCCTAACAGGCCTCCCTGCATATTAGCAGGCCTCCATGTGGGCAAGCCCAAGTGTTGCAGGCCTCAGACAACTAGCTATCAGTTTGTTGGCCTTTACAGGCCTCCCTGAGGACCAGCCCTCGTTAAGTGGGTGCATGGCAGCTAGCATCAACCTTTTTCAACCAGTGTGTTTGAGGTGGGTGACCTTAGGGTCCCCTGGAACTGAAATTCCCACGATGCGGGTATTTTCTCTACCAGTTAAGACTTGATACCAGGTAGTTGGCCGCTGTAAGCCACCCTGATGCGAGTCCCCTGCGGTTGGGTATCGGTCAGCAAGGTCTTATTGTTAGTGGGTGTCACGAGCTGATAGCCGTTTTCATCTAGAGTAGTAGGCCCAAGTGGGCCTCCTCAGGGTATGTTGCCGCATGTTTGTAAAAAGGGTGCATTTCTGAAGTACTCTGCTTGCTGGCAATGTGATGGCTGGCCTTTTAATCTGGCCTTCCTGAGACTGCACGTTATTACATGTCGCTGACTTGGCTAATTCTGTTCACCTTCGTCTGCTCTCTTCCTTTCCTCTGCAATTGCAGGAGGAATTAAATCCTTTAAGTCTTCTTTACTTATATTGCTGAACTACTCTTAGTTGACTGCCCAGCTTGCTGTCCTTGTAAATATCTTTTTGGGGGTTTAACTCGGAGCTCAAGCCGAGCCTCGGGTTTGAGCCTCCTTCAAGGACAGCAAGCCAAGTTTGTTTTACTATTAACCATTCAGACTGAATGGGCAGGTGAACTCGTAAAATGTAGTTCAAAACATAGGTTCGGGAGGAGCCTGAACATTCAGTCCTGTCAATCATCATTACGAGCGTATATAAGCAGCAGTCACTGCGTCATCCCAGCGACAATTCTTCCAGCATCCCTCCTCCTCCCCATCTCCTCCTCTATTTCTCTTATTCTCCCTCTACGCAGTACTGTTATAGGGAGGGTTTAACTCGGAGCTCAAGCAGAGCCTCAGGTTCGAGCCTCCTTCGAGGACAGCAAGCCAAGTTTGTTTTACCATTAACCATTCAGACTGAATGGGCAGGCGAACTCGTGAATTGTATTTACCCTGTAACTACATGAAATGAGAGTAACAAGCACCACTTTAATTTACAGCCTGCAATGTCACACTTTACCCTGTAACTACATGAAACAAGAGGGTAACAAGCAATATTTTAATTTACAGTTACATTTTTTTCTTAAGTTGGATATGGAAGGCGGTCTGGCTGAAGCTAGATATTTTACCCCCCTCCCCACCACCACCCATCACCATGCCCCTCTGGACCACCAGAACTTTTTTTCCCCATTTCTTTCCACTGATGGCCTAGGAGGAGTTCGGAAAGGAGGTTTTTCAGAAACTTTGTAGATGGAAATTAATATATACATATTATAGGACTTGACTCAAGGATTTAGGAGAATAAAGAATTTTGTTTCAAGCCATTACAGCACCACCTAGTGTTGTACAGATTTGTGACTAAGTAGCAGTGCACATGTGGGACCATACTGCCAAGTTTGGAATCTTTACCATTTATGTTCTCTGATGCCTATACTCTTTTAAGATATAGAGAAAAAAGAAGGGGAATTTAATCAGTACAAACAAAATGGAATTCCAGCTCCTTCAGAGCTTGGATCCCTAAACATCTTTACAGCACATTACAGTACAAGCAAACCTGATCAGTAGTCCACCAATTACAACAAAAGAGAATTGTTTTGCACTCTTGGGGTATGACATCAAAACAGTTTTTGTGTGACACACATATAAAATGGTCAAGTCAACTCCTCCGAAACACATGAAGGTTTTGCTATTGAATCTCATGATCACCAAGTTACAGGGAATGCAACCGCTGTGTGCAATTATATATTAAACTGAAGTGATAACTATTTATCTGTCATCTATCTTGGTAAGTATATATGCATGAGTGGTGTAAACAATTCAGGGTGGTTTTATATTTCATTATCAGCAACTATCAAATATTTCATACCTTCTGCTGTGCATGAAAGTTTATAAGAATTATTGGGATAAGAAAATATTGTTCTTTTTGGAAGATTACAATATGAAGATTTTTTTTTTTTTTTTTTTTTTTTTTTTTTTGGACAGTGTTACTTCTGTTGTTCTTTAGTACTTTGATATTACATGTTGTATGTGCTGCATTAAGTTCTGTTCTGACTCTATCTGGGCTGTGTTTCATAAAAGCACAATAACCTTAAGTTGATACTACAATCTATTGTCTCCACAATCTACTTAGGCTTATACAATGCTATTTGGAAAACACAGCCCTGTACTGTAATGTATGTTTTGTTTAGGTCACAGATGGACAACCTGACATTCAGATACAGCATACTCCTAATGGAAGGACTACAAATTACACATCTGTCCAATCATCTTGCATTCATGCTTTTTTTGCTTGCTTACATATTTATTATAGTCTCTAACATTGGGATTTTGATTCAGATCTCAGTGGAAAAAAGGTTACATCAACCTATGCACATTCTTTTCTGCAATTTGCCACTGAATGATTTATTAGGGACAACTGTTCTTTTGCCACGCTTGATGAGTCAAATTTCAACAGACCCCTCTGAGCGCTACATCACATATGTGGAGTGCGCTATGCAAGCTTTTATTGGACATGTATATGGGACAGCATCCCACACTATTCTAATGATCATGGCCTTTGACAGATATGTGGCCATTTGCAATCCATTGCGATACCCAACTATAATGAGCAATAATATGGTGGTTAAACTGTCGGCAGGAGCTTGGGGTGCTGCAGTAGTGCTGGTGGGAATTCTGATCGGCCTCAGTGTGCGTCTGTCTCACTGCAGATCTGTGATTCAAAATCTGTTTTGTGACAACGCTTCACTATTTAAACTGTCCTGTGAAAATACAATGATTAATAATGTATATGGATTAACTTTTACTGTGGTTTTACTAACATCCTCATTGGGGAGTGTGGTATTTACATATCTCAGAATAGTGATGGTATGCTTCAAAAGCAAAAACAAAGCAACCAACAGCAAAGCAATAAAAACCTGCAGTGCTCACCTGGCTGTTTATATAATCATGATGGTTTCTGGATTCACCATAATTTTTCTTCATCGTTTCTCTGCATCCTCTGAAAGTAGACATTTACCTAGTATAATGTTCCATGTTATTCCACCAAGCTTGAATCCCATAATATATGGTTTGCAAGCAAAGGAAATCAGACAGAGACTGTTTAAACTTTTTTATAAAAGTAAAGTTAACTCAATGTGATTTTTGTTACATTACAAATATTTTGTTATATTATAAATTTTCTTTGACTGCTAATGATAAAGTTTAAATGATAAATATACATTGGTCTGCATTTCATTTTAAACATTACTTGTGTGAATAGCCTACTGTATACAACATTATATGCATGGGAGGCATCAGCTAAAAACCTTGTGATAAATGTGAAAAGTGGAACTTTAAAATATGTACTAATAATAACACCCTACTTCAGGTCAGAGGTGAAGAAATCATAAATAAAATATGAACCATGAAGGGGCATGTTTGAATTAGCAATTAATGGCTGGGACAAACCAAGTCGCCTCACGTCAGCTGCATCGGGGAAAAAATATGTGCTTGAACACACCGAAAGAACTTCAGTCGACTGTCAACTAGCATGCGCGTTCTGCGCCTGAGTATAAAGGATATAACTGTCTATTTAAGCAGATATACAGTATCTCACAGAAGTAAGTACACCCCTCACATTGTTGTAAATATTTTATTATATCTTTTCATGTGACAACACTCAAGAAATTACACTTTGCTACAATGTAACGTAGTAAGTGTACAGCTTGTATAACAGTGTAAATTTCAACACACAGCCATTAATGTCTGAACCACTGGCCACAAAAGTGAGTACACCCCTAAGTAAAAATGTCCAAATTAGGCCCAATTAGCCATTTTCTCTCCCCGGTGTCATGTTACTCATTAGTGTTACAAGGTCTTAGGTGTGAATGGGAAGCAGGTGTGTTAAATTTGGTGTTATCGCTCTCACTCTCTCATACTGGTCGGTGGAAGTTCAACATGGCACCTCATGGCAAAGAACTCTCTGAGGATCTGAAAAAAAGAATTGTTGCTCTACATAAAGATGGCGTAGGCTATAAGAAGATTGCCAAGACCCTGAAACTGAGCTGCAGCACGGTGGCCAAGACCATACAGCAGTTTAAGAGGACAGGTTCCACTCAGAACAGGCCTCGCCATGGTCGACCAAAGAAGTTGAGTGCACGTGCTCAGCGTCATATCCAGAGGTTGTGTTTGGGAAATAGACGTATGAGTGCTGTCAGCATTGCTGCAGAGGTTGAAGGGGTGGGGGATCAGCCTGTCAGTGCTCAGACTATACGCGGCACACTGCATCAAATTGGTCTGTATGGCTGTCATCCCAGAAGGAAGCCTCTTCTAAAGATGATGCACAAGAAAGCCCGCAAACAGTTTGCTGAAGACAAGCAGACTAAGGACATGGATTACTGGAACCATGTCCTGTGGTCTGATGAGACCAAGATGAACTTATTTGGTTCAGATGGTGTCAAGCGTGTGTGGCAGCAACCAGGTGAGGAATACAAAGACAAGTGTGTCTTGCCTACAGTCAAGCATAGTGGTGGGAGGGTCATGGTCTGGGGCTGCATGAGTGCTGCCGGCATTGGGGAGCTACAGTTCATTGAGGGAACCATGAATGCCAACATGTACTGTGACATACTGAAGCAGAGCATGATCCCCTCCCTTCGGATACTGGGCCGCAGGGCAGTATTCCAACATGATAACGACCCCAAACACACCTCCAATACGACCATTGCCTTGCTAAAGAAGCTGAGGGTACCTAAACCCTATTGAGCATCTGTGGGGCATCCTCAGACAGAAGGTGGAGGAGCGCAAGGTCTCTAACATCCACCAGCTCCATGATGTCGTCATAGAGGAGTGGAAGAGGACTCCAGTGGCAACCTGTGAAGCTCTGGTGAACTCCATGCTCAAGATGGTTAAAGCAGTGCTAGATAATAATGGTGCTCACACAAAATATTGAAACTTTGGACACAGTTTTGACATTTTCACTTAGGGGTGTACTCACTTTTGTGGCCAGCGGTTTAGACATTAATGGCTGTGTGTTGAGTTATTTTGAGGGGACAACAAATTTATACTGTTATACAAGCTGTACACTCACTACTTTACATTGTAGCAAAGTGTAATTTCTTCAGTGTTGTCACATGAAAAGATATAATAAAATATTTACAACAATGTGAGGGGTGTACTCACTTCTGTGAGATACTGTATTTGTCTATATTAGTCATTCAAAAAGGGAAAGCGAAACTAAAACTGCATGTATACAAACCATAAACAAAGCAGCGCTTGCTTACCGTTTTGAGTATCAATCATGCCGATCACGTTCTTTATTCCACTCCGCTCATGTTATTATGAAAATATTTGAGTGCTCAGGTAAGATGATGTAAAATTAGGACAACCTTCTGTCAGTGCCGTCATGACTTATTTGCTTGCTTTCATAACTTTTGCTTAAATTCTCGTGAACTGATTCGCTTGCTATACTGAACAGCCAATCAGAGTTCTCTTTCTCTCCAATGGCCCGACGGCAATTCAACATGTCGAATCGGACAAAAAAAAACAGACGAGGACCAACTTCAGCCGACGGTGCGGAACACACTGAGAAAACTTAGTCGGTCGACGCACAAAAACTGCCCGACGACCGACCATCGGCTCGGTGTGTTCCGGGCTTAAGGAAAACATGATGCCAAATAAAAAAAAGAAAATCATTCAGCAAATCACACAAAATGTGTCAGGTTACGCATGTAACCATGGTTCCCTGAGAATAGGGAATGAGATGCTGCATCTCCTAGGGGTCGCTAAGGAGGATGCCTCTGGCATGCCAGGTGTCTGGAGCGTGAGTCTAAACACGACAATAAACTTGACATTGGTATGCGGCAGCCAATGACGTCATCACTGGTGCGACAGAAAAGGGCATCTGTGAATAAAGTTATCCACTTCTTGTCTGAAGGAGACCGGAGCAGGAATGCCTCAACCATGGCAAAGGAACGCAGCGTCTCGTTCCCTATTCTCAGGGAACCATGGTTACATGCGTAACCTGAGACGTTCCCTTTCTAAAGGGAACTCGCGCTGCGTCCCCTAGGCGTCGCTATGGGGAACGGAATACCCATGCTGCCATGCTGAAGGGATGAGCGCCTTATTGGCTGAGCTAAGTCAAAGACTCAAAGAGGCTTCATCCATAAGGCGCACCAGCGACAATCATGGGTCAGAGCTTCTCAAGAACGGAGGCCTCAAAAGGATGACTCTAAAAAGAGGAAGCCTAACTTCATACTTAGTGAGCCTCTTGGAAGCTGGCCTGAGAGCCTAAAATACTCAGCTTCCCTAAAAGCAGCCCAGGAGAGTGGAGGCTTCAACAAGAGGCCTGGCAACACTCTAACCCAAGGGAAATGACGGGCTGAGTCAGCTGTCCCACAAAGCTCCTCAGAGTGGAGGCCTAACAACGTTCACACACTGGACATCTTGTGAGGAGGCTTGCAGAGAGCCTTCAACTCAAAACTGCTATCTTAGCGGAACTCTTAGAGAGCAGACGCTTCAATAAAGAAAACTCTCAAATGAAAGGAGGCCTGACAATGCTCATATTAACCAAGGAGGCTCAAGAGAGAGCCTGACGACTTAGCAAATGATAGCCGAGCTCTCAGAGCTTCTCAAGAACGGAGGCCTCAAAAGGATGACTCTAAAAAGAGGAAGCCTAACTTCATACTTAGTGAGCCTCTTGGAAGCTGGCCCGAGAGCCTAAAATACTCAGCTTCCCTAAAAGCAGCCCAGGAGAGTGGAGGCTTCAACAAGAGGCCTGGCAACACTCTAATCCAAGGGAAATGACAGGGTTGAGTCAGCTGTCCCACAAAGCTCCTCAGAGTGGAGGCCTATAGAATGCCTCTCAGATTGAGAGGAGGCCTAGCAACACTTTAAGTGCCCAAGGAGACTCCAAGAGAGCCTAACTACCAAGCATACTATCCTACCGCTTAGCCGAGCTCTAGGAGCGGAGGCCTAGAAAACAACTCTCTAAATCGAGAGGAGGCCTAACAACATCACACACACCAGATTTCTGCAAGGAGGCTCAAAGAGAGCCTACAACCCGCAAATGTTATCCCGGCGGAGCTCTAGAGAGTGGAGGCCTCAAGAAAGATAACTCTCTAAAAAGAGAGGAGGCCTGACGATGCGCACATTAGCCAAGGAGGCTCACAGAGAGCCTGACGACTTGGCAAATAATAGTCGCGCCCTAGGAGCAGAGGCCTCAGCATAACAACTCTCCTATCGAGAAGAGGCCTAACGACGTTCCACATTAGGGTATCTTGCGAGGAGGCTCACAGAAAGCCATCGACTCGTAATTGTTATCTTGGTGGAGCTCTAAAAAGTGGAGACCTCAATCAAGATAACTCTTTCAAATGAAGGAGGCCTAACAACATTCACACACTGGACATCTTGTGAGGAGGCTTGCAGAGAGCCTTCAACTCAAAACTGCTATCTTAGTGGAACTCTTAGAGAGCAGACGCTTCAATAAAGAAAACTCTCAAATGAAAGGAGGCCTGACAACGCTCATATTAACCAAGGAGGCTCAAGAGAGAGCCTGACGACTTAGCAAATGATAGCCGAGCTCTATGAGCGGAGGTCTCAACGTAGCGACTCTCTTAAGGAGAGGAGTCCTAACAATGCTCTACATATATGATATCTTGCAAGGAGGCTCACAGAGAGCCTACAACTCACAGCTGTTATAATGGCGGAGCTCAAGTGAGTGGAGGCCTCAATAAAGATAACTCTCTGAGCGAGATTTTTAAGCAAATTTAAGCAAATAAAAGCTGATCTCCAGGATCGGAGGCCTCAGCATAATGACTCTCTTATCAAGAGGAGGCCTAACAACGTTCCACACTTAGAACATTCAATTCAATTCAATTCACATTTATTTGTATAGCGCTTTTCACAATACATATCGTTTCAAAGCAGCTTTACAGAGAATGCATGTCAACATTACAATTTGGAGAATGCAGTTAGCTAATAATGTAATAATTTAGGCAATTCATTTACAATCACTGTTAGCAATTTAATTGAAGGTAGAAGCAAAGAGCTCCTGGAAAAATGAATTACATATTAACAATAATTAGGATATATAGAAATTTGTGAATGTGCGTGTTGATCCAGATGTTGCAAGGAGGCTCACAGGAAGCCTACAACTCACAGCTGTTATCAGGAAGGCCTCAATAAAGAGAGCGAAGGCCTCAATAAAGATAACCCTCTCAGCGAGAGGAGGCCTGACGACGCTCAAATTTAGCCAAGGAGGCTCACGTAGAGTCTGACAAGTGCTAAATAAGCTTAACAACTCAGCATCACCAGCAGGTGGAGCTCTGCAGATGGGGGCCTTAAAACATTGGCCTAACAACTTCAAAAAACACAGAAAACTAGTTACTGAAAAATACAAGTAAAGATACCGCTTTCTGAATGAAGCTCAAGGAAGCGGAAGAAACCCTGTTAAAACAAAATAGTCACAAAGGAGGCTCACAGAGAGCCTACTACTCAGTAAACTATCTGGCATCAAACAGAGCATTCACAACTAGCCACTAATGCCGAACCATCAGAAAGGCAGATGTAAAAGTAAACAAACTGCCAAAAACATCATGGGACCAGCTTCAGGGCCAGATGTAAAAACTGTGTGATAGCCCCTCCTGGCTCCCACATCCCCTCAACATCAGCATAATTTGCATCCTTTAAGTCTTCTTTACTTATATTGCTGAACTACTCTTAGTTGACTGCCCAGCTTGCTGTCCTTGTAAATATCTTTTTGGGGGTTTAACTCGGAGCTCAAGCCGAGCCTCGGGTTTGAGCCTCCTTTGAGGACAGCAAGCCAAGTTTGTTTTACCATTAACCATTCAGACTGAATGGGCAGGCGAACTCGTAAAATGTAGTTCAAAACATAGGTTCGGGAGGAGCCTGAACATTCAGTCCTGTCAATCATCATTACGAGCGTATATAAGCAGCAGTCACTGCGTCATCCCAGCGACAATTCTTCCAGCATCCCTCCTCCTCCCCATCTCCTCCTCTATTTCTCTTATTCTCCCTCTACGCAGTACTGTTATAGGGGGGGTTTAACTCGGAGCTCAAGCTGAGCCTCAGGTTCGAGCCTCCTTCGAGGACAGCAAGCCAAGTTTGTTTTACCATTAACCATTCAGACTGAATGGGCAGGCGAACTCGTGAATTGTATTTACCCTGTAACTACATGAAATGAGAGTAACAAGCACCACTTTAATTTACAGCCTGCAATGTCACACTTTACCCTGTAACTACATGAAACAAGAGGGTAACAAGCAATATTTTAATTTACAGTTATATTTTTTTCTTAAGTTGGATATGGAAGGCGGTCTGGCTGAAGCTAGATATTTTACCCCCCTCCCCACCACCACCCATCACCATGCCCCTCTGGACCACCAGAACTTTTTTTCCCCATTTCTTTCCACTGATGGCCTAGGAGGAGTTCGGAAAGGAGGTTTTTCAGAAACTTTGTAGATGGAAATTAATATATACATATTATAGGACTTGACTCAAGGATTTAGGAGAATAAAGAATTTTGTTTCAAGCCATTACAGCACCACCTAGTGTTGTACAGATTTGTGACTAAGTAGCAGTGCACATGTGGGACCATACTGCCAAGTTTGGAATCTTTACCATTTATGTTCTCTGATGCCTATACTCTTTTAAGATATAGAGAAAAAAGAAGGGGAATCTAATCAGTACAAACAAAATGGAATTCCAGCTCCTTCAGAGCTTGGATCCCTAAACATCTTTACAGCACATTACAGTACAAGCAAACCTGATCAGTAGTCCACCAATTACAACAAGAGAGAATTGTTTTGCACTCTTGGGGTATGACAACAAAACAGTTTTTGTGTGACACACATATAAAATGGTCAAGTCAACTCCTCCGAAACACATGAAGGTTTTGCTATTGAATCTCATGATCACCAAGTTACAGGGAATGCAACCGCTGTGTGCAATTATATATTAAACTGAAGTGATAACTATTTATTTATCTGTCATCTATCTTGGTAAGTATATATGCATGAGTGGTGTAAACAATTCAGGGTGGTTTTATATTTCATTATCAGCAACTATCAAATATTTCATACCTTCTGCTGTGGATGAAAGTTTATAAGAATTATTGGGATAAGAAAATATTGTTCTTTTTGGAAGATTACAATATGAAGATTTTTTTTTTTTTTTTTTTGGACAGTGTTACTTCTGTTCTTCTTTAGTACTTTGATATTACATGTTGTATGTGCTGCATTAAGTTCTGTTCTGACTCTATCTGGGCTGTGTTTCATAAAAGCACAATAAGCTTAAGTTGATACCACAATCTATTGTCTCCACGATCTACTTAGGCTTATACAATGCTTTTTTGGAAAACACAGCCCTGTACTGTAATGTATGTTTTGTTTAGGTCACAGATGGACAACCTGACATTCAGATACAGCATACTCCTAATGGAAGGACTACAAATTACACATCTGTCCAATCATCTTGCATTCATGCTTTTTTTGCTTGCTTACATATTTATTATAGTCTCTAACATTGGGATTTTGATTCAGATCTCAGTGGAAAAAAGGTTACATCAACCTATGCACATTCTTTTCTGCAATTTGCCACTGAATGATTTATTAGGGACAACTGTTCTTTTGCCACGCTTGATGAGTCATATTTCAACAGACCCCTCTGAGCGCTACATCACATATGTGGAGTGCGTTATGCAAGCTTTTATTGGACATGTATATGGGACAGCATCCCACACTATTCTAATGATCATGGCCTTTGACAGATATGTGGCCATTTGCAATCCATTGCGATACCCAACTATAATGAGCAATAATATGGTGGTTAAACTGTCGGCAGGAGCTTGGGGTGCTGCAGTAGTGCTGGTGGGAATTCTGATCGGCCTCAGTGTGCGTCTGTCTCACTGCAGATCTGTGATTCAAAATCTGTTTTGTGACAACGCTTCACTATTTAAACTGTCCTGTGAAAATACAATGATTAATAATGTATATGGATTAACTTTTACTGTGGTTTTACTAACATCCTCATTGGGGAGTGTGGTATTTACATATCTCAGAATAGTGATGGTATGCTTCAAAAGCAAAAACAAAGCAACCAACAGCAAAGCAATAAAAACCTGCAGTGCTCACCTGGCTGTTTATATAATCATGATGGTTTCTGGATTCACCATAATTTTTCTTCATCGTTTCTCTGCATCCTCTGAAAGTAGACATTTACCTAGTATAATGTTCCATGTTATTCCACCAAGCTTGAATCCCATAATATATGGTTTGCAAGCAAAGGAAATCAGACAGAGACTGTTTAAACTTTTTTATAAAAGTAAAGTTAACTCAATGTGATTTTTGTTACATTACAAATATTTTGTTATATTATAAATTTTCTTTGACTGCTAATGATAAAGTTTAAATGATAAATATACATTGGTCTGCATTTCATTTTAAACATTACTTGTGTGAATAGCCTACTGCATATAACATTATATGCATGGGAGGCATCAGCTAAAAACCTTGTGATAAATGTGAAAAGTGGAACTTTAAAATATGTACTAATAATAACACCCTACTTCAGGTCAGAGGTGAAGAAATCATAAATAAAATATGAACCATGAAGGGGCATGTTTGAATTAGCAATTAATGGCTGGGACAAACCAAGTCGCCTCGCGTCAGCTGCATCGGGGAAAAAATATGTGCTTGAACACACCGAAAGAACTTCAGTCGACTGTCAACTAGCATGCACGTTCTGCGCCTGAGTATAAAGGATATAACTGTCTATTTAAGCAGATATACAGTATCTCACAGAAGTAAGTACACCCCTCACATTGTTGTAAATATTTTATTATATCTTTTCATGTGACAACACTCAAGAAATTACACTTTGCTACAATGTAACGTAGTAAGTGTACAGCTTGTATAACAGTGTAAATTTCAACACACAGCCATTAATGTCTAAACCGCTGGCCACAAAAGTGAGTACACCCCTAAGTGAAAATGTCCAAATTGGGCCCAATTAGCCATTTTCTCTCCCCGGTGTCATGTGACTCATTAGTGTTGCAAGGTCTTAGGTGTGAATGGGAAGCAGGTGTGTTAAATTTGGTGTTATCGCTCTCACTCTCTCATACTGGTCGGTGGAAGTTCAACATGGCACCTCATGGCAAAGAACTCTCTGAGGATCTGAAAAAAAGAATTGTTGCTCTACATAAAGATGTTGTAGGCTATAAGAAGATTGCCAAGACCCTGAAACTGAACTGCAGCACGGTGGCCAAGACCATACAGCAGTTTAAGAGGACAGGTTCCACTCAGAACAGGCCTCGCCATGGTCGACCAAAGAAGTTGAGTGCACGTGCTCAGCGTCATATCCAGAGGTTGTGTTTGGGAAATAGACGTATGAGTGCTGTCAGCATTGCTGCAGAGGTTGAAGGGGTGGGGGATCAGCCTGTCAGTGCTCAGACTATACGCGGCACACTGCATCAAATTGGTCTGTATGGCTGTCATCCCAGAAGGAAGCCTCTTCTAAAGATGCACAAGAAAGCCCGCAAACAGTTTGCTGAAGACAAGCAGACTAAGGACATGGATTACTGGAACCATGTCCTGTGGTCTGATGAGACCAAGATAAACTTATTTGGTTCAGATGGTGTCAAGCGTGTGTGGCAGCAACCAGGTGAGGAGTACAAAGACAAGTGTGTCTTGCCTACAGTCAAGCATAGTGGTGGGAGGGTCATGGTCAGGGGCTGCATGAGTGCTGCCGGCATTGGGGAGCTACAGTTCATTGAGGGAACCATGAATGCCAACATGTACTGTGACATACTGAAGCAGAGCATGATCCCCTCCCTTCGGATACTGGGCCGCAGGGCAGTATTCCAACATGATAACGACCCCAAACACACCTCCAATACGACCATTGCCTTGCTAAAGAAGCTGAGGGTACCTAAACCCTATTGAGCATCTGTGGGGCATCCTCAGACAGAAGGTGGAGGAGCGCAAGGTCTCTAACATCCACCAGCTCCATGATGTCGTCATAGAGGAGTGGAAGAGGACTCCAGTGGCAACCTGTGAAGCTCTGGTGAACTCCATGCTCAAGATGGTTAAAGCAGTGCTAGATAACAATGGTGCTCACACAAAATATTGACACTTTGGACACAGTTTTGACATTTTCACTTAGGGGTGTACTCACTTTTGTGGCCAGCGGTTTAGACATTAATGGCTGTGTGTTGAGTTATTTTGAGGGGACAACAAATTTATACTGTTATACAAGCTGTACACTCACTACTTTACATTGTAGCAAAGTGTAATTTCTTCAGTGTTGTCACATGAAAAGATATAATAAAATATTTACAAAAATGTGAGGGGTGTACTCACTTCTGTGAGATACTGTATTTGTCTATATTAGTCATTCAAAAAGGGAAAGCGAAACTAAAACTGCATGTATACAAACCATAAACAAAGCAGCGCTTGCTTACCGTTTTGAATATCAATCATGCCGATCACGTTCTTTATTCCACTCCGCTCATGTTATTATGAAAATATTCAAGTGCTCAGGTAAGATGATGCAAAATTAGAACAACCTTCTGTCAGTGCCGTCATGACTTATTTGCTTGCTTTCATAACTTTTGCTTAAATTCTCGTGAACTGATTCGCTTGCTATACTGAACAGCCAATCAGAGTTCTCTTTCTCTCCAATGGCCCGACAGCGATTCAACATGTCGAATCGGCCAAAAAAAAGCAGATGAGGACCAACTTCAGCCGACGGTGCGGAACACACTGAGAAAACTTAGTCGGTCGACGCACAAAAACTGCCCGACGACCGACCATCGGCTCGGTGTGTTCCGGGCTTAAGGAACACATGATGCCAAATAAAAAAAAGAAAATCATTCAGCAAATCACACAAAATGTGTCAGGTTATGCATGTAACCATGGTTCCCTGAGAATAGGGAATGAGATGCTGTATCTCCTAGGGGTCGCTATGGAGGATGCCTCTGGCATGCCAGGTGTCTGGAGCGTGAGTCTAAACACGACAATAAACTTGACATTGGTATGCGGCAGCCTATGATGTCATCACTGGTGCGACAGAAAAGGGCATCTGTGAATAAAGTTATCCACTTCTTGTCTGAAGGAGACTGGAGCAGGAATGCCTGAACCATGGCAAAGGAACGCAGCCTCTCGTTCCCTATTCTCAGGGAACCATGGTTACATGCGTAACCTGAGACGTTCCCTTTCTAAAGGGAACTCGCGCTGCGTCCCCTAGGCGTCACTATGGGGAACGGAATACCCATGCTGCCATGCTGAAGGGATGAGGGCCTTATTGGCTGAGCTAAGTCAAAGACTCAAAGAGGCTTCATCCATAAGGCGCACCAGCTACAATCATGGGTCAGAGCTTCTCAAGAACGGAGGCCTCAAAAGGATGACTCTAAAAAGAGGAAGCCTAACTTCATACTTAGTGAGCCTCTTGGAAGCTGGCCCGAGAGCCTAAAATACTCAGCTTCCCTAAAAGCAGCCCTAGGAGAGTGGAGGCTTCAACAAGAGGCCTGGCAACACTCTAACCCAAGGGAAATGACGGGTTGAGTCAGCTGTCCCACAAAGCTCCTCAGAGTGGAGGCCTATAGAATGCCTCTCAGATTGAGAGGAGGCCTAGCAACACTTTAAGTGCCCAAGGAGACTCCAAGAGAGCCTAACTACCAAGCATACTATCCTACCGCTTAGCCGAGCTCTAGGAGCGGAGGCCTAGAAAACAACTCTCTAAATCGAGAGGAGGCCTAACAACATCCCACACACCAGATATCTGCAAGGAGGCTCAAAGAGAGCCTACAACCCACAAATGTTATCCCGGTGGAGCTCTAGAGAGTGGAGGCCTCAAGAAAGATAACTCTCTAAAAAGAGAGGAGGCCTGACGATGCGCACATTAGCCAAGGAGGCTCACAGAGAGCCTGACGACTTGGCAAATAATAGTTGCGCCCTAGGAGCAGAGGCCTCAGCATAACAACTCTCCTATCGAGAAGAGGCCTAACGACGTTCCACATTAGGGTATCTTGCGAGGAGGCTCACAGAAAGCCATCGACTCATAATTGTTATCGTTGTGGAGCTCTAAAAAGTGGAGACCTCAATCAAGATAACTCTTTCAAATGAAGGAGGCCTAACAACGTTCACACACTGGACATCTTGTGAGGAGGCTTACAGAGAGCCTTCAACTCAAAACTGCTATCTTAGCGGAACTCTTAGAGAGCAGACGCTTCAATAAAGAAAACTCTCAAATGAAAGGAGGCCTGACAACGCTCATATTAACCAAGGAGGCTCAAGAGAGAGCCTGACGACTTAGCAAATGATAGCCGAGCTCTATGAGCGGAGGTCTCAACGTAGCGACTCTCTTAAGGAGAGGAGTCCTAACAATGCTCTACATATATGATATCTTGCAAGGAGGCTCACAGAGAGCCTACAACTCACAGCTGTTATAATGGCGGAGCTCAAGTGAGTGGAGGCCTCAATAAAGATAACTCTCTGAGCGAGATGAGGCCTGATGACGCTCAAATTTAAGCAAATAAAAGCTGATCTCCAGGATCGGAGGCCTCAGCATAATGACTCTCTTATCGAGAGGAGGCCTAACAACGTTCCACACTTAGAACATTCAATTCAGTTCACATTTATTTGTATAGCGCTTTTCACAATACATATCGTTTCAAAGCAGCTTTACAGAGAATGCATGTCAACATTACAATTTGGAGCATGCAGTTATCTAATAATGTAATAATTTAGACAATTAATTTACAATCACTGTTAGCAATTTAATTGAAGGTAGAAGCAAAGAGCTCCTGGAAAAATGAATTACATATTAACAATAATTAGGATATATAGAAATTTGCGAATGTGCGTGTTAATCCAGATGTTGCAAGAAGGCTCACAGGAAGCCTACAACTCACAGCTGTTATCAGGAAGGCCTCAATAAAGAGAGCGAAGGCCTCAATAAAGATAACCCTCTCAGCGAGAGTAGGCCTGACGACGCTCAAATTTAGCCAAGGAGGCTCACGTAGAGCCTGACAAGTGCTAAATAAGCTTAACAACTCAGCATCACCAGCAGGTGGAGCTCTGCAGATGGAGGCCTTAAAACATTGGCCTAACAACTTCAAAAAACACAGAAAACTAGTTACTGAAAAATACAAGTAAAGATACCGCTTTCTGAATGAAGCTCAAGGAAGCGGAAGAAACCCTGTTAAAACAAAATAGTCACAAAGGAGGCTCACAGAGAGCCTACTACTCAGTAAACTATCTGGCATCAAACAGAGCATTCACAACTAGCCACTAATGCCGAACCATCAGAAAGGCAGATGTAAAAGTAAACAAACTGCCAAAAACATCATGGGACCAGCTTCAGGGCCAGATGTAAAAACTGTGTGATAGCCCCTCCTGGCTCCCGCATCCCCTCAACATCAGCATAATTTGCATGAGTGCGATGGATGCGGGCAGAATAAGGCTTTCCCCAAGATCTCCACACCTCAGTAAGAAGATCTGGGAGAAATGGAAGGCTTGTACAAGCTGGATGGTTATGTCCCGACAGAAAACATTCATCAAGGCGGCCACCAGGGCAACTTGTGCTTCTTGCATTTCCATGGCAGATCTAATCTGGCATGGAACATAACATCCAGTAACTCATCATATGCGGGGCAAGCAGGCTGAGAGCACTCGGAAGCATCAATCTCATCAGCCACATCTTGCACATCATGGCTTGAAGCAAGGAGCACGTTCACTGCCGGATCAGATGATGTAAGAGGTAACACATCATCATCCAGCAGCTTGCCCTTTTCAGCCGCAGATGAATAAAAAATAATCATACCTCTCTCGAATTCATCCACGAGCTCCACCTGCGAGCCCCACGACTTCAGTCTCCTACTCACCTCAGCTGCAGCAGGTCCTGAACCGCGAGAAACAGATGGCTGGCCCGATTCCCTCGAAAAAGTGCCAGATGAGAGCAAAGTTTCCTCATGGGAAAGCGGTCGCAATGCACACAAACAGCCCCCTCAAGGACTGAGCGTGTATGCTCCTCAATCATGCATATAACTCACATATCGTGTGTGTCATCTGGCGTCAGATAATGCTGACAGAGGAACACACTGTTTAAACGACTTAGTGCTAGTGCTCACCATAGTACTAGATCAGGGGTGTCCAACCCTGCTCCTGGAGAGCTACCATCCTGCAGATTTCAGTTCCAACCCCAATCAAAAACACCTAAATCAGCTAATCAAGGTGTTCAGGGTTGCTTGATAATTACAGACAGGTGTGTTGGAGCAATATTGGAACTGAAGTCTGCAGGATGGTGGCTCTCCAGGAGCAGGGTTGGACACCCCTGTACTAGATTTTCTTTAAATAAACACACGTTCAAACAAACTGGTATCCTGAAGACAAGAAAGAGGATGACGTTATTCACAGGTGCCCTTTTATACGGTCGCACCAGTGATGACGTCATAGGCTGCCACCTGCCAATGTCAAGTTCATTGTCATGTTTAGACTCACGTTTCAGATGCCTGGCATGCCAGAAGCATCCCCCATAGCGAACCCTAGGGGACGCAGTGCGAGTTCCCTTTCGAAAGGGAACCATAATGTACATACATTTCCCTGCCTGAAAAAAAAAAATCTCCTTTTAATACTACTTTTCATTATATCATGATTTTCATTCAGTTTAGTACAAACTTGTACCAGGTAGATCAGATGTAAGTGAGTGATACTGCTTTTATACAATCATTATATAATCAAGAGTTTCATATTGAGAGTGTACATTTCAGAAAAAAAGACAGTTGCTTAGCTTGTATATATTTTTTTACACTACCAGTGCAAAGACTTTCAAAACGTCAAAGGCTCAAGCTTTGTGTCACCAAGCACTGCACAGAATGCTATGAATTAGTTTTCTGTGTTGGGATAAGAAGTGAAAATGAAGAAGTTGTTACCTTTAGATATTATTTCTATCTGATCAGGACCTTTTACCTCAGGACATATAGTAAATTGGAAAAAGAAATATAGTGAATAAAACAACATCATTAGTACTACAAATAAACAAGTAAAAAAATAACTTTATTCAACAATATCTAGTGATGGGTGATTTCAAAACACTGCTTCATGAAGCTTCGAAGCTTTACAAATCTTTTGTTTCGAATCAGTGGTTCGGAGCGTGTATCAAACGGCCAAAGTGCCATTGAAATTTCGAAACACTTATGACGTAACGTAGCCTTGTTTACTGAAATCATGTGACTTTCACCCTCCGAACCACTGATTCGAAACAAAAGATTTGTAAAGCTTTGAGGCTTCACAAAGCAGTGTTTTGAAATCGCTCATCACTAGATATCGTTGAATAAAGTCATTTTTTGTTTGTTTTTTTTTTTTTTGTTTTTGGCACACAAAAGTATTCTTGTTGCTTCATAACATAAAGGTTGAACCACTGTAGTCACATGAACTGTTTTAAATATGTCTTTAGTATCTTTCTGGTCATCTGAAAGTGTTAATTATCTTGCTGGCAATGGAGGCCTCACTGAGCCATTGGATTTTATCAAACATATCTTAATTTGTGTGGAACGACGTAAGGGTGAGTAATTAATGACAGAAGAGACACAATCGTTATAAATGATGAACCGATTTTATTTAGGCTTTTATTCACATACAAACACTGATCAGCAGATGAGCACTCAAATTTGGTTAATGGAAGCTTAAGCATGCTTGACATGCAAGAACCAATGAGGTTAATTCTTGAGTGTGCCACCAGCACAATTGAGCTTCTGCAAGAACCAGTGAGGTTTGTTCTCACACATCAATCAAGCATACATGAGTTTCCGCTTACCATATTTGAGTGCTCACTGATCAATGTTTATATGTGAATGAAAGTCTAAATTAAATCTGTTTATCATTTAAATCCATTGTGTCTCTTTACAATTTAAGTTCTCTGATGCCCATACTCTTTTAGGATAGAGAGAGAGAAAAAAAGAAGATTTTAATAAGTACAAACAAAATGGGATTCCAGCTCCTTCAGAGCTCGGATACTTAAACATCTTTACAGCACATTACAGTACAAGCAAACCTGATCAGTAGTCCACCAATCACAGCAATAGAGAATTGTTTTACACCCTGGGGTATGGCAAAAAAACAGTTTTTGTGTGACACACATATAAAATGGTCAAGTCAACTCCTCTGAAACACATGAAGGATTTGCTATTGAATCTCATGATCACCAAGTTAAAGGGAATGCAGCTGTGTGCCACTATATATTAAACTAAAGTGACAACTATTTATCTATCAGTCATCTACCTTGGTAAGTATACATGCATCAGTGGGGTAAACAGTTAAGAGGTGTTTTTATTTTTCATTATCAGCAACTGTCAAATATTTCTTACCTGCTGCTGTGGATAAAAGTTTTTAAGAATTGGTTTCACACAGCAAGCGTGAGCAGCGCATATTTTTTTCGGCATGCATGTTAACCAGTTATTGCATTCACACCGGGAGCAGGAGCAGCGCGTCAGCGTCAAGCAGGAGCGTCGCGTGAGCAGCAGTAAAGCGGGGGTTTCGGCGCCGAGTCTATTTTTGCTGCGCTGCTGACGCTCAATTAACGTGAAAGTACACTTCTGATGGACAAAATAAATATGATTTCACACTAAATGTGCTAAAAATGCACATAATATGCATGTCTAGTGTGTTTTAACAAGAATTTGACTATGTCAGGAAAAAAAGTAAAAAAGAAAAAAAAAAAAGAATAAAAAGAAAAATATTTATAGAACATTTACCCATTTAAACTTGTTTTTAAATATTCAGTTTGGACGAAAGCATGGTGTATTATTAAAAAAAAAAAAAAAAAAAAAAACTAAAGTAAACTAGCCAGAAAATATGATAGATAAACATTCTTTTAGTTGTTACAATGACAGGTATATAGGCTCTTGCACTACCCAAATCAAACCCGAGTTTGCTGTCTTGTAAACATGTACACGCGGTAAAACACATGTAACACATGTAAAACACAAAGCTTACTTTATTCGTGTGCAGCAATGGATGACAGGAGGCATTTATTTATTCATGTATTTATTTATTACGTTTACATGGGAATGTTGCACAACTCCACGTTAACAAACTTTCAAGACTAGCTTATAAATGACCAACTTATAAAAACAAATGTATAGTTGTCATTGTAAAGAAATGCTCACTTCATATGTACTATGAATACACTCGCGAGTCTCTGCAGCTGAAGTGACGATGTAGTTACGCTCACGGGCCGGTCAAGCTTGCAGTGTGAAATGGGTGTAGAGGGATGAGCAAATATTGTTCTTTTTTGGCCACAATGTGAAGATTACAATGTAAAGATTTTTTTTGTTTGTTTGTTTGTTTGTTTTTTGTTTTTTTTTGTTTTTTTGACATTATTACTTCTGTTCTTGTTAAGTATTTGATATTATAGAGTACATACTGTATGTGCTGCATTAATTCCTGTTCTGACTCTATCTAGGCTGTGTTTCACAAAAGCATCATAAGCTTAAGTCGATACCACAATCTGCTGTCTCTACGATCTACTTAGGCTTATACAATGCTTTTTGGAAAACACAGCCCTGTACTGTAACGTATGTTTTGTTTAGGTCACAGATGGACAACCTGACATTCAGATACAGCATACTCCTAATGGAGGGACTACAAGTTACACATCTGTCCAATCATCTTGTATTCATGCTTTTTTTGCTTGCTTATATATTTATTATAGTATCTAACATTGGGATTTTGATTCAGATATCAGTGGAAAAAAAGTTACATCAACCTATGCACATTCTTTTCTGCAATTTGCCACTGAATGATGTATTAGGGACAATTGTTCTTTTGCCACGCTTGATGAGTCAAATTTTAACAGACCCCTCTGAGCGCTACATCACATATGCGGAGTGCGCTATCCAAGCTTTTTTTGGACATGTATATGGGACAGCATCCCACACTATTCTAATGATCATGGCCTTCGACAGATATGTGGCCATATGCAATCCATTGCGATACCCAACTATAATGAGCAATAATATGGTGGTTAAACTGTCGGCAGGAGCCTGGGGTGCTGCAGTAGTGCTGGTGGGAATTCTGATCGGCCTCAGTGTGCGTCTGTCTCACTGCAGATCTGTGATTCAAAATCTGTTTTGTGACAACGCTTCCCTATTTAAACTGTCCTGTGAAAATACAGTGATTAATAATGTATATGGATTAACTTTTACTGTGGTTTTACTAACGTCCTCATTGGGGAGTGTGGTATTCACATATCTCAGAATAGTGATGGTATGCTTCAAAAGCAAAAACAAAGCAACCAACAGCAAAGCAATAAAAACCTGCAGTGCTCACCTGGCTGTTTATGTAATCATGATGGTTTCTGGATTCACCACAATTTTTCTTCATCGTTTCCCTGCATACACTGAAAGTAGAAATTTATCTAGTATAATGTTCCATGTTATTCCACCAAGCTTGAATCCCATAATATATGGTTTGCAAGCCAAGGAAATCAGACAGAGACTGTTTAAACTTGTTTATAAAAGTAAAGTTAACTCAATGTGATTTTTGTTACATTACAAATATTTCGTTATATTATAACTTTTCATTAAGTGCTAATGATAAAGTTTAAATGATAAATATACAGTGGTCTGCATTCTGTTCATTCTAAACATTACTTGTGTAAATAGTGTATTGTATATAACATTTTATGCATAGGAGGCATCAGCTGTGATAAATCTGAACAGTGGAGCTATAAAATATGCACTAATAATAACACCCTACTTCAGGTCAGAGGTGAAGAAATCATAAATAAAATATGAAGCATAAAGGGGCATATTTAAATCAAGAAAGAAATTTAAGAAATACATGATGCTAAATAAAAAATAAAATAAAAAAAGAAGACATTCAGCAAGTCACACAAATCTATAATGTACATAAATTTCCCTGCCTGAAAAAAAAAAAAAAAAAAAAAAAAGCTCTTCTTTTAATACTAATTTCCATTATATCATGATTTTCATTAAATTTAGTACCAACTTGAAAATGTCATGCAACCACATTGAACTAACAACATTGTGGACTTTGTAATATTAAGATATACCTCAAACAAGTGGGCAACACCTCTAGAATGATTACCAGTGGCAGGCAGATCAGATGTGATCGAGTAATACGGCTTTATTACAATCATTATATAGTCAAGAGTTTCATATTGAGAGTATACATTTCAGAAAAAGGCAATTAGCTTTTTTTTTTTTCTTCACTATCAATGCAAAGAGTTTCTAAAAAAGTCAAAGGCTCAAGCTTTGTGTCACCAAGAAATGCACAGAATGCTGTGATTTAGGCAAGGCAAGTTTATTTATATAGCACATTTCATAGACAATGGTCATTCAAAGTGCTTTACATAGAAAAGGAATTAAAATAAGCATAAAATAATCACAACACACACACACAAACTCGATTCCAAAAAAGTTGGGACACTGTACAAATTGTGAATAAAAAAGGAATGCAATGATGTGGAAGTTTCAAATTTCAATATTTTATTCAGAATACAACATAGATGACATATCAAAAGTTTAAACTGAGAAAATGTATTATTTTAAGGGAAAAATAAATTGATTTTAAATTTCATGGCATCAACACATCTCAAAAAAGTTGGGACAAGGCCATGTTTACCACTGTGTGGCATCCCCTCTTCTTTTTATAACAGTCTGCAAACGTCTGAGGACTGAGGAGACAAGTTGCTCAAGTTTAGGAATAGGAATGTTGTCCCATTCTTGTCTAATACAGGCTTCTAGTTGCTCAACTGTCTTAGGTCTTCTTTGTCGCATCTTCCTCTTTATGATGCGCCAAATGTTTTCTATGGGTGAAAGATCTGGACTGCAGGCTGGCCATTTCAGTACCCGGATCCTTCTTCTACGCAGCCATGATGTTGTAATTGATGCAGTATGTGGTCTGGCATTGTCATGTTGGAAAACGCAAGGTCTTCCCTGAAAGAGACGACGTCTGGATGGGAGCATATGTTGTTCTAGAATTTGGATATACCTTTCAGCATTGATGGTGCCTTTCCAGATGTGTAAGCTGCCCATGCCACACGCACTCATGAAACCCCATACCATCAGAGATGCAGGCTTCTGAACTGAGCGCTGATAACAACTTGGGTTGTCCTTGTCCTCTTTAGTCCGGACGACATGGCGTCCCAGTTTTCCAAAAAGAACTTCAAATTTTGATTTGTCTGACCACAGAACAGTTTTCCACTTTGCCACAGTCCATTTTAAATTAGCCTTGGCCCAGAGAAAACGCCTGCGCTTCTGGATCATGTTTAGATATGGCTTCTTTTTTGACCTATAGAGTTTTAGCCGGCAATGGCGAATGGCACGGTGGATTGTGTTCACCAACAATGTTTTCTGGAAGTATTCCTGAGCCCATGTTGTGATTTCCTTTTACAGTAGCATTCCTGTATGTGATGCAGTGCCGTCTAAGGGCCCGAAGATCACAGGCACCCAGTATGGTTTTCCGGCCTTGACCCTTACGCACAGAGATTGTTCCAGATTCTCTGAATCTTTGGATGATATTATGCACTGTAGATGATGATAACTTCAAACTCTTTGCAATTTTTCTCTGAGAAACTCCTTTCTGATATTGCTCCACTATTTTTCACTGCAGCATTGGGGGAATTGGTGATCCTCTGCCCATCTTGACTTCTGAGAGACACTCCCACTCTGAGAGGCTCTTTTTATACCCAATCATGTTGCCAATTGACCTAATAAGTTGCAAATTGGTCCTCCAGCTGTTCCTTATATGTACATTTAACTTTTCCGGCCTCTTATTGCTACCTGTCCCAACTTTTTTGGAATGTGTAGCTCTCATGAAATCCAAAATGAGCCAATATTTGGCATGACATTTCAAAATGTCTCACTTTCAACATTTGATAAGTTATCTATATTCTATTGTGAATAAAATATAAGTTTATGAGATTTGTAAATTATTGCATTCCTTTTTTATTCACAATTTGTACAGTGTCCCAACTTTTTTGGAATCGGGTTTGTATATATATATTTGAATATGAGCAATATCACATGAGTAGCCATGCGATATAGCTGTATATCAGCACAGCTGTGATTCTTCCATAGGTAATCACAGCGTGCTGATATACAGCCATATTGCACGGCCACGAGTGTGATATTGCATTTATGCAACAGTTCAATGGCACGAGTGTGTAAATAAATACGAAACGGATTGTCGTTGAAAACCCTCTACTTCCTTCCGCCACAGATTGAAATCTCAAGTTGACAGTTTAACAGTTGAGCCAATACTGAGTTGGCGTTTGGACATAAACAAAGAAGCCTGCACTGAGTTCACTAAGTATAACAACGGTTTAAATCGTGAAAGTCGTTATTTTTGTTTTGTTTTTGCACAAAAAGTATTCTGGTCGCTTCATAACATTAAGGTTGAACCAATGTAGTCATGTTGACTATTTTAACCATGTTTTTAACTACCTTTATGGACATCAAAAGGTGCAATGACATTGCTGCCTATGTGTGGATCAGATACCCTCGGATTTCATCAAAAATATTTTAATTTGTGTTTCGAATATGAAGGTCTTACGGGTGTGGAACAACATAAGGGTGAGTAATTAATGACAGAAATTTCATTTTTGGGTGAACTAACCCTTGAATGTCCTGAGGAAAGCAATCTTTGTCTTTGTTCTTTTAACATCAAGCTGTCATCTTTAATTTCGATGTAAATATAAAGTTATGAAACTTAATATAGCCATTAAGCCAAATCTATTTGCTCTGGAACAAGTAATAAATTAATAGGACCAAAGATTGCCCGTTTGATATACCCAAAATGAATTATACCTCATGTTTAAATAAGAGCCAGTGGCAAATTCCTGATGGACTGCTCGAGATGAAGCTGTTCTCGGGGGATACATGAACGGTCGCTGACGGCCTGGAGCTCACATCTCCGAAAGCTTCTAAACAAACTTTCAAATAGGCGCTATGTTTACATATAAATGACATATCTGAGGTCTAAACAACATCTCGGTTACAAAGGTAACCCTCGTTTCCTGAAGGAGGGATTGGAGACGTATGTAGGACAGACCGATGAATAGGAATCTTGCTAGAGAAGCCAATCTACTTCGAGTGTAACTAAAACGAGCCAATGCACATTGGCATGCAGTTATTTGCAGCAGCTGCTCTGCCCTGATAGGCTATCTAAAGCAAAGGCAACGATAGGCCATTTAATGTGATAGCAACAATACGCCCGATGGCAACTATATTCCATGTAATGCAAAAAAGTCATGAGGTCCGTTTAAAGCAAAGGCAACGATATGCCATGTTACGCGAAAGCCACTATTAGGCTGTTATATGTGAAGACCACGAAAGGCCCATTATGAATAACAATGAAAGGTCATGATAAGCCAATGATGTAAAGGGACGTATTTGTGAAGACCGAAGCTGAAGATAAAGTAGAAAATGATGACACCATCACCAGTAGCTAGCGAGTAATAGTCAACATGCCTTGATTATTACTATGAGCGAATAATGATCATTTGAGTTACATTAGGTAAATAATGAAAGGTATAGTTTCTAAAGGAAAGACTCATTTGATATGTTGGGCATGACTCCCGCTCACGGCTAGATAGAACTAAGCAGACAGAACTTCGTCTAACCGTCAGGACCTGCCGAGAGAACCCCCGAAAGAAATTAACCAGATCAGCATTACATAAGTACAAGAATACTCGAAATCCATGACGCAGATAAAGATTGAGAAACCTCGTCGTACAATGCCCTTGCAGAAGGGAAGTGCTTTACTTGATAACGCTTTACTAGCTAACCTTAGCTGGCTAAACCCTGCAAAAGCTAGCAAACCTTTGCAAAAGGACAACAGAATTGCAGAGTCTAAACCAAAGTTGCACGTGTTTAGGTCCTGTCAGTTGTGCGCGCTATTTTCTGTGCGCACACGGATGCTCATGCACACGTGGACACCGAATTACGTTCACTTTCGCATCTATTTGTGCTTGGATGGACACATACACGCAGATTTATGTCAAAATATCCTTGTACACAGTGCATATGGCTTAGGTAACGCGAAAAAAAGAAAACTGATGTGTATCATTATAGGGTATCCGCGCATTCGATCTTAAAGTTATAGCAGGCTTGCTGCTTTCTGTGTCATGAATGTTAATGAACAACAAAATACAAAGAGGAAATCACTTTTGCAGCTTTAGAGACAATATGTAAGATTAAAATACACTATACAAAACCACTTGCTCCGTGTTATATTTTTCGTTGTATACTTTGTGTAAAGTGCGTACTTACATTATCCTAAATGTTACCGAGATTTGTAAATTCAGAGAAATTCACAAATTTAAAATAATGCCCGTCCCTTGTCGCCTGTCAATGATGTGACATCTGCAATTCTGCATTATCCCTGGATTCCTCTTGTACTGCATAGTAACCAAGGAATCAGACATTGACAGCTGCGTGATGTCTAGCGGCACGCTGTTGTTTCATTCAAACATTATGAAACATGACAATCAAACTTTGGAATAAAAAGAGAATTGGAGCGAGGATCAATATCAGCGTGGGGTTTACGAAATGCGACAGCTTTGCGACGAACTTCGACTTGACAGAGACGCCGCTCTAGCACATTATTAGACAGGTAAGCAAAAGCACACAAGACGAATTAATGTTATGTAGCTCAACACGATGGAATGTTAGAATATCATCAGTGTGATATTCTAATGTTGATCTAGCTTACAGTCAACAGACTGCGTTACCTCACAATTTTAATTCATAAAATAAACTTACCTGTATGAGTAGTATTTCAGCACTTGCAAGTACTTCGGTAGAATAATTGTCCTCATTCCTTTTATATCCCCTGGGACTCGCGTGTGGCACTCGATATCTGTCTCTCATTAGTAATCGCGCCCGCGATTCCACGCCGAGATTGTGCCTTTAGCACAGATAAATTAAATTTGTTTTATATAGTGAATGCAGTGTTATTTTACATTTGAATTATTCATTTCCTGGACCTGAATACTTACCTGTAAAATATAAAACACTATTTATTTATTTATTTATTTAATTTAAATCACCCCAATCGTTCTAGAATTGTTATTACTTTCCAAATAGGGTTATTAAAGTAATCTGTTGAATTTATGTCATAGGCCTATCGTAATATATAGTCGCATAAAAAAAGATAACGCAATGTTTTGTTGGGAATGATCTTTAGCTGTACAAATCGACTGTCCCTTTCCTGCACACACGCTTAGAAAATATGATGCACGTGCCGTGCACAACGCTGTAGCATTATGGAAGGCCAAAAGGGCCAAAAACACGTGAATTTTAACACGTCAACAACACGTTAAATACGTGTATTTGACGTGTTTTTTTCGCGTGAAATAAGCATTAAAAATCTGTTTGAACGGGTCAGTGTCATTGGCTGCTGAAAACTTGGGTCAAACCATTTCTGTGAGCTTAAGGGGGTGTATCATTCATTTACTAGGATGCCACCATTTAACATGCTAGATCAGCTTATTCAGCCTTTTTATTTTGTCTTTTTTGTACAACCTATAAAAATAATATATTTAAATTGCCGTTTTATGAAAAAATAGATTTAATTTTATACTATTGGTTTTTTATTATTATTTTTTTTATTATTATTTTGACAATAAAATGCAGCATTATAAGCTCACTGAATCCGAGTATGCTCTCTCTCAGCCATAGGATCTGCAAAGTTTTTTCTCTGGTCTGTGTTGGGGTGGGAGACATAGGCTAGCTGAAGAAGATTGGTGTATGACTAGAGATGATAGACCTGCAAAGTTTTGTTCTAACGAAATAGTGCAGGTAGTCATACACAAATACAATTTTAAACTTATAATAATGTACGATGCTCTGTGTGTGTCTGTGTCAGAACATGGGAGCGGAGCGCACGCTCAAACGTTTGTGACATGATGGATCGATAATATATGAAATAAGTTGTTTCTAGTCGACTAGTAGTAGTTAATTTAAGTCAATAGTTTACTAATCACATTTAAATTAATTTAATTTCTTAAATATTAGAGAGAATAAACCATAATAATGAGCGTTTACATAATATAGGCTATATAGCACTCAAGCTCACGCATAAAGCTTGCCATAAAAAAATGGCTAACTTAATGATTATGAATGTGACAAAAAACAGCAAGGAGATTTTAATTGTTTATTAATAAACTATTTTTTCTGAATCAGTGTCGGCTGCAAAGATATTGACATTGTTGACTCTCATCATCTCCGCAGAGATGCACATTTCATTCGGATTAGGCCTACATAATCAGAGCGTAGACTATTTCGTTTAAAAGTAGACATTTCACGCTTTCTATAGATATATTTCTCATGTCTGCGAGGCAAGCAGCCTATACGCTGAGTTTCGGTTAATTTAGCCTATAAGAAGCGCTCCAGTTCACGTGCAAGTGATCGCGCCCGCGCCTCCATGTCATGATTATATTGTCAACTATATTTGCTTCTTATTTATTAAATCCAGGCAATTGGTTGATGAAACATTGATTAAAATTAAGATACAATTTTTACAAAACGAAATTCACTTTAAAGAAAGGCTTTCTACAAAATAAAACTTAATGAAGTGGTCAAAATCATGTTTGGCCCACTCCATGTCTTCCGATATATTGCGCATCTTATGTTTTCTATCTTAGTCATGCAGTTCACTTTTCATAATCAAATAGATGAAATTAAAAAAATTACATTATAATGGGCCTATTTAAATATAAAGAAAACGTATTTGGATTTTTTAATGGCTACCAACATGTATACAGTACAGAGAAATTTCATGTCGTGAGCAAGAGCGGATCATTATTTTTAGACTTATCTGTTGGCCAGTTGTGGTCTGTTCAATAATTATTTAATGTTCTAAACCATCGATTGTGTTTAATTGTTCCACTAGTAACGATGTACAACGGAGCCCCGACCTTTGCAAAAATAAAAATATACAGACTTTTAGTAGGCCTACATTTTACAGTTCCAGTATTTTTAGGACAATATAAATATAGCCTGCATGCCCTGACAAAACCAAATTTTTAGCATTTTTACTGTGCCATTGCCAATGTTTTTTTTTTTTTCTTTTTTTTTTTTTTTTCTCCATGAACCATTAAACGTGGTATTATGACAATGCATACTGAGCCCATTTCCCGGCGCGATTTCTTGGCCACCACAGAGTTGAATTCGTTAAAATTGACATAAGTCAGTAAATATGACGCACTGCCCTAACGAAAGCCACATTTTGAACACTTTTTACTGTATCAGCCTTTTTTTTTTAACGTGGCAAAAAGGGCAATGCACACAGCCATTCATGTCGTCACAGAGAATGCTTAAAAGCGGACATAAGGTCGTGATATATACTGCTCTACGAAAGTCAAATTTTCAGCAAATAGATCGTTATTAATTCATGCACATCCATACTCTCATTTTCTGCATAATTTTGAGTTGACGAAGCTCTCATGTCCGCAGGACACGCCTTTGGAGAGAAATAGAACTTTCATAAGAACTACATAATCAGACAGGGAGTATCTGTTTTCGATTTGAATTGGTTTGTTAAGATTAGAAAATTCGAGCTTTCAATAGATAGGCTATATTTCTTGTGTTTGTGGGGCAAATATACGCTCAGTTTCGGTTCGTTTAGGCTTATAGTGGCGCGCTCAAGATCACATGGAGACAGACGTCAGAAAGCGCATCCTGATTGCTTTATTTTACAAAAGCACGACATTTTGTTGTTATTGTGAGTATAGGCCTACACAAATAGTAGATATTTACAGGGTTTTTTTTTTTTTTTTTTTTATGATGTATTACTCTTATCTGTATGGTCGGTTAACGAGTGTCGGTCATGAAAATTAACGAAATGAGCATTCAGCCATTAAAAAATGAAACCAAATACGTTTTCTTTATGTTTAAATAGGCCTATTATAATGTTATTTTTCAATTTAATCTATTTGATTATGAAAAGTGAACAGCATGACTAAGACAGAAAACGTCATAAAATGCGCAATATATCGGAAGACATGGAGTGGGCCAGACATGATTTTGACCACTTCATTAAGTTTTGTTTTTTAGAAAGCCTTTCTTTAAAGTGAATTTCGTTTTGTAAAAATTGTATCTTAATTTTAATCAATGTTTCATCAACCAATTGCCTGGTTTTAATAAATAAGAAGCAAATATAGCAGACATTATAATCCTGACATGGAGGCGCGGGCGCGATCACTTGTGACGTGAACTGGAGCGCATCTTATTGGCTAAATGAACCGAAATTCAGCGTATAGACTGCTTGCCTCGCAGACATGAGAAATATATCTATTTAAAGCGTGAAATGTCTACTTTTAAACGAAATAATTCAAAACGAAAAGAAAAGCTACTCTCTGATTATGTAGGCCTAATCCGAATGAAATGTGCATCTCTGCGGAGATGATGAGAGTCAGCAATGTCAATCTTTGCAGCCGACACTGATTCAGAAAACATTAGTTTATTAATAAACAATTAAAATGTCGCCTTGCTGTTTTTTGTCACATTCATAATCATTACTTTAGCCGGCTTTTTATGGCAAGCTTTATGCTTGCGCTTGAGTGCTATATAGCCTATATTACGTAAACGCTCATTATTATGGTTTATTCTCTCCAGTATTTTAAGAAATTAAATTAATTTAAATGTGATTAGACAATATTGGCTTAAATAAACTACTACTAGTCGACTAGAAAAAACGTATTTCACATATTTTCGATCCAGCATGTCACAAAGGTTTGAGCTTGCGCTCCGCTCCCTGACACAAACACAGAGAGAGCATAGTACATTATTATCAGTTTAAAATTGTATTTGTGTATGACTAACTTGCACTATTTGTTTAGAACAAAACTTTGCAGGTCTATCATCTCTAGTCACACACCAATCTTGCAGCTACCTGTGTCCCACCCCAACACACAACAGAGAAAAAACTTTGCAGGTCATATGGCTGAGAGAGAGCATACTCGGATTCAGTGAGCTTATAATGCCGCATTTTATTGTCAGTAAGGGTAAGGGCGTTGTAAAAAAATAAATAAATAAATAAAAAAATAAAAAAATGGCAGAAGTGGAAAAATTAAATATATATATATATATATATATATATATATATATAAAACGGCAATTTAAATATATTATTTCTATAGGTTATATAAAAATGACAAAATAAAAAGGCTGAATAAGCTGATCTAGCATGTTAAATGGTGGCATCCTAGTAAATGAATGGTACACCCCCTTAAGCTCACAGAAATGGTTTGACCCAAGTTTTCAGCAGCCAGTGACACTGATTTGTTCAAACAGATTTTTAACGCGTATTTCACGCAAATTTAACGCCTATTTCACACGTGAAATACACATATTTAATGATTGATTTTGATTGATTTTTTTCACGTGTATTTCACAAGTATTTCACGCGTGAATTACACGTCAAATACACGTATTTAACGCGTTGATTTTTCACGCGTATTTAACGCATGAATTACGCGTGAAATACACGTATTTAACGTGTTGTTGACATGTTAAAAGTCACGTGTTTTTGGCCCTTTTCGCCTTCCATATAGCATATAGGACGAAGACGGAGACATTAACTGAAGAAATGTGAACTCGTACATACGGAGCCCCGCACATGACATGCAAGAAAAAAATAAATAAATCGTGCGCACGACTTACTAATTCGTTCCCTCTATCTACTAAATCGTGCGCACGTTTTAGTAAATCGAGGGAATGAAATAATAAATCGTGCGCACCATTTTAGCCTACTATTTCTTTTTCCTGCATGTCATGTCCAGTTCTTTCTTTTCTTCTTCTTTTTCTTGCTTTACGGCGGATCGCAGATATTAAGTGCATTATGTCCAGGGCTCTGTACGTACAGGTATTTAAAGGAGAATAAAACCCAGCAGGGGCTGGCGCAAAATGCAGCATCGGCATATCGCAGCGGCACTTCCGGTGGCATCTCCAGCAGCCAGGGACTTCTTCGGCAGATGTCGCTAGAGGTCACTAGTGACATGGTCTAAACATGGTCACTAGTAGGTTGTGACGGCTGTCAATCAAAATGTGGAGCGGAGTTGGACTTGGTCAGAACTGTTTCAAAAATAGGGTGACCAGACGTCCCCGTTTTATAGCTCGTTCAAAACAACCCGCATGTACATTGCAAAAAGACCGACCAGCACACAGCAGCCTGCCGGAGAAATTGTGTAGTGATCATGTTCTCCAACAGAGGGGGTTGTGCAGCTACATTTGGTCGGGCGCGCGCCGCTACTTCATGAGGAACGTAATCTGGATCTGTATCTGGACCAGAGCAAATCGCCATTATCGGCAAATCTCAAAATAAACAAAGGTATCGGTTTCAAGGTAGTAACGTACTAACTGTTAAATTAAAGTAATACTGTTTGTATGTTTTATAACAAAGCCTCAACAGGGTGCGAGATTGTTTTGCACAATTTTAAACGTCCACAAAAGTTCCGCAGTCACAACGCAGCAATTTCCATACACACGTCTTAACTACGGCGAAGGTACACTCAGATATGGATAAATAAAAAAATAAAATAAAATAATACACGTACTTTGTGCTTAAAATGAGTCTAAAATGAAAAATAGTTAATAATAGTTAAAAGTTAAAACAGTTGTAATTTATGTATAGGCTACAGTAGCTAAAAACAGCTTGTGAAAATTAAAATATTAAATTCAATAATATTAAAAAATATTTGTTAAATGCCGTTTTATATTTATCTTCATATATTTATGTTGTTTTATTTTTGTAATGTAATGTGCTTTTGTAAAGTCATACTAATTTTATAATAGGCATATTGTTTTGAACTGCTTTTACAGTGGTTACTATTAATCGTGTAAAGGTTTTTTTTTTTTTTTTTTTTTTTTTTTTTTTGGTGAATTGTATTAAAACCAGAGCAAAAATCCTAATAATAAAACTAAATCATAATTATTAATGTAATAATAGCCTATAAGGAACCCACAACAATTAAAAACAAAAACATTCAAAAAATGTATTGTCCCTGCTTTTTTAATAAATAGATGATACAATAATAAATAATGATACAAAGTCAAGTAATGTTACCACAAAAGGAAGTCACTTCAAAACTAGATGCACCATAAGTTACAAAGCTGTAATGTATAGTTTTGTTTCATGTTTCATGTCTTTTATTTTGTATTTTGATTCATGTTGCTTATTTGTGCCAGGTTTCCCTTGCTCCTCATGTGCTCCCTATGTGTCATGTTCTAATTGGTTGTTTATGGTCATGTGGTTTTCAGTTCTGTTCTGTCATTGGTTCCCTTGTCCCTTGTGTCTCTTGTCCATTGGTTGTCTTAGTCATGTGTTCACTAAGTTCATGTATTTAAGCCTCTTGTTCTCCATATTTGTTGTGTATTGATAATGTAACCCTGCTGTTGGTGAGTGTCATGTTCAAGTCAAGTCTGCTCATGTTCAAGTCTGCTTCTGTTCAAGTTAAGTAGCTGTTTTGTTTGTTTGCTCACTTTTGGATTATCAATAAACTGCACTTAGGTTCATCAACTCACCTCCAGTTGGACTGATCGTTACAAAAGCGTGTCGTTATATCTTTCTGCTGCTGGACAACGGGTCCAAACACTCAAAGGATGTTAAGGTCATGTTACTTTATTAGTACGATATAAACTTGCAATTACTGGGAACAGATTGATGCACTGATGTCAGTGCTATTCTAGGCAGACCCGCTGAGATATACATTACACCTATTAAGTAGAACATAGTAAAATCACTGAGCTAATTCACTATTCCAGCTTAAGCTGTGTAAATCGTGCGGCCTCCGATTACAATGTAATGACGTGGATGTATGTTGCTTTAAAGTTTAAACCATGTTTGGGGTTTCCCCGAGCCTTGCAACGAGCCGTATATGGTACGCCATTCTTTACTGTAGTACATCGAACTACCGCTAACATTTTCTGTGTGATTATTTAGATAATCACAATAATAGGCCTGTACATGCATCGTGAGAGGAATGTCAGCGTCATCAACTGCGAACATGAAACAGAGAATTCAGTGCTTATTTATACCAGGGGCCCGTTCTTCGTACGTCGCTAACTCCGTTAGCTGGATTTGATTGATGACGATTTGGCATGATCTTGGATTGTTCGGTTCTTCGACGCTCATTCTGGATTTGCTGTCATAGCAACAGGTCTGTAAGCTCAAACCTCCTTGGGAGCAGGCTTATTTCATGTAAACAGGATTAGATTGCATCTTTTTAAGCAGAGGTTATGCTTAAAGTCTGTCCCAGCCACTGCTACTTTCCCACAAGAGTACCCTAATGTAAATCAGGGACAATAATAATGATTTAAAAATAAATTAGCAAATAATATTATAATGTCGTGTAGTATATCATAATACAGACACCGCCAGTTTTACTCCTTGAGAGATTCATTCGTGAGGGAATAATTACCTAATCATTTTTATAGTCTTACACACATGACAGTCTATGCCGTGCGTGCATTAATTTGAACCGCAACAGATAATATGGGAGTGGCTTGATGAAGTGCAGGAGATGCAGATAACTTGATTGACCCTTAAGAAACTTTAATTAATGCTGTCAAATCTGCTTCAATGGTAAATTAGTTGCTAATTACAACATTGAAATAAAAAAGTGCCTGTACAAATACTAGAAATCATGAATATAGCCTAAATAATTGGGTAATCATGTAAAAAAAAAAAAAACAGTTCCATATCTGATCACATATAAATCTATATATTATGAAGTATATTACTGAATATAAAATTACATACATTATGATATATTAGTAAACATATCATCATATATTTTTCAATATATGAAAAGCAGCAATTCCTTATATATTGTATTTATGCAATATGTTTTTCTTCATGTAATATATTGATCATTCACATATAGGGAAATATATTTTCTTTCCATAAGGGTCAAGGCGCGAAGGAGGCAGTGCACTCTAAAAAGGAATCCTCGCGAGGGGAATGCTCACAGCCTAAGGGCTGAACTAACTGGGAGGCCTCGAGAGAAGCCTTCAACCTCTGACCAGACTTAGGGAACTAAGTACTCAAACCCACCCTCAGAATGAGGAGAGTACAAGCCCGACCTATTAGGTCGACCAGGCTATAGGCTAGAATACAAAGGTAAACTAGGTAAGCCAAGCCAGCAACACGTAGTGGCGTGCGGTCTCAGGGAGGCCAGAGAGTCCAACCACCTGACAACAAGACCTTGCTGACCGATACCCAACTGCTGGGGACTCGCATCAGGGAGGCCAAACTGTGGCCAACTACCTGGTATCAAGTCTTAACTGGCAGAGAAGTACCATACTGTGGGGAATTCGCCTTCAGAGGGGGCTACTAAGGCCAAACATCTTGATGGCAAACGTTCACAGGCTTAATGTAGTCATTGTTAGCTGCCATGCACCCACTTATTAGGGGCTGGCTCTCAGGGAGGCCTGCTAAGGCCAGCTACCTGATAGCCATGCTAACTTGCTGTCTAGGGCCTGCGACACTCGGGCTCGCCCACAGGGAGGCCTGCTAATACACAGGGAGGTCTGCTAAGGCCAGCTACCCGATAGCAAGTCTAGCTAGCTGTCCAAAGCCTGCAACCTTGGGCTCACCCACAGGGAGGCCTTCTAATTCTCAGAGCGGCCTGTTATGGCCAACAAACTGAAAACAAGCAATAGCTGGTTGCCAGATACCCACGCTACTGGGGACTCCACCTCAGAGAGGCCTGCTAAGGCCTACAATCTGAAGCAAGCCCATGCAACTCTACCAAAGACCCCAATACTGCTGGGGGACTAGCCTCCAGGGCGGCCCGTTAAGGCCAGCTGCCTGGTAGCCAGTTCTATGTGGCTAAATACACTAAAAAAGTACCCGCACAATAGGAAATTTTCTCACAGAGAGGCCTCCTAAGGCCTACTTATCCAAAAGCAAGTCATTGCTTGCTGAGCTTTCACGTACCCAAAGTGCTGGGGACTCACTCACAGGGAGGCCTGCTACCCAGAGCATGTCTTGTTGCTACAACATCCGCATTGATGGGGGCTCGCCACAGAGAAGCCTGCTAAGGCCTACTATCTGACAGGCATATCAAAATAGCTACCAGAAAACCTGTTTATTGGGGCTGTTAACAGGGAGGCCTGATAAGGCCAGTTAACTGACAGCGCATGTGGTGGCTGCTAGGGGCCCAACATTGTGGGGACTCACTCTGAAGGGAAGCCTGTTAAGGCCTACTACCTCTTAGCAAGTCTAGTAGCACAGATAGTTTTACTATTCCAACAACGCCTGGGACCTATCACATCGCCAACGAGTGGTGTACTTTTTACCCTTTACGCAAGGGGAGTACAAACATACGCCAACATGTCCTGGAGGAGGCCCAACTAGGCCTACTACTCCAGAAGAACACGGGCATCAGCTTGTGGCAATGCTTAGCTACAAGGGAGTGTACTAAATAACGTACTAAGGTCAAATACCACTCGACCTGAGCCACAATGGTGCAGGGCAGATAAAAACAGAGCTATAAGCAAAGCACTCTGATAACACCAGGGAATACTCTCCGCCTGACTCTGAGAAAACTACAGGGTGGAGACCAACCACAAAGACTCTATCATGACAGAAATTATATCTGTGCTCAGCCCCAGGGTAATAGGGACCTTTCATAGAAAAAACCACCCACACTCAACCCAACGCTTGAACGCTAGTTCAGCGGGCTTAAAAGGAGCCTAGCGAAGGCCTACCTGAGCTCAACTTCTGAAATGCGGGCCACAACAAAAGCATTTACTAATCACAAATAGAAAAAGGAAACCCGTCTATTCTGCCTTTACACCAATCTGCACAATGCAGAAAGGGGGCGGGCCTTGGCCAGACGACTCTCAAATGAGAGGAGGCCAGCACTAGGGATACAAAGGGGAACCTACACTCATCTAATGAGGGATCAGAGGCAGGAATGTTAAACAGACCGCCTTCACTATCCCTAGCACTAGCCTAGGCCAGTTATCAGGGCAGCCCAGGTGAGGGCCAACCCATAACATATAGATCTACCTGGCGCTCCTCAGAGCAGTGGCCTCTACAGAACAACTCTCAGCTGAGAGGAGGCATAATCACTCAAAATGACACCGCTAAGGTGGCTAAAAAATACCATAAAAGTCTTAGCTGTCCTAAATTAATTTTAGGATGAGTGACGCTAACCAGGTAACAATGTCAGGCGGCCCTGTGGGCCGGCACTGGACATAAATCTATCTGAAGCAAAGGGCTCGTCTCTTTGATACATAAAACTCTCCAAACCATGAGTAGAGGAGACAAACTATCCTAACCTGAGGTGGCTATCAAGGCGGCCTGCTTTTCAGAAGGCCAGCCTGCATTCGAGTAGCAGCCTCAAAACCACTCTCAAGTGGTAGGAGGCCAGCTTACAAAATTTTTCTGAATGCCCAACAATCCTACATAGGGAACCGAGGTCTAAAGAAATACATTTCAATCGTGACAACTCTCGGAGTGAATAGATTTCAACCAACATTTTATTAGCATGGAGCATGGAATGTACATAGGCTTGATTTTGGCGGACGAGATTTGCTACGCTGCTGCTGCTGCTGCTGAGTAAATACATAATTGTTCAGCTTAGTCAAAATAACAACAAAGGAAAGGCTGCTGCAGGATGATAGAACCCCCATAGTAGATCTCTACAGGTGGTGCTGGGGAGGAGGTGGGATGATGGGAGTTCTCATATCGTGCGGCATGCTGATCGCAAATAGGATACGATATAAATAAAGCTAAATAAATGAGGAAGTACCTCCGATTGGTTGGTGTCGCAGTACAGAAAGAACCAATCAGCGATTGTTAGAGTTTCATGACTGAACTTTATATTAGTATTACAAAAGCTTAAAAAAGACCTGAGCGCAGTTCCACCTGCGGCCACAGGGTGGCGACCTACCTACATGGAAAAACCATGGAGTCTGCCACCCTACAAGCCTGAAAGTGTCTCTCACTATCAAAGCCAAAGGCAAACCATCAGAATTATTTTCTGTGCTCGTCTCTAAACCTCAGCGGTAAACAGGTCTTAAATGCTGCAGAGCGCGCCTTCGCCTCTCTGAACTTTACAACCACAGCCTCGATGTGGCCTCACAGCCCCAAAAAGCTCAGAGGTCGAAACCGGGGCATCGAGCAGAAAAGTTTTTTCTTTCTTCCCGATGTCTGCCAAGTTCAACCACAAATGGCGCTCCGTGGACACTATTGCCGCCATCAATCAACCGATCGAGGCAGCGGTCTGTTTGGTGGCCCGGAGCGCCAAATCCGTGGTCTGCCTCAGCTCCACGACCGCTTCAGGGGAGAGACCCGCCCCCTGCTCTAAGTCCCTCAGCGGGTCTGCCTGGTATGCCTGCAACACGGCCATTGTGGGCAGAGCAGCACCAGCCTGGCCTGCTGCCGCATATGCCCTGCCATTTAGACGTGATGTCACTTTAAGGGGTCTAGATGGCAGGGTTGGAGCCTTCAGTGTTGATGTCCGCCCCGATACGAGATAGTTTGCAAATGTCTCGTCAATCGGTGGCATAGACACATACCCATAATCTGCCAATCCCTCGACATCCGCGAAATTCGCTCGCTGATTTCGATGGATGGCCGGAGAGAAACCGATCTTCTGTAATCTGCCCGCAGCGCATTCCACAACCTCCATTAACTCAGCATACATGGGGCAGGGTGGCTGAGAGGATTCAGTAATATCAATAAACTCACCTTCTCTACCCTCCTCAGCCATCTCCTGCTCAGCTGGAAGAGCTCTGGCTGTTGGACGTGAGGATGCAGACGAACTCGCATCCTCTCCCAGCAGCGCTGCCTCATCAGCCGCCGAGCCACTTGAGAGACGTCCACGCCCCTCTCAAACTGAGAACCAGTTCTGGGAACCACATGACCTGAGTCTCCGCTCTGCCTCAGCACGAGCGGGACCAGCGCCACCAGGTATAGATACTTAACTCTCTCCCCTCGAAAAGAAAGCCAGACAAGACTGGAGCGTTTTCAGAGCAAAACGATCGCAATTTACACAGGAAGCCCCCTAGAACTTCCTGTGTGTGCTCTTCCCCTAGACTAAAACTAAATCTGCTTTGCTCTGTTCAGGCCGTAGATGCGTATGTCCACAGAGCTGCCCTGTGGTGAAAGTCTGATCAACTCTTTGTCTGTTTCGGACCACCTAAGAAAGGGTGCCCAGCATGTAAGCAGAGGATAAGCAAGTGGATAGTTGAGGCCATTTCTCTTCCTTATGGGTCGGCCGGCCATCCTTCACCTTTGGTGGTTCAAGCCCATTCGACTAGGAGTATGGCTGCTTCAAAAGCATTATTATCAGGAGTTTCTCTCCAGGATGTTTGTGATGCTGCGGAGTGGTCTTCCCCGCACACCTTTGTGAGGTTTTACAATCTAGATTTGGGTTCCGCTCCTGGGACTAGTGTGCTCTCATCCTACAAATGACATGTAGTAATTTTTAAAGCTTTATGTGCAGATTCAAATCTTATTTATATTACATATTATCTGTATATATTTATATTTAATTAAACTAAATGCTTAATAATTGTTAAACTAAAATTACTCGTGTAATGGGCTAGAGGTATAATAATAACTATATAAATAAAACCGTATAAAATAATTATAATATGTAATCATCATTATAGCTAAACCACTTTGTCTTTAAAAATTTGTTACTACGTACTTGACTTTTAATTTGGAGCAAGCGAAACTGGGGGAGTGACTTTATTGTGTCAGACGTGGCACTTAGCTCAAAGCTGGTTGGTCCAATTTCGGTTTGAGATCTCGTACACAGAACATAACCTGCCCCGGAGCAGGTTAGCCGTGGAGCGTAAGTCACAATGGTGATAGACACTGCTAAAAGCCGAGCCACTTCCATAGTGCCTAAAACCCAAGGCTGGCACAAACTAAACTGAACATTCCTAGGTAGCCACCTAAACCAGCTTCATGGTATAGGCCCCACGTTATCTAATGATGACCTTAGGTCCCTAAAAATCTTAGATCACCCAAAACTCTGACACTTCAAACAGTTCATAAAGAGATTGCAAAAAAAAAAAAAAAAAAAATCCATATGAATCAAGTGGTTCAATCTAAGGCTTCTGAAGAGACAATCATTATAAATGATTAACAAATTTTGTTTAGGATTTGAGTGCTCGCTGATCAATGTTTATATGTGAATAAAAGTCTAAATTTATGGTTGTAATTTTCAGTTGAAGGGCAACACAATAAGCGATGTAAGTCTTCACTGCTTTCCTGGCGATAAGAAGAGGAGAAAAGAATGGGAGGATGTCTGTGGACGAATAAAAATTCCTAAACACCCACATCTTTGTTCTTTTCTTTTTAGCCCTGATGCCACAGCTACTGAAAGAGCTTAGAGTTGGATATAAGATATAATGGATATAAGAGTAGGCTTTAACCAAATGCTGTATCTGTCGTGGAGACTGACAAGGGCAGCCCATAACACATCTCAATTGAGACGGACTGCCTCAAAGCTTGCATGTGCTGTGATGTATGTGATATCTGTGATAGCATAAAACAGTAGCATCTTCTCAGCATGTTTAACTGTGTGTAATGCATTCAGGTGACATATCAGATCATTTTTCCACGTCTATCATAAAACAGTAGTTCGATCCAATAACAATAGCCACAGAGACATTGCACATACTAATTTTGTGCTCTGGCTCAAATTGAAAAGGCTGATCGGGTTTTAAAGGGGACCCCGGGTATTAGGACTTGTATGCCTTACTAGATTACCGTTGCCCCAAAGTATTCAGATGAAAAAGTATCAAAGGCATCAGGGCTAAAGTGGAGAGAACAAAGACGCGGGTCTTTAGAAAGTTTTATTTGACATTTTATTCCACATTCTTCATAACTTCCCATTCTTTTCTCCTTTTCTTATCACTAGGAAAGCAGTGTAAGGGTGGTTTCAGGCTGCAGGGTTGCCGAATGACTAAAGAAACGTTATCAGCAAGATGGTTGAAAACTGTACATTTCTTGTCTATTACCACGCATAGCATCTTATACCAACGACGGAAATAAGCACAGTTATAATAGCAAAATATGTGGGAGAACGTTGCTATAGTGTGACGATACTGTATTGCAATAGGTAGCACTTCAAAGTTAATACCAAATCAAAACTAGTTCACACATCATTTGTAATGAAAGAGTTTAATGACAATATCTGGTAATGGTTACACTTAAAATAGTTACAAAATAGATGTATTAGATGATAAAAGCTTATACCATTAATTGTACCCAGCATATATGTTGAATGTTACCTGAGAGATAGGAAGGGGGAGAGAGAGAGACTTTAGAAAAGAGAAGAAAGAAAGAGCCAGAGACAAGAAGCCCCAGTGAAAAGAAGAGCCAGAGAATAAAAGAGAGAGCCCAGAAAAAGAGACAGAGAGTAAAAAGAGAAAGAGCAACAGTTACAGTCTTGTTTTATATCTTCCTTGACCATGTGACTAAAACCTAAATGTGAGCCATTCAAACTGACCAATCAGAAGATTAAAACTCCCCCCCCCACTGTACTAAAGGTGTGACAATTAGCAGACCCCTGAAGTACATACATCTTAACCTATTGGCCTCGATTACTATCAGCACCTTTGTGTCTTTAGAAATTCCAAAATGGCCCTTGGAGGGGGTTGGGAATGGGAATCAAATGTCTTTGTTCATTTTAAAATATCTTTGGATATTTTTATTATTACAGCAGTAAAGACTTGCGTTGCTCAGATTTCATTAAAATATCATCAAAATATGAACAAAAGTCCTATGGGTTCGGAACGACATGATAGTGAGTAATTGGTGACTTTTTTTATTTTTTTTTTAGAATTTTTATTTCTGTGTAAACTATGCCTTTAAATAATATTCCCCTGGTTTCACAGACAAGGCTTAAGCTAGTCCTAGACTAAAATGCATGTTTGAGCTGTTTTAACTGAAAGCAACTTATCCTAAAATATGTCAGTGCCATTGTTTTTACTCAAGATGAACACCAATAATGTTTTTTTTTCTAGTGTATATTTATAAAAGCTATTAAATATCCTAAATGAACTAAGGTCTAATCCTGGCTTAGGCTAAGCCCTGTCTGTGAAACTGGGCTATAGTCTCTGATATGCATTAAGCTTTTCTTGTGTGCAGGTGCACAGGAGGTCTGTTTTAGTACAAACACAGGGCCTGTTTACACCTGGTCACTTCATGCGTTTTTACTGATTGGATAGCTATCCGTTTTTTAATTTCTTCCATTTACAACACGCAAATGTGTCTCCACAAAAGGAATATAAAGCTGATCTTCAATTCCTGTGCTATATGCACATTTAAAGGAGTTCACATCAACGAAAGCAACAAATGTAAGCAAATTAGCTCAAATTAAATTATTAATTTATAGAGAATTTTAAAAGAGTCACTTACTTTACGACCGAGCAACTGAATTGTCCAGCATTCATTTGCACAGGCCGTAACTATAAGCTCTGTGGTGCATATGAATATTCAACTATCTTGAAAACACTATTTATTAGCAAGGACATTAAATTTGACACTTTTCTTTAAAAATTTGAATTTTAAAAGACTTTATGGATTTATTGACACAAACACACGCACGCACACATTCACACAAGTTGCAGAAAGAAAGGAAGTGAGGAAAGAATGAGTTAAGAGAGTGAAATGATGAAATCAAATTCCTAGCAATATATGCACTTCATAAGACCTGATCTGAACGAAACATCAATCATTAATTTAACCCTTCTATCGCTTCTTAGGCAGGTTATTAGACTTTATATCAATGCACCAGGTCAGCTAGAATCTGGAGGTACTTGCATTTGTCATTTGTGTCTTTAAATGCGATTCCCTTTCATAGGAACATCGACGCTGCGTTGAATCGCAGGGAGTATGGCTAAGCAATGCAGCGTCTCGTTCCCTATTCAGGGAACCAGGGTTACAAACGTAACCCGAGACGTTTCCTTTGTCGGCATCCTCGGCTTGGAGAAAGGTGTTTCCCAGGTTTCGCCCATGATTCGCTGCAGGTCTTTTCGGGTCCGGATTGATTTCGTGGGTAGCCAATCACGTTCTGGTGTGCTGGCAGAGGAGTAGAGACTCCCTCGAGGCTGAAGTTTGAGGTGGGCAAAGACCTTAGAGTCGTTGATTAAACTTTGTGGCAAAACTTAACTTAGAACTTGAGACTCTCAACAAAAATAAAGAAAACTAAGTAAAAGAAAGGAAAGTGAGTGAGTGAGACAAGAGTAAGTTGGATGGCTTTTAATGAAACTGCTTGTTCTCATTTTCATATGATCTTGATCTGCCTTGATCAGGTTGTCTGTTCTTCATCGTCTGCTCGCCATTGTCTTTTCTTTGTCTGTCTCTGATTTCTCTAAAAATAATGCAGTACATTTTACACAGATTTCATTCAAGCCAAAATTTAAGTTATGAACAGAGATTTACACTCATACCAAAGAAGGCACACTTTCATTACATTACATTCATTACAGGATTTGTGAGTGATCTGAGCATAATAGTCACAAGTATAGTTTAGAAGTCCATTTAGAATTGTTTTTAGAACAATTTGATGCAGTTTATATATAAGAGTTTCTGTGGGGTTTTCTATGGACTTCAATTCTGTGTCACTCAGAGGTCACGCAGAAGAAGAAGGCCTGTTTTATCTCTCTGTCTTGGGGATCAAACACAGCCTTGTGTTTTCTTCTTGCGGCTCAAGTTGCATTGTCTTTTAAACCATTTAGTCTTGTGTTTTACTGCTCCAATTTGACAACGTTCTTTCTTAGCTAGGAAACATGCATGGCCATAAAGAACTTAGCCGGGGGGTTTGGTAGACTGAATGCGATCCGGGTGGTGGGTGATGCACACCAGCTATCCGATCAGAGAAAACGCATGAAGTGACCAGGTTTAAACATGTCCACAGACATGTCCCTGATAGCATTTTTTTTTTTTTTTTTTTTTTTTTTTTTAACACTTGAATGTGGGTAAACCTGAGAGAACTGTTTTTGTCAAAGACTACGTCCGGATCATATTGAGAACCATGGTCAAAACTGGTTTCTGCTTTTTCTTTACTTTTTGTTGGATCCATAGATTCTGTACTATTTCAGAAGATGCATAATAGTGCCCTCCTACCGTATAACAGTGAAAACACGGATTGCCGGAAAATTCCGTCAATGGTGGGGAAATGAAAGTGCCAGTACAAGTCCAGGAAGACTTAATGTCACGTCATCATTCATAATAATAGGTTTGGCCAATCATTGCTTGACACCTAGTATAAATGAGCACTGAATTCTCTGTTTCACGTTTGCAGTTGATGACATTGACGTTGCCTTTCCGGCGTGGGATATAGCTCATCTAAATTCAGCCTGACTTTATCATAATCTATTAAATTACTGATATCTTTTAATCAAAAACTTAAGCTCCAGTAAACCACTGCGCGAGCAATGTTCCTCTCGCATGTTACAGGTCTATTATTGTGACAACAAATAATCACACAGAAAATGTTAGCGGTAGTTTGGTTTACTACTTCATAGTGAAAACGTTAATAATTTAGACAGGATATGTTAAATGCTACAGTGTCATTTAAGTTCCTGTCAGCCTGTCATTTTGAATGTTCATTGAGCTGTCGCGGCAATGAGAGCAAAAATTCAAATTTAAGAAGAATGCAGGTCCTCTCTTTGCAGATTTCTATTGTTTTCGAATTTCATTTCAGCAATCACATTGAGGACTCTCCGGGCCTATCATCAAAGACACGGCTGCATCTTCACCATTCTCACGTCATCACATCAGCCATTTCTTCTCATTGAAAAGTATTTTCATCGTTTTATGCACTTTGATGTCGATTGGGTGTAGAATCGTACCCTTTTGCTCTTTCTCTTTTTACATACAGTACCGGTCAAAAGTTTGGAAACATTACTATTTTTAATGTTTTTGAATGAAGTCTCTTATTCTCATCAAGCTTGCAGTTATTTGATCAAAAATACAGAAGAAAACGTCTCAGGTTACGTATGTAACCCTGGTTCCCTGAACAGGGAATGAGACGCTGCGTCATACGCATTGGAATGCCTCTGCGTGATTGTGTCGTGAAGCACTCGTAAATCTAACCAATAACATGACGAGACGTCAGAAGCAGGTGACGTCACGGACCAGGAAACTATAAAGCATACCCAGAACAAAGAACGCTAGCTTCTGAAATATGGCTGAAGCAAGACGCTCACAGGTACGCCGGGGGTACGGCAAAGCACCGCAGCGTCTCGTTCCCTATTCAGGGAACCAGGGTTACATACGTAACCTGAGACGTTCCCTTTCATGGGAGCTGTAGACGCTGCGTCATACGCATTGGGAACACTATCCCAACTACACCATAGTGCCAAGTACCTGTCTGTTATCTTGAGACAGCACAACTGACCCCGGAGTGGAGCCGACATCAAGGTTATAAAACCTAATAAATGTATGCTGGGAGGACCACCCAGCCGCATCACATATGTCGTGGATGGAAACTCCTGACATTAGCGCCTTGGAGGCCGCCATACCCCTAGTTGAATGGGCGTGGACAGGAGATGGCTGCCCAGCCGCTTCATAAGCGAGTGAGATGGCCTCAACCACCCACTTGCTCATCCTCTGCTTAGACGCCGGGCCTCCTTTCTTAGGAGACCCATAGCATACAAACAGCTGGTCTGTTTTATGCCACAGGGCAGCTCTGTGGACATACGTGTCTAAAGCCCTTACTGGGCACAGCAGATTGAGTTTTTCCTGATCCGAATTTGCAAAGGGAGGAGGACAGAAGGCCTGAAGTACGATGGGCCCCGGGACATTGGTGGGGACCTTTGGCACGTAGCCAGGTCTAGTGTGAAGAAAAGCCTTTACCATACCAGGCGCAAAGTCTAGGCACGAAGGAGCAACTGATAGTGCTTGAAGATCTCCTATTCTCTTCAGAGACGAGATAGCCAGTAGAAACACTGTTTTCAAAGTGAGGAACTTCTCAGAAACCTCCTCCAGTGGTTCGAAGGGAGCCTCAGCTAACCCTTCCAATACCACGGCCAAGTCCCAGGCCGGGGTTCTAGTACGGACAACGGGCCTCAGCCTCTGAGTACCACGAAGGAAGCGTATAACAAGGGGGTCTCGACCCACCGAGGAATCCCCCAGAGGAGCATGATAGGCCGATATGGCTGCAACATAAACCTTCAGAGTCGAAGGGGATAGACCATCCGAGAACTTGTCTTGGAGAAATTGCAGCACTAAGCTGGTAGAAGAATGGACAGGGTCCACATGACGTTGTATACACCAAGTAGCAAATAGCTTCCATTTATAGGCATAAAGCTTCCTCGTGGAGGGAGCTCTGGAGTGGAGTATGGTCTCCACAACCTCAGTTGGGAGACCAGCATCTATGAGCCTGGCCCCCTCAGAGGCCAGGCCCACAGTCTCCATAGTTCTGGGCGAGGATGAAGTATCATGCCGCCCGCTTGAGACAGAAGGTTCTGCCTGAGAGGAATCTCCATCGGAGAGCCGTCCAAAAGAGACACTAGGTCCGAAAACCAAATTCGGGTTGGCCAGAACGGGGCTACCAATATTAGACGGACCCCGTCCCGGCGCACCCTCTCCAGAACTCCTGGGAGCAGAGCGAACGGGGGAAATGCGTACAGACGCAGCCTCGGCCACGTCTGTACCATGGCATCCAGGCCCAATGGTGCTGGATGTGACAGAGAGAACCATAGTGGACACTGGGTTGACTCCTCTGAAGCAAACAGGTCGACTTCTGCTCGACTGAAATTTTTCCAAATGAGCTCCACCACCTCGGGGTGGAGCCTCCACTCCCCGCGCCTCGGCCCCTGCCTCGACAGGGCATCTGCTCCCACATTTTGATGCCCTGGGATGTAAGCTGCTCTCAGTGAGAGGAGCTTCCCCTGGGACCACAGGAGGATCCGGCGGGCAAAATTGTATAGTTGGCGAGACCGCAGACCCCCCTGGTGGTTGATATATGCGACCACCGACATGTTGTTTGTACGGACCAACACATGGTGGCCTCTCAGGTCTGGGAGAAAGTATTTTAATGCTTGGAATACCGCCATCATTTCCAGACGATTTATGTGCCAAGGAAGTTGATGGTCCTCCCATAGACCCTGAGCTGAGCGACCACTCATGATCGCCCCCCAGCCCGGGAGGGAAGCATCTGTCGTTAGCATTACACGACGACAAGGAGCCCCCAACACCGGACCTTGGGACAGGAACCAAGGCTTCTTCCACATGACCAAAGCACGAAGGCATCGCCGCGTGACCTTGATCATGCGAAAAGGATTTCCCCTCAGAGAAAACCCCTTGGTCCTGAGCCACCACTGTAAGGGTCTCATGTACAGCAGGCCAAAAGGTATCACGCTGGACGCAGCTGCCATCAGACCCAACAGTCTCTGAAACTGTTTTACAGTGAGTGACCGGCCTAGTTTCACCCCAGTCACGGCCCTGAGAATGGAACTCACACGAGCAGGGGACAACTGTGCCTGCATCGTGGTGGAGTCCCAAACTACCCCTAAGTAGTTGGTAATTTGAGCCGGAACAAGCACACTCTTCTTGGCATTGAGCCTCAGCCCAAGCCTCTTCATATGGGACAGAACAACATCTCGATGTTGAGCTGCCAGATGTTTGAGCTATAATCAACCAGTCGTCGATAGAGTTCAGTACGCGGATGCCCTGGAGTCTTAATGGAGCCAGAGCTGCATCCACGCACTTCGTGAACGTGCGGGGTGATAGTGCTAGGCCGAAGGGAAGAACCTTGTATTGGTAAGCTTCGCCCCCGAAAGCAAACCTGAGGAACTTCCTGTGTTGAGGATGGATGGATACATGGAAGCAAGCGTCTTTCAGGTCTATCACCACAAACCAGTCCTCGGACCTGATCTGTGGGATAATCTGTTTGAGTGTGAGCATCTTGAACTTGAGCTTTTGCACAGAGCGATTTAGCACACGTAAATCTATGATGGGACGCAGCCCTCCATCCTTCTTTGGAACTATGAAGTAGCGGCTGTAAAACCCTGACAGCTTGCTGGGAGGAGAAACCCTTTCTATAGCTCCTTTTTGCAAGAGCGTCATAACCTCCTGTTCCATCACCAGAGACTGCTCGGGGGCCACCACTGTGGGAAGGACCCCGTTGAACTGGGGCGGGCGAGACCCGAACTGAATTTTGTAACCCTTTTCTATTGTGAGCAGCACCCATTTCGAGATATTTGGGAGAAGTTTCCATTCTGCCAGAAAATTTACTAAGGGAACCAGTCTCTCGAGACTGGCCTCTGGTGTTTTTCGAGCACTTGACTTGGCGCCCTGAAGCGGCGAACCGGCAGGGAACAGCCGAATCAAGTGATGACCGGCCCTCCTCGGAGGGTCGGTGGGGACCGTTGCGCCCTAAAGCACACGAGGTGGCAGGGTTGGCAGAACGGCCCCCTGAGGGCACCGGAGAGGGGTTAGCTTTATGGATTTTAATATAGGACCCTCTCCGGAGGGGGCTGCCTTCACAGGTCCTGAGCCACTGGCGTCAGGACCTCTTCGAAGCCTTCTTGGCGATAATGACGGTCCGCAGATCCGCCCTACCCCTCGAAGGCTTCGGCTGTGTTGACCGCCCCAGACCCCAAGCTCTCTGCGGGGGAGCGCGGGTGGCAACACGGGTTTTCTGCTGCGCTCTGTGCGCAGAGGAGCTGGTCGATAGCCAAGACTGCTCCCGCTCAGCAGTCTCGGGGGGATAAGTACGGCGGGGAAGGAACCTCTGGAATGCCGCTGATTGTTTACGTGTCTCCTGGGACCTCTCGACGACCGATGTAACAGAGTCGCCGAAGAGGCAGGAGACAGCGGCGCATCCATAAGGATGCTCTTATCTTTGTCTTTAATATCCGAGAGGTTGAGCCATAAGTGCCTCTCCGTGGCCACCAGGGCTGCCATAGAACGGCCTATTGACTTGGCATGGAGAGCCAGATCGGTTGCTTTTCTGAGCTCTTGAATGGTCTCAAATGTCGCTTCCCCACTGTCATCAATTTCGCCCAGCAGTCGGCTTGGTATACTTGTAAAATCGACATTGTATGTAAACAAGCCGCTGCCTGACCTGCCGCCATATAAGCTTTGCCCACCAGCTTTGATGTTGTCTTTAATGGTCTGGTGGGCAGCGTCGGGGATTTTAGGGACGATGTGGACTCGGGCGAGAGATAGCTCGCAAGCGTCTCTTCTACCCGAGGCATTGCCCCATAGCCGTGGTGTTTCAGCCCCACGATATTACTGTATGTTGATGTTTGGGGGCTGAAAACACGATACTGCACAACCTCGACACCTTGGTGTGGAGGTCGGGAAAGAACGGCAGTCCCCAACGCTGAGGTAGCGAACGGGCGGGGAGGAAGCGTTCATCAAGTTTACTTTTAGATCTTATTTCACTCCTCTCCGCGGGCCATTCAATTTTTAACTTATCTACAGCCCTGGTCACTACCTCTAACAGCTCCTCGTAGGCTGGAGATGAGGATGGCGAGCTCTCTTCTCCAGCCTCGACGCTCATCACATCCAACTCCTCAGAGCTGGATAGATGAAGCGCCGGTACCTCTCTCTGGGGGGAAGAAACCGCAGCGCGTGCTTCCGCCACCAGAGGAGAGACACTGGGTCTGACAGGTGAAGGTAGAGATAAGGCTGGGCCCGTCTCAGCACCCGCTTCTGACGTCTCGTCATGTTATTGGTTAGATTCACGAGTGCTTCACGACGCAATCACGCAGAGGCGTTCCCAATGCGTATGACGCAGCGTCGACAGTTCCCATGAAAGGGAACAGTAATATTGTTAAATATTATTACAATTTAAAATAATGGTTTTCTATTTTAATATACTTTAAAATATAATTTATTTCTGTGATGCCTGTTCTATGATGCCTGTTTACCTGTTATGTCTGGCGGAGCACAAATAAACAATATATAGTTGTAATCATGCTTATGTGTTCATATTTCCTCAGAGATGGTAACAAATGTTCCCTTTTGAAAGGGAACTCGCGCTGCGTCCCCCTAGGTGTCGCTATGGGGAATGCCTCCGGCATGGCAGGTGTCTGAAGCGTGAGTCTAAACATGACAATGAACTTGACAATGACATTGGCAGGCGGCAGTTTATGATGTCACCACAGGTGTGACCGTTAGTATAAAAGGGTACCTGGAAATAACGTCATCCTCTTTCTTGTCTTCACGGATACCAGTTTGTTTGAGCGTGTGTTTATTCAGGACAATCTATATTATGGCAAGCACTAGCGCTAAAGTCTTCCAGACTGTGTTACACTGTGTCAGCTTCATATGACACCAGATGACACACACAATATGTGAGTTATGTGCATGAGTGAGGAGCATGCACGCTCAGCCCTTGAGGGGGCTGTTTGTGTGCATTTTTTGAGCGCCTTCCTTGAGGAATTTCACTCTCGTCTTGCCCTTTTGGAATCGGGCCAGCCATCTGTTTCTCATTAAGAGGCGAGTAGGAGACTGAAGCATTAAGAGCCGGGGGGTGAAAACTTTTGAACAGGATGCAGATGTCCAAATTTTTCTTTTTTTGTTGAAATATCTTTTTTTTTTTTCATTGAGTACTGCCCTTCAAAAGCAACAGAAGATACTTACATGTTTCCCGGAAGAAAAATTAAGTACAATATACCTTGAACTTCAAATTCAAAAAGTTTTCACCCCCTGGCTCTTAATGCATCGCGTTTCCTTCTGGAGCATCAGTGAATGTTTGAACCTTTTGTAATAGTTGTGTTTGAGTCCCTCAGTTGTCCCCAGTGTGAAAATATGGATCTCAAAATCATTCAGTCACTGCTGGAAAGGGTTCAAATATGCAAAAAAACCTTGAAAACTGAATAATCTGCAGGACCTGGAGGGTTTTTCTGAAGAACAGAGCTCAGTTTAACTGCTCAGGACAAACAAGGGACTCATAAACAACCATCACAAAACAAACAAACAGTCGTAGATCATCCAGGTAACCACACACAGTATTAAGAATCAAGGGTTCCCAAACTTTTGAACAGGGTTATTTTCATAAATTTAGCTTTTTTTTGTCTTGTGGACTATATGTAAATATCTTTTATGTAAAATATCTCACTCCAGACAGTACTAAATAAAAAAATAACATGCATTTTGTATGATCTCTCTTATTTTGTTAAAATTATTCACATTTTCACAGATTCTGCAAGGGGTTCCCAAACTTTCGCATAACACTGTAAGCTTTGCGCGTCATCTCATGTCTTAATGGCAGATAATATACGGCAGCAGGCAAGGCTGGCGTGGCCCTGCACACTATGGCTGTGTTGCAGAGCCCACCAGGCTGATCTGCTGTAGGACCTGGCTATGCCAGGAGGGACTCTCACACTCTCACTCTCCTACGCTCCCCTGAGCTCCGTTTGGATATCTAGTGCAAGTTGTAGGCTCTCTGTGAGCCTCCTTGCAGGATATCCTGAGTTTTTGTGCGTTGTTAGGTCTCCTCTCGATTTAGAGAGTAGTCATTTGAGGCCTCCGCTCCTAAAGCTTGGCTATGTTTTGCTAAGTTGCTAGGCTCTCTCTGAGCCTCCTTGGCTACTGTGGGTGTTGTCTGGCCTCCTCTCGCTAGCGAGAGTTATATTTAGGTCTCCGCTCTTCAGAGCTCCACCAGGGTAACAGTTTGAGTTTAAGGCTCTCTGTGAGCCTCCTTGCTAGACATCCTGACAATTATGAGTTGTAGGCTCTTTGTGCGCCTCCTCTTTGGATATCTTGTGTGTAGAACGTTGTTAAGGCCTCCTCTCGATAGTAGAGTCATTATGCTGAGGCCTCCGCTCCTAGAGCTCGGCTATTATTAGCTAAGGTGCCAGGCTCTCTGTGAGCCTTCTTGGCTAATATAAGCGTTGTCAGGCTTCCTCTCATTTAGAGAGTTACCTTTTTTGAGGCCTCTGCTTCAAAAAGTTAGCATTCACGGGTCGCAGGCTCTCTGTGAGCCCCCTCGTGGGATAACCGGATTGTGGAACTTTGTTAAGGCCTCCTCTCGTTTAGAGTCATTATAATGAGGCCTCCGCTCCTAGAGCTCGGCTTTTATTGAAGTCTTTATTTGCTACGTTTTCAGGCTGTCTCTGAGCCTCCTTGGCTAATATGAGCGTCATCAGGCCTCCTCTCATTTTGAAAGTCACCTTTGAGGCCTCCACTCTCTAGAGCTCCGTCTGGATATCAGTTGTGGGTCACAGGCTCTCTTTGATCCTCCTCGCAAGCCTTCCTGAGTGTGTAACTTTGTTAGTTAATATTTATTCAGACTTCCAATGTTTTGTTTGGTCACACGCTTTTTCAAACCGTATAACTGCTGCAGTGATTTGTTAGATAAGGTGGAGAAAACAAGTCTGACCACAGATATTGCTTAATGCGCATTAAGTCAAGTCACCTTTATTTATATAGGGCTTTTTAGCATGCAGATTGTGTCAAAACAGTGTTAACATGAAAACATTGACTGCACAGCAGCTCTAGAATAAATTCATGTCATTTAAGTAAGTTCAGGTCCAGCTAAGTAAGTTAAGAAGTTAAGAAGCGTTTTTCTGGAAAATTTGATGACAGCCTCAAACGCTTCAGAAAGCCTTGGTTTCCCATCACTAATTTTAACAGCTTATTGATGCAGCTGCACTTCCTTAGACCGCTCGGGCTAAGATTGAGTGGAGGGGTCTTTGCACGCTCTCGCAGCCATATGTAATTCATGAAATAGTGTTCATACTGCTGTGAGGACCAACAGTCGGTTGCACGCTGCAGGGTTTCGCAAGTGACATCTACATATACGTGAGATTCACTATCAAAATGCATGGATTGACATAACATTGCAAGGGACAGAGATATACCAAGTAGTAATTCATTAATGTTAACTCGGACTATTAGTAGGCCTATAATAGAATATTAGTTTCAGAAGCTGTTGCTTGCTCAATAGTATCTGCATTAGAGCACCCTCACTAAATTCTGGAAAAATTCTGGATTCTAGAACGGGGCTTGGCATTCACGTCTAAACCTTTTCTTTTAATCGAATCATCAAACAAAGCCTTGTTTCTTTTAAGAAGGGTGTTTACAGTTTTGCATAGAGGAGTAAAATACAAGCATATAACAGCTACATATTGAGTTTATGCAGCAGCAGCAAGCCATTTATGTAAAAAATTACTACAACTGAGCATAGTGGACATGAGAGATGTTCGGTGATGGGCTTTCTCATAGATATTTACCGGGGCTCAACTATTTTCAACACCTTTTCCCAGTGGGCTGATATTTTCATTTAATCATATGTTTCAGGCTGGTTTCTGTCAGGGTTCTGTCACTTCTGTCTAGTTTAATTCTTGGTTTTGTGACAGAGCTCTGACACTCCCGTTCTTGTCCTGTCTTTGTGTGAGCGTATGGTCTCGAGTTCTCGAGCCGTGCGCTCTCTTGTCTACGTGTCTTGTGTCATGTTGGGAGCGTGGCGTTCGGATCCCGGCACTCATGCCTAGTTCAGTTTTGGCTTTGTGTCGGGATTCGGTCACTCGCGCTCCCTGTCCTGTCTTTATTGTGAGCGCACGGTTGAGTGTACTTTCACTTGCCGTGCATTCTTGTCTCGTGTTTTGTGAAGCGCCTGGTCAGTTCTTATCGGTTTGTTTACACCTGCCGCGTGCTTTCACGTTGTGTTTTTGTCTTGTGCTATGTAGCACGCAGTCTGTGTTTCACGGGCTGTGTGCTCTCATGTTGTCTTGTTTTGTGTGAACACGTGGCTTATGGGTTCTCTCATTAGCTGCATGTTCATGTTTCGTTTAGTGCTTGTGTTTTTGTTATGTTTGGTGTGAGCACATGGCTTGTCATGTGTTTCTTTGTGCCATGTGCTCTCCTGTCGATTGTCTAACCCCGCCCATCTTGTTACCTGATTATTGGTTCATTTGCCCCACCTGTCCTCCCTCATTACCTGCCTTTTTTGCTCTCCTATTTATTCTCCTTGTGTTTGCAGTCCTGTGCTGGATCGTTGTCGTTGAATGTTACCTTGTGTGTTGCTGTCAAGTTTTAGCCAAGCCAAGCCAAGCCTGTTTTTGTTTTATTTTTATATATTAAATAAAAACCCATCCTCACTGCAATTGAGTCCTCATCCTTCCACCACCCAAACCTGACAGGTTTGAGCTGAATGAGTGTTAGACGCATGCTATCATGTTCAAATGACCTCCACATTTACAAATAGGAGTATAGAGGGTTTGTTGTGATTTTGTGCTTTAATGGTCAGTGTATAGCAATGAGCTGCTATCCGTGCCTGCTAACACCTTGTCAACTGCTCTGTTGTGATTGAGTCCCATTGTGATAGCTGTATTCTGTGGGGTAAACACTAGTGTAGAAACATGGTTCTTTGCAACAATGAGGAAACTGTTCATATTAATAAGGGACTCTCTTCAGTCCAGATAACAAACAGATTTGAAGTTGCCTTATTGGTTTAGTCATGATTAAATTCATATTTCAGGCTACTCACATTCCATGCTTAAACAACCAATTGCTGATTCTCTGTCTCAGTTTGAATTTCAGAAATTCCACCTCCTGTGTCTAGAGGCAGTGCCATCAGCTTGGTCTGCCCCTCCTTTCAGCCAAACTTTGCTAGACTAGATATGACCCTTCAATATTATTTGCACTCTGCAGCTCACTACATGCGTAGTCGTCTAGCCAAATCTACATTTAAAAAATGTATGACTGCTTGGTCTCACTTGAGTTCTTTTGTGCCACTTTCTCCATAGCTGTACTGCCTTCAACCAAAAGTATGGTCACCTGCGCTGCCTGGATCCATCCACCATCTGCGTACTAGAAAATCCATCTATTTGTTTCCTGCTAATGGGCTTTAAAGAGAGAAACCTCAAGTCAATGATCAGCTTTTCTCTTTTGCTCATGGTTTTCTCAGAGGTGGCGAGTTTTCCACACGCACAGATTCTTTTAATCTGTCACATGACCTCACAATTTCTGATGTATCACATTATTCGCACCACTTCATATTTCTAAAGCACTCTAAAACTGATAGGAACAAGAAAGGAATAGTCGTTTTTATCTCTGAATCTACCTCTGCTTTTATCCTCTGTCATCTATGTTGGGCTACCTGAGAAGCCGTCCACAAGCTGGTCAGCAGGATACATTATTTGCCACGGAAGAGAGAAAGCCCATATCCAGGGCCTGGTTTGCCTCTCATCTACGTCCTCTCTGCAATGCTTCGAGCTTCCCCAGAGCTTCCTTCCATTCACTGTGCTATATGCTGCTATAACTGCAGCTTCCTCCACTCCTGTCTCTACATTAAAGGCCATGGGGCAATGGTCTTCAGCTGCTTATGAACGTTACCTCCGGCCAATGCTCGAGCCATCCTTGAGAAAAGCAATGAGTGCTGCTCCTTGATCCATGGCTTGAAAATAAATATTATGGCTTCAATAGCTGTTGGGCCTATTTACATTTAAATACTGTAAATGCAGATGCGTGATGACGCTGCATGTGCTTGGTGCGTGTCCAAAAAGTTTGTCTCTGGTAATTTTTTGACTTAAGTGGTCCTGACTGAACTATGCTAAAACAATACATTGTGAATAATATGCGCTGTTCACGGAGCCAAATGTGAACGTAACTGGTGCCTCATTTCAACCATATTTCAAATTACACACAGAATTCTGTAAATACCTCCAGTTAAAGGTGCATTCATAAATGCATTCAGTTTTTAGTTTTCATTTGGTATCTTAGTATGGAAACACCATCCATAGTGAAAATCAGATCCAAAACCCCTCCAATCTCCTTCCTATAGCAAGATGCATTCTGACTCTCTTCAGTGCTGTTTTGCATCTGCTAACAGCTCGTATGCGTACTGTCAAAAGTTTTTAAACATTATAATTGGCTTCGCATTTGGCTTTATATGATCTGTTCTACATTCGCCACTTTAAAATGCTGAAAAAAGGAATTACAAAAAAAAAAAAAAAAAATTACATCCTCAAGATGTGTTGCATATGTATCTTCCAAAATTTCATAAAAGAAATGTATCATTGTTAAAAAAATATATATATATTTTTTCTAGATTTACAGGTTGTAACTTTACTTGTTACCATAAACACACAATCAGCAGTCTCATTGCTCATGGCAACGAATTCTATGAATTTTTTTTTTTTTTTTTCTTTCCCCAATGGGGTAATGACTATGTCAGAGAAAACAATATAAGCCACACATTAAAAGGCATGAAACTATTTTGAGAAAAAACAAGTCGTACTGTTTGACCTAATCTTTATTGGGAGAATCAAAGGCAGAGTGAGGCAAGATGCTGCGGTTACATTTATAAAGTAAAATTCAATGCTGATAAAGCTGGTTGCTACGTCACATTAGGCAAATATACCTTTGCTTGTGTACATTTTTATAAAACCCCCTTTTTATGTTTGTGTGTTAAGCAATGTAAAAAAAATGTACACATGAGCATGCACAGGGAAATGCTGTTTATTTGTAATTTTACACAAAATGGTAAGGTGAAATGTTTAAGACAATATATAATTAGTAATGTCTGTTAATTGTGTATTATGTTATTATGTTTTCAGATTTGTGTACAGGAACCAATGGACAACCTGACATTCACAAACAGCATTCTCCTTGTGGAGGGACTGAAAGTTACACGTCAGTCATCTCAGCCTGTTTTCATTCTCCTTCTCTTGACTTATGTCTTTACAATGGTATCAAACATTGGACTTATATTTCTGATCTCAACAGAGAAGAATCTGCATGACCCAATGCATTTTCTGTTCTGCAACTTGCCACTGAATGACATACTAGGAACCACTGTCATTATGCCACGCTTGCTGCAGGATATTTTAAAGGACACCTCAGAGCGCTATATATCATATGCAGAGTGTGTTATTCAAGCTTATTTTGTGCATGTATTTACAGTAGCATGTCACTATGTGCTGATGATCATGGCCTTTGACAGATATGTGGCTATATGTAATCCATTGCGATACACATCTATAATGACCAATAAAATGGTTATTAAATTATCAGCATTTGCTTGGGGCCTGGCAATTCTTTTAGTGACAATTATGATAGGACTCACTCTGCGTCTGTCTCGCTGTAGGTATAAAATTGAAAACCCTTTCTGTGACAATGCCTCACTGTTTAAACTGTCCTGTGAAAATGTAGTCATAAATAATGTGTTTGGACTTGTTTATACTGTCGTTGTACTCAGTCTGTCAGCGATGTGTATTTTCATAACATATGTCAAGATTGCTACTGTATGCATAACCAGCAAAAACAAAGCACTCAACAGCAAAGCCATAAAAACCTGCAGCACTCATTTAGCTGTTTATTTAATCATGTATGTTTCTGGAGCTACTTTTATTTTACTTCATCGTTTTCCTGAATACTCTGACAGCAGGAAGCTAGCTAGTATACTGTTTCACATTGTACCACCGGGATTAAATCCCTTAGTATATGGTTTACAAACCAAAGAGATAAGACAAAAGATTGTAAAACACTGGTGTAGAAAAAAGTGAATTCCTCAATGGATTATGTATCTTCATAACATAGTCAATATTATTTTAATGGATTTTGAGTGTGTGAAAATAATATTTACTAATATTTAGCTAAGAATAACTGTAGTACTGTAACACTGCAAACACTGTAACTATTCTGTACTCAAATCCTTTTCAGTATTTATCAGGTGTTTGTATGAGAATTGTTGACTTAAAAATTGAACAAATTTAAATTAAGTTGTAAGCCCATGTTACCTGGGGAAAAAAAGAAAATAAATGACAAGAAAAGAGCACGTGTTTATTTTGGTTCTCTACAAGAACAAAAAGCACTTTAAAAAAAGACTTTAAAATTCTTTGAATATAGAACAAAAAGGCACATATGTGCATAGGATGCAACAAAGCTGGGTTAGTGACAAAACCGGGGTAAAAAAAATAAAAATAAATAATAATAATAATAATTAATTAATTAATTAAAAAAATGTAATATTTTATATAGTGTCTAAGATAGATAGATTGCTTCTTTAGCCTGCTAAGATGATCACGTCGCGCTAGGCGGGAGTGGTTTCAGCAACCAGGCACCTCAGTTCCAGCTATGTCCCGCCTCTTTGCCCATTTTCAGTTACCTGGGAGTGACGCAAGATGACGCGCTGCCAAAATGGCAACAACCGCTTTTTCGCTTCAAAAATGCTCTTCAGAAATCTACGGGTGACATCACGGACACTACGTCCATATTTTTATACAGTCTATGGTGCACACATAGAAAACATTGCGCACAACTGACAGGACCTAAACACATGCAACTTTGGTTTAAACTCTGCATTTCCTTCGATGTGACTATTGTGGATGCGCACATTGCGATATCTATGCTAAAACGATACATTGTCAGCTCTACTGCACATCAAACAGAGTTACTCTGTGCTCCGTACTCTGTGCTTGCCTGGTAGGGTTGCCAACTGTTCCGTATAATACAGAAATTATCCCATACTTAAGACATCAAAGCAGCGTTCCGTTTGTCCCCTAATGGCCACATGTAGATTAGAGAGGCGTATGTGAATGTGCAATTGATCATTTCTTTGCAAGGTAGCGGTATGTACATAACATTTACTGAATTAAAGAGTGAACTCACATACAGGTCCATCTCAGTAAATTAGAATATCATGAAAAAGTTATTTTTTTTTTCTGTAATTTAATTCAAAAAGTAAAACTTAAGTATACTCTAGATTTATTAGACATAAAGTAAAATATTTCCAGACTTTTTTGTTTTCATTTTGATAATTACAGCTTGCTGCTCATCAAAATAAAAATAAAAAAATCAGTATCTCAAATTATTAGAATATTCAATTTCAAGTTCTATTAAATTACCATTCCCAGGATATAAATACTGGGTTTAGGTCAGTAATCCCAACAGCAGTCATGGGGAAGTCTGCTGACTTGACAGTTGTCCAGAAGACGATCATCATGACCCTCTACAATGAGGGTAAGCCACAGAGGATCATTGCTGAAAGAGCTGGCTGTTCGCAGAGTTCTGTGCCAAAGCATATTTATGGAAAGTTGACTGGAAGGAAAAAGTGTGGTAGGAAAAGTAAAAGGAATGACCGCAGGCTTGAGAAGATTGTCAGGCAAAGCCGATTTAAGAACTTAGAAGAGCTTCAAAAGGAGTGGACTGAAGCTGGATTCAGTGCATCAAGAGCCACCACACACAGACGTCTTCAGGAAATGGGCTACAACCATCACATTCCACGTACCAAGCCACTTCTGAACCAAAGACAATATCAGAAGCATCTTACCTGGGCTAAGGAGAAAAAGAACTGGACTGTTGCTCAGTGGTCCAAAGTCCTCTTTCAGATGAAAGTAAATTTTGCATTTCATTTGGAAATCAAGGTCCCAGAGTCTGGAGGAAGAGTGGAGAGGCACAGAAACCATGTTGCTTGAAGTCCAGTGTGAAGTTTCCACAGTCAGTGATGATTTGGGGTGCCATGTCATCTGCTGGTGTTGGTCCACTGTGTTTTCTGAAGTCCACAGTCAACGTAGCCATCTACCAGAAAATTTTAGAGTACTTCATGCTTCCTTCTGCTGACAAGCTTTATGGAGATGCTGATTTCATTTTCCAGCAGGACTTGGCACCTGCCCACACTGCCAAAGGTACCAAAAGCTGGTTCAATGACCATGGTGTTACTGTGCTTGACTGGCCATCAAACTCACCAGACCTGAACCCCATAGAGAATCTATAGGGTATTGTCAAGAGGAAGATGAGAGACACCCGACCCAATAATGCAGATGAGCTGAAGGCCATTGTCAAAGAAACCTGGGCTTCCATACCACCTCAGCAGTGCCACAGACTGATCGCCTCCATGCCACGCCGAATTGAGGCAGTCATTAAAGCAAAAGGAGCCCCTACCAAGTATTGAGTACATATACAGTAAATTAACATACTTTCCAGAAGGCCAACAATTCACTAAATTTTTTTTTTTTTTTTTTTTTTTACTATTTTATAAGTATTCTAATTTGTTGAGATAGTGAATTGGTGGGTTTTTGTTAAATGTGAGCCAAAATCATCCCAATTAAAAGAACCAAAGACTTAAAGTACATCAGTCTGTGTGCACTGAATTTATTTAATACACGAGTTCCACAATTAGAGTTGAATTACTGAAATAAATGAACTTTTCCATGACATTCTAATTTATTGAGATGCACCTGTACATGCGATGTGTCTGTGCGTGCGTGTTCACCCGGATCATCCAGGCTGGATGTTAGCTGACAGTGGCGGGAGGTTTAAATTTACAACGAGTAGCTTATTATGGCAAGTCTTACTAGTCCACCTTGTCCAGGGAAAAAAACGTTTACAGAAATATAAAACAGAATGGGAGACCGAGAACCTATGGCTTGGCAAAGTCCGGGGAAATATATGCATCAAGCAAATTGTAAATTATGTAAGAGGGATTTTTCTGTAAGCCATGGCGGTGTTTGCAACATCAACATATATATATATATATATATATACATACATACATAAATAAAAGTAAAATAATAAATTGAATTCAGGTACGTCATGTACATAAAGTGTGCTTTCTATGATTTTTAGGGCCCAAGCCACTAAGGCACAGGGCCCTATTGTTTTTCTAAAGGCGGGTGTACACGGTGCGATTTTTGCTGTTGTACGAGCTCGTAGGCGTTTTTTTTTTTTTTTCAATCACATGGAAATCATTAATGCTCGTATGGTCGTGGCTCGTATCGTGTGCGAGGAATTACGAGCTGAGCAGAGTGCCTTACGAGCACTTCCAGAGCTCCCGATCATTTTTAAACATGTCGAAAAAGTTCGGGAGCTATCGGTTTGAATCCATGATGTCTGCGGTTGAACAAGCTGATTTGGTGATCTATCTTAAGTTGACCAATCACGAGCTAAGGAAAACCACAGAAGAAGAAAGATGAAGATGGCAGCGCCACGGTGAATTTGGACCATTGAAAAAGAGGATAAACTCGCTGAACTCTGGCAGGAACTCTATGATGGCGCTTAATCCACAAGACAAACACAGGAGAATGTAAGAGAAAACACAACCACGTTTGATACTGACGACACGAAACCAAGAACTGAATGAACTGAGGGCTAATATACACACAAAGATAAGTAACATAACAAGGAACACCTGCATAACTCCATCAACAACCATGGAGACAACCCAGAAAAGGAAAACACTGGCAAACAGGAACTGAACTCAATTAACACAAAATAAAAAATGAATATTCATGTTGCATTACGCCCCCTCCCAGAAAGGTGTGTCCTCGCGCCGTAACAGTCCAACTAAGGAGAGAGGGTGGGGGCTCTGGAGGAGGACACAGAGCAGGCAGAACAAAGCAAACCAGGCGAGATGGCTGATGGAGAGACCAGGGGCATTTGTCCATAAAAACAAAATTGGATAAAATACTTCTCAGATAAAGTTAGAATAGAGTTGATTCATTCATTTCCACTGGCCAAATAGTATTTTAATTGTTTTAAACAATTCAAATCAAATCAAATTTATGCATTTTTGCTAATGAAGGTGAACGTATCTTTTAGGATGTTTATAGGCTATTTTTAGTGGAAACAGATAGGGCTTACAGTGCATCCGGAAAGTATTCACAGTGCTTCACTTTTTCCACATTTTGTTATGTTACAGCCTTATTCCAAAATGGATTCAATTCATTATTTTCCTCAAAATTCTACAAACAATACCCCATAATGACAACGTGAAAGAAGTTTGTTTGAAATCTTTGCAAATTTATTAAAAACAAGACTTAAAAAAAAAGAAAAAAAAAATCACGTCCCAGGTGAAAAAAAATGTACACTTCTACAATGTACTTAAAGTGCTCTATTTTCGCACACTGATTTTGTACTTAATATACTAAAAATTCTTATTTAGTACTTCTTTAGATAAAGGATTAGTTCACTTTGAAATGAAAATTAGCCTAATCTTTACTCACCCTCAAGCCATCCTAGGTGTATATGACTTTCTTGTTTCTGACGAAAACAATCGGAAAAATATTAATAAATATCCTGATTCTGATGCATCTGAGCTTTGTAATGGCAGTGATAGGGTTCAATGAGTATGAGCTGAACAAAGTGCTTCCATCCATATCCATCCATCTTAAACGTATACTCCACACGGCCCTGAAGTATTAATAAAGGCCTTCTGAAGCGAAGCCATGCGTTTGTGTAAAAAAAAAAAAAAAAAACAAGTTATGTATTTAACAAGTTAAGTATTTAAACAAGTTATGAAGTCGAATATCGAGCTTCCGCCAGACCGCCTTCCGTATTCAATAGCGTGTAACGATTCACTCGTTTTCTCGATGCATCGATTACAAATCCTGACGATGCATATACATCGATCTCGAAACATGTTTTTTGAATCGTGAATCGTTAATTTCGGTCAATAATCGATGTTAAGATGTTAAGAATCGGATTAATCGCGATTCTATAGCGATTCAGTGCTTTACACTATATAAACATTAAATTACTACATCCGCGAATTGATGGAGACGTGGTGCGCCGTCATTTGCGCCCTCACAGCTCTCCTTCACAGACATGCGCTGCACTCTTTACCGCTTTTCACTGGATTGCTCTAGCGATCCGTCGGTAGCTCTCGTTGAGAAGCCCACGTTCCTCAGGACGGCCACTGTTGTTCACATGAGCAGATGACAGCTCTTAGAATAGCAATAGTCTGAGTCACACTGCGCAAGCCATTGATAAAGCTGCCAGGTCATTGCTTGGTCACTATTGTTGCAATAAAACGCTTTTATTGCGTGGAAACGTCACCGTTATTTTCTATAAGATAAACTACTCAGGTTTTACGGAAATGGGTCATACCATTGACATTACATGAGCAGTTGAAGGAGCGTTAAAACCCCGCTTATTCAAGGGCGCGCATTTAATGCATGGACGGACCAAACACATAATGTAATTGTCTAAATGCGTACGCACAGTTCCAATGAATGATAAATTAAATTATGAACCTAATGTCGTTAAACTGAATGCACGAAGGAAACAGCTGAAGTAACTACAACATTAACAACACTGAAATAAGAGCGCGCGGTTTATCTATCAATGAGATGCGCGTTAAATTCGTTGCTATAGCGACAGTAGGCATCCAGCGCGTTTCCTTTCAGAATCATAGTAAGGGAAATGTTTTGTATAAAGAGGACAAAGAGGGCTTTTCTTACTATTCCGTGAAGAAAATTTAGTTTAGGATTAGTTGGAAAAGTGCATGATATTCTAAGGTAGTTTCTCCATATACGCATTACAGTAGTATGTTTAATGTACCTGGAACACTTTAATAAGGTTGTGTAGCCTTTAACACTATCCTACACTATAGTTAACATGAACTAGGCCTAACAACACTTGTAAAGCCTTTTAAAATTTTGGCTTATGTAAATTTCCACAAATGCCAATTTTTATAGGCTATTAAAATAAAGTTACGTAGCATCATTAAGAACTAACATGAACTAACATTAATAATGGACAAAAGGGTTTTTTTGTTTGTTTGTTTTGTTTTTTGCCCCCACTCTCTAACCGCCTGAAGGTCGCTGTGTAATTCTCATCCTGACTAAGACACTTTGGGAGAATCATTTCAATAACCCTATGAATGCATATTAAAATGGACAATCGAATCGAATTAATCAATTAATGGAATCACATCGAATTTTAATGTGAAATGTCTCGAATTGAATCGTTCTGAATTCGCAAAAATCGTTCTTGAATCGAATCGAACACCCATGAATTGGGAATCGAATCGAACCAAAGATTCACAGCCCTACTAACCAGGTAATAATGTCAGGCGGCCCTGTGGGCCGGCGCTGGACATAAATCTATCTGAAAGAAAGGGCTCGTCTCTTTGCTGCATAAAACTCTCCAAACCATGAGTAGAGGAGACAAACTACCCTAACCTGAGGTGGCTATCAAGGCGGCCTGCTTTTAAGAAGGCCAGCCTGCATCCGAGTAGCAGCCTCAAAACCACTCTCAAGTGGGAGGAGGCCAGCTTACTCGCTGATAAATTTGAAAAATTATATATATATATATATATTTACTATATATATTTTTAAATTACAGAATTTACAAAATTACAAAATTTTTCTGAATGAGCAACAATCCTACACAGGGAACCTGTGGTCTAAAGAAATACATTTCAATCATGACAACTCTCGGAGTGAATAGATTTCAACCAGCATTTTATTAGCATGGAGCATGGAATGTACATAGGCTTGATTTTGGTGGATGAGATCTGCTATGCTGCTGCTGCTGCTGAGTAAATACATAATTGTTCAGCTTAGTCAAAATAACAACAAAGGAAAGGCTGCTGCAGGATGATAGAACCCCCGTAGTAGATCTCTACAGGTGGCGCTGGGGAGGAGGTGGGATGATAGGAGCTCCCATATCGTGCGGCGTGCTGATCGCAAATAGGATACGATATAAATAAAACTACATAAATGAGGAAGTACCTTCAATTGGTTGGTGTCGCAGTACAGAAAGAACCAATCAGCGATTGTTAGAGTTTCATGACTGAACTTTATATTAGTATTACAAAATCTTAAAAAAAGATCTGAGCGCAGTTCCGCCTGCGGCCACAGGGCGGAGACCTACCTACATGGAAAAACTGTGGAGTCTGCCACCCTACAAGCCTGAAAGTGTCTCTCACTATCAAAGCCAAAGGCAAACCATCAGAATTATTTTCTGGGCTCGTCTCTAGACCTCAGCGGTATACAGGTCTTAAATGCTGTAGAGCGCGCCTTCGCCTCTCTGAACTTTACAACCACAGCCTCGACGGAGGTCCCAAAACGCTCAGAGGGTGAAACCGAGGCATCGAGGAGAAAAGCTTTTTCTTTCTCCCCGATGTCCAACAAGTTCAACCACAAATGGAGCTCCGTGGACACTATTGCCACCATCAATCGACCAATCGAGGCCACGGTCTGTTTGGTGGCCCGGAGCGCCAAATCCGTGGTCCGGCTCAGCTCCACGACCGCTTCATGGGATAGACCCGCCCCGTACTCTAAGTCCCTCAGCAGGTCTGCCTGCAACACAGCCATTGTGTGCAGAGCAGCACCAGCCTGGCCTGCTGCCGCATATGCCCTGCTATTTAGACGTGATGTCACTTTAAGGGGTCTAGATGGCAGGGCTGGAGCCTTCAGTGTCGATGTCCGCCCCGATAAGAGATAGTTTGCGAACGTCTCGTTAATCGGTGGCATTAACACATACCCATAATCTGCCAATCCCTTGACATCAGCGAAATTCGCTCTCTGATTTCGATGGATTTGAGCCGAATACGGGTTTTTCCATGCCTTCCCGACCTCAGTATGCAGGTCAGGAAGGAATGGAAGGCTCACTAGAGTGGGAGGGCTATGGCCGGAGAGAAACCGATCGTCTGTAATCTGCCGGCAGCGCGTTCCACAACCTTCCACAAAACTCAGCATACGTGGGGCAGGGTGACTGAAAGGATTCAGTAATATCAATAAACTCACCTTCTCTACCCTCCTCAGCCATCTCCTGCTCGGTTGGAAGAGCTCTGGCCGTTGGATGTGAGGATGTAGACGAACTTGCATCCTCTCCCAGCAGCACTGCCTTGTCAGCCGCCGAGCCACTCGAGAGGTCCACACCCCTCTCAAACTGGGAACCCCATGACCTGGGTCTCCGCTCTGCCTCAGCATGAGCGGGACCAGAACCACCAGGTTCAGATACTTAACTCTCTCCCCTCGAGAAGAAAACCAGACAAGACCAGAGCGTTTTCAGAGGAAAATGCTCGCAATTTACACAGGAAGCCCCCTAGAACTTCCCGTGCATGCTCTTCCCCCAGACAGAGAACGCAAAGAACGTGTGTGTCATCTGGTGTCAGATAACAACACATTTCACAAACCTCTTAGTAAGTCTGGTTTTCTCTGTGCATTTCTTTCTTTCTTTTTTTTTTTTTTTTGTAAAAATATATTTATTGGCATTTGTTTGAACATTAAAAGAATAAAATAAATGAATAAATAATAAATGGGGGGGGGGGGGGGGGGGGACGACAGGAAACCTAGAACAAAACTAAAACATAAAATAAAATAAAATAAAATAAAATAAGTAAAATACATTTATATACATCACATTCCACAGCCTTTCATTATGTAGTTTAGCTTTGCTATTTTACCAGTTATTGGTTATTTTGCTGGAATACAAGAACTGCATTATATATTGGACATGTCCATTACAAAGGAGAAAAGAGGTGGGTAGCTCAATCATCACAGGTTATCTGATCCACTTGGTTGCAGTAGTGTAGAAAGGGAGTCCAAATTTTATAAACGTCTTTTAGTTTCCCTTTAACTACATATGTCAGTTTTTCCAAGGCAAGGTTGTTAGTCATTTCTTTAAACCATTGATTAGGGGAGGGTCCTTGGGTCTCCTTCCATTTTAAAGCAATAACACGCTTGGCCTGAAGCAAACTAAAATCAATTAATTTGCGTTTCCTTGCATTCACCTCCAAATTTACTGGATATATATGAAATAGACAAAATTTGGGAGCAAGAGGGACATTTTCTTCAGTCAATTTACCAATCATAAGAACAATCTCCTTCCAGAATCCTTGAATCTCATTGCACTCCCATATACAGTGATAAAGGGTACCAATTTCTTGTTTGCATTTTAAACAACTGTCTGGAATATTGGGATTAAATTTATGTAATTTGACTGAGGTAATGTAGGTACAGAGAAGCCATTTATATTGCACCAATTTACACCTAGTATTGACACTGTTGTTTTGTGCAAATAAACAAGATTCCATCCATTCTTCTTTAGAAAAAGCTGTTAAATAAGATAATGAACTCTCTTTTGATCCCTCTAAGAGTATATTATAAAAGAATGACAAATTGCCTTTATCCCTTAAATGTTTTAAAGTGTGTTTTTCTATAATTGACAAAGGGGGTTCTGAATATGTTTTAATTTCAGAATTAATAAAAAAAAAAAAAAAAAGGAATATCATATTTTCTCATCAGTTCTTAGAATGACAACATTATACCTTCCTCGTATAAATCTTTTACTTGGCTTATTCTCTTATACATCCAATTTTTAAATCCCTTATCACTTCTCCCAGGTACAAAATTTGTATTACCCCAGACAATGTAATTGCTTCATCTAAAAAATTGTGAGCTGTTTTTTTTTTTGAGCATTTTAATTGAAGAAGAGTAAAGATACATCTGTAATGGAATTGTTATTCCATTTTTTTCTATATCTATCCACGCTGGAAGTCCCGTATCCATGAAGTAGTACATAGCAGAACATAATTGAGCTGCCCAATAGTAAAGTTTAATGTTTGGTACCTTAAGCCCTCCCCGTTCGTATGGCAAATAGAGCAAGGACAGACGTAACCGAGGACGTTTGTTATTCCATATAAATCTTGTGAATGTTTTCTTGAGTATAGCAAAAAAGGTGGCCGGAAGCGGAAGTGGAATTGACTGGAAGAGGTATAAAAATTTTGGAAAAATTGACATCTTTATAATATTTATACATCCAATAATAGAAATTGGCAATGCATTCCATCTCTCGATTGAGTCAATGACTTTCTTTACTAGTGGGTCATAATTAGTTGGAATAATTTCTTTTATATTTGGGGTTATCTTAATTCCTAAATATGTAAAACCTTCAGGAGAGCAAGCGAATTGCTTACAGGTCAAAGAGTTTCTCCTTTCATCCCCATTCAATAACAGCAAGGCACTCTTATTTTTATTAACTTTGTAGCCTGAAAATTCTCCAAATGTTGTTAGTATATTATTAAGTGCTTGAATAGAAGGTTCTAGATTTGTAAGAAATACCACAATATCATCTGCAAACGATGATAAGTGATGATCCCTCTCACCTATCGTGATGCCTTTTATTTCAGGACTACTCCGAATTGCTATTGCGAGGGGTTCTATTGCAAAAAAAAAAAAAAAAAGAGGGGACAATGGACACACTTGACGTGTACCTCTACTTAAATTGAAGGGTTTTGAAATTTGGCTATTTGTTATTATTTCTGCTTGTGGGTCACTCTAAAGTAACATAATCCATTTAATATATCCCTCACCCAACCCGTATCTTTTAAGCACCTCAAAAAAGCATCCCCATTAAATCCTGTCAGTCGTAGATCATCCAGGTAACCACACACAGTATTAAGAATCAAGGGTTCCCAAACTTTTGAACAGAGTTATTTTCATAAATTTAGCTTTTTTTTTTTTTTTGTCTTGTGGACTATATGTAAATATCTTTTATGTAAAATATCTTACTCCAGACAGTACTAAATAAAAAAATAACATGCATTTTGTATGATCTCTCTTATTTTGTTAAAATTATTCACATTTTCACAGATTCTGCAAGGGGTTCCCAAACTTTCGCATAACACTGTAAGCTTTGCGCGTCATCTTATGTCTTAATGGCAGATAATATACGGCAGCAGGCAAGGCTGGCGTGGCCCTGCACACTATGGCTGTGTTGCAGAGCCCACCAGGCTGATCTGCTGTCGGACCTGGCTATGCCAGGAGGGACTCTCACACGTTTGTACATCTGGCCCTGAAGCTGGACTTATGTTGTTTTTGGCAGTTTGTTTTTACTTCTACATCTGCCTTACTGATGATTCGGCATTAGAATGCACTGTCCAATGCCAGATAGTTTACTGAGTAGTAAGCTCTCTGTAAGCCTCCTTGTTGACTATTTTGGTTTTAACAGGTTTTTTTCAAAACGCTTCCTTGAGCTCCACTCAGAGAGCGCTATAGTTTTATTTTACTAAAGCTTTCTGTGTTTTGGATGTTGCTACGCCAATTTTCAAAGCCTCCGTCTGTAGAGCTTTACCTACTGGTGATGCTGAGTTGTTAGGCTTTTTAGCCTCCTTAGCAGTTACTATAGGAAATGCATTATGCCTGTGAGTCCCCTGCTTTTTCTAGCAGTGTTGTCAAGTCGTTAGGTTCTCTTTGAGACTCCTTGGCTACTGCATTCATAGAATCATGCTGTATTGATAGCAGTGATTTTCAGCATTGCTAGACCTTCTCTCCTAGGGTGATATTTTCTGAGGCCTACGCTCCCCTGAGCTCCGTTTGGATATCTAGTGCAAGTTGTAGGCTCTCTGTGAGCCTCCTTGCAGGATATCCTGAGTTTTTGTGCGTTGTTAGGTCTCCTCTCGATTTAGAGAGTAGTCATTTGAGGCCTCCGCTCCTAGAGCTCGGCTACGTTTTGCTAAGTTGCTAGGCTCTCTCTGAGCCTCCTTGGCTACTGTGGGTGTCGTCTGGCCTCCTCTCGCTAGCGAGAGTTATATTTATGTCTCCGCTCTTCAGAGCTCCACCAGGGTAACAGTTTGAGTTTAAGGCTCTCTGTGAGCCTCCTTGCTAGACATCCTGAGTCTCGATTTGAGAGTCATTATGCTGAGGCCTCCGCTCCTAGAGCTCGGCCATTATTATTTAATTATTTAATTATTAGCTCCACCAGGTTAACAATTATGAGTTGTAGGCTCTCTGAGCCTCCTTGGCTAATATGCGCGTCATCAGGCCTCCTCTCAATTTGAGAGTCACCTTTGAGGCCTCCACTCTCTAGAGCTCCGTCTGGATATCAGTTGTGTGTCACAGGCTCTCTTTGATCCTCCTCGCAAGCCTTCCTGAGTGTGTAACTTTGTTAGTTAATATTTATTCAGACTTCCGATGTTTTGTTTGGTCACACGCTTTTTCAAACTGTATAACTGCTGCTGTGATTTGTTAGATAAGGTGGAGAAAACAAGTCTGAACAATAGAATATAATAGAATATTAGTTTCAGAAGCTGTTGCTTGCTCAATAGTATCTGCCTTAGAGCACCCTCACTAAATTCTGGAAAAATTCTGGATTCTAGAACGGGGCTTGGCATTCACGTCTAAACCTTTTCTTTTAATCGAATCATCAAACAAAGCCTTGTTTCTTTTAAGAAGGGTGTTTACAGTTTTGCATAGAGGAGTAAAATACAAGCATATAACAACTACATATTGAGTTTATGCAGCAGCAGCAAACCATTTATGTAAAAAATTACTACAACTAAGCATAGTGGACATGAGAGATGTTCGGTGATGGGCTTTCTCATAGATATTTACCAGGGCTCAACTACAGGTGCTGGTCATATAATTAGAATATCATCAAAAAGTTGATTTCACTAATTCCATTCAAAAAGTGAAACTTGTATATTATATTCATTCATTACACACAGACTGATATATTTCAAATGTTTATTTCTTTTAATTTTGATGATTATAACTGACAACTAAGGAAAATCCCAAATTCAGTATCTCAGAAAATTAGAATATTGTGAAAAGGTTCAATATTGAAGACACCTGGTGCCACACTCTAATCAGCTAATTAACTCAAAACACCTGCAAAGGCCTTTAAATGGTCTCTCAGTCTAGTTCTGTAGGCTACACAATCATGGGGAAGACTGCTGACTTGACAGTTGTCCAAAAGACGACCACTGACACCTTGCACAAGGAGGGCAAGACACAAAAGGTCATTGCAAAAGAGGCTGGCTGTTCACAGAGCTCTGTGTCCAGGCACATTAATAGAGAGGCGAAGGGAAGGAAAAGATGTGGTAGAAAAAAGTGTACAAACAATAGGGATAACCGCACCCTGGAGAGGATTGTGAAACAAAACCCATTCAAAAATGTGGGGGAGATTCACAAAGAGTGGACTGCAGCTGGAGTCAGTGCTTCAAGAACCACTACGCACAGACGTATGCAACACATGGGTTTCAGCTGTCGCATTCCTTGTGTCAAGCCACTCTTGAACAACAGACAGCGTCAGAAGCGTCTCGCCTGGTCTAAAGACAAAAAGGACTGGACTGCTGCTGAGTGGTCCAAAGTTATGTTCTCTGATGAAAGTAAATTTTGCAGTTCCTTTGGAAATCAGGGTCCCAGAGTCTGGAGGAAGAGAGGAGAGGCACACAATCCACGTTGCTTGAGGTCCAGTATAAAGTTTTCGCAGTCAGTGATAGTTTGGGGTGCCATGTCATCTGCTGGTGTTGGTCCACTGTGTTTTCTGAGGTCCAAGGTCAACGCAGCCATATACCAGGAAGTTTTAGAGCACTTCATGCTTCCTGCTGCTGACCAACTTTATGGAGATGCAGATTTCATTTTCCAACAGGACTTGGCACCTGCACACAGTGCCAAAGCTACCAGTACCTGGTTTAAGGACCATGGTATCCCTGTTCTTAATTGGCCAGCAAACTCGCCTGACCTTAACCCCATAGAAAATCTGTGGGGTATTGTGAAGAGGAAGATTCGATATGCCAGACCCAACAATGCAGAAGAGCTGAAGGCCACTATCAGAGCAACCTGGGCTCTTATAACACCTGAGCAGTGCCACAGACTGATCGACTCCATGCCACGCCACATTGCTGCAGTAATTCAGGCAAAAGGAGCCCCAACTAAGTATTGAGTGCTGTACATGCTCATAATTTTCATGTTCATACTTTTCAGTTGGCCAAGATTTCTAAAAATCCTTTCTTTGTATTTCTATTAACTAAGAATTTCCTTTCTTTCCTTAGTTGTCAGTTATAATCATCAAAATTAAAAGAAATAAACATTTGAAATATATCAGTCTGTGTGTAATGAATGAATATAATATACAAGTTTCACTTTTTGAATGGAATTAGTGAAATAAATCAACTTTTTGATGATATTCTAATTATATGACCAGCACCTGTATTTTCAACACCTTTTCCCAGTGGGCTGATATTTTCATTTAACCATGTGTTTCAGGCTGGTTTCTGTCAGAGTTCTGTCACTTCTGTCTAGTTTAATTCTTGGTTTTGTGACAGAGCTCTGACACTCCCGTTCTTGTCCTGTCTTTGTGTGAGTGTACGGTCTCGAGAGTTCTTGAGCCGTGTGGTCTCTTGTCTGTGTGTCTTGTGTCATGTTGGAAGCGTGGCATTCAGATCCCGGCACTCATGTCTAGTTCAGTTTCGGTTTCGTGTCAGGATCCGGTCACTCGCGCTCCCTGTCCTGTCTTTATTGTGAGTGCATGGTTGAGTGTACTTTCACTTGCCGTGCGTATCTTGTCTCGTGTTTTGTGAAGCACCTGGTCGGTTCTTATCGGTTTGTTTACACCTGCCGCGTGCTTTCATGTTGTGTTTTTGTCTTGTGCTATGTAGCACGCAGTCTGTGTTTCACGGGCTGCGTGCTCTCATGTTGTCTTGTTTTGTGTGAACACGTGGCTTATGGGTTCTCTCATTAGCTGCATGTTCATGTCTCGTTTAGTGCTTGTGTTTTTGTTATGTTTGGTGTGAGCACATGGCTTGTCATATGTTTCTTTGTGCCATGTGCTCTCCTGTCGATTGTCTAACCCCGCCCATCTTGTTACCTGATTATTGGTTCATTTGCCCCACCTGTCCTCCCTCATTACTTGCCTTGTTTGCTCTCCTATTTATTCTCCTTGTGTTTGCAGTCCTGTGCTGGATTGTTGTTGTTGAATGTTACCTTGTGTGTTCCCAGTCCAAGTCCAGTCCAAGTCCAGTCCCCCTTGGGGTAGTTTTGTTTGTTTTATTTTTATATATTAAATAAAAACTCATCCTCACTGCAATTGAGTCCTCATCCTTCCACCACCGAAACCTGACAGGTTTCAGATGAATGAGTGTTAGACGCATGCTATCATCTGTCCAAATGACCTCCACATTTACAAATAGGAGTATAGAGGGTTTGTTGTGATTTTGTGCTTTAATGGTCAGTGTATAGCAATGAGCTGCTATCCGTGCCTGCTAACACCTTGTCAACCACTCTGTTAGAATTGAATCCCATTGTGATAGCTGTATTCTGTGGGGTAAATACTAGTCTAGAAACATGGTTCTTTGCAACAATGAGGAAACTGTTCATATTAATAAGGGACTCTCTTCAGTCCAGATTACAAACAGATTTGAAGTTGCCTTATTGGTTCAGTCATGGTTAAATTCATATTTCAGGCTGCTCACATTCCATTCTTAAACAACCAATTGCTGATTCTCTGTCTCGGTTTGAATTTCAGAAATCACTTCCTGTGTCTAGAGGCAGTGCCATCAGCCTGGTATGCCCCCTTTCAGCCAAACTTTAATAGACTAGATATGACCCTTCGATATTATTTGCACTCTGCAGCTCACTAAATGCGTAGTCGTCTAGCCAAATCTACATTTAAAAAATGTATGACTGCTTGGTCTCACTTGAGTTCTTTTGTGCCACTTTCTCCATAGCTGTACTGCCTTCAACCAAAAGTATGGTCACCTGCACTGCCTGGATCCATCCACCATCAGCGTACTAGAAAATCCATCTATTTGTTTCCTGCTAATGGGCTTTAAAGAGAGAAACCTCAAGTCAATGATCAGCTTTTCTCTTTTGCTCACGGTTTTCTCAGAGGTGGCGAGTTTTCCACACGCACAGATTCTTTTACATGACCTCACAATTTCTGATGTATCAAATTATTCGCACCACTTCATATTTCTAAAGCACTCTAAAACTGATAGGAACAAGAAAGGAATAGTCGTTTTTATCTCTGAATCTACCTCTGCTTTTATCCTCTGTCATCTATGTTGGGCTACCTGAGGAGCCGTCCACAAGCTGGTCAGCAGGACACATTATTTGCCACGGAAGAGGGAAAGCCCATGTCCAGGGCCTGGTTTGCCTCTCATCTACGTCATCTCTGCAATGCTTCGAGCTTCCCCAGAGCTTCCTTCCATTCACTGTGCTATATGCTGCTACAACTGCAGCTTCCTCCACTCCTGTCTCTACATTGAAGGCCATGGGGCGATGGTCTTCAGCTGCTTATGAACGTTACCTCCGGCCAATGCTTGAGCCATCCTTGAGAAAAGCAATGAGTGCTGCTCCTTGATCCATGGCTTGAAAATAAATATTATGGTTTCAATAGCTGTTGGGCCTATTTACATTTAAATACTGTAAATGCAGATGCGTGATGACGCTGCGTGTGCTTGTTGCGTGTCCACTGGCAAGGAGCAGAGCGAGTGTTTTCAATTAATTTCTTTGAAGTTGAGCGTGAATTTCGGAAAAGCTGAAGCAAATTACATTCACAGGATTCATTTCACAGGGTATGAGAGAGTTGTGAGAAACGCGTGATTTGCTTGATGTTTACACTTGCTGTTTGTGGTCTCACCCGTCGGTAGGTCTATTTTCAGTACAAATGCTCTAGGAAGGCATCACTTATGTTGTTTGGAATGCCATGGGCTTATGTATAAAAATAAGAAATTCACTGACGGAAGGCTGCTTTCGTTTTCAAATTCTCACATGCACTTTAGAAAGAGTGCTCACGCATGCGACTAGTGCTTAAATGTACTTGCTTCTCAAAATACTATTGATGCAAAAATAATAAAAAAAAAAAAAAAAAAAAAAATATATATATATATATATATATATATATTCGATCATTAGCTTTTGCTACATTCCTCATGCTAGCTTCACATAGATCGATTGGCTCTTAAATTCAGTAAGATGAGCTTTCTGAAATGCTCATTTTGGTTCCTCTGCTGGCTCTTTGATTTAGCAGGAAGAGCCAGGGAGGACAGCCTTGTATGGTCTGTTTGGGGGGGATTTTGTGCTGCTCTCCCTGATTATAAAATGGGAGGTAGTCTCCAGCAGCTGCTGCTGTTCCCTGTCTTAACTTATCATGGGAATTTAGAACAGAGCCATACCACCTATTTAATATTTATTTCTGTCGTTGGCTCTAGCTACATTTCTCATACTAGCTTCAGGTAGCTTGATTTGTTCTTTTACAATTATTGTTGCATTGGCTTCCTGAAATGCACATCTGGATCCTTGGCTGGCTCTTCGATTTAGCAGGAAGAGCCAGGGAGGATTGCCTGGTTTGCCTGGTTTGGGGGTTTGGGGGGATTTTGTGCTGCTTTCCCAGTTAAAAAATGGGAGGTTGTCCCCAGAAGCTGCTGCTGTTCTCGGTCTTAGCATTCATGGAGCTCATGAAAAGGACGGGGAATTTAGAACAGAGCCAAACCACCAAATGTAACTTCAGCAAAATATGCCAATAAAAAATTGACTAAAAAGTTTGTCTCTGGTAATTTTTTGACTTAAGTGGTCCTGACTGAACTATGCTAAAACAATACATTGTGAATAATATGCTCTGCTCACGGAGCCAAATGTGAACGTAACAGGTGCCTCATTTCAACCATATTTCAAATTACACACAGAATTCTGTAAATACCTCCAGTTAAAGGTGCAATCATAAATGCATTCAGTTTTTAGTTTTCATTTGGTATCTTAGTATGGAAACACCATCCATAGTGAAAATCAGATCCAAAACCCCTCCAATCTCCTTCCTATAGCAAGATGCATTCTGACTCTCTTCAGTGCTGTTTTGCATCTGCTAACAGCTCGTATGCGTACTGTCAAAAGCCAATGTTTTTAAACATTATAATTGGCTTCACATTTGGTTTTATATGATCTGTTCTGCATTCGCCACTTTAAAATGCTGAAAAAAGCAATTACAAAAAAAAAAATAATAATTACTCAAGATGTGTTGCATATGTATCTTCCAAAATTTCATAAAAGAAATGTATCATTGTCAAAAAAATATATTTTTTTTTTCTAGATTTACAGGTTGTAACTTTACTTGTTACCATAATCACACAATCAGCAGCCTCATCGCTCATGGAAACGAATTCTATGATTTTTTTTTTTTTTTCTTTCCCCAATGGGGTAATGACTATGTCCGAGAAAACAATATAAGCCACACATTAAAAGGCATGAAACTATTTTGAGAAAAACAAGTCAAGTACTGTTTGACCTAATCTTTATTGGGAGAATCGAAGGTAGAGTGAGGCAAGATGCTGCGGTTACATTTATAAAGTAAAATTCAATGCTGATAAAGCTGGTTGCTACTTCACATTAGGTAAATATACCTTTGCTCATGTGCATTTTTATAAAACCCCCTTTTTATGTTTGTGTGTTAAGCAATGTAAAAAAAAACAGTTGTACACAAGCATGCACAGGGAAATGCTGTTTATTTGTAATTTTACACAAAATGGTAAGGTGAAATGTTTAAGACAATATATAATTAGTAATGTCTGTTAATTATGTATTATGTTATGTTTTCAGATTTGTGTACAGGAACCAATGGACAACCTGACATTCACAAACAGCATTCTCCTTGTGGAGGGACTGAAAGTTACACCTCAGTCATCTCAGCCTGTTTTCATTCTCCTTCTCTTGACTTATGTCTTTACAATGGTATCAAACATTGGACTTATATTTCTGATCTCAACAGAGAAGAATCTGCATGACCCAATGCATTTTCTGTTCTGCAACTTGCCACTGAATGACATACTAGGAACCACTGTCATTATGCCACGCTTGCTGCAGGATATTTTAAGGGACACCTCAGAGCGCTATATATCATATGCAGAGTGTGTTATTCAAGCTTATTTTGTGCATGTATTTACAGTAGTATGTCACTATGTGCTGATGATCATGGCCTTTGACAGATATGTGGCTATATGTAATCCATTGCGATACACATCTATAATGACCAATAAAATGGTTATTAAATTATCAGCATTTGCTTGGGGCCTGGCAATTCTTTTAGTGACAATTATGATAGGACTCACTCTGCGTCTGTCTCGCTGTAGGTATAAAATTGAAAACCCTTTCTGTGACAATGCCACACTGTTTAAACTGTCCTGTGAAAATGTAGTCATAAATAATGTGTTTGGACTTGTTTATACTGTCGTTGTACTCAGTCTGTCGGCGATGTGTATTTTCATAACATATGTCAAGATTGCTACTGTATGCATAACCAGCAAAAACAAAGCACTCAACAGCAAAGCCATAAAAACCTGCAGCACTCATTTAGCTGTTTATTTAATCATGTGTGTTTCTGGAGCTACTTTTATTTTACTTCATCGTTTTCCTGAATACTCTGACAGCAGGAAGCTAGCTAGTATACTGTTTCACATTGTACCACCGGGATTAAATCCCTTAGTATATGGTTTACAAACCAAAGAGATAAGACAAAAGATTGTAAAACACTGGTGTAGAAAAAAGTGAATTCCTCAATGGATAATGTATCTTCATAACATAGTCAATATTATTTTTTTTTTTTGTGAACAATTGTTTTTTTATTGAATAATCATTTAAATAAAAAGATACAACATATCAGAATGCAACCTCTCACCCACCCACTCACCCACCCACCCACCAGGTAGAATTATACTGTGCTGAGAAATTACAAGACATTGCAGTGACATAAGTATAGAGTGAACTATCTAATCAAGAAAAAAAAAAAAAAAAAACAATAATAAAAATAATAAATAAATAAATAAATAAATAAAATACATAGATATAAAATACAGAAAGAATTTACATCAAAAAGAAGAAAGAAAGGATTTAACAACATCAAAGGTAGCACTCCAAGACTTTAAAGTCTTTGACTTTGCTCCATGTATGCGAGCTGTTGATAGCTCCAAAGAAATAATATCCAGCAAAGATAAGGCCCATACACGCCTGCTCATCGTATGTGGAGGAATCCAATGACTGACTAACATTTTCTTAGCCGCAGTGAAAGCAGCTAAAAGTAAGTTTCTCTGTTATGAAGACAATGGTAATTCTGAGAAGTTACAAAGGAAGAAAAGTTCGGGAGACAAAACCATATCTTTATCAAAGAGGAATGATATGTCATGAGCAAGCTGAGACCAGAAAGAAACAAGTGCAGTACATTCCCAGAAAAAATGTAAATATGTACCTAGTGCTCTCTGTGGACACAGATTACAGTTCGGAGAAGGTGACAGATGCATATGGAAACGTTTTAAAGGAGACAGGTAGAGTCTGTGCAGTAGTTTCCAATTGATCATCTGATGATTTGGGTTTTTTGAGGATAATGTGATTGATTCCCAAATTTGATCAGTAAATAAAGTTTGTGTGTCACCACTGATATCCTCAGACCAAACAGTTGTTATGGAAAGTGGCTTGTATGAATTTTTAAGAAGAAAAGAGTAAATAACTGAGGCAGAAATAACAGAATTATCAGTTGGAAGAATCACCTTTCGCAAGGGATGTACAGGCAATTGTGCATCCCAGGGAACTCCATATGCGCGAAGCACAGACCTAATGCGAAGATACATGAAAAAGGAAGTTCCTGGTATATCAAAAAGAGCCTTAATATCTTGAAATGATTTCAGGCCTTTGTCATCATAGATGTCATCAAAGCAGTTTACATTACATTTAACCCATTCTGGACAATGAAATGGAATCTTTCCTGATAAAAAATTATTATTATGGAACAGAGGTGAGTGACGATGCCAAATCAAATTTGGTTTTATCTTTCTGGTCACCGTTCTCCAAGTAGAGAGAAAATGTGTTAGGATAGGGCCAAAACAAAGTTTACATTGTCTAACTGAGACACCAGCAAAAACCAAATGCTTTATATTGTAAGGAGAAACGATAGATTCTTCAATAGCCCACCAAGAAGTTGACATATTTGGTTTAAACCAGGCTGACAATGCACGAAGAGTAAAGGAGTCAGTGTGTAACTTAAAATTTGGGAAGGACCAACCCCCATCTGCTCTGCTGTGCTGTAAAGTAGATAACTTAATTCGGGACGTTTACCATTCCAAATATAATGAGAAATTACTGAATTGAGTTTCCAATAGCCAGCAGGTGGGGGTAAAGGAATCATAGAGGAATAAAAATTAACACGAAGGAGAATGTTCATTTTATCAGATATTCTTGCATGGAAAGAAGTAGGAAGGTGCATCCAATTGGCAAGATCTGAGGTGACTCTGGCCAAGTTGTTATTTAAATTTTTGAGACAATATCCTGCAAAGAAGGATAGATATCTACCCCTAAATATTTGAATGAATGCACCACTGGAATACAACTAGAAAACATCACAGATCCAATAGAGAAATTAAGAGGGAGTAGATATGACTTTGTCCAATTAATTTTATACCCAGACAGATTATTAAACTGATTAAATAAATTTAAAATATGGGGGAATGATTGAACTGGATTGTCTAAAAAAAGCAAAATGTCATCTGCAAATAAAGATATGTGGTGTGAGGTGTTCTTAACCGATATAGGGAGAATAAGTTCAGACTGACGTACAGCTTGAGCAAGGGGTTCTAAAGATAAAGCAAAGCAGTAAGGGTGAGAGAGGACAACCCTGACAAGTGCCTCTTCCAGTCAGAAAAGATTGTGAACATACCTGGCCACTAAGAATAGAAGCCGAGGGATTAGCATACAAGATTTTAATCATATTTATAAAGTTAGAACTAAAACCTAGGTGCTCTAGGACTGCCCACAGATAGTTCCACTCCAAATGGTCGAATGCTTTTATTGCATCTAAAGAGAGTATTGCGGAAGGAGATGTCAATTGTTCTGCTGTATGAATTATGTGAAGCAGTCTTCGCAGGTTATCTGAGGCAGAGCGAGATTTAATAAACCCTGTTTGATCATGATGCACAAGTTTGGTCATAAAGCCTTCTAGGCGGTGGGCTAAAACTTTTGCATAAATTTTAACATCTGTACCAATTAGAGAAAGTGGGCGATAACTAGAACAAGATGTAGAGTCTTTATCTTTTTTTAACAGAAGAGATATAATAGCCATGTTCATATTTTGTGGAAAGGATCCTTGATCAATTTAATATTGCATCATATCTAACGTAAGTGGACCTAACTCGGCCCAGAAGATCAAATAAAACTCAACTGGTATGCCATCTAGGCCTGGGGATTTCCCTTTTTTCATGCCTCTGACCGATGATTCTAATTCAACAAGTGATAAAGATCCATCTAAAATCTCAGTGTCTGATTCAGACAGATGTGGAAGATTAAGAGCAGTTAGAAAGGAAGTATAAGAGGTAGATTCACATTTAGAGTTGGAGCTGTATAGTTCAGAATAGAAGGAGCGGAAAGTGTCATTTATACACTTCTGATCAGTCAGTAACTCGCCGGCTTGAGATTTCACTGCTGTAATATTCGCAAATTTTTCGCTATTACGTAGCTTTAAAGCCAGTAAATGGCTAGGTCTGCTACCATAAAAATAATAGTTTTGTCTAGATCTTTGTATAAGGAATTCAGCTCTGTATCTATATAATAAATTAAGTTCTTTCTTAACAGTTTCAACTTTAGCTGCAATACTATCAGAAAAAGAATGTTGGTTTGTGTGGTCAAGTGACCAAAGTTTGGATTCCAGATCCGAGATTTTCTTACGACGAACTTTCTGGCGGAAAGAAGCATATGAAATCGAAAAATTCCTTATAAAGCCCTTTGTCGCCTCCCATAATGTTTGTGGGTCATCTACCGAGCCTTTATTGATGTCAATAAATTCACACAATTTAGCTCTGAACTGATCACAGAAAACCTCATCTTTTAATAAATTGGTATTAAAATGCCACCTAGGGGCTCGTGGAGGTCGCTGGGTAATTGAAAATTTCAAAAAATTACTACTGTGATCTGAAAGAGATAAGGGAGAAATGTCTACATCACGTATCATTGAGGTCAATGTAGAGGAGGCAAAAATGTAGTCGATCCGCGAGTATGATTTGTGGCTGGCTGAGAAAAATGTATATAATTTTTGGGAAGGGTTAAATAACCGCCATGTATCCACTAATGAAAAAGAGACTATACAATGTTTGAGCTACTCAGTAGAAACAGTCTGGGAATAAGAAAAATTGCCACCAGATCTATCGAGGTCATGGGACATTACAGCATTCATATCTGTACCCATTACTATCTCAAAGTATGTTAGATCAGTGAGATAAGTAGATAATTCAGAAAAAAACGCTGGGTCTGGACTACATGGTGCGTAAACGGAGAGAAAAGCTACCTTCCTATTCTCAACTAAAGTTTTTATACAAGTTATTCTGCCAGCATCATCACCATTTTTATCTAGAATAGAGATATTTAACTTTCTTTTAACAATTATTAATACTCCTTTAGTTTTATTGTCAGTAGCGGCAAAAGAGACCACCTCATAAAATTTATTGTTGCATCTATGAACATCATTCTTCCTCAAATGAGATTCCTGGATTAAAGCAATGTCAACCTTTCTTTGTCGCAATAATTCTAAAAAACCTGTATGTTTATGGGGGCCATTTAAACCATTTATATTACAACTTAGTATATTCAGTTCAGTCATAAGTATCAAACAAATAGATGATTTGAACAACTGAGTCAAAAAAAAAAAAAAACACTGCAAATGAATTATCCTAAGTCTACCTTTAACCCATCCCTCACCCACCGAACAACCCTGTAACCTAAAACAAGCCCACCCAATAGAACTACCGCAGACCGGGGTAAAAACAAACCGCAGGCTGCCACCCTCCCCTGTCAATGTCAGTGACAGCAACATGACAGCCTGTACAACATTAATACACCGCCATTAGCCCTACTATAAAGTAACTTGAGTACTTGAGTAAAGTAACTTGAGTTCACGTCAGTAATGAAGTGGGGTTTAAAAAAAAAAAAAAAAAATCTCCATAGAGAGGAAGCAGGCACGAACAAAACTGTTAATTAGTGATACCTTGTCTCCTAGCTTATACACAAAAAAAGGGAAGTAGGTGACCATCACATTTAACTTTAGGTTATCAAGTCAGGAGTCATCATTAACAACAATTTCTTCTCCTATGTCCATCCTTGAAGAATGAGGTCAGGGAATTGACGTGCTTCCTCCAGGGAGTACAGTTTCGTCTCGCCGTTTTCAAAACAATCTTCAGCGTGGCTGGATACAGAAGAAAGTTCTGCAGACCTGCCTCTTTCAGTTTCTTCTTTATTATAGTGAAGGAGCTCCGCTTCTTTGCCGTCGCGGGAGAGAAGTCGGGGAAAAAGCTCAGCATTGCGCCTTCGTTTGTTTTTACGGGACCGTGGCGTCTGGCTTCGTTTAGAATCAGATTCCTGTCGTTGTAGCGTAGCAGTTTGAAAAGAAATACTCGCGGCTTGGGGTGATCAGTTGAAGCTCTGGAGTAAACTCGATGCGCACGTACGATTTCGATTTCTTTGCCCGCTAGTGATGGAATCCAGGTCTATAGGGACCGTTTCAGAAAGCCAACTGGATCATCTTTTTCGGCCCCTTCAGGTAACCCTAGCAGCCGGAGATTACTGCGGTTGCTGCGATCCTGCAGATCTGTCACTTGTTGCTCGAGGACATCCAGACGCCTGGTGTGTTCGTTGACCACTCTTTTCTGCTCTCTCTGTTCCCCGGTTAAAAAGTCCACTTTGGAGCATAAACTTTGTAATGTGGTCATGTGAGAGGTGAATTCGGCGCGCATTGCCGCTAATTCAGTTTTCAATATGTCCTCAAAACGTTTAGTGATAGCCATGTTGTCTTCCATATCCGCTCGGCCTGCCGCGGCTGCTGATTTAGTTTTCTTCTTTATTGGAGAGGATGAGGGTGAAGAATACGCCAGTTTTCGACTGTGTGACATTTACAAAACAACAGAAAATGAAAACACTACCCCAGATGTAAGAAAAAGAAAGTTAAAAGGCAAAAAACAAAGGGCTATGCGCGGAGCTTGATTAATGTGCGTCTAGGCCCATGAAAGCGTCACGTGATCCCTTTAGTCAATATTATTTGAATGGTTTTTGAGTGTGTAAAAATAATATTTACTAATATTTAGCTAAGAATAACTGTAGTACTGTAACTGTTCTGTACTCAAATCCTTTTCAGTATTTATCAGGTGTTTGTATGAGAATTGTTGACTTAAAAATTGAACAAATTTAAATTAAGTTGTAAGCACATATTACCTGCGGAAAAAAAGAAAAAAATGACAAGAAAAGAGCACGTGTTTATTTTGGTTCTCTACAAGAACAAAATGCACTTTAAAAAAAAAAAAAAAGACTTCAAAATTCTTTGAATATAGAACAAAAAGGCACATATGTGCATAGGATGCAACAAAGCTGGGTTAGCAGCAAATCCGGGGTAAATAATAATAATAATAATAATAATTAATTAATTAAAAAAAAAAGAATGTAATATTTTAGATAGTGTCTAAGATAGATTGCTTCTTTAGCCTGCTAAGATGATCACGTCGCGCTAGGCGGGCGTGGTTTCAGCAGCCAGGCACCTCAGTTCCAGCCATGTCCCGCCTCTTTGCCCATTTTCAGTTACCTGGGAGTGACGCACGATGACGCGCTGCCAAAATGGCAACAACCGCTTTTTCGCTTCAAAAATGCTCTTCAGAAACCTACTAGTGACACCACGGACACTACGTCCATATTTTTATACAGTCTATAGTGCACACAGAAAACATCGCGCACAACTGACAGGACCTAAACACATGCAACTTTGGTTTAAACTCTGCAATTCCTTCGATGTGACTATTGTGGATGCGCACATTGCAATATCTATGCTAAAACGATACATTGTGCAGCTCTACTGCACATCAAACAGAGTTTTTTTTTCTGTAATTTAATTAAAAAAGTAAAACTTAAATATATTCTAGATTTATTAGACATAAAGTAAAATATTTCCAGACTTTTTTGTTTTCATTTTGATGATTACAACTTGCTGCTCATCAAAATAAAAGAAATAAAAAATCAGTATCTCAAATTATTAGAATATTCAATTTCAAGTTCTATTAAATTACCATTCTCAGGGTATAAATACTGGGTTTAGGTCAGTAATCCCAACAGCAGTCATGGGGAAGTCTGCTGACTTGACAGTTGTCCAGAAGACAATTATCATGACCCTCTACAATGAGGGTAAGCCACAGAGGGTCATTGCTGAAAGAACTGGCTGTTTGCAGAGTGCTGTGCCAAAGCATATTCATGGAAAGTTGACTGGAAGGAAAAAGTGTGGTAGGAAAAGGTGTACAAGTGAAAGGAATGACCGCAAGCTTGAGAAGATTGTCAGGCGAAGCCGATTTAAGAACTTAGGAGAGCTTCAAAAGGAGTGGACTGAAGCTGGAGTCAGTGCATCAAGAGCCACCGCACATAGACGTCTTCAGGAAATGGGCTACAACTGCCACATTCCACGTACCAAGCCGCTTCTGAACCAAAGACAACGTCAGAAGCGACTTACCTGGGCTAAGGAGAAAAAGAACTGGACTGTTGCTCAGTGGTCCAAAGTCCTTTTTCAGATGAAAGTAAATTTTGCATTTCATTTGGAAATCAAGGTCCCAGAGTCTGGAGGAAGAGTGGAGAGGCACAGAAACCATGTTGCTTGAAGTCCAGTGTGAAGTTTCCACAGTCAGTGATGATTTGGGCTGCCATGTCATCTGCTGGTGTTGGTCCACTGTGTTTTCTGAAGGTTTTGTCATTTAAAATCCCTTTTAAGCTATATAAATCCTTATAATAACATTACAAATCACATTTTGTCAGGGTTTACCACTTTATTTGTTCATTTGATTTATGTTTTTGCAATAATATAACATTACAATTACACTGAGACCTGAAAATGATGATTTTTAAAGGGAAAACCTGTAATACACATTTTCTTACCTCATTGATTTAAAATATCAATTACTGCAACAAAATGTGTGTGTAAGCACGTTTAATTAATGGAGTTAATATGGAAAACAAACTTAACACATAGCAGACACTTTTAAAATGAAAGTGAGCCAATAAGAGGTCCTCTGCTGCCACCTGCTGTTTAAAATAGTTATTTTGTCATACTACTCACTAATATTTTTCTATAATTCATATTTAGACTTAATAAAATCATTATTTTAACATTTACTATCACTTTTTGTCAAAATTCATCACTAAATTTCCATTAGAGTAGTTGTAACAGTTGTGCCACATTATGAGTGAAATGAAACCTGAAAAAGATGTTTTACTGAGATTTGCAGAAAACATCTTTACCCATCATGTATTTCAAATACTGAATCTACAAGAAAATGTGTGTGTGTGTGTGTGTGTGTGTGTGTGTGTGTGTGTAAGCATGCTCAGTTTATCAAGTATTATTGTTTAAGCCTTTTCGTTCTCTGTGTATGTTTTAGCATATATCATCAGTTGTTACATGCTTGCTCAACAAAGCTTAATATGTTTTTACGCATATGTGCTTAAAGGCCTTAAAGTGCTTAAACCCCCTTTTTATTGTTTTTGTCAGTGCATCGATGTTGCGCTGTAGAGTTAAAGCTTGCTTGCACTGGCAATTTAGCTGGTTTAATTTGATTTGCCGACATGTGAAATGCACACCTCATCATAGATTTACGCGTGTTAAATCGATCTTTGCAAAAGCTCAAGTTCAAGATGCCCACACTCAAACAGATTATCTAGCACTATCACCTTACACGTTCACGAAGTGCGTGGATGCAGCTCTGGCTCCATTAAGACTCCAGGGCATCCGCATACTGAACTATATCGACGACTGGTTGATTATAGCTCAAACCGAACATCTGGCAGCTCAGCATTGAGATGTTGTTCTGTCCCATATAAAGAGGCTAGGGCTGAGGCTCAATGCCAAGAAAAGTGTGCTTGTTCCGGCTCAAATTGCCAACTACTTAGGGGTAGTTTGGGACTCCACCACGATGCAGGCACGTCTGTCTCCTGCTCGTGTGAGTTCCATCCTCGATGCCGTGAATGGGGTGAAACTAGGCCAGTCACTCACTGTGAAACAGTTTCAGAGAGTGTTGGGTCTGGTGGCAGCTGCGTCCAACGTGATACCTTTTGGCCTGCTGCACATGAGACCCTTACAGTGGTGGCTCAGGACCAAGGGGTTTTCTCCAAGGGGAAATCCTTTTAGCATGATCAAGGTCACGCGGCGATGACTTCGTGCGTTGGTCATGTGGAAAAAGCCTTGGTTCCTGTCCCAAGGACCTGTGTTGGGGGCTCCTTGTTGTTGCATAATGCTAACGACAGATGCCTCACTCACGGGCTGGGGGGCAATCATGAGTGGTCGCTCAGCTCAGGGTCTCTGGGAGGACCATCAACTTTCCTGGCACATAAATCGGCTGGAAATGATGGCGGCATTTCGAGCATTAAAATACTTTCTCCCAGACCTGAGAGGCCACCATTTGTTGGTCCATACGGACAACATGTCGGTGGTCGCATATATCAACCATCAGGGGGGTCTGAGGTCTTGCCAATTGTGCAAACTAGCCCGTTGGATCCTCCTGTGGGCCCGTGGGAAGCTCCTCTTGCTGAGAGCAGCCTACATCCCAGGGCATCAAAATGCGGGAGCAGACGCCCTGTCGAGGCAGGGGAATGTAGAATCCAGCCCGAGGTGGTGGAGCTCATTTGGAAGAACTTCGGTCGAGCGGAAGTCGACCTGTTTGCTTCAGAAGAATCAACCCAGTGTCCACTGTGGTTCTCTCTGTCACATCCAGCACCATTGGGCCTGGATGCCATGGTACAGACGTGGCCGAGGCTGCGTCTGTATGCATTTCCCCCGTTCGCTGTGCTCCCGGGAGTTCTGGAGAGGGTGCGCCGGGACGGGGTCCGTCTAATATTGGTAGCCCCATTCTGGCCAACCCGAATTTGGTTTTCAGACCTAGTGTCTCTCTTGGACAGCTTTCCGATGGAGATTCCTCTCAGGCACGACCTTCTGTCTCAAGCGGGCGGCATGATACTTCATCCTCGCCCAGAACTATGGAGACTGTGGGCCAGGCCTCTGAGGGGGCCAGGCTCATAGATTCTGGTCTCCCAACCGAGGTTGTGGAGACCATACTCCACTCCAGAGCTCCCTCCACGAGGAAGCTTTATGCCTATAAATGGAAACTATTCTCTACTTGGTGTAGACAACGTCATGTGGACCCTGTCCATTCTTCTGTTAGCCTAGTGCTACAATTTCTCCAAGACAAGTTCTCAGATGGCCTATCCCCTTCGACTCTGAAGGTTTATGTTGCGGCCATATCGGCCTATCATGCTCCTCTGGGGGATTCCTCGGTGGGTCGAGACCCCCTTGTTATACACTTCCTTCGTGGTACTTTGAGGCTAAGGCCTACTGTTCATACAAGAACTCCGACCTGGGACTCCCTTTGAACCGACCTGGGACTCCCTTTGAACAACTAGAAGAGGTTTCTGAGAAGTTCCTCACTCTAAAAACAGTATTTCTACTGGCTATCTCGTCTCTCAAGAGAATAGGAGATCTTCAAGCACTGTCAGTTGATCCTTCGTGTTTAGAATTTGCGCCTGGTATGGTAAAGGCTTTTCTTCACACTAGACCTGGCTACGTGCCAAAGGTCCCCACCAATGTCCCAGTGCCCATTGTACTTCAGGTCTTCTGTCCTCCTCCTTTTGCAAACTTGGATCAGGAGAAACTTAATCTGCTTTGCCCAGTGAGGGCTTTAGACACTTATGTCCACAGAGCTTCCCTGTAGCGTAAAACAGACCAGCTGTTTGTATGTTATGGGTCTCCTAAGAAAGGAGGCCCGGTGTCTAAGCAGAGGATGAGCAAGTGGGTGGTTGAGGCCATCTCACTTGCTTATGAAGCGGCCGGACAGCCATCTCCCTTAGCTGTCCGCGCCCATTCTACTAGGGGTATGGCGGCCTCGAAGGCTCTAATGTCAGGAGTTTCCATCCATGACATATGTGATGCGGCTAGGTGGTCCTCCCAGCATACGTTTATTAGGTTTTATAACCTTGATGTCGGCTCCACTCCGGGGTCAGCTGTGCTGTCTCAAAGATAACAGACAGGTACTTGGCACTACGGTGTAGTTGGGACAGCGTTCCCAATGGGTATCGATGCAGCGTCGACAGTTCCCATGAAAGGGAACGTCTCAGGTTACGTATGTAACCCTGCTTCCCTGAATAGGGAACGAGACGCTGCGTCGCTTTGCCGTACCCCCGGCGTACCTGTGAGCGTCTTGCTTCAGCCATAATCCAGAAGCTAGCGTTCTTTGTTCTGGGTATGCTTTATAGTTTCCTGGTCCGTGACGTCACCCGCTTCTGACGTCTCGTCATGTTATTGGTTAGATTCACGAGTGCTTCACTACGCAGTCACGCAGAGGCGTTCCCAATGCGTATCGATGCAGCGTCTCGTTCCCTATTCAGGGAACCAGGGTTACATACATAACCTGAGACGTTTTCATTTGGTATCTTAGTATGGAAACACCACCCATAGTTAAAGATCTAAAAGATCTTAAAGATCTACCCAGATCTAATCCAAAACCCCTCCAATCTCCTTCCTATAGCAAGATGCATTCTGACTCTCTTCCAGTGGCGTGCAGTGGTGTTCTGAAATGAGGAGGCAAATTTTTTATTTATTTATGAATCAATGCAAATTCACGTGCATTACTCTTAACGTTGACACATCTTCCTTGTTAAATGAACATTACTTTACATTACATCAAAAAAGAAAAAAAGAAACCAAATATAATTCTATTTTGTAATTTTACATTAACAATGTATTGTAATAAATGTTCTATTTATCAAAACCAAGTCAATCTCATCAAGTTAGTGTTTTAAGCATTTCTACATTCATTCCAAAATAATAACTAAAGGCAATAATAATTTAAACAATATATTTTATTTGTGTATTGATGTTTTTCTTTTTAACAGTCAACTTAGGCTATTTTGGATCATCAGTCATGCTGCATAAACACCGTCTGTCACAGACACGAATTGTATTTTTAATTTCACCAAGCTGATTGCGCTAAAACCCCCCGCAGTCATCGAGTTTTCAGTCCATTTCAAGTTTGATTTTGACGTGACATAAAGCAGTGATATCTAACTGGGTGATCTGTTTATTTACTTTTCATTTAGTCTTCCCATTGACGCCATCATTCAAACTGGAACGTGCACGTAAACAAGAGGCGGGATTTATCGCACAAACCAATCATATCCAATCATAACCAATTACATCCAATCATAGCGCGATGGAGACATTGCCTCCTCTCACGTGACTTTCCCCTATTCATTCTCAATTACCCCCCACAAAACCCACCGCACGCCAGGGGTCTAATGGTTTTCTATGGTTTTCTACGAGAGCAAAGGGAGGCATGACTCCTACTGTAACTTTACCTGCGGGTGTCGCTGTTGGGCAGTGTTCCTTAAGAAATACGAGTGACTTGCGCTCTTTTTAATGTCATAATTTGTAATATTTGTGTTGTTTTATATGTAATATGGATTATTTTCTCATCCTATTTTTTTTTTTTTTTTTTTTTGAGGAGGCACTGCCTCCCTTGCCTCCTCGGAGGAAACCCCCCTGCTCTCTTCAGTGCTGTTTTGCATCTTCTAACAGCTCATATGCGTACTGTCAAAAGCCAAAGTTTTTAAACATTATGACTGGCTTCACATTTGGCTTTATATGATCTGTTGTGCATTCGCCACTTTAAAATGCTGAAAAAAGCAATAAAAAACATTACATCCTCAAAAGGTGTTGCACATGTATCTTCCAAAATTTCATAAAAGAAATGTATCATTGTGTCATAAATCATTTTTCAAGATTTGCAGGTTGTATCTTTACTTGTTACCATAAACACACAATCAGCAGCCTCACTGCTCATGGCAACAAATTCTATGAATAGTTTTTTTTTTTTTTTTTTTTTCCCAATGGGGTAATGACTACGTCACAGAAAACAATATAAGCCACACATTAAAAGGCATGAAACTATTTTGAGAAAAAACAAGTCGTACTGTTTGACCTAATTATTATTGGGAGAATCGTAGGCAGAGTGAGGCAAAATGCTGCAGTTACATTTATAAAGTAAAATTCATTGCTGATAAAGTTGGTTGCTACTTCACATTAGGTAAATATAATTTTGCTAGTACATTTTTATAAAACCTGTTTTTTTTTTTGTTTTTTTTTACGTTTGTGTGTTAAGACAATATATGTATCTCTTAAAAAACAGTTGTACACATGAGCATGCACAGGGAAATGCCGGATATGAAACAGGGAAATGCTGTTAATTTGTAATTTTACACAAAGTGGTAAGGTGATATGTTTAAGACAATATATAATTAGTGATGTCTGTTAATTATGTATTATGTTATTATGTTTTCAGATTTGTGTACAGCAACCAATGGACAACCTGACATTCACAAACAGCATTCTCCTCATGGAGGGACTGAAAGTTACACCTCAGTCATCTCAGCCTGTTTTCATCCTCCTTCTCTTGACTTATGTCTTTACAATGGTATCAAACATTGGACTTATATTTCTGATCTCAACAGAGAAGAATCTGCATGACCCAATGCATTTTCTGTTCTGCAACTTGCCACTGAATGACATACTAGGAACCACTGTCATTATGCCACGCTTGCTGCAGGATATTTTAAAGGACACCTCAGAGCGCTATATATCATATGCAGAGTGTGTTATTCAAGCTTATTTTGTGCATGTATTTACAGCAGCATGTCACTATGTGCTGATGATCATGGCCTTTGACAGATATGTGGCTATATGTAATCCATTGCGATACACATCTATAATGACCAATAAAATGGTTATTAAATTATCAGCATTTGCTTGGGGCCTGGCAATTCTTTTAGTGACAATTATGATAGGACTCACTCTGCGTCTGTCTCGCTGTAGGTATAAAATTGAAAACCCTTTCTGTGACAATGCCTCACTGTTTAAACTGTCCTGTGAAAATGTAGTCATAAATAATGTGTTTGGACTTGTTTATACTATCGTTGTACTCAGTCTGTCAGCGATGTGTATTTTCATAACATATGTCAAGATTGCTACTGTATGCATAACCAGCAAAAACAAAGCACTCAACAGCAAAGCCATAAAAACCTGCAGCACTCATTTAGCTGTTTATTTAATCATGTATGTTTCTGGAGCTACTTTTATTTTACTTCATCGTTTTCCTGAATACTCTGACAGCAGGAAACTAGCTAGTATAATGTTTCACATTGTACCACCGGGATTAAATCCCTTAGTATATGGTTTACAAACCAAAGAGATAAGACAAAAGATTGTAAAACACTGGTGTAGAAAAAAGTGAATTCCTCAGTGGATTATCTATCTTCATAACATAGTCAATATTATTTTAATGGATTTTGAGTGTGTGAAAAGAATATTTAATAATATTTAGCTAAGAATAACTAGTACTGTAACACTGCAAACACTGTAACTGTTCTGTACTCAAATCTTTTTCAGTATTTCTCAGTTGTTTGTATGAGAATTATTGACTTAAAATTTGAACTAATTTAAATTAAGTTGTAAGCTCATATTACCAGGAAAATAAAAATAATAATAAAAAATAAATAAATAAATAAAAAAATGACGAGAAAAGAGCACATGTTTATTTTGGTTCACTACAAGAACAATAAGACTTTAAAATTCTTTGAATATAGAACAAAAAGGCACAAATGTGCATAGGATGCAAGAAAGCTGGGTTAGCAACAAAACCTAGGTAAAAAAAAAAAGAAAAAAAAAAAGCAGGTGTTAATAGCCTAGATAACCCACTCCACATCCATGAAAACAATTCATGTGTTCGCCTGCCCATTCAAAAAAAAAAATAAAATAAAATAAAGTGTTGGATTAACTTATTTCTTTTATGTTTTCTCAACATAATTTATCTACGTTCTGGTTGCCTAATTTATGTATGTCAAATGAACATGATTTTTATATGTTGTATTTGCCTAATTTATGTATGTCAAATGAATATGATTTCAAATGATATATGTTGTATTTATGCTTTGGTAACACTTTATTATAACTGCACACTATAAAGCATTAGTTAAGCATTAGTAAACAGTCAATTCATCATTTATAAAGCATTAATAGATATTAATAAGCAGTTTATAAATACACCTATAAATGCTTTGTTTTGATTTATAAGCATAATATGTTTAATAATTGTATTTTCATACTTTATTAATCATCAATTTATCATTTCTAAATTAAGTATTACATTATTTACAAACCAGTTATTTAGGAGTTGTCAGTGGTTCATAAGATCATTTATAAAGTGTAAGTAAATGATTAATAAACTATTTAAACATACATTTATACATCTTATTATTTAGACGTATAGTAATAGTTACTCAGTGTGTTAATAAATGCTTTATTAATACATATTCCTACTGTAATTCATGATTAATTCAGGTAGTTATAAAACATTTAGTAGTTGTCAGTTAACTATTTTTGTGAGCTCATCTAAAGTGAGGACTATTCATGCCTCATAAAGCTTTACAAAGAAGATTTAAAGGCTCAGTGATCTTCTGCACTGCTGTTCTCTAATGTTTTAAAGTTAGTACTGAGGTAGTTTTGACACTGTGAAATATTTTATTACATTATTAATGTTTTATAAAAACATTATTTGTTGTATTTTGGCACTCCTGTAATCCAGTGTTGGCACTGGTAAAATTTTATTCAGCAATGTTTACACTTTACAGAAATGTATTTTTATATCAGATTGCAAAAGCTTACTTTCATTTTACTGCACAGTTATGTTTTCTGGAGGAGTACAGGGATTTTTACTTTCTGTGAAATTGCAGAGGTTTACTTTTAACTTTATATCAAGTTACCCATCGTAAAGTTTCATTTTTTTACTTGAAATAAATATTTCTATGTTCTGTATCCTTTTAAATCTTCTTTGTAAAGCTTTACGAGGCATGAATAGTCCTCACTTTAGATGAGCTCACAAAAATAGTTAACTGACAACTACTAAATGTTTAATAACTACCTGAATTAATCATGAATTACAGTAGGAATATGTATTAATAAAGCATTTATTAACACACTGAGTAACTATTACTATATGTCTAAATAATAAGATGCATAAATGTACATTTAAATTGTTTATTAATCATTTACTTGATTAGGTATCGACTAGGTAGAACAATTCTTCCGACAACTAAAGATAAATTCACAAATAAACTGCCTGATCTGTCTCACCTGCTCATTGTACCCAAACACACAAATGATCTTGAGAAAATTACTAGCAGTATGTGCACCACTTTCACTAGTACATTAGATACTGTTGCACCGATGAGATTAAAAAAGGTTAGAGAGAAAAATACTGTACCATGGTACAACAATATTACTCACGCTATCAAAAGAGAAACTCGTAATCTAGAACGCAAATGGAGACAAACTCGTTTAGAGGTCTTTAGAATCGCGTGGAAAGACAGCTCGTCCCGTTATAGAAAGACTCTAAAAGCAGCCAGGGCCGAGCATCTCCGCAAACTCATAGAAAATAACCAAAACAATCCAAGGTTCTTATTTAGTACAGTGGCTAGATTAACACAAAAACAGACATCACCAGAACAAAACATTTCATTACAGTTTAGTAGCGATGACTTTATGAATTTCTTTACTGAAAAAATCGAAAGCATCAGAAATACGGTTGTAAATGTACAACCCTTGACAGAGTTTTATGATTCAGCCTCAATTATCGTCCCTCAAGAACAGTTGCAGTGCTTTACAACTATAGGACAGGAAGAGCTAAATAAACTTATCACAGCGTCTAAACCAACAACATGTTTATTAGATCCAATACCCACTAAACTACTGAAAGAATTGTTACCTGTAGCAGAAGAGCCTCTTCTCAATATTATTAACTCGTCTTTATCTCTAGGTCACGTTCCAAGACCGTTCAAGTTAGCAGTTATTAAGCCTCTCATTAAGAAACCACAATTAGATCCAAATGTATTGGCAAATTACAGACCCATTTCAAATCTTCCATTTATATCGAAAATATTAGAAAAAGTGGTGTCGGTCCAATTGTGCTCCTTCCTGCAAAAAAATGCTATCTATGAAAAATTTCAGTCAGGATTCAGGTCTCATCATAGCACAGAAACTGCGCTCGTTAAAATTACAAATGACTTACTTCTAGCTTCTGACCAAGGCTGTATCTCAATACTAGTGTTACTTGATCTCAGTGCTGCGTTCGACACTATAGATCATAAAATACTCCTAGATCGACTACAGAATTACATTGGTATCCAGGGACAGGCATTACGGTGGTTTAGGTCGTATCTATCAGACCGTCACAATTTTGTTTATTTAAACGGGGAAAAATCTAAGATAACAATAGTAAATTATGGAGTGCCTCAAGGATTGTGTTAGGCCCTCTGCTATTTTCAATATACATGCTGCCACTTGGTAATATTATAAGAAGACATGGAATTAGTTTCCACTGCTATGCCGATGATACTCAATTATATATTTCAACACAACCAGATGAAAACTCTAAATTATCCAATCTGACAGAGTGTGTTAAAGAAGTAAAACATTGGATGACTAGTAATTTTCTTCTATTAAATTCAGATAAGACTGAAGTATTACTTATTGGGCCAAAAACCTGTACACAGAATCTCTCAGACTACAATTTGCATTTAGAAGGATGTACTGTTACTCCATCCTCGACAGTTAAAGACCTGGGTGTTATATTAGACAGCAACTTGTCCTTTGAAAATCATATTTCATATGTTACAAAAACAGCCTTCTTCCACCTCAGAAACATTGCTAAGATACGGAATATGTTATCTGTTTCAGATGCAGAAAAGTTAGTTCATGCTTTCATGACGTCTAGACTAGATTACTGTAATGCATTACTAGCTGGTTGTCCTGCTTCCTCAATAAACAAGCTACAATTGGTACAAAATGCAGCTGCTAGAGTTCTTACCAGGTCAAGAAAATATGATCATATAACACCAATTTTATCATCTCTTCACTGGTTACCTATTAAGTTCCGTATCGATTATAAAGTACTGCTAATGACCTATAAGGCTCTAAGTGGTTTAGCTCCTGTGTACTTAACCGACCTTTTATCGCCCTACAATCCTTCACGCTCTTTAAGATCACAAAACTCTGGACTTCTGGTTGTACCTAGGATAGCTAAGTCCTCTAAAGGAGGGAGAGCGTTTTCACATTTGGCTCCTAAACTCTGGAATAGCCTTCCTGATAATGTTCGGGGCTCAGACTCGCTCACCCAGTTTAAATCTAGATTAAAGACACATCTCTTCAGCCAAGCATTCACATAATCCATCTCATATCAGATCAATTGCACATGACTATCTTTGCTTAATGTTATGAACAGCAGCTATGCTAATTATTCTCCATTTGCTTTTCTGTTTTACCTCGGGACGCCCGTCCCGAGGTGACTAGAGAGTACATCAGTCTCAGTTTGGATCCAGCCTCTTAAGAAGACCTCAGATGACTAAAACTTTGGAAGAGACGGCGCCAACTCCTGCGATGACTTCAGAAGATGCAACATCTGGATCAACACGCACATTCACATTCTATAAATCCTAATTATTGTTAATATGTAATTCATTTTTCCAGGAGCTCTTTGCTTCTACCTCCAATTACATTGCTAACAGTGATTGTATGTTAATCGCCTAAATTATTACATTATTAGCTAACTGCAGTCTCCAAATTGTAATGTTGACATGCATTCTCTGTAAAGCTGCTTTGAAACGATATGTATCGTGAAAAGCGCTATACAAATAAATGTGAATGAATGAATTTACTTACACTTTATAAATGATCTTATGAACCACTGACAGCTCCTAAATAACTGGTTTGTAAATAATGTAATACTTAATTTAGAAATTATAAATTGATCATTAATAAAGTATAAAAATACATTTATTAAACACATTATAGATATGCTTATAAATCAAGAACAAAGCATTTATAGGTGTATTTACAAACTGCTTACTAATGTCTATTAATGCTTTATAAATGATGAACTAACTATTTGCTAATGCTTAACTAATGTTTCATAGCGTGAGTTATTCTAAAGTGTTACCTATGCTTTTTATCACATGACTTCATGTTAATTTAATATAAATGAAAACAATGGTGACAGTAAAAAAAAAAAAAAAAAACGCTTCGTGTTGCAATGCATGCTGGGAGCCGAGGATGAAGTTTGTACTAAGTTAGTATCCAGCATGCATTGCAGCATTAAGCCTTAAGAACTGTCACCATTGTTGTGATTCATATGTTGATTCTTGATGTCTGTATGAGTCAGCATGATGCAGAACAATTTATATAATCTGATTCACAGCACTGCTGGTTCTCATGCCGTAGAATCACTGTTCTACTATAATGAACAGCACAAAGCTAATAATTCATCAACCATTTCATTAGAGATTAAACTCTGAATAAGGTCAATGAATCAAGTTACTAAAAGATGCCTAACATCACTTAACCAATGCATATTTAAAAATTCAACAACCTCCCCATTGCCATTTTTTCTGTGTAGTTAACAACTTATTTACACTGTAAGTATTTTAGAACTAAGGGTAACTTATTCTATTATTATGATAATCTTACGTTTGGGAGCAATTTAGCGAGAACATACACTGTGTAGCATTTTTGTAATAATAGTGTACCAATACATAAAGGCTTTTTTTTTTTTTTTTTTTTTTTTAATTATGGGGTACATATCAGTGCATTTATACAGTTTTTATTTTTATTATTATTATTTTATTTTTTATTTTTTTATAGCAAAAGTGCAGCTGTTTTAGTGTTTCAAGACAAGTAAAACTAAAATCATTGCAAGTTTATTTATTTATTTATTATTATTATTATTATTATTATTTTAAATATTGGGGAAATATACTTTTGTTCCATGTAGTTACAGGGTAAGTGGTGCTTGTTACCCTCTTGTTCCATGAAGTTACAGGGTAAGTGTGACATTGTGGGCTGTAAATTAAAGTGGTTCTTGTTACCCTCTTGTTCCATGAAGTTACAGGGTATGTGTGACATTGCAGGCTGTAAATTAAACTGGTGTTTGCTACCCTCTTGTTTCATGAAGTTGCAGGGTAATTGTGACATCTGCGGACTGCACATTAAAGTGGTGCTTGTTACCCTCTTGTTTCATGTAGTTACAGGGTAAGTGTGACATCTGCGGACTGTAGCCTAAATTAAAGTCGTGATTGTTAAGCCAAGTATACACTACAGGACTTTAAACATTGGCAGATCGCTGTGCTGTTCAGATTACGTGACTTGCTGTGGAGTCTTGAAGTCGTTGTGGTGTTCACACTGCGTGACACTATGTAAATGATCTGCAACAGGAGGTTACACACTACACGAGCTGACGACAACTGTCACCCAACGACTTTATTTGAAAATGGATGTTGGGAGGAAATTAGATTAAATTTTGAATTAAATTTAATTAAAATTGAAATAACCCTTTCACACATAAGTTTAAAACATTCTGGCTGACCTCCCAGAGTTAAGGCGACTGTTATTTTAGAACGTTTCCCATTATTGTTCCCATAACGATGCGTCATGATTGTCACGTGACACACTGCGGCCAGTCGCCACACTGTATGACAGATGTATTGCTTTTCTCATCATGTCATCAACTATCTGATATTCCGATTCTCAAATATGTGCAAGTGAGTGTTTTGTCATCTAAAAACCTATATAATGACCTTGATCTTAATATATATAACGTGAATTCATCCATTTGTCCTGAAATACATGTGGCCGGTGAACTGGGAGAACAATAGAGTGAGTGAGATTTATAGTTACTTACACAATGCACATCTGATATGAATAAACGTTGGCAAATTATATTTGAATGGATTGTTATTGCTGCTTCCATAGACATCAGTGTCTATTTCATTGGTTGTTGCGTTGCGACACACGTGACACCACAGGAGATTGAGTCGGCCGACAGCTCCAGATATTTAGCATGCTAGATATTTGTCTGGTGTCTGCGAGGTGTCTTTGATGAGTCATTGAGTAGTTCACACATGAAGATTGGCGAGCGCCGATCACCTGCTGATTTTCCCCCAATCACAGCCCGACCTGTCGGCGTGCTCGTTAACTTGCAAATTGGGCTTAAATTAAATCAGGCTTAAAATCCTGTAGTGTAAACTTGGCATTACCCTCTTGTTCCATGTAGTTACAAGGTAAGTGTGACATTGCGGGCTGTAAATTAAAGTGGTGCTTGTTACCCTCTTGTTTCTTGTAGTTACAAAGTAAGTGTGAAATTGCGGGGTGTAAATTAAATTGGTGCTTGTTACCCTCTTATTTCATGTAGTTACAGGGTAAGTACAATAAAAATACATACACAATCTGATAACACTGACTCTGAAACCTTTATTCGAAAAACAACCTAATTCAAAACAAATTTATTTATTCATTATTATAATTTTTTTAATCAAATTTTCATTTCAAATGCTAAAATCCTGACAGAAAGTAACACGTTTTGTCTCTTTTCTTTTTTTTTTTTCTGGCTTCTTCCTCCTCTTGTTCCTCTTCTTCTTGTTCCTTGTTTCCACTGATGAATCTTAAGAAGGAATCCCATGTCTTGGCTATTCTGTATTTTGTATTAAATGAAAATACAGTACACCCAGAATTGTTCTCATAATTTATTTATCATTTTGCTTCCAGCTGTCACCAGCACGTGCATGAGAGTTAAGTTCACGTAAACCTGTTGTGAAACGCAACGTGAAGTGTGACATAAGCACACTGTGAAACTCAAGCGAGAACTTGCATCTCTGTTCTACTGTCTTGTTTCTCAATGTTATTATTTGTTATTGTTTGTATTTTGTTGCAAGCATAAAAAAAAAAAACTGACGGCATCAGACATCCGTGTGACTTTTCGCTTGGGTTTCTCGGTGCGCTTACGTCACACTTCACATTACATCAAGCATGAACTCAACCCTCTCATGCATGCGCAGGTGACAGTTCGTCGGAAGCGATAGTCTACAGTTCAAAAAGTTTAAAATATTGGTATTTCTCTTACAAACACTTATCGTTTCACTTCAGAAGACATAGATTCATCCATTAGGGTCGTATGGATTGCCCTCATTATTGCTGTATGTGCTTGATGCTTCAACCTTTAGGAACCCATGAACTTGCATTAGCAGAGATTATTTATTTTTCTAAAAACCTTCATTTGTGTTCATCTGAAGAAAGAAAGTTGTATACATCTTGGGTGGCATGAGGTTTACCTGAGTAAATGGTGAGGACTTTAGCATTTGAAATGAAATGTTGATTTAAAAAAAAAAAAAAGTTTTAAATGAATAAGTAGTGTTGTAAATCTGTTTTGAAATAAATTGTTTTTCAAATAAAGGTTTCAGAGTCAGTGATGTCAGATTGTATGCATGTACAGTACTTCATAAAACAAGAGGATAACAAGCACCACTTGAATTTACAGCCCACAATGTCACACTTATCTTGTAACATGGAACAAGAGTATATTTTCCCAGTATTTAAAAAAAAAAAAAAAAAAAAAAGTTGCAGTAGTTTTAGTTTTACTTGCCTTGAAACACTTGCCAAACTAAATCAGTGCACTTTTGCTATCAAATAAATAAATAAATAATACTGTATAAATGCACTGATATGTACCCCGTAATTTTAATAAAGCCTTCATGTTGTCACAATGTATGCAGGTGGACCGATGAAGGCAGAAGAATCAGGTCCAGCGACTACGGGCCAAAGCCCCCCTGGTGGCTTCAGGGCAACTGTGCACGATGGGCAATATGCATTTAAACCAAGTAAATGTAAAAAGACTATTTTAAAATTTTAGTATAACACATTTACTGCAGCAGCTGGTGCCACTATGACCACAAGCCACAATAGCCACACCCATGATGTTATTTAAATTTAGATGAATTTCATGTCATAGGATGTCATAGGTCACGTTCAAATGAGTGCAAATATATCTTTTGCAGCTCAAAATTTTGTAATTCCAGTATTTATCTTAAGGTTTTTTTATATCTTTATTAACATAATTATTAACCTATTGTCACAGTCACCGTCTGTCTCACCTTCCCCAGACTCCATTTCCCAGCATCCCTCTGGTTCCTCACCTGCACTCAGTCACCAATCACCTGCACCTGCAAGCCATCCACTCACCAAACACACACTATAAGGACTCTCACTCCCTGCACCACAGTGTCTGGTCTCGTCAATGGAAAGAACAATGTCTATGGAAAGCACAACGTCTATGGCAAGCACTACATCTCACGTACCTGGACTCCTTACCTGTTACTCACCTGAGATTCCCGTATCTTCTTCCATCCGTCTTCCGCCGTCTCACCAGGCCCGAGCCCTCGGTCAAGTTGACCGCCGCCACGCCTGAGCCCTCGGTCAAGATGGCTACCGCCACACCTGAGCCCTCTGTAGAGATGGCCGCCGCCATGCCTGAGCCCTCTGTCAAGATGGCCGCCTCCACGCCTGAGCCCTCGGTCAAGATGGCCGCTGCCACACCCGAGCCCTCAGTCAAGATGGCCGCCGCCACAGCTATGAATCTCTTCCTCATCCAGGATTCGGTCCCTGACCACAGTCCAGTGATGATTCCAGTCCCTTACCACAATCCAGAGGCGACTCTTTTCTTTTGTCCCGAGTCCAAAGGCGACTCTCTCCCTCGTCCCGAGTCCAGAGGCGACTCCCGTCCTCGTCCCAAGTCCTATGATGGCTTCAGCTCCTAGCCCAGAGGACCTTTTAATACCTGTCATGGCATTAGCATTTATGTGTGTCTGGGCAACACACACATCGGCACCAGTCCCTGAGTCAGACCCAGTCCAAGAACCCGCTCCAGTCCATGAACCCGCTCTAGTCCATGAGCCCACTCCTGTCCCTGAGCCCGCTCCAGATTCAGCTCCAGTCCGAGCCTGCTCCAGTCCCTGAACCCGCTCCAGGCTCCGCTCCAGCCCACAAGCCTGCTCCAGCCCACGAGCCCGCTCCAGGCTCCGCTCCAGCCCACGAGCCCGCTCAAGAGTCTTCTCTAGCCCAAACACCCAGAGTCTCGGCCAAGTATTTTTTGCCTGGGGTCTGGGCCAAGGCCATGGAACCCAAAGGGCCTGACCCGCCATGGTATCCCAAAGAGCCTGCCCTGCCGTGGCGTCCCGAAGAGCCTGACCCGCAGTGGCCTCCCGAACGGCCGGCACCGCCGTGGCCTCCCGAAGGCTTCCGGAAGGGCCTACTCCACCATAGTGCCCTGAAGCCCCTGATCCGCCATGGCTCCGTCCTGGAGTCTTCACATCTACCTGCACCATCACTCTCCTGTGAAGACTCCAGGACGCCCACCCTTACCTGTTACTCACCTGAGATTCCCGTATCTTCTTCCATCTGTCTTCTGCTGTCCGTTCCCCGTGGATCCTTCACCTGCAGAGACATTCATCTATTAATCCACCAGCTAAGTGACTGTTCCAAAGTGCTTGTTCATTGATTTACCCGCATTCTCCATTTGCCAGTGTCCGTGCCTCTGTTTAAATAAAACACCTGTTGATCACTTACCTGTCTGCCTCCGTCTGTGTGCCTGACAGATAGCCATCCCAAAAAAAATTGACAAAGGCTTTTTGAATTGCAATCAGTAGTTCTTCAGGAGGATCCAACACTGTAAATCTGTGCCACAACATTGAGGCTGCTAAATTATTAACAATTAAACATCTGCCTCTATAAGATAACTTTGGGAGGATCCATCTCCACTTCTGTAGTCTCCCCACAACTTTGTCAACCAGACCTTCCCAATTCTTTTTCATATAAATATCAGATCCTAAATATATTCCTAAAAGTTTAAAACCATTTGTAATCCATTTACATTTTTGCGGAAGTTGAGGAGGGTCCATATTTCGCCACTCGCCTAGTAGCAGGGATGTATACTTGTCCCAGTTAGAAGTCAAGGCAGCCATATCCTCTGTGTTTCTAATAAATACAGTTATGTCATCAGCATAAGCTGTAAGTTTAACAGGTGGGATTTCTAAAAACCTGGGAACACCAAATCCAGATAATCGTTTCCTTAAGTATAACAGCAAAGGCTTGATAGAAATTGAATATAAAAGTCCAGAAAGAGGGCATCCTTGCTGTATTACTGCGAAAGGTCTGGTTAAACAACCATTAATCCTGAGCATACTAGGCCAAAGGCCTTCAGAATCTTTAGTAAATATAAATGTGTGTGTATTTAGTAAATATAAATTGTCTGTTGCACACACACACACACACACACACACACACACACAGAGAGAGTGTGTGACTGAGAGAGTGAGGGGAAGGACAGACATAGAGAGACTCAGAGAGTGAGATTCAGAAGATTTAACAATATTTTACACAAAAAATAAAATCTAAACGGTGACAAAGTAGTGAAATGTGTTTTTAATGACTGTAAATTAGAAAGTTGTCCGGCTTGATGAGATCAGTATGTGTACCGTGTTTGGTGACTGTAGAAAAACTAACCCCCCCACTTTTGTCAAAAGGTGGCGCTATAGAGCCCGTCCTTCCTGCCCATTTATAAGGCTTTCCCCATGTCTACTGGACGACATCTCTGATGTGTGTCGAGTTTCATTTAGCATGCTAAGAATCTCAAAAACACCCAAAAAGATTGACATGTTGCCACAGCAACAGTATTTAAGATATCAAGAATCCTTTCACATGTCTACATCTGCTGTGTTTTGACATTATACAGATGAAGTTTGAAGCAAATCGGGTAAAAATAAGTGGGTGATTTTAAAGCATTTTTAAAAGTGACATACATCCTGCTACCAGTTGGTGGTGCTATAAGTTTGACTCACAATAATCACATCCATGTGATTAGCCTCTTACAAGAACACACAGATGAAGTTTCATCCAAATCAGTCAATGTATGCAGAAGTTATAACTCACTTCCTGTTTCTCTTTTCTCGCCATAAATTCATTTCAACGCCACGGCCAAACAGTTCAAAAATCCTCTCACAATTTACCATCCTCAATGTCTTGCTGACCGAGAATGGTGGATATCAGATATATCCCTTAGGAGGAGTATATCAAATTCCAGAGCATCCGTTTTCCAAACAACCCTAAATAGCTGACTTCCTGTTGGGCGGATGTATTGACATAGAGTGCAAAAGTTGTTCAGCCCGATGACATCTATATGCATCTAGTTTCATACAAATACGTGCTCGTATGTGTCCAAGATTTCAGACTGCATTCAAGGGGGCACCGCAGAGCCCCCCTGCCACACTCATGTACCAGCTTTGGACCGGCCCCAGTGGCCGTGGATTCTAACCTGTGTGCAAATTTTTATAAGAGTTTTTGAGCATGTTAAGGGCCAAAAAATCCCCCAAAACCCTGACGAAAAACAACAAGAAGAATCAGAATAATCCTAAGGGAAACCATAGGGCCTATAATAGTGTACCAATACATGTGACCATTCCAGGCTCATTAGAAAAACGTAACTGTGGGAACATTTTTGCAAAGCGAAAATACAGTGGGTACAGAAAGTATTCAGACCCCCTTAAATTTTTCACTCTTTGTTATATTGCAGCCATTTGCTAAAATCATTTAAGTTCATTTTTTTCCTCATTAATGTACACACAGCACCCCATATTGACAGAAAAACACAGAATTGTTGACATTTTTGCAGATTTATTAAAAAAGAAAAACTGAAATATCACATGGTCCTAAATATTCAGACCCTTTGCTGTGACACTCATATATTTAACTCAGGTGCTGTCCATTTCTTCTGATCATCCTTGAGATGGTTCTACACCTTCATTTGAGTCCAGCTGTGTTTGATTATATTGATTGGACTTGATTAGGAAAACCACACACCTGTCTATATAAGACCTTACAGCTCACAGTGCATGTCAGAGCAAATGAGAATCATGAGGTCAAAGGAACTGCCTGAAGAGCTCAGAGACAGAATTGTGGCAAGGCACAGATCTGGCCAAGGTTACAAAAAAATGTCTGCTGCACTTAAGGTTCCTAAGAGCACAGTGGCCTCCATAATCCTTAAATGGAAGACGTTTGGGATGACCAGAACCCTTCCTAGAGCTGGCCGCCCGGCCAAACTGAGCTATCGGGGGAGAAGAGCCTTGGTGAGAGAGGTAAAGAAGAACCCAAAGATCACTGTAGCTGAGCTCCAGAGATGCAGTCGGGAGATGGGAGAAAGTTGTAGAAAGTCAACCATCACTGCAGCCCTCCACCAGTCGGGGCTTTATGGCAGAGTGGCCCGACGGAAGCCTCTCCTCAGTGCAAGACACATGAAAGGCCACATGGAGTTTGCTAAAAAACACCTGAAGGACTCCAAGATGGTGAGAAATAAGATTCTCTGGTCTGATGAGACCAAGATAGAACTTATTGGCCTTAATTCTAAGCGGTATGTGTGGAGAAAACCAGGCACTGCTCATCACCTGTCCAATACAGTCCCAACAGTGAAGCATGGTGGTGGCAGCATCATGCTGTGGGGGTGTTTTTCAGCTGCAGGGACAGGACGACTGGTTGCAATCGAGGGAAAGATGAATGCGGCCAAGTACAGGGATATCCTGGACGGAAACCTTCTCCAGAGTGCTCAGGACCTCAGACTGGGCCGAAGGTTTGCCTTCCAACAAGACAATGACCCTAAGCACACAGATAAAATAACGAAGGAGTGGCTTCACAACAACTCTGTGACTGTTCTTGAATGGCCCAGCCAGAGCCCTGACTTAAACCCAATTGAGCATCTCTGGAGAGACCTAAAAATGGCTGCCCACCAACGTTTACCATCCAACCTGACAGAACTGGAGAGGATCTGCAAGGAGGAATGGCAGAGGATCCCCAAATTCAGGTGTGAAAAACTTGTTGCATCTTTCCCCAAAAGACTCATGGCTGTATTAAATCAAAAGGGTGCTTCTACTAAATACTGAGCAAATGGTCTGAATACTTAGGACCATGTGATATTTCAGTTTTTCTTTTTTAATAAATCTGCAAAAATGTCAACAATTCTGTGTTTTTCTGTCAATATGGGGTGCTGTGTGTACATTAATGAGGAAAAAAAAAAAAGAACTTAAATGATTTTAGCAAATGGCTGCAATATAACAAAGAGTGAAAAATTTAAGGGCGTCTGAATACTTTCCATACCCACTGTACGTAGCGCCATGTACGTTTTATGACAGTTTCAATGTGAAATGTCCACTGAGTGGTGCTAAAAGGGGGTTCAGTTTTTTTCCAAAACAGATGAGCATATATATTACGTTGGTTTTGTACGTATCACCGCAGTTCTGATTTGAAATGTCCAGTGAGTGGCGCTAAAAGTGTAATGCTCCATTACGTTTTAAAATAACGTACCATCTACACTACACCTAAACCAACCCGATAGTGTTAACAAAAGCAAATGTGACATAAAAACGCATTCGTAAGCATGCCGTTTTAGCTTGTTTTTAATCTCTCATATTTGAGCTCTTTTGCAAGGACACGTGAAAACAAGTCTTTATTGATCCATAATCTGACCCTGTCATCCTAACTGTGTATGAAAACGATTAAAAGTGCTTCCTGTTTTACTGCCTTTAGTGTTTTGCATTTTGCAAAAATTTTCCCACAGGTACGTTTTTCCATGAGATCAGGTTGCAGCCGACACATGTACTGATTACACTATCATTACAAAAAGCTACTCAATGTTCTCACCAAATTGCTCCCAAACATAAGATTGTTGCCTATCATAATAGTAGAATAAGTACCCCTTAGTTCTAAAAACCTTACAGTATAAATAATTTGTTAATTTTCCTGGTTGTTACTGCTTTATTCCCCAAACTTTATATATTATTCCCTTATACTGTACCTACACATTCATACTTTATAGGTACACTATAATTACTGAAAGGTACGCTGTAAATTCATTTTACTTACTCATTACTTTCCAGGCTATAATCTAAAGCATTACCAAATTTAGAAAGAGAATCCAATCCAATCCAAGTCGTCTCATTATACATGTGTTTCTCACTCTACTTGCTAATCCTTAATTTGTCACAATGTAACCAAAATGTTTTTACCAAAATGATCCAAAATGATCCCGTGAGTGCTTGTCCATTTCCAGAAATAGGATTTATTATTAATAATAATCATTATTATTAGCCTAATAATCATCGGTGCAGATCCCGTGGGTTCCATTTCTAGAAAAGGCCAAACACTCACGGAAAAAAACAAGATACTCTCCCATTGTAACCAATCAAAAAGTCAATTAAGATTCAGGAATCTTTCTGATTAGTGGTTCTCTCATAGGGTCCTTGCGGGTCATAATACACACAATTTTACCATTATGTTCAACGTTACAACATAATGATAACAACCTGGCACAAAATCTTGTGCTTTCTGTTTTTTGCAAGATGACAAATTGCATTTTAATTAACAACATGTAAATAATGTGTTTTTGTTTGGTTGGTAATGCATTTTCTGTCTGTCTCTCTTTGCGAGACACAAATAACTTTTGTGTAATGAATTCATAAAGCGCAACATCGCACAGAGAAAAAGACAGTAGCCTACTCTTGAAAAATTAATACCATGTAGCCTATAATTAATTGTATGGAATGTGGGCACCTACCAGTAGAAACATAATTTGGCACATATCATCATTATTATTATTATTATTATTACCAATTATTATTATTATTTTACAACATTATTGTTTTACTAGCCTACATTATCATGTAAATCTACTGTAAAAGTAGTAAATGTAACTGATAGGTGAGCCATAGTCGATCACTCAGCACAGATTTCTAAAATGAGGGACAGGCCACAAATCCATGAGTGCAGTTTACAAAACCGTGTGAATGGATTGTGAAAGTGTGCGCATGGATTATGAATTTTTGGGTACAGATTGAAAAAACAAAGGTACGGTTTACAAATCTGAACACACGGATTGGAAATTCATGGGTACGGTTTGTTAAACCGAGGGAACAATTTAAGAATCTGTCAGTAAGGTTTATAAACTGAGGGGACTGATTGCAAAACTGTGGCCATGGATTTGCGGGCCTCTTTTTTTTTTCTCTTCTCTCCTCGAGGTGACTTCCCGGGTTCTGTAGTTAACAGATTGGCATTAAAAAAAATAATAATAAAAGGGTCAATAAATCAATTTAACATCAAATCAGTTAACCAAGATTTTTAATACAATAAAAATAAATAAATAAATAAATAAATCATTTCCTTTTTGATTTAAACATTTATATTTTTAATCACATTTTTGATTGGTATTGCAAATACTTGTTATACAGTACATTTCTTGTGCAGCTATTGATTAGAATTAGTCACTGAGGACTTACATTCTGAAACTGAAATTAAAAATATAATAAACAAAGTATTTAAGGTTAGGAATCAATGCATACAATTTTATCAGTGGCTGTGATCATGGCAACAAGTAATATGAATAAGTTTTCCCCTTTGGGGTGATAGTATCATGGAAACACCTTTGAACCACATATTAAAAGGTGAGGGCTGGTAAAAATTCTTCAGTGAAGACTGACTTTATCAAGCAACATATGAATCAGATCTTTAAAGCAATAAATCAACTACCTTAGTAATAACAGAATACATCTGCAGTAAGTATGTGCCGCTTTATTAGACATTCAACTAATACTAGGTAACTACCAAGTATTTCAAAACTATACAGCATGTTTCTAAGACCATTGACATTTCTATTTATATGTAATACATACATTAAAGTGTTTCCATGTTTTGCAAAAATTCTGATTGATTTTCCATATTAGCACATGTAAAATAGTGTGGACTGTGAAATTTGTTCAGACAACAAGCCCTGTAAAACACACAAAAAAAAAAAAAAAAAAAAAAAATCATAGGATGCAAAGTTTCTGATCATTAAAATCATGCATTTTACTTTCCTAAAGCTCATAAACAGTATTTCCGTGAGATGTCTGGTTGTTACTCTGTTTGCAGGTTTTGTGTAGAACAAGCAATGGACAACCTGACATTCAGAAACAGCATTCTTCTAGTGGAGGGACTTCAAGTTACACCTCAGTCTACCTATGTTGTTTTCATCCTGCTTCTTTTGGTTTATGTCTTTATAATGGTTTCCAATATTGCACTTGTAATTCTGATCTCAACAGAGAAGAATCTTCATCATCCTATGCATTTCCTGTTCTGTAACTTGCCACTGAATGATATATTAGGGACCACTGTCATTTTACCACGCTTATTGCAGGACATTTTAAAAGAAACTTCAGAGCGGTATATCACATATGTGGAGTGTGTAGTTCAAGCCTATTTTGTGCATATTTTTGTAGCAGCATGTCACTATGTTCTTATAATTATGGCTTTTGACAGATATGTGGCTATATGTAATCCATTGCGATACACGGCAATAATGACCAATAAAATGGTTATTAAACTATCAGCATCAGCCTGGGGGCTGTCAGTACTTATGGTATCAATTCTGATAGGACTCACTGTGCGTCTGTCTCACTGCAGATCTAAAATTGAAAACCCTTTCTGTGACAATGCCTCACTTTTTAAACTGTCCTGTGAGGATGGTGTGGTTGTTAATAATGTGTATGGAATCATTTATACTGTGGTTTTATTTACCTTCTCAATTTTGTCTGTATTTATAACATATGGCAAGATTGCTACTGTATGCATAACCAGCAAAAACAAAGCACTCAACAGCAAAGCCATAAAAACCTGCAGCACTCATTTAGCTGTTTATTTAATCATGCTTGTTTCTGGCTCCACTTTTATTTTTCTTCATCGTTTCCCTCTCTACTCTGAGAGCAGGAAACTAGCTAGTATAATGTTTCACATTGTGCCACCAGGATTAAATCCTTTAGTATATGGTTTACAAACCAAAGAAATAAGACAGAAGTTTGTAAAATTTTGGTGCAGAGAAAAAGGAACGTCTTAATTTATTATGTCATTAAATTAATATTCATTGGTATCAGCACTTAATGTGTAAAGTCAGTAACTGGAATACATACAAAGCAGTAGTCTTTAGTAACTTCTTTGTAACTTGAGAACTTATTTTAGTACTTAGAATTTAAACCAGTGTCCTCACATGGCAAGGTTTTACAATATTTTTATTACAGTAAAGGATCTACGTATATACCCTAAATTGTACTGAACATAATTTCTTGTACACTTTTTCATTTAGAAAATCTACTGAATAAAATAAGTTTCTTAATCGAGTATGTATCATTATCGCACCTCACAAAAATCAAATGCTAAAGGGATAGTCCTTCTTTGAGTTTAGCAAAACTCTGATGTTTCAGTTTTTATAATTAAAAAACAAACAAACAAACAAACAAACACAAAAACATTTAATATATTGTTTGTATACTACAGAAGGCAGGAACAATACATACAATAGGTTCTACACCAACTATCAAGTCATTTCCTCAATATTAATTTATTTTCAAATAATTTTAACCAGATCATATTCATTAATATTAATTCAGAATATAGACAAATCTTATATTACTGTAATTGTCTAGATTGGCAATATGTTTAATCTGCCCTATATTAAACCATTATTTTTTCTATTTGAAAAAAAAAAAAAAATAATAATAAAAACAGAACATGAATCTATAATTTCGCCACTTCTATAATTCTGAGTGACATCAAAAACCACAACTGCTTCAAACAGTTATAAATGTCACAATCAGCTGCTGGGTCATTATTTAGTAGAACAAAATAACTACATGATGTTTCTCTGTCTCTGTCATTCACTCTGATAAGCAGTTTAAATGACTGCATTGACAAGTTTCTATTCCGCACACACCTGCTCCCGCTTAAAATTCACTCTGTGTTCCCCCGCTATCCGCTTATAATGAATTTCTAACGGGTCCCACTAAATTTAGTTCCCTTTCGAAAGGGAACTCTACACTGCGTTTTACCGCATATGGGGAACGTCACTCGTGAACCGGTGTCTGAAAGCCAAGTATCAAATCTCTCCAATCCTATTGGCCGGCGACAGCCTATGACGTCATATAGCGCAACCCGGGAGTATATAAGGAGCGCCTAGACAACCAGTCAGTATTTTTTTGTCTTTCGGGACTGTTTTGTCTGATCACGATTTAATTGAATCTGGTAAGGAAACTTTGTATTATGTCTGACAAACATTTCAGGAAGTGTGCTGACCCGTGTCCAAGGTTTTTGACACTCGAGGACACACACAACCTGTGCATTTTCTGTCTGGGGGAGGAGCACGCACAGACAGTGCTTGAAGGCGCTGTCTGTGTTAACCGTGAGCGTTTTCCTATGAAAATGCTCCGTTCTCGTTTGGCACTCTTCTCGAGGGGAGAGGCGTCAACATCTGTGCCTGGTGGTTCTGGCCCCACTCGTGCTGAGGCAGAGCGGCGGCTGAAATCATGGGGCTCGCAGGTGGAGCTCGCTGAGGAGTTTGAGAGAGGTGTAAATCCCAGCGGCTGACGAGGATGAGCTGCTGGATGACAATGACGTCCTGTCATTGACGTCATCGGTTCCAGCAGCGAGTGCTCTTCAGGCTTCTAGCCCTAGAGAGCAGGAGATGGTGGTTGAAGAGGAAGCTGGTGAGCCTGTTGAATCTTCAAAGCCTCCCTGCCCTGCGTATGCTGAGCTGCTGGAGGTTATGGAACGTGCTTCTGGCAGGCTGCAGCTTGGTCTTCGGTCTTCGAGCCGCAGGAAGGTAAGCTGGGTCTATATTTATGTTTTAAAATATCTTGACCTTGTTTTCCTGTATAGTTTTTCCTGAGCATGTAGTTGGAAAAAGAATAGGGGTTTTGTGGGCACTGTAGTTTTATTAGGTTGGCTGGAACGATTTATTATTACTGTGCTAGCCACAAAATGGCCGCCTCTCAGCCACCTTTGATGGAGTAGCTTCTCCTCTGGTTTTAGCTAGAGTAGGTTTGAGCTAGCACTCTTTACTTCAGATAGATCTAATGTGTAGTGTTGGCCTCTTGGGCCGCCTGGCATTGTTTGCTTGTTGAGCTTTACTGTTAAGTTCCTCTTCTCTGGTTGAGTTCAGAGGTTAAGCCCAGGCAGATCTATGCTTAGTGTGGCCCTGTAGGCCCACAGCTTAGCGGCCTAGGCTAGAACTAGGGTTTAGGTGATTTACTAATGCAAAATTCACCCTTTATTGTTACTGTCCCTTGTCAGGTTGTATAGTTCCTAGTTCTGGCCTCCTCCTGTTGGAGTTGTTAGGCCATATGCCCTTTTTCCCCCTTGTTTATAGTGTCACCTACACATGGTTAGATAGCAGCTAGGGTAGCAGGCTGTCACTAGCCTCCCTGATGCTGTTGTCTCAGGTGGTAGGCCCTTATCTTTGTTTAGATAAGTATATGCTATGTTGCTTAGGCCCCACTTTTCTAGAACTACATTCATACTGAATTGTCTTTCCCCTGAGCCCCTTGAATTAATATTCAAGCTTGAGGTTACTGTTAGCTTGGTTAGCTCCCGTTCCCTAGGGTCCAGTACAGATGTGGTTTTCTGTTTGGTGAGAGCATCCATTCTTTCAGAATGGTATGTATGAATGGCAAAGCATTTTGTCTGCTTTGGGTTCTAGCTTTTGCCCTACACTTGTGTGAGCTTAACTCCTTGCTGCCACAGGTTAGCACCTGTTCTTATGTGTAGTAGGCTTATTTTTCAGCCTCTGTTAGAGCATGGTGACTATCTGTACTGCCCTTGCTTTCAGGGTTGTTGGTGTTTCTGAGTACATGACCTGATGGATTGCATAGCTCAGGTTGAGTGATAGGGAACCTCACTTTAGTTTGGTCCTTTTTTAGCTCCCTTAGAGTTTATCACTGCCACAACGGCTTATTGTGTCCATGGAGTTGAAGGCTCGGGTAATCTGAGCCTCCTTCTAGCGATAACTTCTAGCGATAACTTGTGATAGTTGTGATAACTATCTAACGATAGCTTGTGGTTTCACAAGTGTTGTTGGTAGATGTTCATGAGTTTTGCTCACTTAACTTAGCACTGCCACAGGTTTATGCCCGTGTCTGTCTGAAGTAGTAGGCCGCTTCAGGCCTCCTTCAGACCATGGTAGCATATTTTATTATGCCCCCTTTCTGTTAGGGCTAGGATGTATAGATACTTTGCCTGTTGGATTGTGTAGACTTAAGCTCAGGTTGAGTTAAGCTAGTTGACCACATTTGTTTGTTGGGTCTTATAAGCTGGTTGCCTTTGAGCTTGGTCACCTGTAAAACCACTAGCTGACGCCACGTGTCTTTAAAGTCGCAGGCCCTGCTTGGGCCTCCTTCATTTACATGTTGGCACAGTTTTGTGTTGGTTTTGCTATTACTGCCACTGGCTATGCCCGTATCCGATATAGCAGGCCTGGTTTGGGCCTCTCTCAGAGCATACAGGCGGGGTTTGTACTCCTCTTGCTTTAGGAAGTAAAAGGTGTTTTACTGAGTAAATAGCCTGTTGGCTTGTGTTGTATTGTTAGTTTTAGTTGAGCTAAATAGTTACCTCTCTAAGTAAGTCTGGTTCTTTTATGGCTCCTAGAACTTTAGTTGCCATTAGCTGGCGCCACGGGCCTGCGAGTTGTAGGCCCTCTGGGCCTCCTTTGAGAGCACGTCGGTGTATGTCGTTGTACTCCCCTTGCTGTAAGAGTAAAAGGTGTTTTACTGAGTACATTGCTGAGTGGCCGTTGGCTCAGGTCGAGTTTATCTAGTTAACCTTACTGTGGTTCGGTTTTTCTTAAGTTTTGCTCCCTTGGGCTTGAAACACTGCCACGAGCTGACGCTATGTGCCTGTCTGAAGTCGTAGGCCCTCCTTTGGGCCTCCTACAGATCACGATGGCGTATGATGTACTCCTCTTGCTTTAAGAGTAAAAGGTGCTTTTACTGAGTACACTGCTTGTCGGATTGTGTTAGGTGGACTGTTTTTGTGGGCACTCTACAGTCTTATCTGCTGGCTTAACTCGGTTTCATTCTGAATGAGTGTTATGTTTGTGGTTCTTGCTTTCAGCAAGCTAGCTGTTCGAGGTGTGTGGCCTTAACAGGCCGCCCTTGAAGCTTTTCCACCCCTAAGTCTGGGGGTTGGAATTTAAGCAGATTTGACATGTAGCTTCACATGTTGGCCTTTAGCAAGACTGCTGTGTTATGTATATTTCTACTTGGTGTGTAACTATTGTCATGTGGTAGGCCCTTCTTAGGCCTCCATGAGTTTGTGCCTACAGTTCGGTCTATCTGTTAGGTTGAGCTTTGTACTCCCCTTGTTAGGGTCGTCCTCTATAGTGCTTAGCTCCCTAAGCTGGTTATTGGTTGAAGGCCTCCATGAGGCCTTCCGTTTGAGATCCAGTCCCAGGCTGGTTAATGTGCTCCCCTTGTCACTCTTACTGGATATCTTCTCTGAAGAATGCGTTGTTGAGGCTCTGTGTTCAGACAGGTTGCTGGCCAAGACTAGGTTGTTATCGGACTGGGTCGGCCTCCCTGGTGGCATTTGGGGTGACTTGTCCCCCTTCTAGTGACTGGCTGGGGTTCCTTCTGGCCCCCTGGCTACATTCCCTTAGAGGGACCCTCTTTCCTCGGAAGGTTCGGTCCCAGAAGCATTGGAGCGGCCTTGGTAGGCCTTCTGCGGAAGGCTTCTTTGAGGCTTATAGCTTGGCCGTAGGAAATGCTGTCACTGACAGCCTTTTTTTGACCTGAGGGGGAGTTGCTCTGGCGTTTCATGTGAAACTGCTAGTTGATGTTTGTCTAGCCATCTTCTTGGCATGCACTCCCCTCAAGCATGGCGGCGTGGGTATATCGTTCCCCATATGCGGTAAAACGCAGTGTAGAGTTCCCTTTCGAAAGGGAACGTCTCATGTTACGTATGTAACCATGGTTCCCTGAGAACAGGGAACGAGACACTGCGTTCCTTGCCATGCATCGGGGCTGCCTGCTAACAGTCCCTTCAGACGATAAGATACTGACTGGTTCTCTAGCCGCTCCTTATATGCTCCCGGGTCGCGGTTTATGACGTCATAGGCTGTCGCCGGCCAATAGGATTGGAGAGATTTGATACTTGGCTTTTTAGACACCGGTTTAAGAGTGACGTTCACCATATGCGGTAAAACGTTCCCTGTTCTCAGGGAACCATGGTTACATACATAACCTGAGATGTTTCCAGAATCTCACATTTAAAGTTCCCATAAAGAAAGAGAGACTGGAGATAACAAATATAAAATATTGGCTATACAAGAATTTTATTTGTTATTTGTCTTATGATACTGGCAACACCGTGTAAAATGTTACAAAGAAAAATATGCTAAATTAAATATGACATCTGTCACTCAAAACTATAGGCCAATCCAAAAATACGAATAAATTAAAACTGTTGGCTAACTAGCTATGCTGCAAAATGAAATCTCTTTTTAACATCCACGCAAGAACAGAACGCCACCACTGCAGAAAGTTTTGTTCACTTTAAGTTCAAGCGCTGATGCGCTGTTGTCAAAAGATCTCGGGAGCGGCCAGGCTATTGTTAGAACACCTGCTCCGCCCAAAGTGCACTGTAAAAAAAATATATATTTTCATGATTTATTTATTTCACAAATCTTTTGTCAAATCAGCTTAGTTTCACAAATGTTATTCAGACAGCATAATATTTTGAGTTTCTGATGTATAAACTCTCCTTCTTTGTGTCAACTCAAATTTTAAGGTAAGCAGGTAAGGATACTTTAAGTTTAAAAAAAAAAAAAAAAAATAGCGTGATTGTGTCTTTAATAATTTCTGTGCATGATGTTAATCCCATGCCACATCCACAATAATATATTTTAATTTAAAAATTAAATTTTCAAATGAAATTAACATTTTCTAAAGTGTCTTCACATTCCGTTTTGCTGAAGAAAAACAATAAGCTGCTTTTCCACCGTCTGGCCGAACAGTTGTTATTGCGTAACCGTTTAATTCCCTGCCAATCTGGTCCAGTTGGTATGATTACGGTTTCATTTTCCACTGTGGGGCTGATAAAAGATGCTCCTTGGAATGTAATACAATGTTGCCTTGGTAACACAATGGTTTACTGATGATATGAGATGTAAATTATTACTGCATTATGGAGGATGATCAGATATTTCTTTTATGTCTCTCAAATAGAGTGCTTAGAATTCCGGACTGAGAATGGTTTGTAATTGTGCCGTGCCATAGCAGGCTCAAGTGGAAAAACAACTGGAACCGTTCCATTCGAATAACCGTTCGGCCCAACAGTGGAAAAGCAGCTATAGTGTGATGAGGGGTAAAAGCAGCAAAAACTTTACAGTGGATGGAAAACTTCTCAGGTTACGTATGTAACCATGGTTCCCTGAGAACAGGAAACGAGGCACTGCGTTCGGAAACACATTGGGGAACGCCATCACGTGAACCGGTGTCTGAAAGCAATTGTCAAATCCCACCAATCCTATTGGCCAGCGACAGCCTATGACATCATCATAGCGTGACCCGGAAGTATATAAGGAGCGCCTAGAGAACCAGTCAGTACCTTATCGTCTGAAGGGACTGTTCAGCAGGCAGCCCCGATGCATGGCTGGGAAACGCAGTGTCTCGTTCCATGTTCTCAGGGAACCATGGTTACATACGTAACCTGAGACGTTCCCTTTTGATAGGGAACTCTACACTGCATTCGGAAACGCATTGGGGAACGATATACCCACGCCGCCATGCTGAGGGGAGTGCATGCCAACTGGCTAGACAAACGTCAGAACTAGCAGCTTCAACTGAAGTGCCAGAACCACTGCCCCTACGGGTCACACATAGGCTGTCAGTGACAGCATTCCCTATGGCCAACAGCCCAAGCTATAAGCCTCAAAGAGGCCTTCCGCAGAAGGCCTACCAAGGCCGCTCAAAGGCTTCTGAAACCAGCTTCTTTTAGGAAAAGAGGGTACCTTTAAGGGTATGTGGCCAGGGAGCCCGAGGGAACCCTAGCCAGTCACTTGTCAGGGGAACGTACTCGATCCTGATTGCCACCAGGGAGGCCTGACCTGGTCTAATTTACAGAAACCTAGTCTTGGCTAACAACCTGTCTGATCACAGAGTCTCCAATCACATTTCTTCAGAGAAGATATCCAGTAAGAGTGACTGCAAAAGAAGCAGAAACTAACTCAGACCAAAGCGTAGAGACGGGCATCCCGGAGAGCAAGACTCAGTTTAGCGCTTACCCTTACTAATGAGGGGAGTAATACTCTGCTCAAACCTAGGATCTACTCAGCGCATGATTATTTGCACTGAGGAGGCTGTGCACTCCAAAGGAACCCAACAAGGGGAGTACATTTAACAGCCTGGGGCTGATCCTCAAAAGGGAGGCCTCAGAGAGACCTTCAACTACTGACCAGCTTAGGGAGCTAAGTACTATGCAGGACAACCCTCAAATGAGGGGAGTACAGAGCTCGACCTAACAGATAAACCGTACTGTAGGCACAAAATCATGGAGGCCCAAGAGGGGGCCTGCCACATGACACAAATTCTACACGTGTAGAAATACATTACAGCAGCCTTGCTAAAGGCCAGCATGCACTCAGTCTGCTTAGAGAACACCCAGAAATGGGAGGAGGAAGCTTAGATTAGACTGAGGGTGCCCACATAACAGACTACCTAACACAATCCGACAAGCAGTGCACTCAGTAAAAACACTTTTTACTCTTTAAAGCAAGAGGAGTACAGCATACGCCAACACGCCCTGCACGAGGCCCAAAAAAGGGCCTATGACTTCCAGACATGTGGCATCAGCTCACGGCAGTGTTCCAAGCTCTAAGGGAGCCAAGTAGAATAACCAAACTTCTCAAGTGAGGTTAACTAGCTTAATTCAACCTGAGCCATCATACCACCAGGTCATGTACTCGGTAAAAACACCTTTTTACTCTTAATGCAAGAGGAGTACAAACCTACGCCATCATGCTCTGAAGGAGGCCCAAACAGGGCCTACAACTCAGAATGACACGTGGCGTCACTTCTAGTGGCAATTACTAAGCTCTCAGGGAGCCACATACAGAACCAAACTATTCAGTGAGGTTAACTATAAGCTCAGCCTGAGCTTAATATCAAACAAAACATCCCAACAGGCAATGTACTCAGTAAAGCACTTAACACTCTTAAAGCAAGAGGAGTACAAGAAACTCCGCCAACATGTTCCGAAAAGAGGCCCAGACTGGGCCTACTACTCCAGGAGACACGGGCGTCAGCCAGTGGCAGTGTCGACACCCACAACAAGCCTGCACCATCATGTTCTTAGAGGAGGCCCAAACCGGGGCCTGCCACTTCAGAAGACACATGGCGTCAGCTAGTGGCATCTGTCTAAGCTCTAAGGGAGCCTAATTTGAGAACCAAACAGTAAAATGAGGTTACCTAGCTTAACTCAACCTGAGCTTATATTTATACATTCCAACAGGCAATGTACTCAACACTGAAAACCCTGAAGTAGGGGAGTACAAAGAAATATGCTATCGTGCTCTGAAGGAGACCCAAAAACGGCCTACCACCTCAAACAGAAACGGACATAAACCTGTGGCAGTGTCTAAGTTCTAAGTGAGCGAAACTCTGACCAAAAACATCCACCAACAAGAGCTTGTGACACAACAAGCTACAGTGCTTAGAAGGAGGCTTATCTGACGAAAGCCTTCAACTCCAATAATGCAACAGAATTCTTGTGGTAGTGTTTAAACTCTAAGGGAGCTAACAAAGGAACCAAACTGACTAGTGAGGTTCCCAAAGCGAACTCAACCTGAGCTATGCATTCCAGCAGGCCATGTACTCAGTAAACACCTTACTCTTAACACGCAGAGGTCGGCTGGTTGCGCCGGCGATACGACCTTGCTTTTTTTCTTATCAGTATGAAAGAGACCCAAAATACTCCGTCAATTTTGCACATACAATTAAGAGTTATACACCATTTTAATCTGTGAAATATCTTCTTTTATTTGTGAACACTCAGAGTAAAAACAAAATGTTGTGCTTTTTGCAAAATAAAGAAAACAAACATAATACGCGAGCCGCATTCTCTCTCTGAACGAAGTCCAATCTGATAGTTCTCAGAAAATGAACTGTAACTTAGTGAATACTAATCACAAAAAAATGAGACTTATGTCTAAAGAAACGTTGAAATGTCAGGTTTTAAATTTTGTAAGTCAAATCGAAAACAAAAATTCTCTGTTTATGTAATCTGTATGAAAATAGAGACATGTCAGACGTCCGTGAGTCAGCTCATTATCCGCTAATTCGGCCACGCCCACGGAGCGAGCGCTATTCAGACGCAAATTCTGAGCCAATACATGTATACATCATTGCAATCATGTATTTATTATCTTCAAAAGTGTCTATCTGCATGTTATAGCCATGGTTAGCGATCTCTGGAAGCCTCTGTTAGTTCCTGGAATGTCACATGGTATGCCTGTTCTTCTAATGAGACATTTATGGACTAAATGTGCACAGAGCGCCCTCCGGCTGCAAGTATGAATTGAAAACACAGTATCCAGCGCTCATAGTGATGACAATAAATATTGAATAAATATTACTCCTCTGTATAGAAAATTGACATAAACATATGAGAATCCATCAATATTTTTCCAAATGTGCATGCTTTTAAGCTAAAAGCCCTGATGGATGTTGTTTTGTCAAAGGTAACGACTCCGTTTTTTTCATATTCATAACTCCTGATGCATTTTTAATGATGTATAGTTTGTCAACTGCACATTAACATTTAGGCTATATAATATAACAAATATAATAGCCTACATGAAATGCCATAGAGGTAACAATAATGTTCAGATGCTTTGCATCACAGAAATACATTATATTTTAAAGTATTATTAAAGTAGAAAACCATTATTTGGTTACAATTCTTTTGGTGGAGACTTCTTTTAAAAACATTATAATAGTAATGCATCCAATCTTTTGACTGGTACTGTAATTTAAACTATAATAGGCCTATACAAAATTTTCTTCACATGTGCAATAATACGTGCATGCATGAGATCACAAAAATCATGTTTTTTTTGTCAAGTGTGGACATTATATTAACACTAATACTTTTATCATTCTGTTCACAGAGGGTTTTTTCACATAGCCTTCCTGACTGAAAGGGCTCATTATGCGGGTCATTATGCAGGACATTATGCGGGTTTTTGTCTTCTCAGGTGTGAATCACAGCATTATTCATGAAGATTCATGCCTCCATGCATACTGTATTTCTTGACAAAAAGTGTCTTACAAAATTAAAATCAATATATTGTTTTATATGAATGAGTAGGCAGGATAATTTTTACATCATTTTGAAGCAAAAACTCTAGTCTACAACCTCCAATACCCAGAAGTCTTGTGAACACATATATAATATTAGTTTTGTGGCCTTATTTCAGTGACATACGTTTTTTGTTTTTTCAATAACCACGCATAAACGTTATTCCTTCAAAAATACAAACATGTACATACATGTTGCTCACATATTATGGTAGCCAAGTTCGTGCTGAATACAGTGTAATGATACAGTGTAATACAGTGTAATTTACCATGCTATGATGATGTCCATTAATATGTTTATGAACAACTGAAAAAAAAGCACAAATGTCAGGGCATGTCAAAACTTCTCCAGGGCCCAAAAAATCCTCAGACCCCAGAGGGTTAATGCAAGGGGAGCAATAGAGTATAGCTCACATTGTGTAGGGCAAAAACTAGAACTTAAAACATAAAAGTGATGCTTCATTTTTTCATTCATGTTATCCTGAACACAAGGATGGATGCCTTATACCAACCAGAAGTTTACACATCTGTATTTAACCCTAGGGAATGGGAGCTAGATAAAGCTGACACCGTTACACTCAAACTTGAATGTTAATTCAAGGGGTTCAAGCGAAAGGCAAACACAGTATGAATGAAAATTCTAGACAAGTGGAGCCTACGCAACATTAGCATTCTCTGATCCACCTAAGATAAGGGGCCTACCACCTGAGACAACGGCACCAGGGAGGCTAATGATAGCCTGCTACCTTAGCTCCTATCTATCTTGCACCTACACTAAAGGGGTAAAGGGCTTTTTGGTCTGACGACTCAGAAAGAGGAGGCCAGAACTAGGAAACTATACAACCTAACAAGGGAAGTAAAGATACAAGGGGGAATGCAAAGCAAACACCTAACCCTAGTTCTTAGCCTAGGCGAGCTAAGCTGTGGGCCCATAGGGCCACACATAAGCATAGATCTGCCTGGGGGCTAAAACTCAGCCTACAAACTCATGAGAGAAGAGGCTACTCTAAAACTCTAAAATAAGAGCTCAAAGGAGCAAAGCTCAACCCAAGCCAACAATGTCAGGCGGCCCAGGAGGCCGACGCTAAACATAGATCTATCTGAAGTAAAGAGTGCTAATCTCAAAACAACTCTAGCTATAACCAGAGGAGAAGCTACTCTACCAATGGTGGCTGTAAAGGCGGCCATTTTGTTAGCCAAACCAAAAACAATCTTTCAAGCCAACCTAATGGTTTCAGAGCCCTTAAAAAACCCTTATTCTATTTTTCCTCTCTACACGCCCAGGAAAAACCATACAGGAAAACTTAAGGTCAGATATACTATAATGTAAATATAGACCCAGCTTTCCTTCCTGCGGCTCGAAGACCGAGGACTCCTATCGTGTAAGGGATGGAATCTACGGTCCTATTAAGCCTAAAGGAGCCTTTTTACTATCAAGCCAGAAGGTGGGCCATCAGAATCTTATTCATGATAGGCCCCGTCCTCAGCCTGACTGTAAGAAAGCCTGAGCGTGTTACGTTTTACCCTCGCAGAGAGGAAACCAATCACTGACGTTGCTGGCGTCTGGGGTTGATTACCTCCCTGAGATCCTGCTTCTTCTTCCTAGAGTCCCGCCTTCTCTGGGACTTACTCCGAGGAGGAGGAAGTGCCAGAGAGGCAACACTGGACTTCTGGCCCTGTCTCCGATCCTCGAATCATTCTTAACTCAGTAACTCATCGTTCTTAAGCATCGCCGAACACGCCTTCGCCTCTCTGAACTTCCCTACCACCGCCTCGACGGAGGTACCGAAAAGTTCAGAGGGCGAAACTGGTGCATCGAGGAGAAATCCCTTTTCTTTCTCCCTGATGTCAGCCAGGCTCAACCACAGGTGTCTCTCCGTGGCCACTATCGCTGCCATTGATCTTCCAATCAAAGCAGCGGTTTGCTTAGTGGCCCGGAGAGCCAGATCCGTGGTGTGGCACAGCTCTTCTACCGCCTCCGGAGACCCTGCCCCTGATCCAGATCCCTCAGCAAGGCAGCTGCAGTCTGCCAGAAGCGCGTTCCATAACTTCAAGCAGCTCCACATACGCAGGTCAGGGAGGCTTTGAAGTTTCAGCAGGCTCACCTGCTTCCTCTTCAACAGCCATCTCCTGCTCTCTTGGGCTTGTAGCCAGAAGAGCACTCGCTGCTGGATCTGACGATGTCAAAGACAAGACATCGTCATCATCCAACAGCTCATCCTCGTCAGCTACAGAGGGTTGAGAGAGATTTACACCTCTCTCAAATTCCTCCGCAAGCTCCATCTGAGAGCCCCATGATTTCAGCCGCCACTCTGCCTCAGCACGAGCGGGGCCAGAACCACCAGGCAGCGATGCCGGCTCCTCTCCCCTTTGAGAAGAGGGCCAGATGAGAGCGGAGCGTTTTCATTGATAGACGCTCACAATTCGCACAGACAGCACCCTCAAGTACTGTCCGTGCGTGCTCTTCTCCCAGACAGAAAACGCACAGATTGTGTGTGTCACCGGGAGTCAAAAACCTGGGACAGGGATCAGCACACTTTCTGAAATGTTTGTCAGACATAGAAAATATTCTTACCGGATTCGATGTAATCGCCAAACAGACAAAACAGTCCCTGAAGACGAAAAGATACTGACTGGTTCTCTAGGCGCTCCTTATATATTTCTGGGTCACGCTATGATGATGTCATAGGCTGTCGCCGGCCAATAGGATTCGTGGGATTTGACAATTGCTTTCAGACACCAGTTCACGTGATGGTGTTCCCCAATGTGTTTCCGAACACAGTGTAGAGTTCCCTTTCGAAGGGGAACTGCCTCGTAAATGTCTCGTGCTGCACTGCTGCAGACTGAAGAACACGCTGAATTGCACTGAATACAAATGCACTGTAAAAAATAAACATTTCATAAAAGATATTAGTTTACATTAGCAAAATGCTTATGACTTAATAAACTTCCAAGCTTTTATTTTGATGGCAAACTGCAGGAAGAGATTTAAGATTTACAAACAATTCTTATATTACAAATCTGTGTGAAATGTGTGAAAGCGTGAAATGCTATAAACCTGTTCACAAAAATATGCTAAAGTGAAAAAGCATAACTGTTGATTTTCCGAATGCATATTAAACTCACAGTATGCATAAAGTTCACCCCATTTACTGTGAAGTGAACCGCTCTGAGACTCTGCAAACACTTGGTGATGAGCAGCTCGCATGTAAGAACAAGAACATTTAAGATGTCTTGACTTATGTATAAGGAACTGAACAAGCTATTTACTGATTACTGAGCAATATATATTTACACTGTGCAAATGTCAACAGGAATAACTTTACATGTGTGAAGTCTAGGGTAATAGCAAAACTGATGGTGTCTGGTCAGCATTCTATGGATTATAATATAATATATAAATATTAAAATTGTTATTCACTTTAGCAGGAAGGCAGATCACCAAGTGCAGGATTAGGTACTCTTTCCTTGAGCCATACCGAACCATAACAAAGAGTCACATGATCCCTACAGGTGAGTAAAGCAACATTAACCACCACAATTATCAGTGGCTGTAAGCATCGCACCTACTATTAGATTTCCCCTCTTGGGTTAAGACAGTATCAAAGAAACATGTTCAAGCTGCATACAGTATTAAAAGCCAAGGGCAGGTCAAGGTTTCCTCAAAGAACAAGTATAGTATATATATATATATATATATATATACACACACAAGTATATCAGTCAACTTGACAACTTGTCGTCTATGAAGCAATAATTCAGTCTAGATAAATAGCAGAAAACATCTGGTGCAAGTATGAACTGTTTTGTTAGACACACAAATACAAGGTATTACATACTATAACTTTAAAGTGACAGATCAAGTCAAGTCACCTTGATTTATGAGCGGTCCATGCTACATAACAAATCTCCCGTTTAGACACCTGTTGTTAAAGCAAATACTCTGGTGTTTTGAGCAGCAAGTGGATTTTGACTAATATTAAAACCTCCGGTGGCCACGGTTCAAGGATCAACATGTCCACAAATGGAAACACTTGACATTCTCCAGAGCACAAACATAGATATGCAGTGAAGCATTTGCCAAACTTACAGTATCAAATGGGGTGCTCTTGCTTTCATTTGAGAATACCTGAAAAACTGTCTTGATATGCTTTAGGTAAGTTGAAATTATTAATTATCATTCTTAACATGACAGCGCTGAATGATCTACTTACTTTAGCCTACTAATATGCTGACGATAAGTATCCAACATTAGCATCAATTATTGTTTGTCCTGTAGTTGTGAAAAAGTATATATGCCCAAAATTGAATTCTGCCGGAAAAGCAGCTGCTCACGTACTTCCGTAAGCAAAACAGGTGAATACATTTGTCATATATTAGGATTACTGTGATTGTTACCAGTTTATGTCATTGGAGGGCACTGTTACATGTAAAAAGAAACGTCTGTGAAACTTCAGTTTACAAGTTCACATTTACACACTCTCAGAAAAAAAGGTACAATTTTGTACCAAAGAAGGTGCAAACATTTGTCCCTGTGGCAGTACCTTTTAAGGGGACAGAATTGTACCTTGATATAAAGGAACAAATTTGTACCATTCCAGTTTGTACCTTAAAGGACATGATTTGTACCATGGGAAACCAAAATGTACCTTTTGGTTTTTAAAACTTGTTGGTACAATATTGTACCTTCATCAAAGGTACAAATCTTGTCCCTTAAGGTACCACAAGCCCATTTGTACCTTAACTGTGGCAAATTTGTTCCTTCAAGAACTACTAAAGGCCATTTTTCTATTGAATAAGATGCACATTCAACAACTGAATCCAAAAGGCACTTTAATATCAGTAACTTTAAAGACATATCAAATACACATAAGTGGTTGAATAAACACTGTTGCAGCTTACAGTAAAATATTTCTTTGTGTAATAATTCCAGTTTACAATAAAGACTTCAAAAATTAAGAGCATCACTTTTAAAAAAAAGCTCAAGTTGCTGCAAAACATTTCACAGTACAATTACACTAAAATGTTACAGTACGTAACAAAACGTCTCGGTTACAGAGGTAACTCTCGTTCCTTGAAAGAGGGAACGGAGACATACGTTGGACAGACCGACGAATAGGAATCTCGCTAGAGAGGCCAATCTTCTTGGAGTGGAACTAAAAGGAGCCAATGCACATTGGCATGCAATCATATGCAGCAGCTGCTCTGCCTCGCAGCGTGGGTATTTAATGAGCAGCAGGTGCGTTGCATCTTCAGATTTTCGCTGAGGAGCCAAGTAGGTGAGGCAGCAGCATCAGCGGGGTACAACGACTGTGGCGACGGGATGTACGTCTCCGTTCCCTCCTTCAGGGAATGAGAGTTACCTTCGTAACCGAGACATTCCCATTCAGTAGGTCACGTTCGACGTACGTTGGACAGACTGACGAATAGGAATCCCTATTCCCCCTTCCAGTGCTCTGTACAAGCCTCCTGCACCTCCTTGCCTAAAGGTGGGACAGGGCTAACACAGAGAGTTTTGATCACTGCTGTTCCACACAACCCACTTAGAGAGACTATTGGATAACACTGGGAAAGCATACCCTTTCACTGGGAAAGGAACGCAGCGGAAGCCACACCCTTCCCCGAAGAAGTTATGTGGAGATGTACACATGGACTAATCCCATAGGGCTGTACTACATATGGAAGTACTGGGGTGACTCCAACCTGATAAGAGGTGGGTTCTCCCAAAGGGAAAGACATGGGCTTAATTTAGGAGCAGCCGTGGAATTACACATATGGGATCCCCATAGGGTCACACATACAGAACCCAGCCTAAATCTGCCAGATTCTCTGCCACGTCCAGTTGCTGAAGGGTGATCTCTACAAATATCTGTCAGCGAGGTGCCACGAGCCAGCGCCCAGTAGGATGCAACACCTTTCGTAGAGTGAGCACGCAACCTGAGTGGGCAGGGCATGCCTTGTGCTTGGTAAGCCAAGGCAATGGCGTCCACTATCCAGTGGGCCATCTTATGCTTGGAGACAGCCTTTCCCTTCTGCTGGCCTCCATAACAGACAAAGAGCTGGTCTGAGGCTTTGTGTTCTGTCTATGTACAGTTGCAAAGCGCAGACTGGACAGAGCAAAACCAGGGCTGGGTCTGCCTCCTCTGGGGGCAGCGCTTGCAGGCTCACTACCTGATCTCTGAAGGGAGTGGTAGGAACCTTGAGCTCATAGCCAGGCCAGGGTCTCAGTACCACATGGCTGTCACCCGGCCCGAACTCTAGGCACGATCCGTCGACCGAAAATGCCTGCAGGTCCCCTACCCTCTTGATAGAAGCCAATGCAACCAGCAGCAAAGTCTGCTGACTGCAAGGGCTCAAAGGCAGCATTCTGAAGTGCTTGAAGCACCAGATCAAGGTCCCAAGAGGGTACGGAGGGAGGACGAGGAGGATTTAACCTGTCTCGCCCTCCTAAGGAACCTGATGACCAGGTCACGCTTACCAACAGACTTGCCATCTACGTGGTCGTGATATGCGGATATTGCGGCAGCATTAACTGTGAGGGTGGAGGGAGACAGCCTACGCTCCAACCCTTGCTGCAAGAAGGAAAGCACGACTCCGATCGAACATTTCCGGGGGTCTTCTCGGCGAGAAGAACACCACTCGATGAACAGGTTCCACTTCAAGGTGTAAGCACGTCTCGTAGACGGTGCACGTGCCGAAGTGATGTTGTTAAGTACCTCAAGGGGTAAGTCACCTAGAACCTCCTCGTCCCATCCAAGGAACAGACATGGAGTTTCCAGAAGTCTGGACGCAGGTGCCAAAGTGTGCCCCGTCTCTGAGAAAGAAGGAATGCGCCAGGGAGGGGCTGTCGCGAGGAGCATGAGTTCTGGGAACCAGGTTTGGTTGGGCCAATAGGGCGCAACTAACAGGACCTGCTCCTCGTCCTCCCTGACTTTGCACAAGGTCTGTGCAAGTAGGTTCACTGGGGGAAACGTACAGTGAGAGGTTTCTAGATAGGCAAACAGGTCTACATGGGCCTCCCCGAACTATCTCCAAATCAGCTGGACCACCTGGGGGTGGAGTCGCCACTCTCCCGGGAGAGCAGCTCGTGAGAGCTCATCAGCCACACGGTTGAGCACACCAGGGACATGAATGGCCCGAAGCGACCTCAGATGCTTCTGGCTCCAAAGGAGGAGATGGCAGGCGAGCTGCAACAGGCAACAGGAGCATAGATCACCTTGACGGTTGATGCACACAACGGTCGCAGTGTTGTCTGTACAGACCAGCACGTACTTGCCCCGTAACGGCCGCTTTTGGCGGCTCGGAGCAAGACGTACCGCTAGCAACTCGAGGCAGTTGACATGCCATTGTAGTTGGGGGCCCGTCCACACCCCTCACACTGCATGCCTGTTGTACGTGGCACCCCAGCCGGTTGCAGAGGCATCTGCGAACACCACAGCATGCCGGGACACCTGCTCTAGGAGCACTCCTGCCCAAAGAAACGCAAAGCGCAGGAACGGCCTGTGTCAAGGGAAAATTGAGACATAAATGTATGCGTCCTTCAGGTCGATCGCTGCAAACCAATCTCGGGGACGGATGCACTCACAAATGTGTTTCTGCATGAGCATTTTGAACGGTAGCTTGTGGAGGCTCCAATTCAAAACTCACAGGTCAAAGATCGGTTGTAACCCAGCGCTTTTCTTGGGTACAATGAAAAAGGGGCTGTAGAACCCTGAACTGGAGGGACCACCTCTATCACGTCCTTTGCCAGTAGGACCCTGTGAGTTCCTCATGCACCTCCGGAAAGAAAGGAACTGGGGTGGGTGGCTGAGAACCAGCACGCGCCACCCCGAGAAACCAATGGTGGCCCGGGAAAGAATAGCCATCTTCTCCGGATCCGAGTCGGGCACCGCTACCATTCCTGAAGGAGGCAACGCTGCCGAATCGTCCTCTCCAGAGAAGTCTGGCTCACTCTCCGATGCAGCTATCGACATCCGGTCATCAGGGGGAGCTCCGAAGGATACAGCTGGTGCACATCTTTGAGATGGCCCACCACGCTGCCTCGGCAGCTCTACTGGCTGCGGAGTGCAGGAGGAGTGAGGTTTCCTAGGGTGTTGGTTCCCTGAAGGAAGTTCAGCTCACTGTAATCCTCAGGTCACCTGGTACCGCTGCCCAAAGCAACCCTCTGTGGAGGATTGGATCGTGGCAGCGGTTCTGGGACTCCGCCCCTTTTCAGGAACTGAAGTCTCGACCGCATGTCTCATCCACAAACGCTGCCTCAGTGTGCTCGATGCCCAGACACGTGAGGCAGCGATCGTGACCATCCCTTGGTGTCAGGTAACAACCGCATTCAGAAACACACAAGTAGAATGTCATCTTTAAAAAGACGCAAGCTCTACTTGTGTAAGCTCTTTCAGGGACTTGCTCTTTAAAAGTGCTGAAACACGCAGGGGAACGGCCGCAGTGACACAGACAGTGATGTGTGCAGCCTGTCGTGTGCTTTCCTCTCTTTGAAGGTGCTCACTCTTACCAGCCGTCAAAACTGCTTTTCAGCACTCAAAAGCGCACCGTTACTGGCCGCGAGAACAGCCTTTTTACACCTGACAGACAGCTTTTTGCTCAAAAGGCAAAAATAAACACAAATGAAGAAACAAAAATAAAGAGAGGACCTCGACCCCACTGCTGTGCTGTACGCCAGCACTGAAGGAGAAGAGAAGTTCGTCCTGAAGAGCTGACTCGTCTTAGAAGACGCTTGCAGAGAAGGAACATACACAGTTCGGCTCCTCAGCGAAAACTTGAAGATGCAACGCACCTGCTGCTCATTAAATACCCACGCTGCGAGGCAGAGCAGCTGCTGCATATGATTGCATGCCAATGTGCATTGGCTCGTTTTAGTTACACTCAAAGCAGATTGGCCTCTCTAGCGAGATTCATATTCGACTGAATGGGAAACATGATTTACAAGCCAAGAAAATGAGACAGACTATTTAAACTTATTCATAATAGTTAAGTTAACATAATGTGATTTTGTTTGTTACGTTACAAATATTTTATTATATTTCAAATTTTCTTTGAGTGCTAATAATAAAGTTAAAATGGTAAATATACATTAATCTACATTTCTGTTTCATTCTAAACATTACTTGTGTGAATAGCCTATAACATTATATGCATTGGGAGGCATCAGCTAACAACCTTGTGATAAATGTGGACAGTGGAACTATAAAATATGTACTAATAATAACAGGTATTAGAGATATTTTATGTCCCAGGTAAACATGGAAATCACTGTAAAACTTAATAATAATAATAATAATAATAATAATACATTTTATTTATAATGCACTTTTCTTAAACCCAAAGCGCTAAACTTACAACACTTAAAACACCTACTGACCATAACTTATAAAACATTGCAGTTTAACCTCTTTCACTCTAAGGCATATTTTGGATTTCTGCCTGAACCATGACCATGATCTCAGCATCTAAAAACAAAACAAAAAAAATAGTTGTTATTTCGTTGTTTACATTGTAATAATATACATTTCACAATATCAAAATGTAGATTTACTCAAATTACATAATTTTACTGAAGTCTGCAACAGCACAGTGGTGTCCAAATCAGTCCTGGAGGGCCACTGTCCTGCAAAGTTTAGCTCCAACTTGACTCAAGACACCTGCCTGGAAGTTTCTATTATGCCTAATGAGACCTTGATTAGCTGGTTCAGGTGTGTTTAATTGGGGTTGGAGCCAAACTTTGCAGGACAGTGGCCCTCCAGGAACAGGATTGGACACCCCTGGCCTAGGAGGAATTTGGAAAGGAGGTTTTTCAGGGGGGAAAAAAAATGTAGATGGAAATTAATATATACATATTATATGACTTAACTAAAAAAATAGATAATTTTGTTTCAAGCCATTAAAGCACCAACTAGTGTTGAACATCTGTGTACCTAAGTAGCTGCTCTCATTTGGAACCATTCTGCCAAGTTTGGAATCTTTACGATTTATATTCTCTGATGCCCATACTCTTATAGGATAGAGAAATAAAAAAGAAGAATGTAATTAGTACAAACAAAATAGGATTCCAGCTCCTTCTGTGCTTGGATCCTGAAACATCTTTACAGCACATTACAGTACAAGCAAACCTGATCAGTACTCCACCAAAGAGAATTGTTTTACACTCTAAGGAAATGACGACAAAACAGTTTGTGTGTGATACACATATAAAGTGGGCAAGCCAGCTCTTCTGAAACACATCACGGTTTTGCTATTGAATCTCTTGATTACCAAGTTAAAGGGGATGTGACAGCAGTGTGCCACTATATATTAAACTAAAGTGACAACTGTTTATCTATTAGTCATCTAACTTGGTAAGTATACATATTTTAGTGGGGTAAACAATTTAAGGGTGAATTTTTTTTTTTTAATTATCAGCAACTATCAAATATTTCATACCTGCTGCTGTGAATAAGTTTATGAGAATTACTGGCGTGGGCAAATATTGTTCTTTTTTGACCACAATGTGAAGATTTTTATTTTTTTCCTGACAATGTTTTTACTTTTGTCTTTGTTTATTACTTTGATATTACATACTGTATGTGCTGCATTAAGTCCTGTTCTGACTCTGGGCTGTTTCACAAAAGCATCAATAGCCTAAGATGACTATAGAAACCACAATCTACTCCCTCAACAATCTAAGGCTTATACAATGCTTTTGTGAAACGCAGCCCTGTACTCTAATACATGTTTTGTTTATGTCACAGATGGACAACCTGACATTCAGATACAGCATACTCTTAATGGAGGGACTACAGGTTACACATCTGTCCAGTCATCTTGCATTCATCCTTTTTTTGCTTGCTTACATATTTATTATAATATCTAACACTGGGATTTTGATTCAGATCTCAGTGGAAAAAAGGTTACATCAGCCTATGTACATTCTTTTCTGCAATTTGCCACTGAATGATTTATTAGGTACAACCGTTCTTTTTCCACGCTTGATGAGTCATATTTTTACAGACCCCTCTGAGCGCTACATCACATATGTGGAGTGCACTATGCAAGCTTTTTTTGGACATGTATATGCAACCGCATCCCACACTATTCTAATGGTCATGGCCTTTGACAGATATGTGGCCATATGCAAACCATTGCGATACCCAACTATAATGAGCAATAATATGGTGGTTAAACTGTCGGCAGGAGCCTGGGGTGCTGCAGTAGTGCTGGTGGGAATTCTGATCGGCCTCAGTTTACGTCTGTCTCACTGCAGATATGTGATTCAAAATCTGTTTTGTGACAACGCTTCACTATTTAAACTGTCCTGTGAAAATACAGTGATTAATAATGTATATGGATTGACTTTTACTGTGGTTTTACTCACCTCCTCACTGGGGTGGGTGTTATTGACATATCTCAGAATAGCGATGGTATGCTTCAAAAGCAAAAACAAAGCAACCAACAGCAAAGCAATAAAAACCTGCAGTACTCATCTGGCTGTTTATGTAATCATGATGGTTTCTGGATTCACCACAATTTTTCTTCATCGTTTCCCTGCATACTCTGACAGTAAAAATGTATCTAGTATTATTCGCCATGTTATTCCACCAAGCTTGAATCCTATAATATATGGTTTACAAGCCAAGGAAATAAGACAGAGATTGTTTAAACTTATTTATAAAAGTAAAGTTAACTCAATGTGATTTTTTGTTACATTACAAATATTTTGTTATATTTCAAATTTTCTTTGAGTGTTATAAAGCTTAAACCGTAAATATACATTGGTCTACATATATATATGACCACATTTTCACATTAGAAAGATGAGGGTAATTCTAACAGCAAGTAAATATGATACAATATATACACGTTTATATATCATATAGTTTTTTTTTTGTTGTTGTTGTTCCATTTTCATGCTTTTCCCCTGTCTTCAGTTTCATAGTCAGTTTTCTAGTTTGTTAATTGTTTCAGTTCTCCTTGTGTGCCTGCCTGTTTGCCGGTTTATTGACTTTTGGTCAGAGCCAATACCAGCCCCTGAGCAGAGTCCAGTGATGGCTCCAGCCCCTGAGCAGAGTCCAGTGACGGCTCCAGCCCCTGAGCAGAGCCCAGTGACTGCTCCAGCCCCTGAGACCACTCCAGAGCCCAGTGACGGCTCCAGCCCCTGAGACCACTCCCGAGCCCAGTGACGGCTCCAGCCCCTGAGTCCACTCCAGAGCCCATTCCAGCCCAGACAGCCGTAGCTCTGCCCAAGAAAATTTTGTGGGGGGGCTACCTATGGCCAAGGAAGCTGTTCCTGAGCTGCCGGCTCCACCCTGGCCCCCTGAGCTGCCCGCACCGCCATGGCCCCCTGAGCTGCCCGCACCGCCATGGCCCTCTGAACTGCCCGCTCCTCCCAGGATCCCTGTACCACCAGTACAGCCCTGGAGGCTTACCTGCCTGTTTGTCTCCTTGGTTACTGATTAATTAGGGTCTTCAGTTCAATTGTGTCTTATTTTAGTCTCGTTAACTCTTGTTTGCTGTGTATTTAAGCCTTGAGTTTCAGTCTGTCCTTTGTCTAGCTTTGTGATTGTTATGTGGTGTTAGGTAGTTACTTTCCTGTGTTTTTTTTTTTTTGTTTGTTTGTTTTGTTTTCCCTTGTTCCTAGTATCTTGGAACTCTTGAAAAGTGTTCTTGAAGATATCTCCTTTGTTGTGCATTGAAATACTGCAACATCCATCATGACAATAGCATATGAATGACTATAATATGTGTAACTATAATATAAAGTGAAGAAAAATCAGTCAATATAATAAATATATATTAAATTGCTTCACTTTTTTTCTTTTTTTCTTTTTTTTTTTTTTCCCCCGAAATATTTTAAGTGAAAATAACATGCCCTACTTCAGGTCAGAGGTGAAGAAAGCATGAATAAAACATTAAGCATAAAAGGAACATATTTGAATTGCAATTAAGTAACATAAAATGCCAAATAAAAAAGAGAGAGAGAAAAAAACTTTCCATAATCATGATTTTCATTAAATTTAGTACAAACTTGGAAATGTCATGCAACCACATTGATCTAAACAACATTGTGGACTCTGTAATATTTAGATAAATGTCAAGCAGGACAGAGAAGTTAGTTCCCTTTCGATGGAACTCGTGCTGCGTCGATGATGACGCTTTGGGGAACGCCTTCAGCATGACAGCGTCTGAAGCATATGTGCAAGTAGTCCAATCCTGATTGATGCTGCGTCACCTAGTGACGTGTGACAGTGTAACGTGGAAGCTACAAAGGGAAGCCAGCAACACAGTAACATCAGCTTTTGCTCTTCAGCAAGCGCTCTGTGTCAAACTGTCAGTCCTATTTGGCCTATTTGTCCTGTAGGAACTTGAAATGTTAGTAATAAGCACAGTTGAAAGTGTGTGTCTTCCTGCCCGCACTTGCATTCCCCGCGGCATCTGATGTCGTGGGGATCGCAGAGGAGCTTGAGACCGCTTCGGTGCTTTCTTTTCCCTCATCGGCCAACTGCTCTGCGGCTTCTTCTGCCTGGTGCGGGAGCCCGATGCTGAGTTGTCTGCATCTGAGGACGTGGATGTGCTCAGTGTCGATGCAGGGGAAACCACACCTATGAAATTACGGAAGGGGGCTGGCTGTGTTCATTCAGAAATAGTGTTTCAGTCTCGCGCATGTTATAGCACTATATATCAAATGCGGAGTGTGTTATTCAAGCTTATTTTGTGCATGGATTTACAACAGCATGTCACTATGTGCTGATGATCATGGCCTCTGACGTATATTTAGCTATGTAATCCATTGTGATACAACTATCAGCATTGTGATAAAACTATCAGCATTTGCTTGGAGCCTGGCCATTCTTTTAGTGACAATTATGATAGGACTCACTCTGCGTCTCTCTCACTGTAGGTATAAAACTGAAAACCCATTCTGTGACAATTCCTTGCTGTTTAAACTGTCCTGTGAAAATGTGTATTGTCATAAATAATGTCATAAATAATGTGTATGGAATTATGTATACTGTCATTGTACTCAATCTGTCAGTCTCTCAGTATTTTGTTTACGTACCAAAGAGACAAGAAAAAAGATTGTAAAACACTGGTGGTAGAAAATAGTGAATTGCTCAATGGATTATCCATCTTCATAAAATATTCCATATTATTTTAAAGGATTTTGTGTATGTGAAAATAATATTTAGCTAAGAATATCTGTAGTACTGCAACAATGCAAACACTGTAACTTTGTTCAGTAATCAAAACCTTTTCAGTATTTATCAGGTGTTTGTATGGGAATTGTTGATTTAAAATGTAAACTAATTTAAATTAGGTTGAAGGCAGTTATTACCCGAGGGGGAAAATGACAAGAAAAGAGCACATGTTCATTTTTGCTCACTACAATCACAAAAAGCAACTTGGGAGGAGGAGGGAACTGAGACGTTATGTCGATACTGACATAATGGGATCTCATCCGGGAGCCCAATCACCTCTAAGTGGTACAAAACGAGCCAATCGAGATTGGTCAGTGAGATTTACATGCCAAGCCACACCTACCCGACACATACGGGTATAAATAGGACCGGCATACTCACTTCATTAATATTTTGCTATCTCAATTCCTACGTTTTCAGCCAGACCAAAACGCCAGGGAAGCGTTTGCAGTCCCAAGGGAGGGGAACGCTACGGAGACCACACCCTGCCGATGGGAGGTAATGTGTGGGAAAACACATATGGACTGTCCCGTGGGGCAGTACTACATAAGGAAGATCTCTGAGGTAGGTCCTACCTAGCGAGGGAGGAAGGCTACAGCACAGAGACAGGGCAGAGCAGAGCCGCCCAGGGAAAGACACGGGTTTACCAACAGGGAAACCGTACCGTGGACAATACTAGGGCTGTGTATTGTCAAGAATCTGGTGATACGATACGTATCACGATACAAGGGTTACGATATGATATATTGTGATATATTGCGATACTGTAAGAAAGGCAATATATTGTGATATTTCTGGCATCGGGATGTTTAGTGAGCTCTCAGATTCAATGCATTTCCCGAGCTTTGATTTTAACATGGCCTATTTTGCAAACGATGTGATTCTTGTCGATCTCCTTAGTGGTTTATTTATAGTTGAAGCTGAAATGAATCCACACTTTAGCTCTGTACACCGCAGTGGGAGCTGGAATAATTCTATCGTCTTGTGAGCTGGGTTTACTAATGCTAGCAATGCATGGACGGACCTTACTCTTCTCCGCATAAGTTTGCATTCTGAGATAACACTGCCATCAAGAGGTTGGGTTTAAACTGAACACAAATCCACGAATCTTGGATGTAAATAAATAATTTAATAAATATCGATACAGCGTTTTTGAGAATCGATACAGTATCGCCAAACATAATATCGCGATATTCAAGTGTATCGATGTTTTCTTACACCCCTAGACAATACACATATGGGGTTACCTGAGGGGAACCACATCATATGGGCATCTAGCCAAGTACAAAGGCTGACCAACCGGGCATGCACACGAGTACTGGACATGGCATCGGACACCTCCGCCACATCTGACTGCCGCAAGATGCAGGAGGAACTCCACAGGGTTCACCATCTGGGGAACTTAACTGAGGAGCAGGATAAGCGTTCGCATCCTCTCCTCAGAGGGGAATGGCGCAGCAAGCGAGAACCCGTGGCTACCTACTTGCAGACAACACACAGGAGGACACCAGGTCCACTCAGAGATTATAAAATCTTGCAAATGTGTTCGGTGTTGCCCAGCCCGCAGCCCTGCAAATGTCTGGTAGAGAGGCACCGTGTGCCAATGCCCAGGGAAAGCAACACCCCGAGTGGAGTGAGCTCTCACCCTTAGGGGGCACAGCTCACCTTGGGACTGGTACGCCAAGGTGATGGCATCCACAACCTCTGTTTGGAGACAGCCTTTCCCTTCTGCTGACCTCCAAAGCAGACAAAGAGCTGCTCAGAGCTTCTGAAGCTCTGTGTGTGCTCCACGTACACGCGCAAAGTGCAAACAGGACACAGCAACGCGAGGGCTGGGTCTGACTCCTCCAGGGGCAGAACTTGCAAGTTCACCACCTGGTCCCAAAGGAGAGTGGCGGGAACTTTGGGCACATATCCAGGCCGGGGTCTCAGGACAACGTGAGACACAGCTGGCCAGAATTGTAGGCACGATTCGCTGACCGAAAATGCTTGCAGATCCCCAACCCTCTTGAAGGAAGCAAGCGCAGTCAGGAGCACTGTCTTCAAAGACAGATGTTTAAGCTCAGCTGACTCAAGGGGCTCGAAGGGAGCTCTCTGAGGGCCCACCAGGGCGACAGAGGGGTCCCAAGAGGGAACAAGGCGAGGCCTAGGAGGATTAACCTCCTGGCACCTCTCAGGAACCTGATAATCAGGTTGTGCTTTCCCCGTGACCTGTCACCGACCATATCGTGATGTGCTGTGATGGCAGCCACATAGACCTTTCAAGGTGGAGGGAGACAGCCTCAGACCCAAGCCACCTTGAAGAAAGGAAAGCACAGAGCCGACCGGGCATTTCCAGGTTTCTTCCCGGCGGGAAGAACACCACTCAGCGAACAGACTCTACTTCAGGGCATAAGCGCGCCTCGTAAAGGGGGCTCTAGCCGAAGTGGTAGTATCAACTACCACTGTTGGTAGGCCATATAAGTCCTCCGCGTCCCATCCAGAGACCACACGTGGAGGTTCCAGAGGTCAGGACATGGGTGCTATATGGTGCCCCGTCCCTGAGAAAACAGGCCCTTCCTCAGGGGAATCCCCGGGGGAGGGGCTGTCGCAAGAAGCACCAGCTCTGGGAACCAGGTCCTCGTCTTCCATGACCTTGCACAGAGTCTGTGCGAGAAGGCTCACTGGAGGAAATGCGTATTTGTGTAGGTCCTGGGGCCAGCTGTGTGCCAGTGCGTCTGTGCCAAGGGTCCCCTCAGTCAGGGAGTAAAACAACTAGCGGACTCCTGGGAGGCAAACAGGTCCACCTGTGCGTCTCCAAATCAGCACCAAATCAGCTGGACCACCTGGGAGTGGAGTCTCCATTCCCTCAAGAGCGTGAGCTGTCGTGAGAGCATGTCGGCCACATAATAGAGCTCGCCCGGGATGTAAATGACCCGTAGCGACCTGATCCGCTGCTGACTCCAGAGGAGGAGTTGCGGGCGAGTTGCGACATGCGATGGGAGCGTAGACCATCTTGATGGTTGATATACGGTACAGTTGATGTGTTGTCCGTCCGGACCAGTACATGCTTGTCATGCAGCAGCGGTCGATACCGGCGCAAGGCAATGAGTACTGCTAGCAACTCGAGGCAATTGATATGCCACTGCAGTTGGGGTCTTATCCAGGAGCCCAACGCAGCATGCCCGTTGCATACAGCACCCCAGCCGGTGGTGGAGGCTTCTGTTGTGACAACAACATGTCTGGACACTTGTACTTATAAGCAATGTCCGACCACGGGCTGAACATATGGCGACAACTCTGTGTGATGACCACACGGAGCATGCCACGGTGCCATGCCCACCTCGGGATTCGGCTGTGTAGCCAGTGCTGAAGCGGTCTCATATGCATCAATCTGAGTGGCGTGACTGTGACTACAAATGCCATATGCCCCAGGAGCCTCTGAAACAGTATCAGTGGAACCGCTGTTTCACGCCTGAACATATTCAGGCAGTTCAGCACCGACTGTGCGCGCTCGTTGGTGAAATGCGCCGTCATACTGATCTAGTCCATCTCCATACTGAGAAAAGAGGTACTCCACGCAGAGAAGAGCTTGCTCCTTTCCCAGTTGACCCAAAACCTCAGATGGTTGAGATGGCTGAGCACTAGGTCACTGTGTTTGCATAACTGATCTCAAGAGTGAGCCAGAACGGGTCAGTCATCAAGATGCGATGATTTGGGGCCCTGGAGAAGCTTTGACATGCCCTGACATTTGTGCTTTTTTCAGTTGTTCATAAACATATTAATGGAAAAGGTGTCATTACACTGTATTCAGCACGAACTAGGCTACCATAATATGTGAGGAACGTGTATGTACATGTTTGTATTTTTGAAGGAATAACGTTTATGCATGGTTATTGAAAAACAAAAAACTTAAGTCACTGAAATAAGGCCAAAAAAAAAATATTATATATGTGTTCCCAAGACTTCTGGGTATTGGAGGTTGTAGACTAGAATTTTTGCTTCAAAATGATGTAAAAATTATCCTGCCTACTTGTTCATATAAAACAATATAGAGATTTAAATTTTGTAAGACATAGTATGCATGGAGGTGTGAATCTTCATGAATAATGCTGTGATTCACACCTGAGAAGACAAAGACCCGCATAATGACCTGCATAATGACCCGTATAATGAGCCCTTTCAGTCAGGTAGGCTATGTGAAAAAACCCTCTGATAACAGGATCACATCAGCTATTGTATTAAAGTTAATATAATGTCCACTCAAGACAAAAAAACATGATTTTTGTGATCTCTGTTATGGGTGCTGCTGTACAGATGAGGCAAATATGCAAATCCACAATATAACAGGCTTTATTAGCAATCCAGGAATATCTAACTGCAACACACACATTAAACAACATCAAGAACGGACCAGGAGTGCAGGGTGTGAGTCCAACTTAAAGGGAGTGCTGACGAGGACAACAGGTGCTGGGAATCCGGGGAGATGGCAGGAAGACTGATGAGGGAAGTGAAGACAGGTGTGCGGAACAGGAGGATACTGGGAAATGTAGTCCGGGAAGGCATGGATGTAACAATCTCATCATGTGAAGAAAAATTTGTATAAGCCTATTATAGTTTAAATTACAGCACCAGTCAAAAGATTGGATGCATTACTATTATAATGTTTTTAAAAGAAGTCTCATGTTCATTATACTGTATATCAAACATACAGAAAAAACAGCAATACTGTGAAATATTATTACAATTTAAAATAATGGTTTTCTATTTTAATATACTTTAAAATATAATGTATTTCTGTGATGCAAAGCGTCTGAACATTCATGTTGCATTTCATATAGGCTTTTAGCTTAAAAGCATGCACATTTGGAGAAATATTGATGGATTATCATATGTTTATGTCAATTTTCTATACAGAGAAGTGATATTTATTCAGTATTTATTGTCATCACTATGAGCGCTGGATACTGTGTTTTCAATTCATACTTGCAGCCGGAGGGCGCTCTGTGCACATTTAGTCCACAAATGTCTCGTTAGAACAGGCATACCATGTGACATTCCAGGAACTAACAGAGGCTTCCAGAGATCGCTATAATCATGGCTATAACATGCAGATAAACACTTTTGAAGAAAATAAATACACGATTGCGACGATGTATACATGTATTGGCTCAGAATTTGCGTCTGAATAGCGCTCGCTCCGTGGGTGTGGCCGAATTAGTGGATAATGAGCTGACTCACGGACGTCTGGCATGTCTCTATTTTCATACAGATTACATAAACAGAGAATTTTTATTTTCGATTTGACTCACATGATTTAAAACCTGACATTTCAACATTTCTTTAGACATAAGTCTTTTGTGTGATTAGTATTCACTAAGTTACACTTCATTTTCTGAGAACTATCAGATTGGACTTCGTTCAGAGGGAGACGACAGATCACGCATCATGTTAGTTTTCTTTATTTTGCAAAAAGCACAACATTTTGTTTTTACTCTGAGTGTACACAAATAAAAGAAGACATTCTATAGTTTCAATTGATATATTACTTATGTCTCTATGACAAAAAATGACGGAGTATTTTAAGTCTGTTTTGCTGCAATGTGAAAAAAATCCTGCAAAACGCGCCGGCGCATTTCCCGACTCCAGAGTGTTAAGACATAATTCAAAGATCCAGTACACTGATACTGATGCACATGCGTTGTCTGTCTTGTTTTTCTCCTAAGACATAACCTACTATGTTTATTAGGATACTCGCTAAGATGGGCATGTTGACATAATTTTTGTGTAAATTTGTCTGTTTAGGTGCAAGACTTGAAAGAGAATTTGCGTAAGAGTATTTGCGCGCTGTGACGCAGCTCTCCATGTACACACACACATCTCCTCACAGCGCACAAGTTTTCTTTTGCGTCTTAAGGATGAATGTTTAAATTGGCAAGGTTTAAATGAGTTTAGTTAAAACACAGATAGCAACGTGGGATGTTCAGGTCTCACCTGCACTCGCACGCTATCAACATCTGGGTGATGACAGCGTAATGACTGGTCATAGAGCTTTCGGCACGTCATTGAATATTTGTTTACAAAGAGTGACTGTTTTGTCCATGTTCTTTAGACAGGACAGGGGCGTCCTTGTCTGCCATGAGGCAAACAGGACACTGCTGAACCTGGGGGACCGCCTGGCGAACTGAATCTCATAGCCGAGTCTGACTGTCCAAATAGGATGGGCTAGGAAGCTCTAGCGAGGCTCCCAAGGCCCGTACGAGTGGCACCAAAGGGACACCGACGTACCCGCGGGGGCAGCGAGGTCACTTGGGCCTAACCCGGGAAGCACAGCGTCCCGAAGTAGAGGCAGTGAGTGTGGTGCACTTACCTGGCCCTGTGGGTCCCCTGAGGGACTGGCTAGGGAGGCGTGAGGAAGCAGCGCGTCATCTAACGCACACTCCGTGCATTAGAGGAGAAAAGAAAGAACGGGGCTGGAAAGGAGGAAGCAGCACGTCACTCACTGCCCACGCACACCCTGTATGACCGGAGAGTCAGGAAACTGCTGTTTCTTTAGAATTTGGGGCCAATGGGCCAATGGCGGAACAGTAGTAAGATTCTCCACCCGGCCCTCCTCCGGGGGAAGGAGTTGTGCGTACACCGATTCCTGAGAAAGAGTCGTTCCATGCAACTACGGGTCATTGACCACTGCATGCAAGAAGGAGGCAATCTGTCCAGCACCACCGTGAGGCTTAACAGCTAGAGCTGCCATCACCTCACAGGCACTGGATGGGAGCCACAGATGATTCCTCCAGGTGGCAGCACTTTGCGGAGATAAATGCACCGCAATTGCACAGTCCACCTGAGGAACCCCCATGAACGCCCTGACCGCCCGACAGACGAGGGTTGTGAGAGAGGAAAAACTTTGAACAGATTTTGGCACTATTGTACCTCCATAATGCCAAAGCTCTTCATACACTTCCTGGAAGAAAGGCATCGGGTGGGGCGATGCGATCTTTCGCGTCGCGCTCCAAGCCCAGACCCAATCCACCAGGTACGATCGCTCAGAACGAGTCTGAGCACACGGCGGCCCGGGAAAGCATGGCTGTGAACTCTGAATCTGATTCAGCATGATCAAACACCGCCGAAGGGGGAAGCTCAGCTTCACCTTCCTCTCCAGAGAACAATAGCCCTCTCACCAATGCAGCTATCGACATCTGATCCTCATCTGGAGTTTTACGGAAGTGGGTCATACCATTGACATTACCTGAGCAGTTGAAGTAAAACCCTGCTTATTCAAGGGCGCGCATTTATTGCATGGACGGAGCAAACACATATAATGTAAGTGTCTAAATGCAGCGTACGTACAGTTCCAAAAAATGATAAATGAAATTTAACTTAATGTTGTTAAACTGAATGTGCGAAGGAAATTGCTGAAAAAACTACAACATTAACAACACTGAAATAAGAGTGTGAGATTTATCTAATAATCATTTGCGCATTAAAGTTGTGTTCGTTACTATAGCAGCAGTAAACACCCAGCGCGTTTTCTTTCAGAATCACCATAAGGAAAATGTTCTGTATAAAGAGAACAAAGAGGGATTTTCTTACTATTCTGTGAAAAAAAGTTAGTTTAGGATAAGTTGGGAAAGTGCATGATATTCTAAGGTAGTCTCTCCATGTAAGCATTACAGTAGTATGTTTAATGTACCTGGAACACTTAATAAGGTTTTGTAGCCATTAACACTGTCCTGCACTATAGTTAACATGAACTAACAATACTTTTAAAACCTTTTAAAATTTTGGCTTATGTAAATTTCTGCAAATGCCAATTTTTAGGGGATTAAAAAAAAGTTATGTAGCATCATTAAGAACTAACATGAGCTTACATTAACAATGGACAAAAGGTTGTTTTTTGCCCTTACTCTCTGACCTCCTGAAGGCCGCTGTGTAATTCGCACCCTGACTAAGACACAATGGGGGAAGCATTTCAATAACCCTAATGAATGCGTATAAAAATGCAGAATCGAATCAAACTAATCGAATCGCATCAAATTTTAATGTGAATCATCTCGAATCAAATCGTTCTGAATTTGCAAAAAATCATTCTTGAATCGAATCGAACACCTATGTATGTAAAAATAAAAAAGTGCAACTTAGATTAGAAAAGTACCGTTGACATTTTATACAGTCTACAAAAAAAAAAAAGAAAAAAAAAAGGTGTGTTGCTGAGGCAGAGCGGCGACTGAAATCATGGGGCTCACAGATGGAGCTTGCTGAGGAGTTTGAGAGAGGTGTAAATCTCTTGCAACCCCCAGCGGCTGACGAGGGTGAGCTGCTGGATGATGATGATGATGTTCTTTCTTTGACATCATCAGATCCAGCAGCGAGTGCTCTTCTGGCTTCAAGCCCAAGAGAGCAGGAGATGGCTGTTCAAGACCTCCCTGCCCCGCGTATGCGGAGCTGCTTAAGGTTATGGAGCGCGCTTCTGGCAGGCTGCAGTTACCATGGGAGTGCGTGAAGAAAGGGACCGAGAGGCACCTGTGGTTGAAAATGGCCGACATCAGGGAGAAAGAAAAGGGCTTTCTCCTCGATGCGCCAGTTTCGCCCTCTGAACTTTTCGGCACCTCCGTCGAGGCGGTGGTGGGAAAGCTCAGAGAGGCAAAGGCCTGCTCAGCAGCGTTTAAAACCTGCATACCGCTCAGATCCGATTCTGGGCCCAGACAGACAGGAGGTCCTGGCCCATCCCGAGTTGAGGTTCGGAGACAGGGCCAGAAGTCCAGCTTCGCCTCTCAGGCACCTCCTCCTCAGAGCAGGCTCCAGAGAAGGCAGGACTCTAGGAAGTTGAAGGATTTGAGGGAGGTAATCAATTACAGACGCCAGCAGTGTCAGTGATTGATTTTCTCTCCATGAGGGTAGTTACATCTGTCCTCTCCTTTCTTCTTCCGCCTCCTGAGTAATGATACAATTTTTTACCCAGGCACTTCTTACAATTAGGCCAAGGGCTGGGCCCATGATGAAACTTTTCTGATGGCTTGCCTTCTGGCTTGATAGTAAAGGGGCACTTTCAGGCTTGAAAGAACCATGGATTCCATCCTTGCTATGATGATAAGTCTCCGTTCTATGAGCCGCAGTGAAGGTGAGCTTGGTCTAAGTTCCATTAAGTTGGCTAGAACGATTTATCTCTTTGTGTTGGCAATATATATACTTTCTCCTCTGGTCATAGCTAGAGTTTGTATTAGAGATTAGCACTCTTTACTTCAGTTAGATCTATGTTAAGCGTCGGCCTTCGGGGCCGCCTGACATTGTTTGGCTTGGGCTGAGCATCGCTCCTCTGAGCTATTGTTTAAGAGTTATTTCTCAAAGTTTGCCTCCTCTCTATCGAGAGTTTTAGAGGCGGAGTTTTAGCCCCAGGCAGATCTATGCTTATGTGTGGCCCTATAGGTCCACAGCTATAGCTGGCCTAGGCTGGGACTAGGGTTTAGGTGATATACTGAAGCATTTCACCCTTTATTACTACCCCTGTCAGGTGAGTGTAGTTTTTCCTAGTTCTGGCCTCCTCTTATAGAGTCATCAGGCCAAGGCCCATTACCCCTTTGGTGTAGGTGCAAAATAGATAGCAGCTAAGGTAGCAGACTATTGCTAAGTCTCCCTGGTGCCGTTGTCTCAGGTGGTAGGCCCCTTATCACTATGTGAATAGGTAAATGTTTGTGCTGCTGTGGCCCCACTTCTATACAACTTTTTAATTCTATACTTTGTTTCAGTCTTTTCCCCTGAACCCCTTGAATTAAGATTCAAGCTTGAGTGAGACAGTGTTAGCTTTCTTTAAGCTCCTGTTCCCTAGGTTTTCAGTACAGATGTTTCTGTCTTTGGTGAAAAGTACCCACCCTTGAAATTGTCTCAGGGTAGTATGAATGAAAAGTGAAGCATTCCCCTGTCTCTCAGGATTGTTAATGCTCTAGTTCTATTTTGCCCTACACAATGTGAGCCCAATAACTCTATTGCTGCCACAGGTTAGTACCTGTTTCTGTAGCAGCAGGCCTTTTTCTGGCCTCCTTCAGAGCAGGGTGACTAAGTTTACTCGCCTTTCTGTAACCTCACTTTTCAGTTTGGTTCTTATGTAGCTCCCTTTAGTGTTTAAACACTGCCACAAGATGTTGATTGTTGTTTGGAGTAGAAGGCTCTTGTTTGGGCCTCCTTCAGAGGACAATAGCTTGTTGTATCACAAGTTTTGTTGGTAGATGTTTAGTCAGAGTTTGCTCACTTAATACTAGCACTGCCACAGGTTTATGCCCGTGATCATTTGAAGTAGTAGGCCAGTTTTTGGCCTCCTCCAGAGCATGATGGCATAATTTTTGTACTTGCTTAAAGAGTAAAAAGTGTTTTACTAAGTATATTGCCTGTTGGAATGTGTGAGAAGAATTAAGCTCAGGTTGAGTTAAGTAGTTAACCTCACTGGATAGTTTGGTTCTCATATATGGCTCCCTTAGAGCTTAGACACTGCCACTGGCTGACGCCATGTGTCTTTCTGGAGTCGCAGGCCCTGTTTGGGCCTCCTTTAGAGCATGATGGCATAATTTTGTACTTCTCTTGCTTAAAAAGTAAAAAGTGTTTTTACTGAGTACACTGCCTGTTGGAATGTGTGAATAGAATTAAGCTCAGGTTGAGTTAAATTGTTAACCTCACTGGATAGTTTGGTTCTCATGTATGGCTCCTTTAGAGCTTAGACACTGCCACTAGCTGATGCCATGTGTCTTTCTGGAGTCGCAGGCCCTGTTTGGGCCTCCTTCAGAGCATGATGGCGTAAGTTTGTACTCCTCTTGCTTAAAGAGTAAGAAGTGTTTTTACTGAGTACACTGCTTGTTGGAATGTGTTGAGGTAGACTGTTATGTGGGCACTCTACAGTCTTATCTGCTAGTTAATCTCGGTTTCAATCAGAACGAGTTCCCATGTTTGGTGGGCTCTTGCTTTTTCAGCAATTGAGCTGCTTTTAGGTGTGTGGCCTTCAAAGGCTGCCCTGTAAGCGAATCCCCCACATCCTGGTGTCTTTAGCAGATTAAGCATGTAGTTTTCACATGGCTGGCCTTTGCAAGGCTGCGGTGATATATTCTACATTGTGTAGAATTAGTTCATGTTGTAGGCTCTCTGGGAGCCTCCATGATTTTGTGCCTACAGTATAGTTTATCTGTTAGGTTGAGCCTAGTACTCCCCTTGTTTAGAGGGTTGTTCTGCAGACAGTACTTGGCTCCCTAAGTCTGGTCAGTGGTTGAAGGCCTCTCTGAGGCCTCCCTGTTGAGGATCAGCCCCTAGGCTGGTTGTACTCCCCTGTGTTGGGTTCCTTTAGAGTGCACAGCCTCCTCAGTGCAAATAATCAAGCTCTGAGTAGATCCTAGGATTGAGCAGAGTTTTACTCCCCTCACTGGTAAGAGTAAAAAGCGCTAAGCTGAGTCCTGCTCTCCAGGATACCTGTCTCTACGATCTGGTCTGAGTTGGTTACTGCCTCTTTGCAGTCCCTCATACTAGATATCTTCTCTGTAGAATGTGAATTGAGATTCTGTGCACAGACAGGTTGTTGGCCAAGACTAGGTTACTTTAATTAGACCAGGTCGGCCTCTCTGGTGGCATTCAGGGTTGACTTTGTTCCCCTGACAAGTGACTGGCTAGGCTTCCTTTGAGCCCCCTGGCTACATTCCCTTAGAGGTACCCTCTTTTCTTCGAAGTTGGTCCCAGAAGACTTTTAGCGGCCTTGGTAGGCCTTCTGTGGAGGGCCTCTTTGAGGCTTATAGCTTGGGCTGTTGGCCATAGGGAATGCTGTCACTGACAGCCTATGTATGGCCCGTAGGGGGAGTGGTTCTGGCATTTCAATTGAAACTGCTAGTTCTGACGTTTGTCTAGCCATTTGTTGGCATGCACTCCCCTCAAGCATGGCGGCATGGGTATATCATTCCCCAAAGCGTGTCAAACGCAGTGTTGAGTTCCCTTTCGAAAGGGAACGTCTCAGGTTACGTATGTAACCATGGTTCCCTGAAAACAGGGAACGAGACACTGCATTACCTGCCATACATCGGGGTTGCCTGCTGAGCAGTCCCTTCAGACGAAATAGATACTGACTGCTTCTCTAGGCGCTCCTTTTATACTTCTGGGTTGCGTCTATTATGACGTCATAGGCTGTTGCTGGCCAATAGGATTGGTGAGATTTGATAATTGCTTTCAGACACCGGTTCACGTGGTGGCGTTCCCCAAAGCATGTCAAACGCAGTGTCTCGTTCCCTGTTCTCAGGGAACCATGGTTACATACATAACCTGAGACGTTTTCCCTGTTGGACTGATGAAAGAGAAAACTCATATAAACCCCACATTAAAAGGTAAGGGCCATTAAACTTTTATACAGAGAACTCAAGCAAGTCATACTGTTTAACTAAATAATTAGAGGGAGGATATTAATGAGACTAAGGCAAGATGCAGCATTTATATTTATTAAGTAACATTATTGTATATAGACTGCTATCAAATGAAATTACTTTATATAGTGAACCTTTTGTTTCTACATTTATAAATCAGGTACATTGTCAACACATATATGTAAACTAGTTTATTAATTTGTGTAGTGTTAGCAAAAATTTAATATTGATGTCATGTCATGTCATGTCATGTACTGTAGTAACAGCAAGCAAAGTATGTTGTAAAACAATGGCAGAGCCACAGAACAATGGCAGAAGTGTGCAGTATATCCAATTAAATAATTCAAGTATGTTACTCTGTTTGCAGGTTTTGTGTACAGCAGCCAATGGACAACCTGACATTTAGAAACAGCATTCTCCTTGTAGAAGGACTCAAAGTTACTCATCAGTCCTCTTACCTTGTTTTCATTGTGCTTTTTTTGGCTTATATGTTTGCAATGGTATCAAACATTACACTTATATTTCTGATTTCAACAGAGAAGAATCTGCATGATCCTATGCATTTTCTGTTCTGTAACTTGCCAGTTAATGATATAATAGGGACCACTGTCATTTTGCCACGCTTAATGCAAGACATTTTAAGAGAAACCTCAGAGCGCTATATAACATATGTGGAGTGTGTTATTCAAGCTTATTTTGTGCATGTTTTTACAGCAGCATGCCACTATGTGCTGATGATCATGGCTTTTGACAGATATGTAGCTATATGTAATCCATTGCGATACACGACTATAATGACCAATAAAATGGTAGTTAAATTATCAGCATCAGCCTGGGGGCTGTCAGTACTTGTGGTGACAATTATGTTAGGCCTCACTGTGCGTCTGCCTCACTGCAGATCAACAATTGAAAACCCTTTCTGTGACAATGCCTCACTATTTAAACTCTCCTGTGAAAATGCAAGTATTAATAATGTGTTTGGAGTTGTTTATTCCGTAATTGCAGCCGGCCTGTCAGCTGTATCTATATTTATAACATACGTCAAGATTGCTACTGTATGTATAAGTAGCAAAAACAAAGCACTCAACAGCAAAGCCATAAAAACCTGCAGCACTCATTTAGCTGTTTACGTAATCATGTTTGTTTCTGGAGCCATTTTTATTTTTCTTCATCGTTTTCCTGAATACTCTGAAAGCAGAAAACTAGGTAGTATAATGTTTCACATTGTACCACCAGGACTAAATCCCTTAGTATATGGTTTACAAACCAAAGAGATTAGACAAAAGATTGTTCAAGTTTGGTGTAGAAAGATAGGGTATTCTTGAATTTATTATGCATTTTTAAAACATAAGAAAATATATTGTCTTTTTTTTTTTTTTTTTTTTTTTTGATGTACGCTAATCTTGCAATTGATTTTAAGTGGAAATATATGTAGCCCCCTTTAAGGAAAATATGAGCATATAGACACTGGGACGTTATTACTGGTACGTTAATCACATAAACAATACTAAGATGAAAGTGATTTAACCCTCTGGGGTCTGAGGGTTTCTGGGGCTCTGGAGAAGTTTTGACATGCCCTGACATTTGTGCTTTTTTAAGTAGTTGCTTATAAACATATGAATGGCAAAAGTGTCATTACACTGTACTCAGCACGAACTAGGCTACCATAATATGTGAGCAACATGTATGTACCTGTTTGTATTTAAAGAATAACGTTTATGCGTGGTTATTGAAAAAAAAAGTCACTGAAATAAGGACACAAAACAAATACTAAATATGTGTCAACAAGACTTCAGGGTATTAAAGGGTGAAGCTTAGAATTTTTGCTTCAAAAATATGTGAAAATCATCCTGCCTACTTGTTGACATAAAACAATATATTGATTTAAATTTTGTAAGACACTTTTTGTTTAGAAAGACAGTATGCGTGGAGGTGTGAATAATCCTGAATAATGCTGTAATTCACACCTGAAGAGACAAAGACCCACATAATGAGCCACATAATGAGCCTTTCAGTCAGGTATGTGAGAAGAATGTGAGGAGTGAGAACAAAGTAGTTTATTTTGTAGTTTATTTAGAATATAGTTAACAATATAAATGAGAGTCAAAAGCGCATTTTCAGTACACAGTTTTACCTGGAAATAAATCCTGTTCAAAGATATGTGAACATTACTTACCTGGTATTCCAAGGTGTTTGGTGTTTCTATGCACTGAAGAAAAAAAAAAAAATCTTTCCTGTTCCAGTCAGTGATCTCACCATCATATTCATGCAGGTTCAATGTGGGCCAATATCTGGTCACTATGATTCTCAAATCTGTGAGATAAAAGCAAAAACCCTCTGTGAGCATGCTGATAACAGAATCATATCAATTATTGTGTTAACGTTGATATAATGTCCACTCTTAACAGAAAACATGATTTTTGTGATCTGTGAAGAAAATTTCTGTGAAGATAATTTTGTACAGGCCTATTATATTTTAAATTATATACAGTACCGGTCAAAAGATTGGACACATTACTATTTTTAATGTTTTTGAAAGAAGTCTCATGCTCATCAAGCATGCATTTATTTGATCAAAAATACAGAAAAAACACTTGCACTTGTAAGAAAAAAACTGAGAGTGAATTAAACAAATATCTGTTTAAATTTGAATTTCAAGTATTTTATTCAAGATTATTAAATGCAGCTTTTATATTGCTTTGACAATACTAGTAAGTTCCAAATATTAAAGTGTTTAAGAAAATATTTATTTAATGTTATCTGTGTTATATTTCATCTGCAACAACAATGTGAACTTTTATAAAAATCCGTTTGGCCATTAACTTTTAAATGCATTGTTATGCATTAATATGAGGAGAGTCTCCGCATGAAAGACTCGCGACTGGCAGATCAACTTGCTACTGCATTTTTCCCCGATACGGTAGGAAATTAAATTGAATGAAATGTGGAGGATGTTAACTGTGATAAGATGATTGAAATGATGCGTGTAACTAAGCGACAGAGAGCAACTGTAAAAGACACTATTTTATGACGTGATTATGTTTTGCAACATTTTCTCGGGGTACAGGTGAAAATTTTATTGAGTTTTGAACATGGAAAGTGCTTGAGACTAGTGGGTGTGTGTGCACCACTGCACAGTCTCTTGTCCTTTTCACTGCTCTGCTTTCCCTGGCCCAACCAGGCTCTGTTCTCCATACAGAACATCTGGGAACTTTAAAACTCATCCCTTGTTGAATGCGGAACGTCTGAGGGTCAGAAGCTAGCAAACGGGGGGCTGTGGGCTCCTTTCCCTCTGGAAGACCCCATTAAACTGCCTTTTTCCTCCACGCTCCCTGAGAATGGGGATGAGGATGCATCTCAATTGCCAATTGGGCAAGACATGCAGAACAGACCTGGTGTGTGTCCTTGCATAAAATTTTGCTCCTGCACGAACACAGAATCTCCCTCACTAGCCAGGATAGTCTGCATTGTTGCAGCCATCCTCATATTGAACAATCCTTGCAATTAGCTGGATTGCAAATTGAAGGAGCCAGGCAAAAAACGATGTGGCGGCCAGTAGTTTGTCCAGAAGTTCGTTGATGAATTATTCAAATTTTGTAAGCTTCTGGTGTGAAGCGAGAAGTTTTTGAATGTCGTGGTGACGTTGTGTCACTCCTTTTATACTGAGGGTGGGGAGGCCACTCCCAGACACAATGTCACATCTGTCAGCCAATTGGGCTTCTGAGGAATACGTGGAATTAATTAGAGACCAACTTAATGAAAAAACAAACAGTGCGTGAGTCAGAGAGAAACTGCTTAAAAGATGATAAACTTACACTTGATAAGGCTCTCACTCTGGCACTCCAAACTGAAGAAGCTACTCAGTGTGCTGCTAAAATAGCAGAGAATAATGCAGCTAAAACTGATGTCACCACTGTACCTGCAAATTTAGTCACTGATGAGGGCTCCGGCATGCAGGTGCAAAAATCCAGCAAACACAGCCTCAGCCATGTCAACAAAGATGGAAGTGTGGCAAGTGTGGCTCCATTCATCATGCTAACAGGTATCCAGACTGCCCAGCTATCAGACAAAAGTTCTTACCAGGTCAAGAAAATATGATCATATAACAACAATTTTATCATCTCCACACTGGTTACCTATTAAGCTCTGTATTGATTACAAAGTAATGTTACTATAAGGCCCTAAATGGCTCAGCTCCTGTGTATCTAACTGATCTATTTCCCTACAATCCATCATGCTCTTTATGGTCACAAAATTCTGGACTTTTGGTAGTACCTAGGGCAGGGGTCTCCAACACATCATTGGCAAGCTACCAGTAGCACGTGGTCTGACTGGAGGTAGCTCGACAAGACCTACTTTTCATTTAATCAGAGCGAGCTAATATAGACAGGTGAATTTTATCTCAAATAAATTAGGAAGATAAAGTAGTTGACTCCAAAAAAGCTCTAATAAAATTTTAGAAATGTAATGTGAGAATAAGCCTCAGAAAGCTAATGCAGACCACATAAAAAAAGGGTAAAAATACACAAATAAAGTGATTTAGTACAAAATATCGCATAACACACAAGAATAAACCTCATTGGTTACGTAGCACGTTTGAGCTTCCGGAAGAGGCTTGTGCGACATTCAGGTAAGGTTGAGCTTCTGTTTATGTTCACTAATCAATGTTCTCGCTGGTAAGCAGAATGCTGACATGGAAAGACCAGGAACGCAGCAACAGCTTTGACACTCTTGCTAACACATAGAGTGATCATGCACTGTAAAATCTGTGTCACAAACTTTGGTGATGAATGAATCAATACTTGAAACGTTTGTGGATTGTCACTTGTAAGGAACCCCGCATCGGCCCAAAAACGGAATCTGACGGCCTGGGCGAAGGTTAACGCATGTATGTCTTTTCAGCGTCTCTGTGAAGTTCTCTTAATTTCACTCGTTTAATCTGACTCCAATTTTAAATGATTATTACTCTTAGGTTGTGTTCCCAATTAGAAATGAATAATTTGTTATGTATTAATTTAGATTATTGATTATTCTGGGTATCTCATATTTTCAATTATTCGTTAATTACGGACCCATATCACTTAGAAAAAGTCACTTCGGCCGGTGAGTGCCTTTCACGATCACAAACTCTCCAGTTCTGATCTTAGTCAGAGGGTGACGCATTTTCGGTCAACGAATCTTGCCTTGAATTCGGGCCCGGTGACTCTCATGTTATCCTGAGACCCCAGCCTAGATACGTGCCCAAGGTTCCTACCACTCCCTTCAGAGATCAGGTAGTGAACCTGCAAGCGCTGCCTTCGGAGGAGGCAGACCCAGCCCTAGCTTTGCTCTGTCCCGTCCGTGCTCTGCGCCTGTACGTGGACAGAACGTGAAGTTTCAGGACCTCGGATCAGCTCTTTGTCTGTTACGGAGGCCAGCAGAAGGGAAAGGCTGTCTCCAAGCAGAGGATGGTCCACTGGATAGTGGATGCCATCGCCCTGGCGTATAAATCCCAGGGCGTGCCTTGCCTGCTCGAGTTGAGAGCCCACTCCACCAGAGGAGTGGCCTCTTCCTGGGTGCTGGCGCACGGCACCTCGCTGACAGATATCTGTAGAGCTGCGGGCTGGGCGATACCTAACACGTTCGCTAGATTCTATAGCCTTCGTGTAGAACCGGTATCTTCCCGTGTACTCGCTTCCAGCAGCCGGTAGACGCGAAGAGCCCGTTCTAGTGTCAGCTTGCAATGCCATTCCCGCACCCTGGGCCAGATACATGCATCCTTTTACTCCAGTCGAGTTCTCCGCTTGGCGAACCCTGTCGAGTTCCTCCACCTCCCCCTTCGGCTTGGACATTGCGGAGTGTCTGATGCCAGGCCAAACCTCCGTCACTGACATTGATGTTTGGCTGGGTGACATATGTCGTGACCCCTCCACGTGAGTGGTGCCATGAGTGTATTGTCCACGGTCAACTCCCCATGGTGAGCCTGTGTCTTTCCCTTAGCAGAGCCAGCTCTGCTGTCACCTGTCAGATGAGTCTCCCCCATGCCAGGTGGAGCCATCCCAGGGACTCCATATGCGTACTGCCCACGGCCAGTCCATATGTGTATTCTCCACATAAATTCCTCCCCTGCAGGGTAGGTAGTGGTCTCCACAGCGTCCCCTATGGGTTTGCTTCCCCAGTGTAGTCTAGTTTACTTGATGGGTATTTCGGAAAAGCAGTAGACTCTCTCGGCAACTGTGGCGCTTTATTTGGGATTCCAATTCGTCGGTCACTACTGACGTACGTCGAACGTGCTTTAACCAAATGCCGCACCTGTTGTGGAGACTGACGAGGGCAGCCCATAACACATCTCGATTGAGAGAGACTGCCTCAAACCTTGTGTGTGCTGTGATGTACGGGATATCTGTGATAGCATAAAACAGTAGCATATTCTCAGCACGTTTAACCGTGTGTGTCACAGAAAACAGCTTGCATCTACTGAATTAAGTACTTTTGTGTCTTCTTGCACTTGAAAGGTTTAAAAACACTTGAATGTTCAAACTGGCATGGTGTATTTGTTCGTTCAAGCACAATAAGAGACAAAAGAGAACACACTTTGGGGCTTGTGAGCTGTCTGTATGTGTGTGCGTTAAAATGTATCAGTGCATTAGTTTAGAATGGCGATTAACTAACATTTATAATAAACTGTGTAAAACATGCATTTACCCTGATCAATATTGAGTATCCAGATGGTATAAACAAACATAACCTGTGGAGCACTCTCAGAGTATGCATTTATTTGTCATTTTAATGGATGGAAACTAAAAAGTAAATGAGAGAATTTCTTATCCTGGGGCTCCCTCTAGTAAACATTACTGCTCCACTAGAGGGGGCATTTTTGCTCAGCCAATGTAAATCTATGGGATTTTTTATTTTATTTTATTTATTTATTTATTTATTTATTTATGATTATTATTTTTACGAAAACTTTAAGTCCAATCCACTTGAATAGCTATAGCAAAAAAAAAAAAAAAAAAAAAAAAAACCTTCAGAACAGGCCCAAGGTCTGTGGTGAGTTTGGTGCTTGTAGCATTAAAGCTCTATAGGAGGAGTAACCATCAGAAAATTTAGTCTCAGAAGAATAATACATTTACATAGCATTTCAGTATGTTGGCTTTCTCAAGCCATCATATTATTTGTAAGCTAAGTTTCTCTGATCCTCTTCATTTTCATGAGGCTCTGGATATTGTTTGCTTGTGTGTGCAAAAAATAGTAAACTTAGCACACACTGCATTTCCAAATGCATGTTAAACTCACAACGCTTGAGATAACAGCAGAGATAGAGTTCATGAGAAGCAGCATTTACTGTGAACCGAGGCAAAGCAAGGATTCAGAAGAAACAAGAATTTTGTTTTATCAGGTACGGTTGCAGAGTTATTAGCATAGACGTAAAGTTTATTATTGTAGCACCACCTTGTGGCTGCTTTTAAATATATATATATATATATATTGGTACACATACTTATTTTCACAAAATGTACACTATATTGCCAAAAGTTTTGGGACGCCTGCCTTTACAGGCACATGAACTTTAATGACATCCCATTCTTTATCTGTAGGGTTTAATATGGAGTTGGCCCACCCTTTGCAGCTATAACAGCCTCAACTCTTCTGGGAAGGCTTTCCACAAGGTTTAGGAGTGCGTTTATGGGAATTTTTGACCATTCTTTTAGAAGCGCATTTGTGAGGTCAGTGATGTTGAATGAGAAGGCCTGGCTCTCAGTCTCCACTCTAATTCACCCCAAAGGTGTTCTATCGGGTTGAGGTCAGGACTCTGTGCAGGCCAGTCAAGTTCCTCCTCACCAAACTCGCTCATCATCCATGTCTTTATGGACCTTGCTTTGTGCACTGGTGCGCAGTCATGTTGGAACAGGAAGGGGCCATCCCCAAACTGTTCCCACGAAGTTGGATGCATGAACTTGTCCAAAATGTCTTGGTACGCGGAAGCATTGAGAGTTCCCTTCACTGGAACTAAGAGGCCAAGCCCAACCCCTGAAGAACAACCCCACACCATAATTCCCCCTCCACCAAACTTTACACTTGGCACAATGCAGTCAGGCAAGTCTCCTGGCAACCGCCAAACCCAGACTCATCCATCGGATTTCCAGACAGAGAAGCATGATTCGTCACTCCAGAGAACACGTCTCCACTGCTCTAGAGTCCAGTGGCGGCATGCTTTACACCAATACATCCGACGCTTTGCATTGCACTTGGTGACGTAAGGCTTGGATGCAGCTGCTCGGCCATGGAAACCCATTCCACGAAGCTCTCTACGCACTGTTCTTGAGCTAATCTGAAAGCCACACAAAGTTTGGAGGTCTGTAGCTATTGACTCTGCAGAAAGTTGGTGACTTCTGCTCACTGTGCGCCTCAGCATGCGCTGACCCCGCTCTGTGATTTTATGCGACCTACCACTTTGTGGCTGAGTTGCTGTTGTTCCCAATTGCTTCCACTTTGTTATGATACCACTTACAATTGAATGTGGAATATTTAGTAGTGAGAAAATTTCACAAATGGACTTATTGCACAGGTGGCAACCTATCATAGTACCACGCTTGAATTCACTGAGCTCCTGAGAGCGACCCATTCTTTCACAAATGTTTGTAGAAGCAGTCTGCATGCCTAGGTGCTTGATTTTATACACCTGTGGCCATGGAATTGATTGGAACACCTGAATTCAATGATTTGGAGGGGTGTCCCAATACTTTTGGCAATATAGTGTATTTCACACAATGCAATTCAGATTTGAAATGCTGGTTTTATGTATCCCAGTCATACTAGAGGATGTCCACCAAAGAAGAGGATGTCCATATTAGAGGATGTCCACCAAAAAAGATGTAATTTTGACACAACTTGGTGTGCATCATCAGAATGTCCTGAGGTCTATGTGAATCAAAGTTAGGACATTGCGTTCAAGTGATATAGCTAAATTTGTGAAAAATAATTAATGCCAAAGCATTTAACTTGCTTATTTCTTCACAATGCTTCAATGAATCAAAATACTTTTTTAATAATTTTATGCCAGCATTGTCTATAACTGCTTTATATAATCATGATGGTTTCTGGATTCACCGTATTTTTTCTCTTTATTTTTTCCCTGCATACTCTGAAAGTAGAAATTTATCTAGTAGGCCTATAATGTTCCATGTTATTCCACCAAGCTTGAATCCCATAATATATGGTTTACAAGCCAAGGAAATGAGACAGAGACTGTTTAAACGTATTTATAATAGTAAAGTTAACTCAATGTGATTTTGTTTGTTACATTACAAATAATTTGTTATATTTCAGATTTTCTTTGAGCGCTAATGATAAAGTTTAAATGGTTAATTATACATTGATCTACATTCTGTTTCATTCTAAACATACCTTGTGTGAATAACCTATAACATTATATGCGTTGGGAGGCATCAGTTAACAACCTTGTTATATGTGTGGACAGTGGTACTATAAAATATGTACTAATAATACCAGGTATTTTATGTACCAGGTAAACATGTAAATCACTGTAAAACTTACAACACTTAAAACACCTACTGACCATAACTTCTAAACTTCAATTTAATCTAATAATCAAACATGTGGAATTTAAAATAATGTTATAATATTTTTTAAAATAATAATAATAATATTATAATAATAATGTTTGTAATAATGCACAACAGTTTCTTTGTATATGACCATATCGCCGCATTAGAAAGAGAGGTAATTCTAACAGCAAGTAAATATGATACAATATATACACATAAATATGTCATATAGCATATGACTATAACATACATGTAACTATAATATAAAGTGAACAAAATCTAAGTCAATAATATAATAAAAGAATATAGTGAGAAAAGATTCAAGTGATATAGCTAAATGCCAGAGAATTTCATTTGCTTATTTCTTCACAATGCTTCAATGAGTCAAAATTATTTTTAATAACTTTATGCCAGTATTGTTCATAGCTGCTTTGTGCAAAATGTTATTAACATTGGAAGCAACAGCCTAGGTCAGGGGTATCCAAAGTCTGTCCTGGAAAGCCACTGTCCTGCAAAGTTTAGCTCCAACTTGCCTCAGCACACCTGCCAGGAAGTTTCTAGTATGCCTAGAGAGACCTTGATTAGCTGGTTCAAGTGTGTTTAATTGGGGTTGGAGATAAACTCTGCAGGACAGTGGCCCTTCAGGAACAAGATTGGACACCCCTGGAGGAATTTGAAAAGGGTTAAAAAAAAAAAAAAAAGGATTGGACTTATGTAGATAGAAATGAACTTATACATATTATATGACTTAACTCAAGGATTTAGGAGAATAAATAATTTTGTTTCAAGCTATTACAGCACCACCTAGTGTTGAACAGCTGTGTGCCTAAGTAGCTGCTTACATTTGGAGCCATCCTGCCTTTTGGAATCTTTATGATTTATGTTCTCTGATGCCCATACTCTTTTAGGATAAAGAAATAAAGAAGAATGAAATTAGTACAAACAAAATAGGATTCCAGTTCCTTCTGTGCTTGGATCCCAACATATCTTTACAGCACATTACAGTACAAGCAAACCTGATCAGTAGTCCTCCAAAGATAATTGTTTTACACTCTTGGGTAATGACGACAAAACAGTTTTTGTGTGATACACATATAAAGTGGTCAAGCCAGCTCTTCTGAAACACATCACGGTTTTGCTAGTGAATGATTACCAAGTTAAAGGGAATGCAACAGCTGTGTGCCACTATATTAAACTGAAGTGACAACTATATATCTATTAGTCATTTAACTTGGTAAGTATACATATAGGAGTGGGGTAAACAATTTAGGGGTGAATTTATTTTTCATTATCAGCAACTATCAAATACTTCATACCTGCTGCTATAGAGAAAAGTTTATGAGAATTACTGGCATGGGCAAATATTGTTCTTGTTTGACCACAATGTGAAGATTACAACGGGAAGATTTTTCCCCTGACAATGTTTTCTACTTCTGTTCTTGTTTAGTACTTTACATAAACTTACTGTATATGTGCTGCATTAAAGGGTCGTGAAACCCTCCCCCTACCCTTTTTTTTTTTTTTTAAATTTGAACAGATATGTATATGCAGCACCTCACTGAAAACACTAAAAGCATTCAAATAGAGATAATAATGCAACCGTACGTCTGATCATGACACGCAATGACGCGATAAATATTCTAATACACAGAAGACAATAATGTAGACCAAAAATTCAAAGGAGAATGGGCAAAAAAGAAGAAAATACTTTAAGTCCTGTTCTGACTCTATCTGGGCTGTTTCACAAAAGCATCATAAGCCTAAGTTGATTGTAGAAACCACAACCTACTGTCTCTACGATCTACTAAGGCTTATACAATGTTTTGGGAAAATGCAGCCCTGTACTCTAATGCATGTTTTGTTTATTTCACAGATGGGCAACCTGACATTCAGATACAGCATACTCTTAATGGAGGGACTACAAGTTAAACATCTGTCCAGTCATCTAGCATTCATCATTTTTTTGCTTGCTTACATATTTATTATAGTATTTAACATTGGGATTTTGATTCAGATCTCAGTGGAAAAAAGATTACATCAGCCTATGTACATTCTTTTCTGCAATTTGCCACTGAATGATTTATTAGGCACAATTGTTCTTTTGCCACGCTTGATGAGTCATATTTTAACAGACCCCTCTGAGCGCTACATCACATATGTAGAGTGTGCTATGCAAGCTTTTTTTGGACATGTATATGGAACTGCATCCCACACTATTCTAATGATCATGGCCTTTGACAGATATGTGGCCATTTGCAATCCATTGCGATACCCAACTATAATGAGCAATAATATGGTGGTTAAACTGTCGGCAGGAGCCTGGGGTGCTGCAGTAGTGCTGGTGGGAATTCTGATCGGCCTCAGTTTACGTCTGTCTCACTGCAGATATGTGATTCAAAATCTGTTTTGTGACAACGCTTCACTATTTAAACTGTCCTGTGAAAATACAGTGATTAATAATGTATATGGGTTGACTTTTACTGTGGTTTTACTCACCTCCTCACTGGGGTGGGTGTTATTGACATATCTCAGAATAGCGATGGTATGCTTCAAAAGCAAAAACAAAGCAACCAACAGCAAAGCAATAAAAACCTGCAGTACTCATCTGACTGTTTATATAATCATGATGGTTACTGGATTCACCGCCATTTTGCTTCAACGTTTCCCTGCATACACTGAAAGTAAAAATATATCTAGTATAATTCGCCAAGTTATTCCACCAAGCTTGAATCCTATAATATATGGTTTACAAGCCAAGGAAATAAGACAGAGACTGTTTAAACTTATTTACAAAAGTAAAGTTAACTCAGTGTGACTTTTTGTTACATTACAAACATTTTGCTATATTTCTAATTTTCTTTGAGTGTTAATGATAAAGCTTAAATCATAAATATACATTGGTGTACATTTCTGTTTCATTCTAAACATTACTTGTGTGAATAGCCTGTTATATGCATGGAAGGCATCAACCTTGTGATAAATGTGGACAGTGGAAATATAAAATACGTACTAATAATAACAAGTATTTTATGTCCCAGGAAAACATGGAAATCACTGTAAAACTTACAATTAAAACACATACTGACCATAACTTCTGAACTTTGTGGTTTAATCTAATCAAAAATGTGGAATTTAAAATAATGTTATAATAATTTTTAAATAATAATGTTTGTAATAATGTACAGCAGTGCTTTGTTGTATATGACCACATATTCACATTAGAAAGATGAGGGTAATTCTAACAGCAAGTAAACATGATACAGTATATACACGTAAATATATCATATAGCATACAGTCAAACCAAAAATTATTATTATTTTTTATATATATATATATATATATATATTTACTAGTGGGTGCAGGACACTACAGTTCATTTATGTAAGTGAGGATAGCAAAATAACTGTGACATATTATACCCAAAAATTCTTCATACAGTGGACTACCAGTAAAATTGATAAAAAAGGAACTTATTTTGCTAAGTGCTGTGGATATGTGTCAAGAGTTACTGGGTGATGCAGCTGCAACCAAAATTCAGTATCACTTTCTGATGACACACCGTGGCTAGGCGAATTGTTGACATGAGCGATGACATTGAATGCCAACTCGTGGAACGAATAAAAGCAAGCCCTTATTTTGCCATACAGCTGGACGAGTCGACGGACATAAGCAATGCCGCGTTACTGTTAGTTTTTGTCCGATACTGCGTGGACAGTAATCTTTGTGAAGATCTGCTATTTTGCCAAGAACTTCCAACGAGAACAGCGGCAGATAATGTCATGCACTGCCATGATGAGTAATTCACTGAAAAAAAGGTCTTGATTGGAAATACTGCTCAGGTATTTGCACAGACGACGCGGCTGCTATGACGGGAAAGTATTGCAGTGTTGTTAAACAAAATCCAAGAGCGAGCGCCAGAAGCAAAGTGGATGCACTGTTTCTTGCACAGGGAAAATCTTGCAACAAAGCAGATGTCACCAGAATTGCATGAGGTCATGAACATTGCTGTGAACACTGTTAACTATATTGAGAAAAATGCACTCAACTCAAGGTGTTTTGCAGCTCTGTGTGAACGACTTGATGCTGATCATTTGCAGCTCTTGTACCACAATGAAATTGTCACAAGTGAGGCTCCCGCACTTCCTTCCCCGCACCACCGGAGGGAGCCTTCACCGGAATATTGAGATCATCATTCAGACTACATTTCCCATAGGCCCTCATTCCTGGGACTGATTGCACACACACCTGCACCACATCACACTCACACTATTTAAGCAGCACGCACACACACACACTTTGCGAAGTCTTGATTTGCCCCGGTGATCATCTCTAAGCGTTTTCTGTGGATTGTTATACCGTTACCGATTGGACTGTTTATCTCTTGTGATTCTCTGCCGCCTGCCTTGATCCTTGCCTGTTTACTGGACTGTGTTTGTTTGCCGCCTGCCCTGATCTCTGCCTGCTTCCTGATACCGTTTGTCTGCCGCCTGCCTCGACCATTGCCTGTCCCCGTTTACGTCTCTGCCTCTGCCCTTACCTGTGTATTTACTATTCTTAATAAAAGCTGCAAATGGATCTCCACTCTGTTGACCCATCATTACAGAAGACTTCGCCAACTAGCGATCCAGCAGCTATCATGCAGCCCTCTACTGAGCTATCCGCCCAGGCCAACCAGCTCGCAGTTCATCAACATCAGTTGAATCGACCGACTTCCCTTACCGAGGAGCTGGTAAAGACTCTACAGGGCCTTCGATTCAGGCCTCCCGAGGTCGCCGCCTCACCGCCCGCGGCTCCTGACAACCAGGCCGTCACTCCCGCTCCTGCAGTGAATCCACGACTCGCCTTCCCGGAGAAGTTTGATGGCAATCCAGCTAAATGTAAGGGATTTCTGCTTCAATGCTCACTCTTTGTTAACCAACAGCCGGCTCTGTATCCCTCCGATTCCAGTCGGATATCCTTCGTTTGCTCGCTGCTGTCTGGTAAAGCGCTGGATTGGGCCACGGCGGTGTGGGGAGAGGACGGCTCTGCGTTTCCCACATTCTCCGCATTTCTTCGAAAGTTCAAAGAGGTTTTCGAACATCCCGCGGGAGGTAAGAGCGCTGGAGATCAACTGCTGTCGCTGTGCCAGGGCAAAACCACCGCTGCTGAGTATGCTCTCACCTTCCGAACTCTAGCAGCTCAAACTAATTGGGTCGACGACACATTGAAGTTGCTGTTTCGCAAAGGTCTGTCCCTAGAACTTCAAGCCGAGCTAGCCTGCCGTGACGAGGGAAGAACGCTTAGCGAATTCATAGAGCTGGCCATCCAAATTGATAATTTACTCCGCTCTCGACGTCCGATCCATGGAGCCACTTCCCAAACTTTAACCAACCCCACTCCAGAACCCATGCAGCTCGGCTATACACCGCTACACCCAGAAGAAAGAGAAAGAAGAAGACAACTCCACCTGTGTCTGTACTGCGGCCAAGCCGGTCACATCAAAATCAATTGTCCCATCCGGCCAAGTCCCTCTAATCCAAAAGCGGTGACTTCCCAGCAATCCACCAACTATTCAGCTAACAGTTTCAAAATACCAGTACATGTGACTGTGAACAACCAGCGCATACCCACTCATGCGCTCATAGACTCTGGGGCTGCAGGCAACTTCATGTCAAATACTTTCATTCAGGAACACAACATCACTCTAACGGCTTGTGATTCTCAATTGACAGTGGAGGCGCTAGATGGTCGGCCCATCGGAGAGGGGAAGGTCGCACACATTACTGCTGAGGTTGTCCTGCAAGTAGGAGTATTACACCATGAACCCATCAGATTTTACGTCATCCACTCACCCAACAACCCAGTCATCCTTGGTCTCCCGTGGCTCAGGACACACAACCCACATATTTCCTGGAAGGAGGGACAGATTATTCAATGGGACTCATCCTGTCATGAACTTTGTCTGAAACAAGTCACCCCATTACCAGTTCAAGCTGTATCAATCCACACAGTTAATTCCGACGAGTCCCACATTCCCGTCGAGTATGCTGACCTGGCAATCGCTTTCAGCAAAAGCAAAGCCACCGAGTTACCCCCACATCGATCCAGTGACTGTGCCATTGACTTGCTACCAGGTACCACGCCCCCCAAGGGCAGAATATTCCCTTTATCCCAACCTGAATCTGCTGCTATGAAAAAATTCATTGAAGAGGAGCTAGCCAAAGGTTTCATCCGGCCCTCAACGTCACCAGCGGCATCAGGCTTCTTCTTTGTCAAGAAGAAGGACGGTAGTCTCAGACCCTGCATTGACTACCGTGGACTTAATGATATCACCGTTAAATTTCGTTACCCTTTGCCCCTGGTTCCAGCAGCTCTAGAGCAGTTACGGCAGGCTAAATACTTTACCAAGCTGGATCTTCGCTGTGCCTATAATCTGATACGCATCAGAGAGGGGGACGAATGGAAAACTGCCTTTTCCACCGCCACTGGCCACTACGAGACCCTTGTGATGCCGTTTGGGCTGGCCAACAGTCCCTCCGTGTTCCAGTCCTTCATCAACGATGTCTTCCGGGACATGCTCAACCGCTGGGTCGTAGTTTACATAGATGACATCCTCATCTACTCCAGCACGTTTGAGGAACACATTCAACACGTCCGGGCTGTTCTACAACGCCTCATTCAACACCAACTCTACGCTAAGGCCGAGAAATGTGAGTTTCACCGCACATCCACGTCATTCTTGGGGTATGTCATCAGTCACGAGGGAGTGGCTATGGACGACAGCAAGGTGAGAGCAGTTCTAGAATGGCCACGACCACGAACTCTGAAAGAGCTGCAACGATTCCTGGGGTTCGCTAATTTCTACAGGCGGTTTATAAGGAACTTCAGTGGCATTGCAGCACCTCTAACCTCCATGACCAAACGACAATCCACCCGTCTCACCTGGTCCAATGAGGCGATACAGGCTTTCCAGGAATTAAAGGAACGTTTCACCACTGCTCCCATTCTCCGTCACCTAGATCCAGAGCTCCCCTTCATCGTAGAGGTTGACGCATCCAGCACAGGCATCGGGGCCGTACTCTCACAACGTCAAGGAAATCCAGCCAAAATGTTTCCATGTGCATTCTACTCGAGGAAGTTATCAGCAGCAGAACGAAACTACGATGTAGGCAACCGGGAACTACTAGCCATGAAGGCAGCGTTGGAGGAGTGGCGGCACTGGCTGGAGGGAGCACAGCACCCATTCACCATACTCACGGACCACAAGAACCTTGAATATCTCCGTTCAGCCAAACGCTTAAACCCCAGACAAGCCAGGTGGGCCATGTTCTTCACCAGATTTCAGTTTACCGTGACATATCGACCAGGCTCAAGGAACCTCAAAGCCGACGCGCTGTCTCGCCAAGTGGAGGAGGTAGAGAGAACAAAGAGCGAGGAAAACATCATCCCCAACAAACTTCTGGTCGCTCCCGTACAATGGGACATCATGACAGAAATCACCGAACTCAACGCTCAGACGGTACCACCCCCGGAATGCCCACCAGATCGCACGTTCGTACCAGAAGCCCTCCGCAACAAGTTACTGCATCAAGTGCATGCTCTTCCCAGTTCTGGTCACCCGGGTATTACTGCCACCTTCCAACTGTTACAGAACCGGTTCTGGTGGGAAACCATGCTAGCGGAGACCACTCAATTTGTAAAAAACTGCACAGCCTGTCAAACCTCGAAACCATCTCGTCAAGTACCCTCCGGGTTGTTACAGCCACTGCCCATTCCTCAACGTCCCTGGTCCCACATAGCAATTGACTTCGTCACCGACCTTCCTGTGTCCCGTGGCCACACCACCATTCTTACGGTTGTGGACCGATTCTCCAAAGCCTGTCGACTCATTCCACTACCCAAACTGCCATCTGCTTTTGAGACAGCAGAGACCCTCTGCGACTATGTATTCCGTTTTTACGGCTTACCAGAGGACATTGTATCAGACAGAGGGCCACAGTTCACGTCTCGGGTATGGGCAGCCTTCTTTAAACACCTGAATGTCAATGTCAGTCTCACCTCAGGATACCACCCCGAATCCAATGGCCAAACCGAACGCATGAACCAAGAGCTCACCAGATTCCTACGCACTTACTGCCAACAAAATCAAAATGACTGGAGTCGTTACCTGATGTGGGCGGAATACGCACAAAACTCTCTCCAGAAAACCGCCACCGGCGTGACTCCCTTCAAATGTGTACTTGGCTACCAGCCACCACTTTTCCCTTGGTCCGGCGAACCCACCAATCTACCATCCGTGACAGAGTGGCTGCAACGCAGTGAGGAAACCTGGGACCTCGCCCATCACCATCTGCAGCGCGCTGTGAGAAGGCAGGAGGTACAGGCCAATCGTCACCGGCGTCCCAGTCCAGAGTACACCGTGGGTCAATGGGTCTGGCTATCCACACGAGATCTCCGCCTCCGACTTCCCTGCAGAAAGCTCAGTCCCAGGTTTGTAGGGCCCTTTCAAATTATTAAACAAATTACACCCGTGTCATTCCGATTAGACCTACCTGCTAACTACCGTGTCTCTCCCACTTTCCATGTGTCGTTGCTGAAACCCTCTGGTGGTCCGAGGGGGGAGTCGGAGGGAACCGAGGCCCGCAACCCCCCACCCATGCTGATCGAAGGCGAGGAGGCTTACCAAGTTCGAGAACTACTCGATTCCAGGCGCCGGGGTGGGAGACTTCAGTACCTGGTCGACTGGGAGGGGTACGGCCCGGAGGAGCGATCCTGGGTCGATGTGGATGATATCCTGGACCCCTCACTCACAGAAGAGTTTCACAGGACGCATCCGGAGAGACCGGCCCCTCGACCACGTGGTAGACCCCGGCGTCGTCCGCCTCCTCGCGTCTGGAGCCGCTCGCAGGGGGGGGGCTCTGTCACAAGTGAGGCTCCCGCACTTCCTTCCCCGCACCACCGGAGGGAGCCTTCACCGGAATATTGAGATCATCATTCAGACTACATTTCCCATAGGCCCTCATTCCTGGGACTGATTGCACACACACCTGCACCACATCACACTCACACTATTTAAGCAGCACGCACACACACACACTTTGCGAAGTCTTGATTTGCCCCGGTGATCATCTCTAAGCGTTTTCTGTGGATTGTTATACCGTTACCGATTGGACTGTTTATCTCTTGTGATTCTCTGCCGCCTGCCTTGATCCTTGCCTGTTTACTGGACTGTGTTTGTTTGCCGCCTGCCCTGATCTCTGCCTGCTTCCTGATACCGTTTGTCTGCCGCCTGCCTCGACCATTGCCTGTCCCCGTTTACGTCTCTGCCTCTGCCCTTACCTGTGTATTTACTATTCTTAATAAAAGCTGCAAATGGATCTCCACTCTGTTGACCCATCATTACAGAAATAAGGTGGCTTTCAAGAGGATGTGTGCTTAATTGTCTTTTTGAACTGAGAAAAGAAGTGCACACATTTCTGGAAGAACAACACTCCCCTCTTGCTGAGCATTACACTGATGATCAATTTTGTGCAAAAAATGGCCTACTTATCTGATATATTTGATCAGTTAAATCAACTGAATGTATCAGTGCAAGGCAGAAACAGCACAGTGTTTTTGGTTTCAGACAAAATTGAGGGAGTCAAGGAGGGACGATTTGACATGTTTCCACATCAACTGTTATAACCCAGCACTTGTCTCAGTTGTCTCAAAAGTTTGCTGAGTACTTCCCAGAGGACCCTCGACATGGAAAACTTTGGATTTTGGACCCGTTCTCTGTGGATCCTGCTTCAGAAGGCATGGCTCTGTCCACTGTGTTGGAAAATGAACTAATGGAACTATCAGCTGACAGTAGCCTAAAACTTCAACTCACACAAGTTGACCTTGCTTCATTTTGGTTACTGGCTGCACGTGAATATCCCTCTCTGTCAAAGCGGGCAATCAAATTTCTATTGCCTTTCACCACCACATACTTACGTGAATCAGGGTTCTCCACTGTGACTATCACAAAATCAAAAGCAAGGAGCAAACTGAAAGCTACTTTGGATGCTACTCTTCGTGTCAGTCTCTCGCCCATTTCACCAAGACTTGATCTTATTATCTCCAAGAAGCAAGCCCAAGTGTCTCACAGAGGGCATGCAGAATATGCATTTTGTAGCAAGGTTTGTCTCAGTATACTGTATATGGTTTTTCTCATGTGAACTACTCCAAAACCTGTTCATGTAAATATGTTAATGTATTGGAATTTATTAATAGTCCTAGAGTGGTTGTTGATGAAAACTGTATTATTGACATGTGACACCTGTTAGACTTCCTCATTTTTGGATGTGTGGGAAGGAGTATAATTAACGTGTCCAGTTTTTCTCCGGTTGAATTGTAAAAAAAAAAAAAAAAATAATTAAAAAAAAAAAAAAATATATATATATATATATATATATATATATGAATTACACTCACAGTATGTAAATTGTGGTAAATTTACTTTGTTGAACATTTCTGCTAATGAATAGAGAGAATATTCCCCTCTTGTGTGTTTGACCTGTTATTACAAGTATGTGAGCCTGGATGTGGGGATGTATTATTAATTAATTTGTTAAAAGAGTGTTCCCCTTGTGTGTCTGACCCAGTCATTGGTCTGACCTGTTATTGTTACAGGAATAAATGGTTACTGAGTAAACCTGCCAAGGTTTTTTTTTTATATAAGGACACATGCATAAAGTTCACTGCATTTACTGTGAACTGAGCTGCCCTAAGACTCTGCAAACACTGTGTCATGAGCAGCTTGCATGCAAGAACAAGTACATTTAAGATGTCTTGACATATGTACATAAGCATAGAACTGAACAAACTATTTAGCACTGAGCAATAGCCTATACACTTTACACTGCCTACTAAAGTGCATATATCAACAGGGATAACTTTACATGTGAGAGGTCTAGGGCAATAGCAAAACTGATGTCATCTGGTCGGATTTCTGTAGATTATAACAAAATATATAAATCATAAAATATTAAAATTGTTATTCACTTTAGCAGGAAGGCAGATCTCCAAAAGCAGGATGAGGTACTCATTCCAAAGAGTCACATGATCCCTACAGGTGAAGCAAAGATAACCACCACAATTATCAGTGGCTGTAAGCATCACACCTACTATTAGTTTTCCCCTCTTGGGTGATGACAGCATCAAAGAAACATGTTCAGGCCACATACAGTATTAAAAGGCAAGGGCAGATCAAGGTTCATTCAAAGATCAAGTATTTATATTTGATACTGAAAATTAATAGTGCTGACTACTACTTGATATCTAGCTTGTCATCTGTGAAGCAATAACTCAATCTTGTTGAATTGTGGAAAACATCTGAAGTAAGTATTTTTGTTTTGTTAGACATAAAATACAATATATTACTATACTGTAACTTTACTGTAACTTTTTTGATTTTTCAAATTACTTGTGGTGTTAAATTAATACAGTTCAAAATGATTGTGTGATTTCAAAAACATGCCAATTAGTGCAGAGTGTAAAAACTGATAAGACAGCAATCAATAATATTTATTATCTATAAAATATGCATCATAACGGCGAGGAAACAATGAGAGGTCTGATACTGTCTGTTACTTATTACTCTTTTGCAGATTTGAGTAGAGAAGCCAATGGACAACGAGACAGTAACAAACAGCATTCTCTTTGTGGAGGGATTGAAAGTTACACCTCAGTCTTCCTATCCTGTTTTCATCCTACTTCTCTTAGTTTATGCCTTTACTATGGGATGTAACATTGGACTTTTAATCCTGATCTCAACTGAGAGGAATCTGAATCACCCAATGCATTTTCTGTTCTGTAACTTGCCAGTGAATGATATAATTGGGACCTCTGTCATTTTGCCACGCTTACTGCAAGACATTTTAAGGGAACCCTCAGAGCGCTACATGACATATGTGGAGTGTGTTTTTCAAGCATATGTTGTACACATATTTGCAACTGTAAGCCACACTGCACTAATGATCATGGCCTTTGACAGATATGTGGCTATATGTAATCCATTGCGATACACAGCAATAATGACCAATAAAATGGTGGTTAAACTATCAGCATTAGCCTGGGGGTTGTCAGTACTTGCAGTGTCGATTCTGATAGGACTCACTGTACGCCTGTCTCGCTGCAGATATAAAATTGAAAACCCTTTCTGTGACAATGCCTCACTGTTTAAACTGTCCTGTGAGGACAGTGTGGTTATTAATAATTTGTATGGACTATTTTCTACTGTGATCATCTTTACTTTTTCACTTGGGTCTGTATTCATAACATATGGAAAAATTGTGGCAGTATGCAGAAGCAGGAAAAACAAATCACTCAACAGTAAAGCCATAAAAACATGTGGCACACACATAGCTGCATATATAATCATGTTTGTTTCTTGTGCCACTATGGTTTTTCTCCATCGTTTTCCAGAATACTCTGAAAACAGGAAACTAGCTAGTATAATGTTCCATATTGTACCACCAGGACTAAATCCTTTAGTATATGGTTTACAAACCAAAGAGATAAGACAAAAGACGGTTAAACTTTGCTGTAGAAACAAAGTTAATATAAAGTGATTTTTTATCGTATGGAAAAAATACTTTCATAAATATCTTGCTGAGGTTTACTTTGAACTTAAACTAAAAATAATGGTCTTGCACAGTTTTCATTTCTTTGTCTAACTGATTAACATCTAACATCTAACTCAATTTAAAGGAATAATAATTTATCTATAACAGTTGGTTAATTTCTTTAAAATATGTTTTTCCATCTATTTTCCGTCTCTTATGAATAGATTCTGAAACTGTAAAAAGAAAGTTTACACATTCACAGATATTTAGACACTTTAATTTTAATTGATGTCTCAGAACATTATATTTGCAAAACCAAGAAGATTCTATCCATTCTGACCATCTTTGTCAGTCTTTAGTTTTTACAAATGCTAAATTGGAGATTTCCCTCAGAGATCAATAAAATGTGTTTATGTAACTGTGACATGTATTTACTAAACTATGTTTAAACTATTGTTCAAACTCATGTCTCATTGGTATCTTTGTTAAATCACTAATGACACATAGATTCTCAGATCATTCAGGGTCTTTAGTAACAACTTTACAATTTTTCCATGATTGTACTTGAAATATCTCCTCACAGTTATGAATCACACATGTACTGTATAAAACACAACAAATGATACATGGTCTAGGCTCATTCTTGTTTAAATGTTTAACAAGAATGTGAAATATAGTTTCACAAACACTCACAACCTCAAATAGGGCCTCATTCTCTGTAGGGGTGTAATTTTAGGCACTTTGATAACACCAGCTATAGTGAAAGTTTCGATTTTGCGCCAAGAATAAACATGGTTAAGATATATGCGAATGGGAATTTGTTCATAACCAGTGCTGTAGTTGTGGTGGTTTAAAAGTGAAGGAATAAGAGTGTTTTACCACTCTGACAGAAACAACACTGAAGAGTGCAACAGTCATGTTTCTGGAAATAAAAACTCCATTCATTTTCTTCATATGGAAATTGATTTTGAACAATAACTTATAAATATTTAAAGACAGACATACTGTGAGCTATGTGGTTGTTAATCGATAGTATTTGCTGCCAGACGCATTATTTCAGCTTATTTTTAAAATAATCGTCTTTAACAGTCATGTTTAACAGTGTTTAACATTTTATAATCAAGTCCCTGGTGAAAAAAATGCATTACCCATGATGCTGTACAGAAAATGACACCAGTGAGAATCAGAAAAACACAACATGAGCCAAAATAGCTCTTTAGCTCCATCCATTCCCATGAAGTACTGCAAATGATGCAATTGAGTCAATATCTCAGCGCTGTAAAATACTTAAATGCTTGTATATGCATATTTTGCAATAAACTTAAATATGTTGTTTTTATATGTATAATAAACATTTGTACATGAATAGTTTTATATTTTGCCATCATTTTTAATTTAATTATACTGTACTCAATGCTTAGGATTGTATTTTTTTTCCTCACTAAAGACGTTAAGTACACAGTCTTGTACTTTGTCTTTTTGTATGATTTTCAAAAACTTTTTTGCTTTAAATCAAAGTTTGTAGTGTTGTGATTCACCTCGTAGCTTATTGGCTTGGTGTATGGCTTATACCTTTTTAATGAAGACTTTTTAAATCTCTATGGGAAAGATGAATGAATAAAATACTTCCGGAACACACAGCTGAAAAAGGGGGCAGGCACTGTCGTACTCTTTAGCACATTAGCACACGCAAACATGTTCTTTGAGAAGTTGAGCATCTCAATTTTTTTGACAATTGTGATTGCCTTCAAATCCACCACCACTACATACACTACACTACACCACTACATACACTACACTGCACACTACATAAAGGGTTAGTTCACCCAAAAATGAAAACTCTGTCATTAATTACTTACCCCCATGTCGTTCCACAACCATAATTAAGATATTTTTGATGAAATCCAAGAGGTATATGACTCGTCCATAGACAGCAATATAATCAACACTTTCAAGGTCCAGAAAGGTACTAAAGACATCGTTAAAACAGTTGACGTGACTACAGTGGTTCAACCTTAATTTTATGAAATGACGAAAATACTTTTTGTGCACAAAACAAAACAAAAATAACGACTTTATTCAATAATCTCTTCTCTTCCCTGCAATTATCCTTACGCAGTAAGCACAGTGAAGGCTTCCATGTTTACTTCCGAATGCCGGCTTAGTATTGGCCAAATCTGCACAATTGAGTGTAGAACCTGGATGTGCTGGACGTAAACAATGAATGAGAATGACACAGAAGAGCAGATATTGTTGAATAAAGTTATTATTTTTGTTTTGTTTTTGTGCACAAAAATATTCTCGTCACTTCATAAAATTAAGGTTGAACCACTACAGTCACATTAACGGTTTTAACAGTGTCTTTAGTACCTTTCTGGACCTTGAAAGTGTTGATTATAATGCTGTCTATGGACGAGACATACACCTCTCGGATTTCATCAAAAATATCTTAATCTGTGTTCCGAAGATGAACGAAGTTCTTACGGGTGTGGAACGACATGAGGGTGAGTAATGACAGAATTTTCATTTGGGTGAACTAACCCTTTAAACCCATAAGTCAAATAGATGATTGCTGTAGTCAACCATCCTTACCCATCCATAGTTTAAAAATGTCAAGCACTATACACAAATCCCATGTTTGACTTTGCATACCTTGTGGAGGACACAGACAACTAGATCCTTTGAAGATGGCTAAAACTATCTATATAATGTATTCATCACAATGACCCATTTCTCATAAAAAATAGTTAATTATCTTTTGGACCTCTTCATTAATATATCTTTTCAGGAGCACTCAAACTATTTGCGCATTTATCGCAACAAGCAATCACACGTATGCCCAGTTGCGTGTTGCCCTACTAACACTGGCATGAAACCTGCATGTAGATTTAGCACTCTAACAACAAATTAGTCAAAACATAATTGTACAGCCATGGAGTATCTCTGTGTGCCTAACAATGGGTTCAAAAATAGGGCCCTGTGACAGTTAGGCAAATCTATGGTGGAAGACCACCAAATGGCAATGAAAATTAATAAGTTTGATTCAGTCTGTCAGAATGAGAAAATAATATAAAGTGCTCATTTGGCTGCCACACAGTTTTTAAAAAACAAATAATAATAATAGAATATTGAGTGCTGCACAATATGTTGAAAGAGCTTGTGTACAATGATAGTGTATAGATGCTGTTAAAAAAGATGCACTCTGGACCCATAAGCATGTGACATTACCCCTATCCCCTAACATGCAAGTCCCATATAACTATAACTTTGAAGGTGGCTACAAGAATCAAGAATGGAGTCAAGAATCAACTCTTGTCTGTCTGAATGAGTTTGTGAGAACAGAAGTTTGAGATTGCAACTACTGAGTGAAGAATATTTTTTTTTTATAACCGTTATTGGATATATGATGGGCCCCATTAAGTGCATACGTCAACCAGCAGTGGGTAACTGGACCATGCTTAACAACAGGGCAAACTTTGTGTCCTTGCCATACTAAAAACAACAAAAAAAAAGACAAATGACACCTACAGGTAACAAGAGCAAAGAGCCAACCACTATTAAAATATCTGTAGCTATGGTCACCAAGTAAATTAGTTCCCCCTCTTGGGTGATGACAGTGTAGAAAACACATTTGAGCCATAATTAAAAGGCAAAGGCAAAGGCGAGCAAAGATTTCTTCAGAGAAGAGTAAGTTAGTATTTATGTACTGATATATGTAAAGGTTTGGCTGTTACTCAATATCAGACTACCTGATCAGTGGTAAAATTGGAATACTTCAAGAACAAGTATGCTTTGAAATGCAAAAAACAGGCATTACATATCACAGCAACAACAAACGATTCTCTCCAGGTACTTTTATTTTTAAAATGACTATGTTGTGCTAAAACAGTTTAACTGTGTTTTGAAACATGCAAATTTAGGTTGATTCAGAAGTCAGAAGGGCAAGCCATGTAGGTCTACGGTATGCTATTTCTTAAATATGCACCATATTCATTTATATGGAAATAATGCACATGAAAATGTTATTAGAAATGATTTACAAAAGAAATACAAACATCTCTCAACACAGTCTATGTATAATGCGAAGCAGTAATTTAAGATATGTTATTAATGACAGTAAAAGGTCTGCTTGTTACTGTTTGCAGGTTTTGTATAGAGCAACCAATGGACAACCTGACATTGACAAACAGCATTCTCCTTGTGGAGGGATTGAAAGTAACACCTCAGTCTTCCTACCCTATTTTCATCCTGCTTTGCTTATTTTATGTCTTTGCAATGGGATGTAACATTGGACTGATAATTCTGATCGCAATAGAGAAGAATCTACATCATCCTATGCATTTTCTGTTCTGTAACCTGCCAGTGAATGATATAATAGGGACTACTGTTATTTTACCACGTTTAATGCAGGACATTTTCAAGCAGGACTCAGATCGCTGTGTGACATATGTGGAGTGTGTTATTCAAGCTTATTTTGTACACATATTTGCAACAGCAAGCCACACTGCGCTAGTAACTATGGCCTATGACAGACAAGTGGCTATATGCAATCCATTGCTATACACAGCTATAATGACTAATAAAAGGGTGGTTCAATTATCAGCAATAGCCTGGGCACTGCCAGTAATTGTAGTGGCAATTATGTTAGGTCTCACTGTCCGCCTGTCTCGCTGCAGATATAAAATTGAAAACCCTTTCTGTGACAATGCCTCGCTTTATAAATTGTCCTGTGAAAATGTGTCCATTAATAACATGTTTGGAATTGTTTATTCTGTGTTAGCACTTAGCATATCGGTGACATTGATGATTATAGCATATGTCAGGATTGTTGCTGTATGTATAATCAGCAAAAGCAAAGCACTCAACAGTAAAGCCATAAAAACATGTAGTAGTCACATAGCAGTTTATTTAATAATGTTTGTTTCTTGTGCCATTATGATTTTTCTCCATCGTTTCCCTGAATACTCTGAAAACAGGAAACTTGCTAGTATAATGTTCCACATTGTACCACCAGGACTAAATCCCATAGTATATGGTTTACAAACTAAAGAGATAAGACAAAAAATTATTAAACTGTGGTGGAAAAAAAGAACTGATACGTTGTGGCCTTTTGAAAAAAAAATATAGCTACAAAACCTAAGCTGAAATAACATTTTTCAATAACAGTGAAAGAGAGAAAGCTTTTTTACCAGTCATGAAACTATTTTGCATTAACAAAACATATGTATGTGTATTTTAAAATATATTATTATATTAAATATCTATCACTGTGGTTTTCATTATTTTGTTTGTAACATGCATTTGATTGCTTAATGTGAGGAATATTTCACATAACCATCACAACATAGAATTCTGGAGATAAAGGTCTGAAGGAAAAAAAAAATTTAAAGTAAAAATGGCTCATATTCATAATAAACATATTTTGAGATTTTTAAAGACATTGACCATTGGATTCTTTATTTAACTTTAAATGCAGAATAAATGGTATAAATAAATGACAACAATACCAAGCTGTACCTTATTAATGTGTCAGAGATCTTTTGTATCTATTGCTTAATTTAAATAAAATCTGTTATTTACGTATGTTTAATTATATTAATGAATCATTTTACTATTTTAAAATTATAGAATTTACAACAAAAATAACAATTTTGTTTGTAAACTATTTTTATGAGGCTCTGGATATTGTTTGCTTGTGTGTGCATCACACACAAAAGTTTTATTCACTGTTTTTATTGAGCTCATACGGGGAAAAGACAAACATTTTGGTTCTCAGTTCTTCATAGGTGTGTGAATTAAGATGTCTTTCCACTACTTTCTACTAAAAACAATATTTCTCTTATGTCATAATGTTAATTTAAAGGGGTCATGAATTGTATTTTTTAAATTTTATGTTTCCTGGGGTGCACTTATAATTTTTACATCAAAAACTGTCATGACTTAGGAATAGAAGACCATTTTCTACCTTGATTTTAGCCCTCTTATTTAAAAAATAAAAAGGTGTCTGCTTTAAGACAAAGTAAATGGTCACTGATTTGATTGGGTAACATCTTTGCATAAAAAAATAAGTTTTACATATTCAAACCTTTTTGGAAAATTTTACTACATTTTTACTGTTATTCTTTATATTTAGATCTATTCACACTGCATAAAAGGTTGCAGCGCCGAGCAATATAGCCGATCACAGTCATGTTAGTTGAGCACATGAACGCAATAATCTCACCATTGCAACTCGATTTCTGCATGCTCACAAATGATTTCATCATAAATAACACAATGCATATAGTTTAAATAAGAGATTCAAGGAGTAGTGTAGACCATGTTAATGAAAACTGAAAACTTGAAACACAAGCTTTTAAAAGCCGGTTTAAAAATGCAAGTTTTAGAAAACAAAACCGTTATTGTCTCTGTGTAACTGTGCAACTAAAAAAAGCAGATTTGTGAAAACGTCTCGGGTTTCGACTGTAACCCTGGTTCCCTGAGAACAGGGAACGAGACACTGCATCCTAGAACGCAACTGGGGAACGCCCTCGCGTGGCTGGTGTCTGAAACAATCTGTCCAATAACGACAATCCTATTGGCCGGCGACAGCCTATGATGTAATTCAGGTGTAACCAGGAAGTATAAAAGGGGCACCAGGAGAACATGTCATCCGCTTTTCGTCTGAAGGGACTGACAGCAGGCAGAATGGAGGCATGGCAACAAGACGCAGTGTCTCTTACCCTGTTCTCAGGGAACCAGGGTTACAGTCGTAACCCGTGACGTTCCCTTTCAAAAGGGAACTCGCACTGCGTCCTAGAACGCAACTGGGGAACGAAATACCCACGCCGCCATGCCGAGAGGAGTGCATGCCATATGGGTTCCACCCTGGGGCAAAGAACCAACCAGAACCTACCACAGAGGCAGCCTGAAAAAGGCAGGCGCAAAGTAGCAGATATAAATCTGGGGTCAGCATCAAGGATACAGTTTCCACTCTTCGCCTAGCGACCTGATATTGGATACCAAGAGGATAGCCAACAAGGAGGCCCCAGAGGGCCAATGACTCAAAGGCAGTCAACTCAAGAGAAAAAAGCCACCAGGGCTAAGCAGGCTTGGAATACTCGTTGGCATTGCCAACACGGGCTAAATACTCAGCAAATAGCTTTAAACCCTTAAAGCAAGGGGAGTAAAACATGCAGCTGGGCTAAATGAGGAGACCTGATAGAGCCTGCAACCCTAGCAGGACACGGCCGCAGGCCCGCAGCTAATGCAATGGCTCTAAGGGAGCATGCTCAACCAACACGAAGGAAGGGAGTACCAAATGTGCTCAACCTAAGCCAAAATGGCATGAGGCATATCGGGGCTGAAGAGCTAGGAGTAAGCGAAAAACCCGAGTAGGACTCAAGGGTGCAGACCTGAACAAAACCAGCCGAAAACAGATGAGAAAGAGTCTGAAAAAAAGAGCTCAGGCGAAAGAAGAGGCCTAAATAACAGTATAGAGGCCTTCAATTCTGTCCAGTGACTTGAAAACATCAAGGAGCTCAAAACAGCTGGAGGGAAGGTTACAACTAGCTCTAAGGAGAGGAGGCTTCAACATAATGTATTCAACTCTCAAGAAAGAGAGGAAGCCAACAACGCTCAAGACATCCAGAGGGAGGTTCGAGCAGTACCTAAACCACCTAAGTGTCTAATTTATGCCACACACCAAAGGGAACTGACGTCCTAATATTAAGAGGAGCAACGTTCACCTAGGCCAAAATAGAGGAGGCCACAAACTCGCCTTGAAAAAAGGGAAGTTAGGAGGGCCTGCTACTCACATTTATTGCCCAATGCAGAGGGCGAGCCCCGACCGGAGACAACTCTGACATAGAGGAGGCATACAAGGATCACCAGCCGCAGTATAAGGGCCGGAGAGGCCTTTTCTCGTAGAAAAAGGCCTACTCTAACCACTGCAGGTCAGGAGGTGAAAAGCAACAGCAAAACCTGCCTCTGTCAGACAGACGTATTCCTAAATACACCTAGGCCGGAAATAAGGGCGGCCCAATGGTACGGCCGACACACCTAGCATGACTTAGAAAGGTAACGAACAAAAAACCCAACCTAGCGACTCTTATAGCAAGAGGAGGCAGGTATGTTCGAACAGGTAAAACAGCTGTGGCCTAAAGGGCGGCAATAATAGAAAAACGGCTGCACATTACACCGAACCCTAGACAGGGCGGAGGCAAAAGAAAGCCAACACGCATCACAGGGTGATGTAAGAGAACGGCCATACCTGAAGTCATGGTACATCTGGAGCTCAGGGGAGCGGAAGGTTTCAGCATATCACCTTAGACTCTCAAAACGAGAGGAAACCACTTCACTACAACCTAAGGGAAGGTTAGCAAGGAGGCCAAAATTCTTTAAGAACAGCCAACTACTTGACGTGAACTTTGCTGGAGTTCAACCAGGAAGGTGACTCCAGAAAAAGTGTTAACCATAAAGATGGCTTGCCACACAAAAAAATTTCGTTCTGAAAAACCCCAATAAAACCTACAAATCAAGATCGTAAGAGAATTATAAAGGAATTATAAATTATATAGGAATTATAAAAGGTGTTACAACCAACCTTCACTTAAAGGGGAGCTCCAGGGCCCTAGTAAAAAGCCCCTAAAATTATAATCACCTCACTAAAAAAAAAAAAAAAAAAAAATATATATATATATATATATATATATATATAAGTCCCCCAAAAAAGCCTTAATCAGGGAGCTTTGAGGACAATGCAAAAGCAACGGCTCTAATAAAATAGAGGCAACCTACAAAAAACTCAACCTGAGACATACAGAGAAAAAAGGGCCAACTTATAAATGTAAAAGTGGCCTGCCATAATCATGCAGTCTAAAGGCTGCGCTTCTCTTCGAACCCAGACTGGACCGTCAGAAAAGTTCCAGCTCAGGGAACATACTCATCATCGGCCCAGCCTCAAGACTGATGTAGAAGCGCCTGTGGGGACGAAGGGAACAGAGGGACAGAAGAAGAGGAGAGGGTAGAGTGTGCAAACCCTCAGAAAGGGAAGAAATACTTACTAGCTGTATAACTTGTAAGATCCTGCTTCTTCTTCCTATCTTCTCGCCTTCTCTGCGACCTGCTCCTCTGAGGAGGAGGGGCCCGAGCGGCGACGCTAGATTTCTGGCCCTGTCTATGGTCCTCAGACCAGGACGGGCCAGGTACCCCCGGCTGTCTGGGCATAGATTCAGACCGGTGCGGTATACAAGATTTAAATGCTGCTGAGCACGCCCTCGCCTCTTTGAACTTTCCAACCACCGCCTCGACAGAAGAGGGCGAGACCGGGGCATTGAGGAGAAAACCCTTCTCTTTCTCCCCGATATCTGCCAAGTTCACCTACAGGTGTCTCTCTGTTGCCACCATTGCCGCCATCAATCTACCGATCGCAGCAGCGGTCTGCTTAGTGACACGGAGAGCCAGGTCTATGGTGCGGTGCAACTCAGCTACCGCCTCAGGTGAGAGACCCTGACCTTGGTCTAAATCTTTCAGCAGATCAGCCTGGTAAGCTTGAAGCACTGCCATGGTATGCAGTGAAGCACCAGCCTGACCCGCCACCGCGTATGCTCTGCCATTCAGATGCGAGGTGGTCTTAAGCCCCCCCCGCCTCTCTAAGCCGCCAGGTGTCTGTCCTTCCTCTCTCAAGAAGATGGACAGACGAGAGCGGAGCGTCCTCATAGGAAGACGCTCGCAGTGCACTTATTGATACACCACTGAGTGGTCAAGAGCAGCAAATGCATATGCTCCTCAATCACAGCGGTACTTATGATGGGTGAGATGGTTGAGTACCCCAAGGAAAAGCATTGCCACTCAAGAATTACTCCAGTATATAATAAAAAATGTAAGCAGTGTTTTCTGTACCGCTTTTCAGAAAAATAATGGCAAGAAAATTCGTATTTCTATAAATAGTCCTTGTGGGTTGCACACAGCATGCCCAGTGTAGTCAGCTGTGGAAATACGGATCTAGGGCCCGAATAGGGCAAAGCAGATTTAGTTTTTCCTGGTCCGGATTACTGAAAGGAGGAGGAAAGAAGGCCTGCAGTGTGATAGTTCTAGCCACATTAGTGGGAACCTTAGGAATATACCCCGGTCTAAGGTGAAGAAAGGCTTTGACCATGCCTGGAGCAAAGTCTAACCGAAAATACCGAGATACCGAAAGGGCTTGCAGGTCTCCAATTCTCTTGAGAGATGTGATAGCAAGGAGAAAGAGGACTTTCAGAGTCAGAAATTTCTCAGATACTTGTTCAATATGCTCAAAGGGATCCAGAGAAAGGCCTTCTAGAACAATGGCCAAATCCCAAGACGGTACTCTCATTTGAACTGCAGGCCTCAGCCTCAAAGTGCCATGAAGGAAACTATTAAGGGGTCTCTACAAACTGACATTCCACCTATAGGAGTGTGGTAAGCAGATATAGCCACCACATACACCTTTATAGTGGACAGAGATATCCCTACAGAAAATCTTTCCTGCAAAAACTCCAGCAATGTACCAACAGGGCAGTTAACTGGGATTTGCTGACGACTTCCGCACCATGAAGTGAACAGTTTCCACTTCAAAGCGTAGAGTTTCCTTGTGGAGGGAGCTCTGGATTGGAGAATGGTCTCAACAACCTCAGTTGAGAGATCTGCATCTATGAGTGGGCCCCCTCAGAGGCCAAGCCCAGTTTTCACACTTCTGGGTGTGGGTGAAGAATTGATCCCATCGCCTGAGAAAGAAGGTCCCTCCTGATCGGAATCTCCAGGGGAGAGCCGTCGAGGAGAGATATCAAGTCCGAGAGCCAAATTCGGCCCAGCCAGAACAGGGCTATTAGTAGCAAACTGACCCCGTCCCGGCAAACCCTTTCCAAAACTCCTGGGAACAGAGCGATCGAGGGAAAAGCATACAGACGTAGCCTCGGCCACGTCTGAACCATAGCATCCAACCCCAGTGGGGCTGGCTGTGTAAGGGAAAACCAGAGCGGACAGTGAGTCGTCTCTCAAGACGCAAAGAGATCCACTTCCGCCTGACCGAACTTCTCCCATAGAAACTTCACCACCTCGGGGCGAAGTCTCCATTCCCCGGGCCTCAGCCCTTGCCTTGACAGGACGTCTGCCCCCTGATTCATCAACCCAGAGATATACATAGCCCTTAGAGAGAGAAGCTTTCCCTGGGACCACAAGAGGATCTGGTGTGCCAGTTTGTAATGCAGATGCGACCGCATACCCCCCTGATGATTTATATAGGCAACCACCGATGTATTGTCTGAGCAAACTAGAACATGGTGGCCCCTGAGGTGTGGGAGGAAGTTTTTTAATGCTAAAAACACTGCCATCATTTCTAAACAATTTATGTGCCAAGTGAGATGATGGGCCCTCCACAGACCTTGTGTTGAGCAACTGCACAGGATCGCTCCCCAACCCGTGAGGGAAGCATCCATCATTAGCACCAAGAAACGACAAGGAGCTCCCAACACTGGGCCTTGGGACAGGAACCAGCGATTCTTTCACACGTCCAAGGCACAAAGGCATCGCCGTGTGACCTCGATCATGCGAAATAGCTTGCCCCTTGGGGAAAACCCTTTGGTCCTGAGCCACCAGTGCAAGGGTCTCATGTAAAGCAGGCCAAAAGGTATCACATTGGACGTTGCTGCCATGAGCCTCAACAGTCTCTGAAACTGTTTCACAGTGATGGATTGGCCTAGCTTTAACTTGTTTACGGCTACTAGAATTGACTCGATACGAGCAGGGGAAAAACATGCCTGCATCGATGTTAAGTCCCAAACTACTCCTAACAAAATGGTCTTCTGAGCTGAAACGAGCACAGTTTTCTTTGAATTGAGCCTTAAAGCCATGTTTTTTCATGTGGTTGAGAGCGACATTTCGATATCAAACCACTATCTTCTCTGACTGAGCCAGAATAAGCCAGTCATCTATGTAGTTCAATACACAAATGCCCTGCAGTCGCAGTGGAGCCAGAGCTAGGCCGAATGGAAGAACCTGATACTGGTACGCTTTGCCCCCAAAAGCGAACCTCAGGAACTTCCTGTGTTGAGGAAGGATGGAAATGTGGAAGTACGCGTCCTTTAGATCAGGTGTAAAGCAGTGATTGGCCAGACCTATGAGTATGAATGAATGACGTGGCATTAGAATCTTCCTGGTAGAACCTACGCTAAAGCTTTCATTTCGAATATGTTGGACCTTTTATTGTAAGTAGTATAAACCTGCCTTCATAATCACCTGCAAGAGCTGTGATTGTGTTGTTTGGGTTGGACACGACGCACATTTGCAAAATATGCTGTATTTTTGTGATTCCTCCAGGTGGCACTGGTGCAGCAGTAACTATATAGCCTACGTCACCTTTAAATGGTATGGCGTGTCGACTTAAGACAAGTCTCAGATCTAAACAAATAAACACTAAGAATATATATATATATATATATATATATATATAATTAAACCCAATATAAATAAATAAAAATATATGTATTCTTTTAAAAAAAATATGTTGAAATAATTCAAATTGGTGGAATTAACAAACGAAGACCATCGACTCCAAACTCGGATAGTTACAGTAGGTCTGTCTGCTTACAATCTGTCTTTAACATTTTAGCCTATAAGTTTTCATAAAAATAAATTTCCTTATGGATAAAATAAAATACTATGAAAACAGTTTCAGTTATGACTTTTTAATTTGATAGTCTAGTTAGTTTTGTATCCAATACAATGTGATTTTCGGAGATCGAGATCTGGCAGCAGCAGCACATTTTCCTTTTGGGCGAGTGATTCGCGCACAGCTTACCCCCAGTACTAAATCCTGCATAGGCCAGCAAACCAATGAGAATGCGTTACAGTGATGACGATACATAACAACAGAGCGTAAGCGCCAAAGCTGCTGGAAGATCAGCTCACCTGGAAGTCTCCGTTACTGGCATATTTCAAGAAAATTACCGTGTTTTCGCAAATAAATATATGACGGACAGTTGCATACGCATTACAAACATTTAATCATGTAAGCTTTATGGTATACCTCAAACAAAGGAATTTAAAGTAATTTATAGCATTAATATTAATTAGCTAGTCCACGAATGGCTTGGGTATGCAGAGCATTCGCAGCTTATATGGGCCACACGCCACTGATATATATATATATATATCTATCTCCTCACATTTTGAATTCACATTGATGATAATTCCCAGAACATATACATTTCCAGAAACTTGAGCATAATACCCACAATTCTGAGAAGAGAAAGATAATTTTCGGACCCATAAGGTGTAGTTACGGACATACCAGTAAGAGTGAACTGAACTACGCTAACAATCCAAACTTTGAACCCTTGAAAAAAAATGAATTATAACAAAAAAAAGAAAAAAAGACACATGATCCCTACAGGTAACTAGAGCAAGGGCCGTTTCAACATATTAATACAATTACAGTTTCAGTGGCTGTGTTCATGGCAACCAGTTGGCCATGTCATTCTCCTCTTGGGTGATGACAGCATCACATACATCTCTGAACCACATATTTAAAGGCAAAGGCTTGTAAAGATTCTTCAAGAAAAGTAAGTCAATATTTCTGTAACCCTAAATACTTCTAATTAATTAGTTAACTTGACAACTTGAAGAAATATGTAAAAAATAATCAACTATCTTTGTATTACTTTATAGCAACAACAGACTGCAGGCTCTTTGATTTTCAATTTACTACGTAGTGATTGTGTAACTGATCGATTCTGTGTTTCAAAGAGATGACATTTAATATAGACCATGAAAACTGATGATTTACAAACAAAACATAGACTTACATATGGAAATCAAGATCAGAAAATGTAATGTTATCATTAAATTTTACTGTTTACAACATGTCAACATATTTTTTTGTATAATCCTTATAGTACAATGTACCAATATATGGTATTAATGACGATGACATGTCTGTTTGTTACTGTTTGCAGGTTTTGTTTAGAGCAACCAATGGACAACTTGACATTCACAAACAGCATTCTCCTCATGGAGGGACTGAAAGTTACACCTCAGTCTTCCTATCCTATTTTCATCCTGCTTCTCTTGGTTTATGTATTTGCAATGGGATGTAACATTGGACTTATAATCCTGATCTCAACTGAGAAGAATCTACATCATCCTATGCATTTTCTGTTCTGTAATCTACCAGTGAATGATATACTAGGGACCACTGTCATGTTGCCACCCTTGCTGCGGGACATTTTAAGGGAAGCCTCAGAGCGCTACATGACATATGTGGAGTGTGTTGTTCAAGCATATTTTGTACACACATTTGCAGCAGCAAGCCACTATGTGCTGATGATTATGGCCTTTGACAGATATGTGGCTATATGCAATCCATTGCAATACTCAGCTATAATGACCAGTAAAATGGTATTTAAACTATCAGTATCAGCCTGGGGGCTGTCAATATTCTTTGTGTCTATTATGTTAGGTCTGACTATACGTCTGTCTCGATGCAGATCTAAAATCGAAAACCCTTTCTGTGACAATGCCTCACTGTTTAAACTGTCCTGTGAAAATGTAGTCATTAATAATGTGTTTGGAATAATTTGTACTTTGATTGTCTTTATCGTCTCACTTGGGTTTGTGTTTATAACATATACCAAGATTGCTACTGTATGCATAACCAGCAAAAACAAAGCACTCAACAGCAAAGCCATAAAAACATGTAGCACTCATATAGCTGTTTATATAATCATGTTTGTTTCTTGTGCCATTATGGTTTTTCTCCATCGCTTTCCAGAATACTCTGAAAACAGGAAACTAGCTGGTATAATGTTCCATATAGTACCACCAGGACTAAATCCTATAGTATATGGTTTACAAACCAAAGAAATAAGACAAAAGTTTGTAAAACTTTGGTACAGAAATAAAGTTAATCTAAAATAAATTAATTATAAAGAAAAAAAAAAAAACTATTATAAAATGTAGTTTTCTCTGCATGAAAATAAGAATATCAATAATATTGTATAAGTGCTACTGTGAAAATGATTTTGCCCATACTTATTTCCCAGAAAATAATCATGATCAATAATTCTGAACACTTTTACAACTTTTATAATGTTTTTTTTTTTATAACTTTTAATTAGCCTGGTCTAAAGATGATGCAGAAAGACACATTATATGTGAACGATTTTTGTTGTTGATGAAACATGTTCTGTTAAAATTAGTTATTGTCTGCTTCATATCTGTAAAATCAGATTGAGTAGTTTGAACAAATGATTGTTTATGATTATGCATGATGTGAATTTTAGTGCCAACTCTACAAAAAACATCAAATTTTTGTGTTTGTTTTGGAATAGTTTTCAGCAGCACTCATCATATAGGAGAGCATGAAAATCACAAAAATCACTCATTTCCCTTGACCTAGTATCTTTTGTATCATATTCAGTTTATACAGTAAAGAGTGTGCAGTCTCTGTTTTATATTCGATGACTTATTATTTCTTACTTGAATAGGCTAGACATATATGAAAAAATTAAAGCACTATTTAATTTGCTGCTTTGTTCTATTGTGTTTATTTGTTCTAATGCTCGTAATTTGCATATTTCTTATTTCATTGCTTATTTTTCACTTGTTTGTGTAATTGTATATTTTTACTTATACTAGGTTTACTGTTGTATTGAAATGGGGATGGGGACGGGGTTGGGGTTGGGATGGGATGTGTAAGAAGGGAGGCTATCTTTAATTTTGAAAACTAGAGAGAGTGCAATCCACTCCAACGACAAAAGGTTGGAACAGGTCACTGCATCTTGAGATGGGTTCTTTTAAAATAACTCTTCTTAACTTGGCACAGCATATTAAAAACTATGAGCGCTATAATACATTCAAGCCGTTCATGATGAAAATAGTAAGCATGCTTATGATAATTATGGTAATCTGCAAGCAGTGCAAAAAATAAGGCATTCTGAGATTCAAAACACCACCACTTCCTTGCATATAAACAACTTTGAATGTAATATGGCAGAGGAACAAGGCAATTTGGATGACAAAACTAAAATCGAAACACAATTTGGCATCACTTTTTTTCTGAAAATGCAGACAATCTTGCATATTTCTGTTCCCTTTCGAAAGGGAACTCACGCTGCATCAGAGCGCTAGGGGATGGGGTTGCACCCATGACATCATAGCGGTGCAACCCGTAAGTACAGTATCTCACAGAAGTGAGTACACTCCTCACATTTTTGTAAATATTTTATTATATCTTTTCATGTGACAACACTGAAGAAATTACACTTTGCTACAATGTAAAGTAGTGAGTGTACAGCTTGTATAACAGTGTAAATTTGCTGTCCCCTCAAAATAACTCAAAACACAGCCATTAATGCCTAAACCGCTGGCCACAAAAGTGAGTACACCCCTAAGTAAGAATGTCCAAATTGGGCCCAATTAGCCATTTTCTCTCCCCGGTGTCATGTGACTCGTTAGTGTTACAAGGTTTCAGGTGTGAATGGGGAGCAGGTGTGTTAAATTTGGTGTTATCTCTCTCACTCTCTCATACTGGTCACTGGAAGTTCAACATGGCACCTCATGGCACCCTCTCTGAGGATCTGAAAAAAAGAATTGTTGCTCTACATAAAGATGGCGTAGGCTATAAGAAGATTGCCATACAGTGGTTTAACAGGACAGGTTCCACTCAGAACAGGCCTCGCCATGGTCGACCAAAGAACTTGAGTGCACGTGCTCAGAAAGCCTGCAAACAAGAAAGCCCGCAAACAGTTTGCTGAAGACAAGCAGACTAAGGACATGGATTACTGGAACCATGTCCTGTGGTCTGATGAGACCAAGATAAACTTATTTGGTTCAGATGGTGTCAAGCATGTGTGGCGGCAACCAGGTGAGGAGTACAAAAACAAGGAGTCTTGCCTACAGTCAAGCATGGTGGTGGGAGTGTCATGGTCTGGGGCTGCATGAGTGCTGTCGGCACTGGGGAGCTACAGTTCATTGAGGGAACCATGAATGCCAACATGTACTGTGACATACTGAAGCAGAATATGATCCCCTCCCTTTGGAGACTGGGCCACAGGGCAGTATTCCAACATGATAACGACCCCAAACACACCTCCCAGACAACCACTGCCTTGCTAAAGAAGCTGAGGGTACCTAAACCCTATTGAGCATCTGTGGGGCATCCTCAAACGGAAGGTGGAGGAGCGCAAGGTGTCTAACATCCACCAGCTCCGTGATGTCGTCATGGAGGAGTGGAAGAGGACTCCAGTGGCAACCTGTGAAGCTCTGGTGAACTTCATGCCCAAGAGGGTAAAGGCAGTGCTGGAAAATAATGGTGGCCACACAAAATATTGACACTTTGGGCCCAATTTGGACATTTTCACTTGGGGGTGTACTCACTTTTGTGGCCAGCGGTTTAGACATTAATGGCTGTGTGTTGAGTTATTTTGAGGGGACAGCAAATTTACACTGTTATACAAGCTGTACACTCACTACTTTACATTGTAGCAAAGTATCATTTCTTCAGTGTTGTCACATGAAAAGATATAATAAAATATTTACAAAAATGTGCGGGGTGTACTTACTTTTGTGAGATACTGTATATAAGGGGCGCCAAGATAACATGTCATCCTCTTTTCGTCTTCATGAACTGTTTTGTATGAAGCACTACCGGGCAATTATGAAACGCACAGACAAGTCAAAAAGGTTTACTAAGTGTATGGATCCGTGTCCACGTTATCTGAGACCAGATGACACACACAAGCTGTGCGTTCTCTGTCTGGGGGAAGAGCACGCACGGGAAGTTATCGAGGGGGCTTCCTGTGCAAATTGTGAGCGTTTTCTTTTGAGAACGCTCCGTTCTCGTCTGACTCTCTTCTCAAGGGAAGAGAGTTCAGCATCTGGACTCGGTGGCTCTGGTCCCGATCGTGCTAAGGCAGAGCAGAGACTTAGGTCATGGGGTTCTCAGATGGAGGTCGCTGAACAGTTCGAAACGGGCGTGGACCTTTCAAGCGGTTTGGCGGCTTGCGAGACAGAGCTGCTGGGAGAGGATGCGTGTTCATCTGCATCCTCAGGTCCAACAGCAAGTGCTCTTCCAGCCGAGCAGGAGATGGCTGAGGAGGATAGAGAGGGTGAGTTTCCTGAATCCTCTCAGCTACCCTGCCCCACATTTGCTGAATTACTGGAGGTTATGGAGCGAGCAGCTGGTAGATTGGAGTTGCCATAGCAGCGCGTTAGGAGAGAGACCGCTCACGGTCAGCTTGACGATCAGTTTCTCTCTGACCATAATCCTCCAGTTCTTCCATTCCTTTCTGACCTGCATACTGAGGTCGAGGAGGCATGGAAAAACCTATACTCAACTCAAATCCATCAAAATCAGCGGGCTAATTTCACTGATGTCGAGGGATTGGAGGAGCGTGGTTATGTGTCGTTGCCTCAGATAGACAAGACGTTCGCAAACTATCTCGTGTCTGGTAGGACATTGACACTGAAGGCTCCAACCCTGCCATCTAAATCACTTAAAGTTACATCACGTTTAAAAGGTAGGGCATATGCGGCAGCAGGAAAGAAAAGGCCTTTCTCCTCTATGCACCACTCTCGTCCTCTGAAATTCTGAAATCCGTTCTTCTTTAGCCCAGGAGCTTCTTACATCAGGCCTGTGGCTGGGCCAATGATGAATAATATAACTCTGATGGTCTTCCGTTGGCTTGATAGTGAGAAGACCCTTTCAGGTTTGTAAGGGTGGAAAACACCAAGTTTCCATGGTGGAGGTCGCCACCCTGTGGCCGCAGGTGGAACTGTATCTAAAATACTAATGTATTTTCTTTATAGACCGCTGTTCCCTGTGTATGATATGTGTGGGCATTTAGTTGAAAATAGAAAAATATTTTTTTTTTATTTTAAGCATTTCCTAGGGCCCTGAAGTCCCCTTAGGTTGACTAGAATGATTTTTTAGAGAATAAGAAGGGCCGCTGCTGTGTTGCAGGCTGGCCCTCTGCAGGCCGCTTTGGTAGCCACCTTAGGAAAGAGTAGTTTGTCTCTTATTTATTTGGAGGGCTGTTTTCTGCATAGAGATGAGCAATTTGACTTCAGATAGATTAAATGTGTAGCGCCGGTCCACGGGGCTGTCTGATATTTGTTACCTTGTTAGCGCCACTCTTCCTAATTGTAATTAGGGTAGCTAAGGCTTTAATGGTATGGTTTTTAGTGGAGTGATTATGCCTCCTCTCTGTTGAGAATTGTTCTGTAGAGGCTGCTGCTCTGAGTAGCGCCAGGTAGATCTATGCTTTGTTTGCCTCACCAGGGCCGCCCAGACAGCTGGCCTAGGCTAGCGCTAGGGATATTTAAGGCGGTCTGCTAAACATTCCTGCCTCTGACCCCTCATTTCCTTTTTTCTAAAAAAAAAAGGATGTAGGTTGGTGTATAGGCAGAATAGACGGTTCCCTCCTCCTTCTATTTGTGAATAGTAAATGCTTTTTGGTAGGCGTCCCGCATTTCTTAAGCTGAGCTAACGTTAGGCCATCACTAGATTCTGGTGAAGCCCGCTGAACTAACGTTCAAGCATTGGGTAGATTATGGGTGGCTGTTCTTTGAAAAGCTCCATTCCCCTTGGGCTGGAAACAGATATCATTTCTGTCATGATAGAATTTTTGTGGTTGGTCTCCACCCTGTAGTTCCTCAGGGTCAGGCGGATAGTACTCCCTTGTAAAACAAGGTGTTATATGAGTGCTTCGCTTATAATATGCTCCCTTGTAGCCCACGCATCGCCACGAGCTGACACCCGTGTTCAGCTGGAGTAGTGGGCCTAGATGGGCCTCCTCCAGGGCATGTTGGCGTATGTTTGTACTCCCCTTGCTTAAAGGGTAAAAGGTGCTTTTATTGAGTACACTGCTTGTCGGCAATGTGATAGGTCCCAGGTTTAGGCGCTGTTTAAACAGTTTATCTCTGCTACAAGACTTGCTATAAGGTAGCAGGCCTCCCTCTAGTGTGACTCCCCACCATGTTGGGCTCTTAGCAGCCAGCACGTGCACTGTGAGGTAGCTGGCCTTAGCAGGCCTCCCTGTGAGCAGCCCCAGTAAATGTGTTTCTGGTAGCTGTTATAATTTTTTTTCAGATAGTAAGCCTTAGCAGACCTCTCTGTGATGAGCCCCATTAATGTGGATGTTGTAGCAACAAGTCCCCAGCACTTTGAGTTTGTGACAGCTAGCAGTAGTTTGCTGTCAGGTAGCAGGCCTTGGTGGCCTCCCTGTGGGTGAATCCCCAACTTTTTGGGGGGCTTTTAGCAGCTAGCGGTGACTTGCTACTGGATAAGTAAGCCTTAGCAGGCCTCTTTGCAAGCGAGTCCCCAATAGTGTGGATACTTTTAGCAGCAAGACTTGCCTTGGGTTGTGGCCTTAGCAGGCCTCCCTGCGAGCGAGTTCCCATCTGGTTGTGTTCTGGTAATAGCTAGCAATGACTTGCTATCAGATGGATGGCCTTAGCAGGCCTTTCTGAAGGCGAGCCCCAACAGTGTGGGTGCTGTATCTAGCCACTAGAACTGGCTACCAGGCACTTGGCCCTAATAGGCCGTCCTGGAGGCTAGTCCCCAGCAGTAATAGGTTTTTTTCTGTTAGGTGTGCATAGTTTTGCTACAGATAGTAGGCCTTAGCAGGCTTTTCTGATGACGCAGTGTGGGTATCTGGCTGCTAGTGAACGCTTGTTCTCGGTTGCTGGCCATAACAGACCTCTCTGAGAATTAGCAGGCCTCCTTGTGGGCGAGCTCCAGTGTTACAGGCCCTGGATAGCTAGCTAATATTGCTATCAGGTAGCTGGCCTCAGCAGGCCTCCCTGAATGTTAGCAGGCCTTCCTGTGGGCGAGCCCCAGTGTTGCAGGCCTTAGACAGCTAGCTAAAAGGTAGTTGGCCTTAGCAGGCCTCCCTGACAGCCAGCCCCTAGCAAGTGGGTGCATGGTGGCTAGCAATGGTCACTTCAACCAGTGAAATTTTGCAATCAAGGTGTTCGGCCCTACTGAAGGTGAAATTCACCACAGTGCGGGTATTTCTTAGCCAGTTTAGACTCGATATCAGGTAGTTGGCCACTAGTGGCCTCCCTGACGCGAGTTCCCAGCAGCTGGGTATTGGTCAGCAAGGTCTTGTTGTCAGGTGGTTGCTCTTTCGGGCTCCCCTGAGACTGCAGTTTACTACGTGTAGCTGGCCTGGCTTTCTATTGCCTATAGCCTGGTTGACCTAACAGGTCGAGCTTTTGACTCATATGTAATGAATGGACGTGATCAAAATGCTTCAAGCATCATAAAATCCTTCATTTTCTCTCCTGTTGTTCAAACTAAGTCATCGGCTCCAAAGAGTCGCAAAACCAGTTCTCTTCAAAGGTTCGTTATCACCTCGACTCCCATGAACGACCTTAGTAGAGATGGTGTCTGGAGCTCTCTGAAAGTATATAGTATTTTCCCTGTGTTTTATGTATGTCCTTATTTTATATTGACCTAATTATGATTCTTTAGTTATGTCAGGGTAACTTCAAATGCCCATATCCAGGTGTATGTTTTACTGTTTGAATGCCTTTAAATTCCCAACTTTCTGGGTATCAAAAGAATCCTCTTTTCATTTCATAATTAATGGTGTATAGTATGCTATGATAAAATGCATCAGAATAGTTTTACCATTCTTTTGTATAAAACTGCACAAATTCTCCAGACCAACATAAACATGCAAATAGGGTGACAAGATAGAACAAAGACTTTCTTCCAGTCATCTTTGATTGGTCACCTCACACTTTGAGGATAGGTTTGAGTATTTAGCTCCCTAAGTCTGGTCAGAGGTCGAAGGCTTCTATCGAGGCTTCCCAGTTAGATCAGCCCTTTGGCTGTGAGCACTCCCCTCATGAAGGGCCCCTTTAGAGTGCACAGCCTCCTCAGCGCCTTGAAACATAGGTGCTTTGTAGATGCTAAGATCGAGCAGATCAACTCCCCTCGCTGGCAAGAGTCAATAGCACTTTGCTGAGTCCTGCCCTTCAGGATGCCCATCTCTGAGATCCAGTCTGAGTCAGTCTACTGACTGCTTCTTGCAATCCATCTTTCTGGATGTCTCTTCATGAGACTTATGTATCCGGAGACTCTGTTTCTGTAGAAACAGACAGGTTGTTGGCAGAGTAGCTTACTAGTATAGCTAGAAAACCAGATCAGCCTCCCTGTTGGTATTCGGGGTGACGTAGTTTCCCTGAGAAGTGACTGGCTGGGGTTCCTTTAGCCCCCTAGCCACACTCTCTAAAAGGGATCCCTTCTGTTGAAGCTGTTGGTCCCAGGCCTTGGAGCGGCCTTGGCAGGCCGCTATGTGCAACATATGGGAGCATTCTTTGAAGCTTAGAGCTTGGGCTTTGACCGCAGGGAGTGACAGCTCATTTGTGACCCATAGGGAGAGTGGGTCTGGTGTTTCACTTAAAATTGCTTGATTCTAACAGTTGTCACTGCCATATGTTGGCATGCACTCCCCTCAGCATGGCGGTGTGGGTATATCGTTCCCCTAGCGCTCTGACGCAGCGCAAGTTCCCTTTCTAAAGGGAACGTCTCAGGTTACGCATGTAACCATGGTTCCCTGAGAACAGGGAACGAGACGCATCGGGGCCCACTTGCATACAGTCCCTTCAGATGATAAGTGGATGACATGTTATCTTGGCGCCCCTTATATACTTACAGGTCGCACCGTAGTGATGTCATGGGCTGTCGTTGGTTAATATGATATTGCCGAGATTAGATATGTGCTTCAGACACTGGATCCCGCGGAGGCGGTTCCCCTAGCGCTCTGACACAGCGTCTCATTCTCTGTTCTCAGGGAAACATGGTTACATGCATAACCTGAGACGATTTGCAATAAAAGATATTATCCAACAGTTAAATTAACTTAATTTATTATTTGAGTAACTGTTAAATAGCAAAATACATAGGTAGACAGCACGGTTGTGACAGAGCAGTTACTGACAGCAGTGTGCTGTTACACTGTACAAATGAAGGAGTTGTCATGCCTGTTGCCATGCCTGTTGCCATGCCTGTTGAGCACAAAATAGATGGAGATGATCAATATTCTCTGTATATCCTAATTATTCAAAATTATTCAGAAATTCTCATTTTTTTGCAGGTTATCGAATAGAATCTCTTAACCTCTACATAGATGATTTTGAAGTGGCAAATCCACCTCTAACATCAAGAGAAAAAAAAACATAAAATGTGTGCAATCTACTTCTCTTATGCCGCACTCTTCACAAAGATGAAACGTCATGTGGAGTGCTTTGCATTGTGGGAAACAGTATCTCATGCAGTGTTCTCATATGCATACATCAGATTTCAGCAAATGTAGTAATCTGGAAATTCCATGCATACAGAAAATTCACATACTATTCAAAGTATACACATTGCATACTGCAATATAGTAGGAGTTGCATGGTAGTATGCCATTTCAAACACAGCTTCACCCGCTAGAAATTTTATGTTCCCAGAATGTTCTCAGAACGTCCCCGCTGGTGTGAAGGACGTTGCCTAGTAATGTTCCCAAAACGTTCCGAGACGGTCATGATTTGAAGTTCTTTAAAGGGTTGGGGGACGTTATTTGGCGGACCTTCAGGGAACATTCAGGATGTTCTGGGAATGTTTAGGGGACCATTACTTTAGGACATTCCCTCTAGGTCTCTACACTACATTCCCATAACATTTGCAGGACCTTAAGTTGCGCACACAGCACTTCAAGCAAACTCAGTTCCAAAATGAATCAATCACAATGGCAGCTCTCCAGAGTATTCGCTAAACACTCACGAGTCCTCAGTCAGTCCCTCTCCAGTGGCCTCCTGTTTCCCAGTTGCTTTTCCCAGAACCCAATTCCTGGAAAGGAAGTCAGCCACAACCATCTGCGCCCCCAGCCTGTGGACCACCTTGAATTTAAAGGATTGTAATGCGGACCCGGTGCTTCCTTTATAGTGAGGTCAGTCAGCGGGCTGGTGAGGTCCAAAAAATTAAGCACAAACCTTCTGTAATATTTCACCAGCCCCAGGAACTGCCTCACCTCCTTTTTGATCTTTGGTCTCAGGCAGGTTGCAACTGCTGTTGTCTTACTAATTTGGGGTCCATGATTGCTGTCCATGACCCACGTGGAAGTCCCACGTTAGTCCAGCCACTCTCAGCGCTCTCAGAACAGCATGCAGATGCTCCATATGATGCTGCCAGTCATTACTATGATAATATCATCCAGATAGGCAGCGGCGTATGCAGCATGCAGCCAGAGAATCTTGTCAATGAGACACTGAAAAGTGGCCAGTGCTCCGAACAACCCGAAAGGAAGTGTGACAAATTGGTACAATCTAAACGGTGTTGTGAAGGCTGTTTTTTTTTTTTTTTTTTTGGATATAGGCGATAAGGGGATCTGCCAATACTCTTTCATTAAATCCAGTGTTGAATAAAATCGAGCTGTACCAAGCCGATCAAGCAATTCTTCAACCTGCGGCATTGGATATGCATCAAATTTCAACACAACATTCACCTTGCAATAATCCACACAGAATTGTACATAGCCATCCATTTTTGTCTTGCATCGCCTCTAGTTCAGTCTGAACCACCTTTTTTGTGTTCAGGTAAACGATACAGCCGGCTGCGCACCACCACACCCGGCTGGGTCTCAATATGGTGCTAAATGAGATTGGTTCGACCAGGCAGGAGCGAGAACATGTCTGGGAAATTCTGCTTGTAACCTAGCTACATCAGTGAGCTGCAAGGGCGAGAGGTGATCTCCTCCGGGGGCCAGAGCGAGAGATTGAACTTTGGTGTTCATTCTGGCCCAAGATCTTCCTCTCAACTCACTGTGTGACCTCAAATGGTCCTTTCCACTTGGCGAGTGATTTAGAGTTAGACCTAGGAAGTAATATAAGTACTTTATCTCCTGGTGCAAATTCACATACTCTGGTTCCCCTGTTGTACAGCTGGCTCTGTATGTCCTGGGCCTGTAACAAATTCTCCATCGAGAGCCACCCCAAAGAGTTTTGTTCTCAGGTCCAGCACATACTGAATTTCATTTCGGCTATCTGAAGGTCCATCCTTCCAAGTTTCTCTCAGGACATCCAACATCGAATCGATTTAATGCCCAACAACTAGTAAAGTTTGAGTAATGTTCGTGACATAAACACCGTGCCATGATCAGTGAGAATCTCTTTTGGGATTCCCACTAGGCAGATGAAACGAAACAGTGTGTAATGTCTGAACTGGATCAAGGTTATCAAATCAATTATAAGCCTCAGAAAAGCTTATGGATGTTTGACCTCTTCATATAAATCACAATCCTGGCTCCGGCCTGTCTGCACCAAATTACCCTGGTGTCAGGGTATATTGCCTTGGTAGATCCTAAGCAGGAACATTCTCACAGCCTCGTGGCTCCAAAAAGGGACCTCAAAGAGCTCAGAGAAGTCCCCATGCCAGGCACACAAGGATCATGTGGCAACAAGCATTGTGGAAGACCCATTTCACATAACACACACATATACGCATGACACACACACACACACATACTGAAATTCCCTCAATTTAACTCATAAGTAAACTATTCCGGAGTGTTATATGATGTATCCCTGTGTGTATGCATGTCCCCATGTTGTAATTAGCCTAGTTATGATTTTTTGTTATTTTAGGATGAGTTTAAATGCTAACTATGTAACTATATGTGGTCTTTTAATGTCTTCCCACCCTATCATATTTGGTCTTGATTTAATCCTCTCGGGATGCTTTAATTAACAGTGTATATTATGTTATGGTAAAATGCATTATGTGTTTTTTACTATACTTTGGGGTAAAACTGTACTAATCGGATACCACTATAAACATGCAAATTAGATTGTAAAAGGGAAACAAAAGAACTCTCTCCCACTCAAAATACACCCTCGGGATTGGTCAGTTTACCCAAGGATGGTGTAGATTGATTTGTCCTTAAAAGACAACAACACGCCTGCTCTATAGTCTTCTCTTCGTCTTCTCATCTTCTCTCATCTTCGTCTCGCCGTCTTCGTCTCTCGTCGATCTCATTGCGCTCCCATCGCGCTCTTATCTTCTCTTTGAGACCACCAACTTTCCGTCAAAACATGCATTCAAGTTACCTCAGTTCAGAAGAAGCCAACGAACTCAAGCCTACGCACACACTGAATTTCATACATGCATCCATCTGTAAGTCAGCACCCAAATTTCATGCCAGTAAAGTTTTTATTGATCTTTAGATGTGTTAAGCCTATATGCTCTTAATAAGGTGATTGTAATTCTTTTCTGGCTCTCAAGGAACTGTTTGTAAGTTTTGGCATTCTTTTATCTTCTCTCTCTCTTCTTTCTTTACTTTCGTTATCCTGTATATATATATTCTTTGCTTAGATTTAGTTGTATGTATTCGTAGTTTCATGTATTAAAATCCATTATATCCAGATTCAGAGTCTTTTGCAAGGATGTTCATTAAGTACCTTTATTCAGAGAATGTTTGGCAAAGGTAAACTGCAGGAATAGTTTGTACCGAGGGAGAAATGAGAAATAAGAGTCTTTCAGGTCTATTGCTACGAACCAAACTTGACAGAGAAAGCATGTGAAAAAAACCCACCACCTATCTCTGTTATGATGGAGGGAAGCAATTTCTACTCATTTTGGTTGGAGAAAACTGGCTCTATCACGTCCTTTGTAGAAGGACTGTGACCTTTGTGCACAGGATGGAAGCATCTTCACCTCACATTGAGGAAAAAAGGATGCCGTCGAACCTAGGTGGATAAAGTCGGATTGTTCTAATGAGTCAGCACAAACAGGGTTGGAAGCACTAGTTGCGCCTGCCTGAGGGACACCAAGGAACAACAGTTCTTTCGACCTATCCATTGTGGGTGCGCCGTAGTGGGGCAGAGCTGGCATTGTTTCCGTATGGACACTTACCTTGCTCCGGAGGTCCTGAATGAGTTGCAGTTGTGCAAGGAGGCGATAGACTTGCTTCCAAATTTGACTGTCTCACCCATCATGAACACTTTGAAGCCCATTTGAGGTTCTCAGAGCTGGATGACGAGTAGGCGGCTTCACTGGGGAAAGACCTTGATAGCGGCCAGGTCCAGAGGGTGTGGGACCTCAGTGGCCTGCTCTTTAGGTCGCATCGTGGCCAGGTCGCACTGTGATTTTTTTCACGTCCGTCTGTTTCTCTCAAAGTTGCTGCTGGAAAAAGTCTTCTACGGTCTCTCTAAATAGGCCCCTTTTTGAAGATGAGGTACTGAGAAAGCGTGCTTTCTCAACATCATCCATCCCTGCAAAGTTAAGCCATGGGTAGCGCTCCTGGACAGCGCTCCTGGACCACCAGGGTGGACATTGCCCGACCAATGCCTGCCCCATAACCTTCAATGCACCTAGGGTTAAATTGGTCACCAAGCACAGTTTCTGCATCAGCGCTAGGACTACCCTCATGCATATCCGTGGCATGAAGAGCAGAGGCAGCCTGTCCAGGCAGCGCTGTAAGCTCTTGCAATCATAGATGACATGAACATACATGCTTTGGACAAGAATCTCGGATGGTTCCTTGGTACGGTACTTCCCACGACTCTGACAGCTCCTTGTGCACCTCTAAAAAGAAAGAACCTGGGGGAACATGGCTGTGTGTGGTGCTCTAAGCCCAGAAATCAGTAATCTAATCACAAGTGCTCAGGAGGAATCCACTCAAGCCCAATACTTGCGGTAGCCCTGGCAAGCACAGTAGCAATCTCAGCGTCAGTCTCAGTCTGTGCAACCACCTGTTCGTGGGGCCCAGGTGAGTCTTCCATGTCAGAGGCAAAAACTCACCCTCCAATGCTGCAATTGACAACCTATCCTCATCCAAGAGCACCGAATTAGAAACTCTGTTTCTCGCATGGGAGAGAGAACCATTGAAATGTGCCGTAGGAATCCAATTAAGCTTCTGAGCAGAGGTGAATGAAAAGAGAATCACAGACACATGTTCTTCTCTCCAAAGAACAAATCTGAATGACTCGATGCACACTTTTATACCCGTATATCCAGGGGATGGCATGCAAATTCCATTCACCAATTCTCATTGGCATTTTCTGCGGTATCAGACATGTTTGGGGCTCCCAAGTGTGACCCCTAGTGTCACTACACTGGGCAAGCAGGGTGGGGCCAAGAGCCATGGAAACGGCATGAGGTCGGTGATGCGAGTGGACTTTATGTTGTTATTTTGTTTTAGTTTAAGCAGCAGTCATCCATGATGGGCTGCCTCTTTTCTTTAGTTTTGTTATTTGTTTATTTTGGATTAAAGCGTTGTGTTGAGCATTCATCATATGAAATAAGCATGTCTCTTCAGAAGACTTGGTTTAAATTGTTAGATTATGAATTACATTTACACTGTCTTTACGAACTTTTTGAAGCATGAAAGTTTTGGTTTTGGGTACTTTAAACTGAGCAACAGAAATCTCAGTTTTCATTAAAATATCCTCATTTGCTTTTTAAAAATGAAATGACATTAGGTTTTCCATGCACAGAGCACAGACCCATTTAATCTATGATGAAATTCAGTGATGAATATTTTCACATCAGCTTGCTTGGAGCTCGAACTTGTCTACCTGAACGCGTGCAGTGACTTGAGTCTACAGCAGGTTGAACCTCTTTAGCAGTCTGAGATTTCTCTCTGGGGTCTGTCCCCTTGTTGGTGGCTGGACGACCCCTCCTAGGAGCCTGCGCGCTACCCATCGGCTGACCCAGTTCTCCATGAGCTGTTTTAAGTCGATCAACAGTGACTCGTTCTGGACGGCCCCCGATGTTGACCAGGAAAGTTTTGACTCCAGCCTCCAGAACTCAAAACGGGCCATCGTACGGGGGCCACAAAGAATGTCGGTGAACGTCATGATGGATGAAAACAAACTCAGCCACAGAGAGGTCTTTCGGGCATCCAAGTTACCGTCAGTCCATGCTGAGAGGTAGGAATGGGTTTGAAAGTATTGATTCTGTACAGGAGGGCAGAGCGTTCAGGAGATAGACTCCAGGACCTTATGTTGTCTGGAATGAAATCTCCCGGGACACCAACTCTGACCATACACCAACTCTGCTGAGGAAGTTTGTAGATCCTCTTTGGGATCCGTTCGCAGGCCCAGGAGGACCCAGGGTAGCCATTCAATCCATCTGTCAGACTGGCCCTCAGTGCAGTTTTGAGAGAGCAATGAAAGCAGCCCATTGGCCCGTGGGTGAAAGGCCGTAGTATGATGAAGCTGCACACCTAGGATTCGAGCCACCTCCATCCACAACTCAGATGTAAATTGTTTTTGACAGTTTTTGACATCAACCAACAGTCCATTAGTGCACAGGAAGTCTGCACCCAGGAGGGTCCTACTCACATCTGCTAACTTGAACTCCTGCTAACACAAATGCAAAACGTTGTCCATTGAAGCATAGTGGTACTAGCCGTTTCCCATAAGTGTGTATTTTGCCTTGATTGGCTGCCTCGAGCGGTGAGCCAACCTCGCATGAGTGTCAGATTGCTGCATGAGACCAGAACAGTCGTATTTTATTTTACTAACTTTCTGCATCATAACCACGCATCAACAAAACTCTCTAACTCTTAAAGGGGACGTATCAAAAATACATGTGTGTGTGTCGGTGATGTGTGACTTATGTGTGAATTATGGATCAGTGATGTGTGGGTTGCTTGTGTCTGCCCCTACATTATATCGATTAGTTGTTGCAGCCCAACATCAGAAATACACAGTCATAAATTAACACAGATCCTCACATTTTTAATTCACGTTGACTTTAATTCCCAAAACATATACATCTCCAGAAACTTGAGCATAATACCCACAAGTCTTATAAGAGAAAGATTGATTTTCGGTGTAGTTACAGATCTACCTGCAAGAGTAAACTGAACTACGCTAACAATCCAAACTTTGAACCCTTGAAAAAAAAAGAAAAAAAAGACCCACACATGACCCCTACAGGTAACTAGAGTAAGGGCCGTTGGCCGTTTCAACATAACAAAATAATAACAGTTTCAGTGGCTGTGTTCATGGCAACCAGTTGGCCATGTCATTCCCCTCTTGGGTGATGACAGCATCACATACATCTTTGAACCACATATTTAAAGGCAAAGGCTCGTAGAGATTCTTCAAGAAAAGTAAGTCAATATTTCTGTAACCCTAAATACTGGCATAATTGACTGCTAATTAATTAGTTAACTTGACAACTTGAAGCAATCCATAAAAATAATCAACTATCTTTGTATTACTTTATAGCAACAAAAGACTGCAGGCTCTTTGATTTTCAATTTACTATGTAGTGATTGATTCTGTTTTTAAAGGGATGACATTTTATATAGACCATGAAAACTGATCAGACAGAAAGTAATGTGTGTGATTTACAAACAATATATAGACTTTCATATGGAAATCAAGCTCAGAAAATGCCATCAAATGTGATGTTATAATTAGATTTTACTGTTTACAACAATACATGTCAACATATTTTTTGTATAATCCTCATAGTATAATGTAGCAATTTATGCTATTAATGATGATGACAGGTCTGTTTGTTACTGTTTGCAGGTTTTGTATAGAGCAACCAATGGACAACCTGACGTTCACAAACAGCATTCTCCTCGTGGAGGGACTGAAAGTTACACCTCAGTCTTCCTATCCTATTTTCATCCTGCTTCTCTTGGTTTATGTATTTGCAATGGGATGTAACATTGGACTTATAATCCTGATTTCAACTGAGAAGAATCTACATCATCCTATGCATTTTCTGTTCTGTAACCTGCCAGTGAATGATATACTAGGGACCACTGTCATGTTGCCACGCTTGCTGCAGGATATTTTAAGGGAAGCCTCAGAGCGCTACATGACATATGTGGAGTGTGTTGTTCAAGCATATTTTGTACACATATTTGCAGCAGCAAGCCACTATGTGCTGATGATCATGGCCTTTGACAGATATGTGGCTATATGCAATCCATTGCGATACTCAGCAATAATGACCAACAAAATGGTAGTTAAACTATCAGTATCTGCCTGGGGGCTGTCAGTATTCATTGTGTCTGTTATGTTAGGTCTCACTATACGCCTGTCTCGCTGCAGATCTAAAATTGAAAACCCTTTCTGTGACAATGCCTCACTGTTTAAACTGTCCTGTGAAAATGTAGTCATTAATAATGTGTTTGGAATAATTTATACTGTGATTGTCTTTACCTTCTCACTTGGGTCTGTATTTATAACATATACCAAGATTGCTACTGTATGCATAACCAGCAAAAACAAAGCACTCAACAGCAAAGCCATAAAAACATGTAGCACTCATATAGCTGTTTATATAATCATGTTTGTTTCTTGTGCCACTATAGTTTTTCTCCATCGCTTTCCAGAATACTCTGAAAACAGGAAACTAGCTAGTATAATGTTTCATACAGTACCACCAGGACTAAATCCTTTAGTATATGGTTTACAAACCAAAGAAATAAGACAAAAGTTTGTAAAACTTTGGTACAGAAATAAAGTTAATCTAAAGTAAATTAATTATAAAGAAAAAAATCCATTATAAAATGTAATTTTCTCTGCATGAAAATAAGAATATCAATAATATTGTAAAAGTGCTACTGTGAAAATGATTTTGCCCATACTTTTTCCTCCACAAAATAATCAGGATCTTTTCTTATCTTTTATAATGCTTTTTATAACTTTTAATCAGCCTGGTCTAAAGATGATCTGACACAAATGTGGTGAAGATATGACGACTGTTGCAGAAAGAAACATTATATGTGAATGATTTTTGTCATTGATGAAACATGTTCTGTTAAAATTAGATATTGTCTGCTTCAAATCTGTAAAATTAGCTTGAGTAGTTTGAACTAATTATTGTTTATGATTATGCATGATGTGAATTTTAGTGCCAACTCTACAAAAACTGTAAAGAGTATGCAGTTTTGTTTTTATATGTGATGACTTTATTCAGTTTATTATTTCTTACTTGAATAAGCTAGACATATCTGAAAAAATAAAGCACTATTTAATTTGCTTCTTTGTCCTATTGTGTTTCCCTTTCGAAAGGGAACTCGACGCTGTGTAAACACGCTAGGGAAACCGCCTCCGTGGGAACCGGTGTCTGAAACACATATCCAATCTCGGCAATGTCATATTGACTGGCGACAGCCCATGACATAATAACAATGCGACCCAAGTAACATGTCATCCTTTTTTCGTCTTCAGGGACTGATTTGTTTGACGAGGCAGTGCTGCTGGGAGAGGATGCGAGCTCATCTGCAGCCTCAGGTCCAATGGCCAGTGCTCTTCCAGCCGAGCAGGAGATGGCTGAGGAGGATAGAGAGGGTGATATTACTGAATCCTCTCAGCCACCCTGCCCCACGTATGCTGAGTTGTTAGAGGTAGTGGAACGCGGTGCTGGCAGGTTACAGTTGCCATGGCAGCGTGTTAGGAGAGAGACCACGCGATCGGCTTAGCGATCGGTTTCTCTCCGGCCAAAGCCCTCCAACTCTGGGCAGACTGATCTGCCATTAGCTTTGATAGTGAAAATCCTTTCAGGCTTTAGGGTGGCAGACTCCACGGTTTTCCATGGTGGTAGGTCGCCGCCGCAGGTGGCACTGCGCTCAGGTCTTTTAAAGCTTTTAAAATACTAATGTATTTTCTCTAGACCTCGGTTCCATGTGTAGGAGTTTTTTGGGCATTCAAAATTTGTATTTATTATTGGTAATTCTTATATATATATATATGGAAAAGTAATATTTGGGCCCTGTGGTCAGCCCTATTAGTGTGGATGTTGTAGCAACAAGACACGCTCCAGGAAGCTGGCCTTAACAGGCCTCCCTGTGAGTGAATCCCCAGCACTTTGGTATGTGAAAGCTCAGCTAGCAATGCTTTGCTTTTAAATGAGTAGGCCTTAAGAGGCCTCTCTGTGAGCGAGCTTCCTTTTGCGCGGGTATTTTTAGAATGTTTAGCCACTTAGAAGTGGACTTGCTTCAGATGGCAGGCCTTAGCAGGCCTCTTTGAGGTTGAGTCCCCAGCAGTATGGGCATCTGGCATCCGGCTGTTGCTTGTTTTCAGCTTGTTGGCCTTAGCAGGCCGCTCTGGAAGACAGCAGGCCTCCCTGTGGGCAAGCCCAAGGTGTAGGCTTTGGACAGCTAGCTAGCCTATTTGCTATCAGGCTGCCGGCCTTAGCAGCTAGTTTCGGGCAGCAGGCCTTAACAGGCCTCTCTGAGAGCCAGCCACTAAAAAGTTAACTAACAAGTTTACAAGACAGCAAACTCGGCAGAAAAAAAAAAAGACCGCAAACTCAGGTTTGATTTGGGTAGTGTGAGCCTATATACCTCTATGTGTAATAACTAAAGTAATGTTTATATATCATATTTTCTGGCTAGTTTACTTTGTTTTTTGTTTTTTTTGTAATACACCATACTTTCACCCAAACTGAATAATTAAAAACAAGTTTAAATGGGTAAATCTTTCTATAGCTATTTTTGATTCTTCATTTTCTTTTCTGACATACTCCAATTCCTGTTCAAACAAAAAATATTTATTTTGTCCATCAAAAGTGTGCTTTCACTTTAATTGAGCATCAACAGCGCAGCAAAAATCGACTCAGCGCTGAAAACTCTGCTTAACTGCTGCTCACGCAACGCTCCTGCTTGATGCTCACACGCTGCTCCTGCTCCCGGTGTGAATGCACTCATTGGTTAACATGCACGCTGAAAAAAATATGTGCCACTCACGCTTGCGGTGTGAAACAGCCGTCACAGGTTTGGAACGACATAAGTAATTGATGAGATTTTTTTTTTTTCATTTTTGGGTGAACTAACCCTTTAATAATTTTCACCTTTAAGTGTATAGAGCTGTATTTTATCTTTGTATTGAATGAAATGTGTACATGCAGCATTGTCAGTCATATTGGATCATTTGTTTCAATTGTCGCAGTGCATTCTGGGATTGCCTTATTTGTGAAGGATACAAGCGATGCTGCCTTTGTATTTGGCTAAAATGAGGTATGTTAGAAGGTAGCATAATTTTGCTCCTGTATGGTTCAGGACAGAAGTTTTCTTATGATGTTTTGAAATGGTGGCTAGGTATGCAGCTCACTAGGGTTTGGAGCAGTCCTGTACTCTAATTCAACATGAACCGTGCCAGCTGTTTAGCAGGGTAGTTATTTTCCACCGGCAGTAGTTTATACCATGTAAAGGTATTGTAAGAACCACCTGCCAGCTCAAAAACGGATTCCGACAGCATGGGCGAAGATATAATGCATCTATGTCTTTTTAGCGCCCCTGTGAAGTTCACTTAATTTTTAGAATTTAGTTTCAATTTTACTTTAGCTGCTCGTTTAATCTGACTCCAATTTCAAATGATTATTACTCTTAGATCGTGTTACTAATTAAGCAATTAATTGTTGGTCATGTATTAATTTAGATATTTGATTATTCTGATTATCTTCTATTTTCAATTATTCATTCGTTATGGACTTGGTATCACAGAGGAAATTTATGATTATGTACTTCTCTCGATCACAAACACACCAGTTCTGATTTTAGACAGAGAATGCAGGGTAAATGTCTATTTTTAAGTTGGTTGCACTCTGCTCACTCGTAACAAAAAAGCATAGTTTTGTATATTTATGAAAACTGCAACTTACTAAGGCAGTGATAATCAGAAATCGAAAAGGTCTCAAATGATGTGCCCCATGCTCCATTCATTGAGTCTTCTCGTATAATCTAATCTGGACACTGATTTGCGGTAATACCAAACTCGCAATAAACTACTAGAAATAATGATTTAAGAATAAATGCAGAATAAATCAAGAATGACATTTATTTGTCAGGTAAAAATGTATCATGCCAATTACACAATTAAACAATTAGAAGCCAATTCAGAAATAATAAATACATAACATTAATTGCTCAAAGATGACTCCAAGAGTAAGAATACATACAGTATTCATACATACAGAATACATACATACAGTGGTGGATGAATATTTCTAATAATTCACCCATCACTGCATGGGGTTCTGGCTGCAGAATGTCCCAAATGGCTGCTCTGCCACCTTCCCTTACATACCCAGACCAGAACAAAAGGATTGTAAATATTTACTACACCAACACCTGTTTAGGGGGGAAAGGAGTGGGTTATTAGATATCTTAAAACGACAACACCCAAAAAGCAGAACAGAATTCTCATAAGTTTTCCATCTTTCTCATAATACAAGTGACTGCTGTGAAATTGAGACCACTTTACCAATCACACTGAGACATTTAAAATGATACCAAACATGAAAGTGAAAAAACAATAGATTCACAAGATACATCATACATAGTGCATCCGCATTCTTAGAGAACTTTCAGTGACTTGAGTCAGGGGGAAAGGAAGGGAGTAGGGGGTGAGGATGAGTGAGGCCATCGGTGAGAAGTTTGGGCAAGGCGGTGTCCTATGCATTTTGTTGAGAGCTTCTCTCTAGATGAGTTTTATTGCTTTATTGCAGGGTGTTTGAGCTCAGGTTTTGTCTTAGCAGGAAAATCAAGTCTTACAGTATATGTTGTCTCCTGCTGTGCCCGACTTCAATCAGCATGTGCCCTCTCAGCATAGTGCTTTCATTTCAGACCAGCCTGCTGTTTAATGGGTCGACTATCTTTCCTGTCCTGTATTCTTTTCAAATGGCTTCCTTTTTTCCTGAATGGCTGAACTACTTCACATTGAACTCATTCACCAGCTTTTTACACCTGAGACTCTTGCAGCGGTTGTTCTTGGTCCTACTGTATGTGCCAGTACGATGCATAAACATGAACATTTCCTGCATCTTGTTGTGTGTTCAAAACTTTACTGACTTAGAGCCATGAGCACTTTAAGTACAATATGAACATGTGTTTGTAACAGTGTCTGTGTACATTCACTCTACATTGAACCAAGCAAAAAATAGCTTGAGGCGTAAAGTGCCTCCCTTTCTCAAATGGGCCTTGTCCTAAAACCTACTGGGGCACTCTGTTGCGATGCAGCTGTGTCCACAGAGTGCCTCCTCCTGGCATGGTGATCCCAAGCACACACCCAAGGCCCGTAAGTACTTGTCCACACTTGTGGGCAAGGCTTACAGAGCTGCGGGTCAGGCCGCTTCCGCCTTGCACACCATGGCCATCCTCCAGGTGCATCAGGCCAAGGTATTATAACAGCTGCACGTGGGCAGTGCTGACCAGGGGCTTATGCAGGAGGCGCACTGCTACCGACCTCGCCCTCCGGGCTACGAAGGTCACTGCGCGGTCCCTGGGTCAGGTAATGTCCACTTTGGTGGTCCAGGAACGCCACCTATGGCTGAACCTGGCTGACATGAGCAAGTCTGAACGGACTCTTCAACTCCCCAGACTCTCAGGCTGGCCTCTTTGGCGACGCAGTTGAGAGTTTTGCCTAGCAATTCTTAGCTGCCCAGAAGCAATCTGAGGCGATAAAACACATTCTGCCCCGGCGCCCACCTGCGGCCTCCTCCACTCCCGCTCAGCCACAGCAGCAGCCTCCACCTAAGTCGCAGCGAGGAGATGGCCGCAGGAAGGCGGCGCAGCCCATCTCCGCCCCTCCTAAACCTGCCAAGCGCCAGGCGAAGTGGCGATCCTGAGATGGGTGACCCGGAGATGGAGACGTCAGCTCTGGGCCTGCACCGCTAGCGGAGGCATGGACAAAGGAAAGGGTTGGAGAAAGTCACAGGGAAAGGCTGTGATAGCTGAGCCTGCGCTGCTGGCGGAGGCATACTCACGCTTACAGGGCGGCCTGTATCAATGGAAGCTGGCATTGTGACGTGAGGCGCAGCGCTGGAGAATGCTGCTGTCTGTAGCTTGGCGGAGCAGGGAGAAGAGTGGGGCCTGTCGGCAGCGGAATCTGGGGCGTGGCCCAGACTGCTGCTCGCAGAAGAACCGGTCTTGAGAGGGAGGGAGACAGTGTTTTCTGGGAGCGTGAGTTCGGGGCTTGTGATTACTCGCCTTTTTTGCGGCTTTGGAAGAAGGAGTGGATTTTGGAGATGGGAATGATGCTTGGAGTGAAGAGTACAGGTTGTAGAGTTGTGGTGCCCCACAGGAAGAACCAGCGCACCCCGATGGAAGCTCCACTGGTGGCAGTGCAACAGAGGAGTGTTGGGCCCGAGGAGGTTTTTTTCAGCTGCGAGGAGATTTTTCACTCGTCAGGTTGGCCAACACTGTGATCCTCAGATCACCCATGGGATTAGCCAAAGTAGCTAAATTGGGGAATCACCAAAGGGACTTCGCCTTGTTTGAGGGAATGAAGTCTTGATCTCAACACTGCGATGGTCATGTTCCCGCAGTGGGAACATGACACATCCACAAACGCTGCCTCAGCGTGTTTAACGCCCAAACACGAGAGACAGCGATCATGACCATCAATCAGAGGTAGAAATTGATCGCATCCAGAAATACACGGGCGTAATGTCATCTTGAAAAAGACGCAAACTCACACTCGTGTTGCTCTGTTAATGAATCTGCTCTCTTTTATGTGCTGAAGCACACAGGGGAGATGACCGCGGTACACAAACAGGAACAGCCTGTCGTGTGCTCTCACACTTCTAGAGGGCACCCTCTTACCAGCTGTAAAGACAGCTCTTGAGCACACTCAACAGCACACCGACCAGCTGTAAAATCAGCTCTTTTAGCGCTCTCTCATAACGCACCTAACCAGCTGTGAGACCAGCCTTTGATCAGCTGAGTCACGATCGTCCACTGTAAGTGCTGTCATGCCAACACAAAGAGAGTAGACCTTCTTCATGTAATTCCAAACCTGTTTGACATTCTTTCTTCTGTTGAACACACACACACAAATATATATACAATTCCTCCATAAGTATTGGGACAGTAAACACAAAATTGCTCTGTTAGCTGTGGTGTCAAGACATCTATAAATATGACTAAAAAATTAATATGAGGCAGAAGTACAGAATGTCACATTTTATTATTGACTGTTTCAGCACAAAATGTTTTACCAACTAAGAAGTACAGCACTTTTAGAGTTTCAACCCTCTGCCTAATGTGAGCATAAGTGTTGTAAATGTAAATGTGTAAAAGCTAATATTTAATCGTAAATCCCTTGCAAGCAATCACAAGAGTGAGTCTGTGACCTATAGACATCACCAGACTCTTGGTTTCACACTTTGAATGCTTTTCTAGGCCTTTAATGCAGCCATTTTCAACGGTTGCTTGTTTTGGGGAGTTTCTGCCTTCTGTCTTCAGTTGGCGAAATGCATGTTAAATAGGATTTAAATCTGGAGATTGACTTGGAATGTCTAGTTTAGAATGTCCTGAAAAAGACTGATACCACTGGCCAGCTTCAGCAACCAAAAACGAGCAGGTCAGCTGAGAAAATCAACAGCAGTTGATGATAAACAAATGACAAGGGCTGTGAAAAAACTCTAAAATAACCATCAGTAAAATCACCAGCAACTTCCAGAAAGCTGGGGTGATGGTCTCACAATCTGCTGTTCACAGGAGACTTCACCAACAGAGTTTCAGAGGCTACACAGCAAGACAAACATCTGATCAGTACTACCAAAAATAGGAAAGCCCATTTGAATTTGCAAAAACACACAGAGATGAGCCAGTAGAGTTTTAGAACAGAGTTTTATGGACAGATTAGACAAAGATTAACCTTTATCAAAGTGGGAATGCAAAAGTGTGGAGAAAAAAAAACTGCAAATGATCCAAGGCATACAACCTCATCTGGAAAGCATGGTGGAAGTATTGTCATGTCATGGGCATGTCTGTATATATACTGACATATATATATATATATATATATATATACAGTTGCAAGAAAAAGTATGTGAACCACTTGCAGAATCTGTGAAAATGTTAATAATTTTAACAAAATAAGGGAGATAATACAAAATGCATGTTATTTTTTATTTAGTACTGTCCTGAGTAAGATATTTTACATAAAAGATGTTCACATATAATCCACAAGACAAAAAAAAATAGCTCAATTTATTAAAATAACCCCATTCATATGTACAGGTGCTGGTCATATAATTAGAATATTGTAAAAAAGTTCATTTTTTTATTGTAAATTATTTTAAAAAATGAAACTTTCATATATTCTAGATTCCCTACATGTAAAGTAAAACATTTCAAAAGGTTTTTTTTTTTAATTTGTTGATTAGAGCGTACAGCTAATGAAAGTCCAAAATCCAGTATCTCAAAATATTAGAATATTTACATTTGAGTTTCATTAAATGACCATCCCTACAGTATAAATTCCGGGTATCTTTTGTTCTTTGAAACCACACTAATGGGGAAGACTGCTGACTTGGCAATGGTCCAGGAGACAATCATTGACACCCTCCACAAAGAGAGTAAGTCACAGAAGGTCATTACTGAATGGGGTGGCTGTTTACAGAGTGATGTATCAAAGCATATTAAATGCAAAGTTGACTGGAAGGAAGAAATTGGGTAGGCAAAGGTGCACAAGCAACAGGGATGACCGCAAGCTTGAGAATACTGTCAAGTAAAGCCGATTCAAACACTTGGGAGAGCTTCACAATGAGTAGAATGAAGCCGGAGTCAGCGCATCAAGAGTCACCACACTCAGACATCTTCAGGAAAAGGACTACCAAGCCACTTCTGAACCAGAGACAACATCAGAAGCATCTTACCTGGGCTAAGGAGAAAAAGAACTGGACAGTGAACAGTGGCCGAAAGTCCTCTTTTCAGATAAAAGAAAATTTTGCATTTCATGTTGAAATCATGGTCCCAGAGTCTGAAGGAAGACTGGAGAGGCACAGAATCCAAGCTGCTTGAAGTCTAGTGTGAAGTTTCTGAAGTCAATAATGATTTGGGGGGGCCGTGACGTCTGCTGGTGTTGGTCCATTGTGTTTTATCAAGTGCAAAGTCAATGCAGCCATCTTCCAGGAGATTTTGGAGCACTTTATGCTTCCATCTGCTGACAAGCTTTATGGAGATGCTGATTTCCTTTTCCAGCAGGACTTTAGCACCTGCCCACAGTGCAAAAACCACTTCCAAGTGGTTTGCTGACCATGATATTACTGTGCTTTATTGGCCAGCCAATATGCCTGACCTGAATCTATGGGATATTTTCAAGAGAAAGATGAGAAACAGTTGATCCAACAATATACAGATGATCTGAAGGCTCAATAGTGCCTCAGCAGTGCCACAGGCTGATCACTTCCATGCCACACTTCACTGATGCAGTAATTTGTGCTAGGAGCAAGTCATTTGCTGTAATATGTCCTGCCGATCAAGTATTGAGTGCACAAAAGAACATACTTTAAAGAACTTTAACTTTTCTGTTTTGCAAATCCATTTTTTGATTGATCTTAGGAAATATTCTAATATTTTGAAATACTGGATTTTGGACTTTCATGAGCTGTACGCTCTAATCATCAAAATTTAAAAAAAAAAACTTTTGAAATGTTTTACTTTACATATAGGGAATCTAGAATATATGAAAGTTTCATTTTTAAAAATAATTTATAATAAAAAAATGAACTTTTTGATGATATTCTAATTATATGACCAGCACCTGTATGTGAACCATTGATTCTTAATACTGTGTGTGGTTACCTGGATTATCTACGACTGTTTTTTTGTTTTGTGATGGTTGTTCATGAGTCCCTTGTTTGTCCTGAGCAGTTAAACTGAGCTCTGTTCTTCAGAAAAAATCTCCAGGTCCTGCAGATTCTTCAGTTTTCCAGCATTTTTTGCATATTTGAACCCTTTACAGCAGTGACTGAATGATTTTGAGATCCGTCTTTTCACACTGAGGACAACTGAGGGACTCAAACACAACTTTTAAAAAAGGTTCAAACATTCACTGATGCTTCAGAAAAAAACATGATGCATTAATAAATGGGCGGTGAAAACATTTGGAATTTGAAGATCAAGGTAAATTGTATTTAATGTGTCTTCCGGGAAACATGTATAACAAGTATTTTCTGTTGCTTCCTAAGGGCAGTACTAAATGAAAAAAAAAAAAAAAAAAATGATATTCAAGTGAAATAAGAAAAATTTGGACCTCTTCATCCTGTTCAAAAGTTTTCACCCACCAACTCTTAATGCATCGTGTTTCCTTCTGAAGCATCAGTGAATGTTTGAACCTTTTTTAATAGTTGTGTTTGCATCCCTCAGTTGTCCTCCATGTGAAAAGATGGATCTCAAAATCATTCAGTCACTGTTGTAAAGGGTTCAAATATGCAAAAGATGGTGGAAAACTGAAGAATTTTTGGGACCTGGAGACTTTTTCTGAAGAACAGAGCTCAGTTTAACTGTTCAGAACAAACAAGGGACTCATGAACAACCATCACACAACAAAAAAACAGTCACAGATCATCCAGGTAACCACACACAATATTAAGAATCAATGGTTCACAAACTTTTGAACTGGGTCATTTTAATAAATTCAGCTATTTTTTTGTCTTATGGATTATATGTAAACATCTTTTATGTAAAATATCTTACTCAGGACAGTACTAAATAAAAAATAACATGCATTTTGTATGATCTCTCTTATTTTGTTAAAATTTTGCACATTTTCACAGATTCTGCAAGTGGTTCACATACTTTTTCTTGCAACTGTGTGTATATATATATATATATATATATATATATATACATTTTGAACAATGCTGGGAACCAAATAGCATTGAAGCCAACTGATGTCCACCAGACATTTCTCAAAATATTCTTTTATGCTCCACAGAATAAAGTCATACAGTTTTGGAACAACATGAAAGTGAGTAAATGACGAGAGAATTAAAATTTTGGGGTGAACAGAATACTAAAATATAACATAATACTTGTGGATATATTATCACGCATACAATTATATTCAGTGAAATATGCATTATATGCATACGATGACTATGATAATAACAAAAAAAGGGGCTATCAACCAGTTTTCCCCTGTGGGATGATGGCAACGTCACAGAAACACCTTGAAACAAAATAAAAGCTAAGGGCAAGTGAACAGTTTTTCACTGAACATCTAGCAACTTAACTGTCATCTATCTTGATAACAGCGTGTTGAGTAAGTGTTGTTTTATTAGACAAATAATTTATGCTATGCATAACTTTGTAGCAAAAACAGCTTCCATGTTCTTTGGTTTTTCAATTTATGTAGTGATAAAAGAGTTGATCATGCTGATGGTGTGCTGCACTATGAAAATGTTCAGATGACAAGCTATGCATTTTTTTTAACCATTTGGGCAATATGCATTTAATATACTATCAAACAATCATACATTTCTTGAAATAGTGTACTTTCCCTCAGAGTGGAATGCAGCCGTATCAGATGAAATGTTATTAATGACAATGACAATGACTCTATAAAATGGATTGTGCAGGGCAGCCAATGGACAACCTGACGTTCACAAACAGCATTCTCCTCGTGGAGGGACTAAAAGTTACACCTCAATCTTCCTATCCTGTTTTCATCCTCCTCCTTTTGGTTTATGTCTTTATAATGGTCTCCAACATTGGACTTATAATTCTGATTTCAACAGAGAAGAATCTTCATCATCCAATGCATTTCCTGTTCTGTAACTTGCCACTGAACGATATACTAGGGACCACTGTCATTTTGCCACGCTTAATGCAAGACATTTTAAGGGAAACATCACAGCGCTATATCACATATGTGGAGTGTGTTATTCAAGCTTATTTTGTGCATATATTTGCAGTAGCATGCCACTATGTGCTGATGATCATGGCCTTTGACAGATATGTGGCTATATGCAATCCACTGCGATATTCAGCTATAATGACCAATAAAATGATAGTTAAACTATCAGCATCAGCCTGGGCATTGTCAATATTCATGGTGTCAGTTCTGTTGGGTCTCACTATACGCCTGTCTCGCTGCAGGTCTAACATTGAAAACCCTTTCTGTGACAATGCCTCACTGTTTAAACTGTCCTGTGAAAATGTGGTCATTAATAATGTCTTTGGAATGGTTTATACTGTGATTGTCTTTACCTTCTCACTTGGGTCTGTATTTATAACATATGGCAAAATTGCTACTGTATGCATAACTAGCAAAAACAAATCACTCAACAGCAAAGCCATAAAAACCTGTAGCACTCATATAGCTGTTTATTTAATCATGTTTGTTTCTTGTGCCAGTTTTATTTTTCTCCACCGTTTTCCAGAATACTCTGAAAACAGGAAACTAGCTAGTATAATGTTCCATATTGTACCACCAGGACTAAATCCTTTAGTATATGGTTTACAAACCAAAGAAATAAGACAAAAGTTTGTAAAATTTTGGTGTAGAAAAAAGGTGAATCCTTAATGTGTTTTTGTTTGTTTGTTTGTTTTTACAATATAATAACTAATAATATAACTAAATACACCATACTGTATTGTATTATTTTAAAAATACAGATGTATCTTTTTCACTGAAAAAAAAAAAATATTGTGAGGCATTTTACGCATGCTATTCTTATCCTTGATTGTCAGTGAGAATATAGGAAAAATCTGTAGCACTTTATCTTATATTAATTTCTAAGTATTTCTTACCTTTTATCATGCATCTAATTTGGTGATAGAAAATAAGCAGTTGTATTTGAACTAGGAGGTTATTTTAACTGTAGCAAATTGGGCAGATATAAATGTAACCATAAGACAGTATCTATTTTGACTAAATGTTTCCATTTCAGGGTTTATCATTTTATTATATTAAGTTTGTAAAATTTCCTCCAGAATATTCATAAAGCTGTGGTCTCTGATAATATTTGTGTAATTTTCTTCTCTAGGATCTGTTAAAAATTATTCTATTATAATTATAATATTAAGTAGTTTTACTGCACTGATCGACTAATACATTTTGAAATGCAATTAAGTTAATTTACTGTTGTATAGACTTTTAGATTTGTTTAGACCTTTTACGTTAAAATTTTTGAATACATAATTACCGGAAAGGTACCAGTTGTAGGTACCATAGTAAAAGGCAAGTGAAGTGCTTAAAAACTATTCACTCATGTCTGAAACCTAACAGTTGCTACATTTCTTGACTTCATTTCTTTGAAAACAAGTAAGTAACATCTGAGCTATAAAAATATGTTATAGTCCTTTTAATTGCTTTTGGAGCAATATTTAAACAGTAAACTCTTGACTCTTAATGTATGCCGGTACGGTTTTATTGTCTTTACTTGTTAAACAAGCATTACACTAGTGATTGCAGTAGGGTCATTCCATGTCAAATCATCTACATTTTTACATTTTGTTAAAAAAAAAAAAAAAAAAAAACAGTTATTAAACAAGACATCAGTGTTCAAAACTGTCTCCCTACCTCACCCCGATTCGCAACGTTAAGCTTATAAAAATTATTTATAATTTGAGCTGTCAGGACTGATTTCGTGGTAAATGTCAGTTCCTTTTTGAAAGGGAACTCAACACTGCGTTTGACACGCTTTGGGGAACGCCTCTTCGTGAACCGGTGTCTGAAAACAATTATCAAATCACGACAATCCTATTGGCCGGCGACAGCCTATGACGTCATCATTGCGCAACTCGGAAGTATATAAGGAGCGCCTAGAGAAGCAGTCAGTATCTTTTTGTCTTCAGAGACTGTTTTGTTTGAAAGCAAGCAATATCAAACCGGTGTTAAGGTAAGACACATTATGTCTGACAAACGTTTCAGGAAGTGTGTGCATCTGTGTCCGATAGTGTTGACATCTGATCACACACATAACTTATAACGTTGTCTTTTATGAGAACAAAAGAGCATGTACAGGCAGTTCTTGTGGGATCTGTCTTTTTTTTATTGTGAGTGTGTTTTACTTGTAAAATGCTCCTCTCTCTGGTCTTTTCCTCGAGAGGAGAAGGACCAGCAGCTGCGCCTAATGGTTCAGGTTTTACTCTTGCTGAGGCAGAGTAGAGACTAGATCATGGGGTTCTCAGCTGGAGCTTGTTGAAGAGTTGAAGGGGTGAAAATCCCCATTCATCAACATGAGCAGGTTAATTCGCTGGTGTTGATGAAGTGAGTATGGGTACACGTCGATGCCTCCTACTGATGAGATGGGTGCAACTATCTCGTGATATAGGCAGGCTCCAACGCTCTATACATGGCAGCAGGTCAGGCTGGTGTTGCTTTACACACAATGTCTGTTTGCAAGCATATCAGTCGGACCTGCTGAAATTGGCTTGGTAGATCTCTTTATATTTATATAAACCTCGTTTTCCTGTATAGGATGCGGTTTAAGGGCCCTGAAGTTCCATTAGGTTGGCTGGAATGATATATTATTAAGGGTAGTACTTTGTATGTCCCCTTTTTGGATGTGTTGGCTTCATTCTTTGCAGAATTCACTGAAGACAATGAAACTACCGTTCATATGTATTCAGATGTGGGATTTAACTAAGCCGCACTGTTAGCCACCTTATGGAAAATTAGCTTTCTCCTCTGGTAAATGCTGGAGTTTTGAGATTAGCTTTCATTAACTTCAGATAGATCTATGTTCAGTGTCGGCCTTACAGGCCGCCTGACATTGTGTGGTTGGGTTGAGCTCTGATCCTCTGAGCTTTATTGTAGAAATATAGTATTCTCAGAGTTTGCCTCCTCTCAATTGAGTCGTTGGTAGAGGCTGTTGTTTCTTAGCCCCAGGCAGATCTATGCTTATGTGTTGGCCTTAGGCTAGAACTAGGTTTAGGCGGTCTGCTAGAAGCATTTTACGCCCTTTTTATACTACTCCTGTTATGTGAGTGTAGTTTTTCCTAGTTCTGGCCTCCTCTTTTCAGAGTTGTCAGGCCAAGGCCCATTGTTGCTGTGGCCCAGCTCCCCCAGAACTATCTAGAGGTACTTTGATTTCAGTTTTTCCCCTGAACCCCTTGAACTATGTTCAAGCTTGAGTGATATGGTTATAGGTTTTTATGAAAGCTCCTGTTCTTTGGCTTTGGCCTCCTTAAGATTATGGTGACGTAGTTTGTACTCCCCTTGCTTAAAGAGTAAAAAGTGTTTTTACTGAGTACACAGCTTGTTGGAATATGTTGAGGTAGACTGTTATGTTGGCACTCTACAGTCTTTTCTGCTAGTTAAACTCGGTTTCAATCAGAATGAGTTCCCATGTTTTGTGGCCTCTTGCATTATCAGCAATTGGCCGCCCTGTAAGCGAATCCCCCACATCTGGGTGTCTTTAACAGATTAAGCATGTACTTTTCACATGGCTGGCCTTTACAAGGCTGCGGTGATATATTCTACATTGTGTAGAATTAGTTCAAGTTGTAGGCTCTCTGGGAGCCTCCATGATTTTGTGCCTACAGTATGGTCTACCTGTTAGGTTGAGCCCAGTACTCCCCTCTTCTAGAGGGTTGTTCTGCATAGTACTTAGCTCCCTAAGTCTGGTCAGTGGTTGAAGGCCTCTCTGAGGCCTCCCTGTTGAAGACCGGCCCCTAGGCTGGTTGTACTCCCCTTGTTTGGGTCCCTTTAGAGTGCACAGTGTCCTCAGTGCAAATAATCAAGCGCTGAGTAGATCCTAGGATTGAGTAGAGTTTTACTCCCCTCACTGGTAAGGGTAAAAAGCGCTAAGCTGAGTCCTGCTCTCCAGGATGCCCGTCTCTACGATCTGGTCTGAGTTGGTTACTGTCTCTTTGCAGTCCCTCTCACTGGATATCTTCTTTGAAGAATGTGAATTGAGACTGATGACTCTGTGATCAGACAGGTTGTTGGCCAAGACTAGGTTTCTGTTAGACCAGGTCGGCCTCTCTGGTGGCAATCAGGGTCGAGTACGTACCCCTGACAAGTGACTAGCTAGGGTTCCCTCGGGCCCCCTGGTTGCATTCCCTTAAAGGTACCCTCTTTTCTTTGAAAAGAAGCTTGGTTCCAGAAGCCTTTGAGCGGCCTTCATAGGCCTTCTGTGGAAGGCCTCTTTGAGGCTTATAGCTTGGGCTGTTGGCCATGGGGAATGCTGTCACTGACAGCCTATGTATGACCCGTAGGGGGAGTGGTTCTGGCATTTCAGTTGAAACTGCCAGTTCTGACGTTTGTCTAGCCATTTTTTTCAAGCATGGCGGCATTGGTATATCGTTCCCCAAAGCGGGTCGAACGCAGTGTTGAGTTCCCTTTCGAAAGGGAACGTCTCAGATTACGTATGTAACCATGGTTCCCTGAGAACAGGGAACAAGACACTGCGTTACCTGCCATGCATCAGGGGCTGCCTGCTGAACAGTCCCTTCAGACGATAAGGTACTGACCGGTTCTCTAGGTGCTCTTATATACTTTCGGGTCGCGCAATGATGACGTCATAGGCTGTCGCTGGCCAATAGGATTGTCGTGATTTGATCATTGTTTTCAGACACCGGTTCACGAGGAGGCGTTCCCCAAAGCGTGTCAAACGCAGTGTCTTGTTCTCTGTTCTCAGGGAACCATGGTTACATACGTAACCTGAGACGTTTGACGCAATTCATTTTTGTGTTTAAAATAACTTAAGAAAGATGGCAAAATCATTATTGTATTTTTACAGTAGATTACATTTCAATTATTTCAATGGTTCTTACAGCTTAAAAAGCAAAACAACCAAAAACCAGAAAGACACTGACCAAGCCAATAAATATAAAAAAACAACAGGATAATAATGATTTCGTTTTCATTGTGACCCTGTTTCCTATTGTGTGCCTGTTTGTTCCCTTGATTGATTCATTATTCAGTTCACCTGTTGTCTCATTAGCACCATGTGCATTTATTCTACCTGTTCTGTTCAGTTCTTTGACTTGTCTCGTTAACACGTAGTGGTTTGTTTCTCCTGTAATTCTTTTTTTTCTGCCTGTACCTTGAGTTTTTAATTAAAAACTGTTCCAGTAAAATTTTCATGCAGTTCTTATGTGTAACCACCCATAACAATAAGTGTAATAATTGACTCTGGGCCATTGAATATTAGAAAAATATTGCATACCCAAGGTGGTCATAACAATTATTCAATTATTCCTTTATAGTGCTGGGAATTGTACCGGTTCATCCGGTATACCGGTTTCAGTTTCACATACGATATGTATTTTTCAAATACCACCATAGTGATGCATAGCTGAAACAACTGAGCATCTATTAAATGAAAAATTCAGTTGTGATTCGCATTTAAAATTAAAAATCTTTTTTTTTTATTTTTTTTTTTTTTAATTAAAAAAATCTTTTTTTTAAAATTCAAAATCTTTTTTTTTCATGCCTCAGGCTGGAGCAATAATCAGAATACAATCGGACCTTCTTTTTTTTTAATGTTTTTTTTTTATTGTTGGGGCATATTTATTATGATCAATCACCAATCTTGTCTATAATATAATTCTACCCAATAATTGCACTCAAACACAGAGGATATGACAAGTTTAAGATGATCAAACCAGTTATTTTTGAATAATTGACTTTTTGCTGGAAAGTTTCCTTTATTTGAACAACTTCAATTTGTTCTAATACTTGATGATTGTATCAGAAAGTGAAGTAAGCACATAAAAGCAATCTGAACACTATTATTGTTTAATTTGTACTGTCTCTACTCGTAATTAATATTGTATGTGATGTATAACCTTGTTTTATTCTAATGCCCTTTAAAGGGGTCATGAACTGCGTTGTTTTATTGTTTTATAATGTTTCCTGGGTTGCACTTATAATGTTAGCGTGGCATGAGGGGCATGTTTTAGCGAGGTCTGTGACAGGAGAGTCAGGAGACAGGTGGTGAGTAAGTGGGTCAAGTACAAATGACAAACACCTGTGTCTTGTTTCAGTAATTGGCATGAAGAGACCGTATAAAGCCACCTGAGAAAGGAGAAGCATGGAGAGGGATTGACTGCAGACTCGTGGTGCTGGACTCTTTGCTGGAAAGCTCTGGAGAGCGTGATGATCCACTGAGCAGGACTCAGTGATTGAGAGTGCACGAAGCGTGGATTTATGTTCTATTGTTTTTTTGAAAATAAAACCATGAGTCTCAGTCAAAGCCGACCCAGTCTTCTTCCTTCATTTTATTGAATCTTGTTACAGTGGTGCCAAAACCTGGGAGGAAGAAGCAGCCGCCGCCATGCAATCTCCATTAACTTTGCCGTTTGCGGATGTCATCTTATCCCTCACTGACCTTCATCAAGAACAACAACAGGCGTTGCTGGACATGTGAAGCGACCAGGAGCTTCGCTTCCAGGCAATCATCCAAGCACAAGAGGAGGACCGTGAGAGCTTCCGGAGCTTGATGGACCGGGAGGTTCGGGCAGAAGCGTCAGCACACCCAGCCACTTCCACCCACCTGCCGTTGAACAAGATGGGGCCTCAGGATGATCCTGAGGCATTCCTGGATCTATTTGAGAAGACCGCAGAGGCAGGTGGGACCTCCCAGAACCTCCTGTTTTTTGACGACTTGAAAAGTGGCATCTTACAGCGGGGCCCTTCGTGATGGCTCAACAGCTCCGGGACTCCTGCCGCAAATGGCTATTGGCTGAGGGAAGTGACATCGAGCAGATCGCTCAACAAGTACCTGAAACAATTCATTACGGGAGGACGTCCGAGTGGGTCCAGTGCCATCGGCCGACGTCACTGGACTTGGCCATCCAGTTGGTGGAGGACCAGATGGCGGCGTGCCCAGGGGTCGGCGAAACCCTACCAGCAGTCTCTCTCTCTTCCCCTTCCCTTTCTTTTTTTCTCGCTCCACCTCTTCCCCTAGACCTGTCCCTCTCCCTAGGTCCCGTCTACCAGGCCCTCCTAGAGTCCCGCCCCGAGGGCGGGTTGGGCCCACTCTGGACTATGCTGGTGGCCCGAGAGCTCCGCCCAGGGGTGGCGGGGCTGGCCACTACTGGGACCAATGCTGCTTCATCTTTCAATGCATGATCCATTTCCTGCCACTAGGGTGGCGGGTAGGTCTGGGCTGGCCTGCTGGCGTTGCGGGGACCCAGAGCATTTTATTGACTGTTGTCCGATGATGGAGGTGGCGACAATGATCTGGGTCACGGATGTCCTGCGGGCTGCCCCCGATATTAAGGGGGGAAACCTATCAAGCTCTGGTGGATTCAGGATGTAACCAAACCTTAATCCATCAAAGCCTGATTCAGTCTGAGGCATTGGATACAAGCTGCATGGTTGAGGTACAGTGTGTACACAGGGATGTGGTAAAATATCCCCTAATGTCCACTGTTATTCAATTTAGGGGACAAAAGCATAAGGTAGAGGTGGCAGTTAACCCGCACCTCCGACATCCGCTGATTTTGGGAACCAGCTGGCCTGCTTTTAGTGAATTATTGGGGTATTTATGTGCGGATGTCTCTTGTGGAAAGAAAGAGCAGAAAAGGGGAGCGACCGTGCAGGTGGGAGAGGCTGAACTGGGACCACTGAGATCTGAACCAGGGGAATGGAGCGCAATTGAGAGGCTGATCCTCTCGGAGCACAATGACTTTACCCTGGAACAGTCTCAGGATGGTACATTAAAACATGCCTTTGAACAGGTCCGTTCTATTGACGGTCAACCTCTCCAGCCTGCTCATCCGCTTTCCTATCCATATTTCGCTATTTTGAAGGATCGGTTGTATTGAGTGACACAAGACTCTCAGACAAAACAAGACGCAACCCAGTTATTAGTACCAAAAGCGCCTTTGCGCCCCCTCCCATTGATGCAGGTCCCCTTTCGAAAGAATTGGAATGGACCTCATCGGGCCATTAGAACGATCCGCACGGGGGCATCGCTTTGCATTAGTTCTGGTGGACTATGCAACACGATACCCTGAAGCAGTGGCACTCCGTAGCATCTCTGCAAAGAGTGTCGTGGACGCGCTGTTTCACTTAATCTCCCGAGTGTGGATCCTGAAAGAAATCCTCACTAACCAAGGCACGACGTTTATGTCACGTACTTTATGCGAAGTTGGAGATCTCAATTATGAGGTAGTGCGGATAGATAGGAGTGGGGCACGTAAAATTTACCACCTCAACATTCTTAAAAAATGGACTGAGGCAGAATCAGTGATGCTGGCGACGGTACAGAAGATGATCTTGGGCCAGAAGTAAACACAAAAATTAAATCACTCGCTCTGGCCTCAGGGGGAGATCATCTTTCGCCCTCCCAGATCACTGATGTAGCCAGGTTGCAGGCAGAATTTGCCGATGAGTTCTCGCTCCTACCCGGCTGAACAAATTTCATTCAGCACCATTTTGAAACTGAGCTGGGCGTGGTGGTGCGCAGCCGGCCATATAGACTACCTGAACACAAGAAAAAAGTGGTTCAGACTGAATTAGAGGTGATGCTCGAGATGGGAGTAATAGAAGAATCCAACAGTGATTGGGCAAGCCCGATAGTTTTAGTACCTAAAACAGACGGCTCTGTTCGTTTCTGTGTGGATTACCGCAAAGTAAATGCTGTGTCGAAATTTGACGCGTATCCAATGCCGCGGATTGACGAACTGCTTGATCGGCTGAGCACCGCTCGTTTTTATTCGACATTGAATTTAACAAAAGGGTATTGGCAGATCCCCTTATCTCCTCTATCCAAAGAAAAGCTGTTGTGCTGTTTGGATTACACCAATTTGTTACTCTTCCTTTCGGGTTGTTCGGGGCACCGGCCACTTTTCAGCATCTAATGGACCGGATTCTCCAGCCACATGCTGCATATGCTGCTGCCTATCTAGATGACATCGTCATTTATAGCAACAACTGGCAGCGTCATATGGAGCATGTACGGGCCGTCCTGAGAGCACTGAGGGTGGCCGGGCTAACCCGAAGAACTGTGCAATTGGGCATGTGGAGGTCAGGTATCTGGACTTCCACTTGGGTCACAGGCAAGTGCGTCCCCAAATTGATAAGACGGCAGCGGTTGAAACTTGCCCGAGACCCAAGACCAAAAAGGAGGTGAGACAGTTCCTGGGGCTGGCGGGAAATTATAGAAGGTGCCTAATTATTCGGACCTCACCAGTCCAGTGGACGGAATGGTGTCAGCAGGCTTTTACCCAGGTAAAGGCTGCTCTGTGTGGTGGGCCGCTTTTACATTCTCCTGACTTTACTCTCCCCTTCTTGTTACAGACTGACATGTCAGACAGGGGGCTGGGGGCAGTCCTGTCTCAGGAGATAGAGGGAGAGGAGCGGCTAGTACTGTACATTAGTCGCAACCCAGGTGAAAAATAAAAAGTATACTTGAGTGCATTAAAAAAATACTTAAATGCAAGCAAGTACATTTGTAGTACATTCTTTATTTTGGTGCTAAATAAAAGTGTCAAAGTTTAATACTTTAATACTTTAACACTATAAATACACTAATTCAAAGTATATTTGTACTTAATTAGTACTTCACTGCACTTGGAAAAGTATACTAAATACCACTACTACTTAAATAGATTTTTAGTGCAGTGAAATAAAGTATACTACCTCAAAAATATATATAGGAGTTTTATTAGTGTATTTGTTAAAAGTGTGCTTTGAATGCTTTAAAAATTAGTTAAAAATTAGTAAAAATCTTAGTAGACTTTTAAGTAGTAATCCTAAGTTTAAATGAAATTCATTTTATTACAAAAATATTACTAATGTTCTAGTTATAAGTACATTTTCCCAACTGTGGTACTTAAGTACACTTAATATAAATGCACTAATTAGCACTAACACTTAAATAGTTTATTAGTGCATTGAAATAAAGTATACTACCGCAAAAATATACAGAGGAGTTTTATTACTGTATTTCTTAAAAGTGTGCTTTCAATGCTTTAAAATTAATTTCAATCTTAGTAGACTCTTATGTAGTAATCCTAAGTTTAAATGACATTGATATTATCACAAATATATTACTAATGTTCTAGTTATAATATAAATGCACTAATAAGAACTAACACTTCAAATGATTTTAAGTGTAGTCAGATAAAGTAAACCAAATATACAGTGTTTTATAAGTGCATTACTTAAATTGTAATAATATTTCACATTATTACAGTTTTACAGTATTTTTCATAAACATGAGAATTTTTACACTCTTTTCAATAACAGAAATCTCTATTTCACAAAATGACAGGAGATCAGTGAGCAGGGGCTGTCAAGCTCCTGACAGGACAAATACTATAACCACTAGAAAGGCACCATAGAAACAGTCCACATTCGACATTCCAAGTCTTCTAATCTAGACCATACCAGATCATTGTGTTATATGGACTGATTGTAGGTAGTTAAACTGTCCCTGTGTGAAAAAAAAAGCTGTGTAAAAAATCTTCAAAATTATTTACTATTTGCCATGTACACTAGGAAAGACAAATAATAATGTAAAGAAGTATGCTAGTCATTCATTAATGTAACTGATAAGCATTTCAATTAAAAAAAAAATAGCATTTATATTTCAGTATGGTGTTATATTTTTATGTTAGTAAGTGGTGTTAAAAATTGCTCTGTGCATAACGAGCTGGTGGTTTTATGGCGTGGTGTGATGCGACCGAGTGAAATGGGCCCAGGTGAAAAAAGTACACTTCCATAATGTACTTAATGTGTGCTCTATTTTCTGTTTTTGTACTTAATATATTAAAAATTCTTCTTTAGTACTTCTTAAGATAATCTTATAAACATACTCATAAAGTGTACTCAACAGTGCTATTTTGAAACACCATGAATATGAACTAAAATGTGCTTTTAACATACTAAAAAAATGTATTTAGTTACCAATTGTAGTATACTTATGGGTTCAAGTGTACTGAGAGAGCACATCCTGTATTTTATTGTATTATAATGACTATTTAATATTTACCTCTAAACTTTGACTAGGCTGGGTATGTTGCCTATTAATTGTTCTAGGAACCTCAAAGCATATTTTAATTTTTGTGTATTTTGTGCTACTCCATAATGATGTTCTAGTTGAGGTTATTTGTTGCATAGGGAGGGCCCAAACATAAACTTAAGCCCAGGGGTCCACAGCCCCTATAAGTCCTGCCCTGATGACATTGTTCTGAGTGGATGAATCCCCTATGGGATGATTACAGCATCATAGAAACACCTTTGAACAGCATATTTAAAGGTCAGGGAAAATACATTTTTCTTCAGAGATGTACATGTTACACATTTTGACTAATGTTTATATTAACAGAGTTGCCTTCTATTCTGTTCTACACAATCTATGTAGCAATAAATTAGTTAGATTCATAATAGTGGAACACTTCTGAAGTAAGTATATTGTTTTATTTGACAGCTACCAGTTGATACATACTTTACACTTTGTGAGATATTTGTTTTGTTTTTTTAGTTTACTATGTTGCATTTATTTATTTGTTTTATGAGTACTTCAAGTTGAAATGCTATTAATGAAATGCTAGCTCTGGTTGTTTCTTTTTCCTTAGATTTTTGTGAAGAGCTGAGAATGGACAACCTGACATTCAGACACAGCATTCTCCTCCTTGAGGGACTGAAAGTTACACCTCAGTCCTCCTATCCAGTTTTCATCCTGCTCTTTTTGGCTTATGTCTTTACTATGGTATCTAACTTTGGACTTATAGTTCTGATCTCAACAGAAAAGAATCTTCATCATCCTATGCATTTTCTTTTTTGTAACTTGCCACTGAACGATATGCTAGGGACCACTGTCATTTTGCCACGCTTAATGCAAGACATATTAAAGGAAAGCTCAGAGCGATATATCACATATATGGAGTGTGTTACTCAAGCATATTTTGTACATATATTTATAGCAGCATGCCACTATGTGCTGATAATCATGGCCTTTGACAGATATGTGGCTATATGTAATCCACTTAGATATTCAGCTATAATGACTAATAAGATGGTGGTTAAACTATCAGCATTTGCTTGGGGCCTGGCCATTCTTTTGGTGACAATTATGTTAGGTCTCACTGTACGACTGTCTCATTGCAGATCTCAAATTGAAAACCCTTTCTGTGACAATGCCTCACTGTTTAAATTGTCCTGTGAAAGTGTGGTCATAAATAATATTTATGGAATTGTTTATACTGTGGCTGTACTCTGCTTTTCAGCAGTATCTATATTTATAACATATGTCAAGATTGCTGTTGTTTGCAAAAGTAGCAAAAACAAAGCACTCAACAGCAAAGCCATAAAAACCTGTAGTACTCATTTAGCTGTTTATTTAGTCATGTTTTTTTCTGGAGCTATCATGACATTTCTCCACCGTTTTCCTGAATACTCTGACAACAGGAAACTAGCTAGTATAATGTTCCACATTATACCACCAGGATTAAATCCCTTAGTATACGGTTTACAAACCAAAGAGATAAGACAAAAAATAGCTAAACTTTGGTGGAGAAAAAAAGTTATTTCTTTTTAATTTTTTATTGTTGTTTTTTTACAAGAATAGTGGGGAAAACTGTTTTCTTTAAAATTTGTTGTTTCCTTTTCTCATAAAGAAAATGCAGTATATGGTTAATAACCTCTCTCTCTCTTTCTCCATCAGGGCGGTGATTGCATTGCGACTATTCTAAAATTATTTTCTTGCAATTTTCATACAATTTGTTTCATACGTTGACTAACATGTAGTCCATTGTCAATTCAAATCATTTTAACTTTCAAATACAGGAATTTTACAATTATTAGCAGACATTACATTTATGTAAACAAATCAGAAAGCTATATTTATTCAGACCATCTTTGTTTTCCTCACCGATCATTATCTGCTTATATATATTTATCTATATATTTATGAATCTAAAATGGTCTCACTATACTTTGTGTTAATCAGATCATTCATCACGCATATAGATCAGATCATTTGGGGGTTCTAAGTCTTTGGTACATCTTCAAATGTTCTTGATTTTTTTCCTCATTAAAGGATTAGTTCACTTCAGAATTAAAATGTCCTGATAAATTGGGGTGAATAATTTATTTATTTGTCATCCAAGATGCTCATGTCTTTCTTTCTTCAGTCGAAAAGAAATTAAGGCTTTTGAAGAAAACATTCCAGGATTTTTCTCCATATAGTGGACTTTAACAGTAACGGGTTGAAGGTCAAAATTGCAGTTTCAATGCAAATTTCACTGCAAAAAATAAAAAAATAAAAAATGTATATACTTTTTAACCAAACATGCTCATCCATGACTTCACGCATTATGCAGTCACGTTGGAAAGGTCACGCATGACATAGGCAAAAGTTTTTCGAGTACTCACGTGTGACCTTTCCAACGTGACTATGTAATACGTGAAGTCGTGGACACTAGTGCAAAACGATATATATATATATATATATATATATATATATATTTTTTTTTTTTTTTTTTTTTTTTTTAAGAAAATGACCAATCATTTCGCTAGATAAGACCCTTATTCCTTGGCTGTGATTGTGTGGAGCCCTTTGAAGCTGCATTGAAACTGCAATTTGGACCTTCAAACCATTGAAAATCCTGGAATGTTTTCCTCAAAAACCTCAATTTCTTTTTGACTGAAGAAAGAAAGACATGGACATTTTGGATGACATGGGGGCGAGTAAATTATCAGGAAATTTTAAATCTGAAGTGAACTAATCCTTTAATCCTTTCTTCTAACTGCAAGGTATTACAACATATTTAATGTCCTGTTTCAGGGACTTTGTATCTCCTGAATTTCTCCATTGTCTGAGATCACATAGCTTGCATCTTAGTCCAAACCAAGGTCACTAAAGGTCAGACCAACTCAAAACTAAGACTAGAAAGGGCTGAGTCTGTGACAAGACACTCTAAATAGGTTAGTCGGAAAACATTGTGGAGAAGAGAGTAATGTAATGAATGTGTCAAATGTAAAGTGTTTGAATGATCATTGTAAACAATAACATGTTCATATTGTTCAAAGCTACTCTATAGTTGTATCTCAATCAGCTCCCTAACTCACTAGGTCGTGAATCAGTAGGCTATACCGTGTACACAAATTTGTGCACTGGTAGGACCCTGGCTCACTACTCATTGGGACACTGATGACTCTATATCCGGCAACATGACAATGTCCTCATTATACAACGTCACTACTGGTATTTATAAATATCAGCAGAACTGGCATCTTTGACATAATTGTTTTAATGTTATTTAAAGTACATTATGATAAATACTTTGCTTGTTATATATAATGTAACATTTCAACCTTAAATAAACTATACATTTTAGCTATTATGTTCACTACCTGTCTAGCGTATATTTATGCTGAAATATAATAATATAACGTTTTGATTTTTGACATCTATCGTGTCATTATGTGTGGTGAGTTGGCTTGCGTGATTTATGTTTGGCACTTCTGTTAAGAAAATATAGTGAGCATCGATGCTCCCTGGTTTTCATGGTGCATTGTCTGTCTTTTTAGGGAGTGAATGTTTCAGTGCACTGGAAGAATTTTGAAATTGAGTTAGCCCTTAAATGCTGGGAATGCTTCTGCGTGACCTGCGTCGGAAGCACATGTGAAATCACTTCAATCTTATTAGCCAAAAACATGGCAGATGGAGGCATATCCAGAAGCTATAAAGGATACCTGGATCAAACATTGTCGGCTTCTGCATCTTTAGTAAGCACAGAGGGGTCGAGATTCTGGAACAAGCCTTTTCCGCTTATGTCTCTGGTCCCTCGTGGTCAAATTACTCTTTGATCATGGTTAATGAACAAAGGCATGGGGTGATGCCCAGGGTTGAAGAGACATTGGCTAGTTATCTCTCCCCTGAGTCTGTGGCATCCCTAAAGTCTCCAATGTTACCCACCAAGTCATGCAGAAGTCAAGTCAAGTCACCTTTATTTATATAGTGCTTTTTACAAATGTAGATTGTTTCAAAGCAGCTTTACAGTGATAACAGGAAAATAATGTAACGAAGTTTGTTTTCACTGTACAGCAGCTCTAGAAGAAAACAGTTTCATTGTCAAGATTAAGTAAGTTCAGTACTGATTCATTTCCATTGTAAAAATCATTAGTTATTAATTTAGTTCATTTATCTACACAGCAGCTTTGGAGAAGACAGTGATGCCATCGTCTAGCACAGTTTAGTTCACATACACTGGTGTCAATGCAGGAAGATCAGTAATATTGTTGAATAGTAGGTGTCCTCAACTAAGCAAGCAAGGAACCCAAACTCCATAAGGTGAAAAAATGGAGAGAGAAAAAAAAAGACCTTGGGAGAAACCAGGCTCAGTCGGGAGACCAGTTCTCCTCTGGCCAACAAACGAACAGTGAATAATTTATGATTTAGGCAGCATTTCAGGTCAGAAGTCAGATTGGGATCGGAACATTCAAAATATTTAATCCAGTTTCATCCGGTTGAAGAGTGGATTCATCACGCTGGTATGGAGACGAGTTTGTTGAGGATCTGCGCCACTGGCTGTCGTGTCAATGAGGCCTTCACAGGGCATGGTCTAGTTGATCCAATCTCTGCTGACACAGAGATGTGTTGTATTTGGGTCGTGTTTATCCTCGATCTGATCTGGATACGGCCTGGATCCAGCTGACTACGGTAAACCTCGGGATAAACAGAAAGACTAATATTAGTGTAGATGCCATTCTTCTTATGATGTAACAAGTACATCGAGTGCTATAGGAAGTGTTCCCAGTTCCTGCTGACCTAATTTATGCAGCCTAACAATCCTTTAACAGATGTGAAATTATAAATTGATAATGTGTTGTGTGTATGTGTAAGGTTGAAGAGATGTGTTTTTAGGCTAGATTTAAACTGACAGAGTGTGTCTGCCTTTCGAACAATGCTAGGAAGACTGTTCCAAAGTTTAGGTGCTAAATAGAATCTAACGTCTGCAGTTGATTTTGATATTCTAGGTATTATCAACTGGCCAGAATTCTGAGATCGCAATAGACGTGAAGGACTACAATGCGTTAAGAGCTTGCCCAGGTACTGGGGTGCTAAACCCTTTAGTGCTTTGTAAGTAATTAGCAAGATTTTAAAATGTATACAATGTTTAATACTGAGCCAATGCAGCGTTGAGAGAACCGGGCTAATATGGTCATACTTCCTGGTTGTAGTAAGAACTCTAGCTGCTGCGTTTTGGACGCTTTACTGATGAAACTGTGACTTGACACGGCACTTACATACTGTTGTACTCATGTTGATTTGATTGCTTCTGCTATTCTCATTTGTAAGTCGCTTTGGAGAAAAGCGTCTGTTAAATGACTAAATGTAAATGTAAATGTTATATGTGTTTGGACTGATAACATGGGCTTTGACCCTCTGCCTGGTATGAATTATGACTTTTGGGGTATACTTGTAAATAAACTGCATTTGGATCCTCACTCTCTGTTGAATGCTGTTTCCACCCCAAATCATTACAGTATTCTAGGTTATTACGTGCGGAGGTTTTTGGTCCAATAATTAGAATCTCTGTTTTTTTTCTGAATTTAGTAGTAGGAAATTACTAGTCATCCCATTTTTTTTATTTTTTTATTTTTTTATATCAGCTATGCCTTCCGTTAATTTTGTGAATCGGCAAGTTTCGCCAGGGCACAAAGAAATATGGAGCTGAGTATCCTCAGTGAAAACTAAAGCCATGCATCCTAATGATATCTCCTAAGGGTTGCATGTACAGAGTGAAAATTAAAGGTACTAGTACTGATCCCTGCGGTACTCCATACTGAACTTGTGGTCGGTATGACATATCTTTGTTTACTACTACAATTTTTTTTTATACTTTATTTTTGCTTTTCATAACAGGGAACCATGAATAGCAACATGTTCATAAGTTTCAGAAACAAGACTTCACACTGCATCATTCGTTCAAGTACAAATCATACATGTTGTTCTCATAGTAAATGAATAAGTGACTGAATACATAAAAAAGATGTCTTGTATGAATATGTAAACATATGAGAAAAAATAAATAAATAAAATGAATTAATAATAAAATTAACCTAAGAAAGCATACTAATAATATCCACATACATACAGATTTATACATATATACATACATGACCACACATACTCACATACTCGTCTTGCGACAACCCACATACGTCTATGTTCATACACATGTCAGTGAAAATAAGTTAAGTGAATAACCAAAGTAAAAAGAATATAAGAATGGAAATAAAAACTGTAAATGACACTTACACACTCGTTCCCTTTGACATTAACAAGAAAAACAAAAGGTGGTAACAATCTTTATTAACCTAATTGTCAGATGTACTATAGTTTCTAGTTAAAATAACAGACAGTACCTAAGACTAGTCAAAGGACACAGAGCACCCATCTATCCTTGACCGCTGAGCCCTTAAGAAGTTATCAATTAAGATTAAGAAATGATTTACCGCTACAAATTGATAACGGTTAGATAAGTATGATTTAAACTATGCAATTCCACTAATGCCAACATAATTTTCGAGTCTATTCAAAAGAATGTTGTGGTCGATAGTGCCAAATGCAGCACTAAGATCCAGAAACACTAATAGAGATGAAACCACGATCGGATGATAAGAGCAAATCATTTTAACTCTAATGAGAGCAGACTCAGTACTATGGTACAGTCAAAATCCTGACTGGAAATCTTCAGATACTATTTATTTCTAAAAATGAACATAGTTGTGAGGATGCTGCCTTTTCTAGTATTTTTGACAGAAAAGGTAGATTCGAAACTGGCCTGTAATTGATTAATTCTCTAGGATCAAGTTGTGTTTTTTTTTTTTTTTAATAAGACGTTTAATAATAGCCAGCTGAAAAGTTTTCGGTATGTATCCTAGTGACAAAGATGAGTTAATAATATTAAGAAGAGGATCTGTGACTTGTGGAAGCATCTTTTTCAGTAGCTTAGTCGGTAAAGGTTCTAACATACATAACATCTAACATGTTGTTGATTTAGGGTCTAACATGTTGTTGATTTAGATGATTTAACGAGTTTAGACAATTCTTTCTCTCCTATGGCAACAAATGAATTGATTTTTTGACGGTTGCATGGTTATAATTTTCTCTCTAATATTATCAATCTTGCAAGTAAAGAAGTTCATAAAGTCATTACTGCTCTGCTGTTTGGAAACATCAAAAGTTCAAGCTTTATTTCTCATTAATTTAGCCAGTGTATCAAATAAATACTTAGGGTTGGTGTTTGTTTTCTTCTAATAGAGTCAAAAAATAAGCAGATCTAGCAGTTTTTAAGGCCTTTCTGTACCCAAAAATGCTTTCTTTCCACGAAATGTGAAAAACGTTTTCACGTTTTGTATTCTTCCATTTTTCTGGCTGCTCTCTTAAGGGCCCCAGTGTGCTCGTTGTACCTCGGCGTTGGATTATTTTCCTTAATCTTCTTTAAGGTCAAAGAAGCAACTGTGACTAATGTATTGGAAAAAAGAGAGTTAATAGTTTCTGTTGCAACATTGAGTTCTTCTAAGCTATCTGGTATGCTGAAGAGGTTAAACTGATCAGGAAGATTATTTATAAAGCAATCTTTAGTGGTAAAAGTGATAGTTCTACCATATTTGTAACAGGAAGTCAATTTTGCAAACTTGGCTAATAGTATACACAAAACTAGATAATTTTCTGAGATGTCATCGCTCTGCTGCAGAATTTCAATGGCATCAATATTGATTCCATGTGACAGTATTAGATCTAAAGTATGATTCTGACAATGAGTGGGTCCTGACACGTGTTGTCTAACTCCAATAGAGTTTAGAATGTCTGTAAATGCTAATCCCAATGCGTCTTTTTCATTATCTACATAGATCTTAAAATCACCAATAATTAGGCCTTTATCTGCAGCCAGTACTAACTTCAATAGAAAATCACCAAATTCTTTGATAAAGTCTGTATAGTGCCCTGGTGGCCTGTATACAGTAGCCAGCACAAATGTCAAATGGTATTTATAACTTACACTAGATAACGCTACATAAAGCACCATCACTTCGAAGGAATTCGAAGTATATTCGAATTATATTTGAAACTATACTTTTGAGTAAAAGTGAAGATATTACTATACACTACAGCAACACCACCCCCTTTGCCTTTCAGACGAGGCTCATGTTTTTAACAGTAATCTTGGGGCATGGACTCATTTAAAGTAATGTAATCATTTGGTTTTAGCCAGGTTTTTTGTCAAACACAGCACATCTGGTCTATAATATGTGATCATAAAATTTACAATAAGTGCTTTTGAAGAAAGGGATCTAATATTCAGCAACCCACGCTTTATCATTTGTTCATATGTATTATCTCTGTTTTTTAAATGGATTTGGGGTTTTTTGTATTTACTAATTTGGGGAACAGGCACAGTCTCTGTGATGATATCTAGGTGAAAGAGTCTCTATGTGTTGAGGTTTATCTTACTTCTGTGACGTGAGACAGCTAGCAGATGGTCGGTTTAGCCAGTCAGTTATATTACTTGAAGTAAGCCCTTAGATTTTAAATTAACAGGTATGTCAATAATAAAATTTAGTCAAAAATAATAATAAATAATAAAATAAAGTTTAGTTTTCTGATGTCGGTTAATGGTCACATGACATGCAGGTAAACAACATTTTTAAAAATCCTTTTTAGTAAATATTTTATTTTGATTATTTTTATTTTAAAATTATTTATTATAATTTAAAAGTGTATTATTTAATTACTTAATAGCTTTTCATTAAACTCAAGAACCCCTTGCTGTTCCATCACTAACCCCAGTCTGGGAAACCCTGACGCACTGTAATATTTAATGCACTTCATGTTGTTAATAACAAAGACTGCAAAATACTTTGTATTTTTATATCAATATGGTACAAGATTGGCCTATTCAAATCAATGAGATAAACGAGTTAGGTCAAAAGTAATCTAAAAAGTAATCAAAAAGTAGTCAGAAAACATTACCTAAAATGAGTAATCATTACTAACGTCTCGGTTACAAAGGTAACCCTCATTCCATGAAGGAGGGAACGGAGACGTATGTCAGACAGACCGACGAATAGGAATCTCGCTAGAGAGGCCAATCTGCTTCGAGTGTAACTAAACGAGCCAATGCACATTGGCATGCAATCATATGCATCAGCTGCTCGCCTCTCAGCGCAGGTATTTAATGAGCAGCAGGTGCGTTGCATCTTCAGGTTTTTGCTGAGGAGCCGAACAGGTTAGGCGGCAGCATCAGCGGGGTACAGCGCCTGTGGCGACGGGACGTACGTCTCCATTTCCTCCTCCAGGGAACGAGGGTTACCTTTGTAACCGAGACGTTCCCATTCAGTCGGTCACATTCGACGTACGTCGGACAGACCGACGAATAGGAATCCCTACCAAAGTGCCACAGGGGCTGCCTCCTTCCAGCGCTCTGTGCAAGCCTCCTGTACCCCCTTGCCTATGGACGGTGGGACAGGGCTAACACAGAGAGTGTCGATCACTGCTGTTCCCCAAAAAAAACCATTCAGTAAGAGTATTGGATAACACTGGGAAAGCGTACCCTTCCACTGGAAGGAACGCTGCGGAAGCCACATCCTTCCCCGAAGAAGTTATGTGGAGAGTACATATGGACTAACCTCGTAGGGCTGTTCTACATATGGAAGTAGAGGGGTGACTCCAACCTGATGAGAGGTGGGTTCTCCCAGAGGGAAAGACACGGGCTTCGTTTAGGAGCAACCGTGGAACTACACATATGGGATCCCTGTAGGGTCACATATATGGTACCCAGCCTAAATGCAGCATGAACTTTGAGGGTGGAGGGGGACAGCCTACGCTCCAACCCTTGCTGCAAGAATGAAAGCACGACTCTGATCGAACATCTTCGGGGGTCTTCCCGGCGAGAAGAGCACCACTCGACTAACAGGTTCCACTTCAAGGCGTAAGCACGTCTCATAGATGGTGCTGGTGCCGAAGTGATGATGTTAAGTACCTCGGGGGGTAAGTCACCTAGAACCTCCGCATCCCGTCCAGGGACCAGATATGGAGTTTCCAGAGGTCTGGACGCGGGTGCCAGAGAGTGCCCCGTCTCTGAGAAAGAAGGTCTTTCCTCAGAGGAATGCGCCAGGGAGGGGCTGTCGCGAGGAGCGAGAGTTCCGGGAACCAGGTCCGGTTGGGCCAATAGGGCGCAACTAGCAGGACCTGCTCCTCGGCCTCCCTGACTTTGCCCAAGGTCTGTGCAAGTAGGCTCACTGGGGGAAACGCATATTTGCGAAGGCCCCGGGGCCGGTTGTGTGCCAGTGCATCTGTCCTGAGTGTTCCCTCGGACAGGGAGTAAAACAGCTAGCAGTGAGAGGTTTCTGGCGAGACAAACAGGTCTACCTGAGCCTCTCCGAACTCCCTCCAAATCAGCTGGACCACCTGGGGATGGAGTCGCCACTCTCCCGGCAGCGCAGCTCGTGAGAGCTCGTCGGCCACATGGTTCCACATTCCAGGAACATGAATGGCGCGAAGCGACCTCAGATGCTTCTGACTCCAAAGGTGGAGATGGCGGGCGAGTTGCGACATGCGACGGGAGCGTAGACCACCTTGACGGTTGATGTACGCAACAGTCGCAGTGTTATCCGTACGAACCAGCACATGCTTGCCCCGTAATGGCCCTATCAGGCGGCTCAGGGCAAGGAGTACTGCTAGCAACTCGAGGCAGTTGATGTGCCAATGCAGTTGGGGGCCCGTCCAAACCCCTGATACTGCATGCCCGTTGTACGTGGCACCCCAGCCGGTGGCAGAGGCATCTGTGAACACCACAGCATGCCGGGACACCTGCTGTAGGGGCACTCCTGCCCGAAGAAACAAGGGGTCTGACCACGGGCTGAAGGTTTGGCGGCATTCCGGAGTGATTGCCACTCGGAACGTGCCACGTTGCCACGCCCATCTTGGGACTCGGCCGTGAAGCCAGTGCTGAAGCGGTCTCATATGAAGCAAACCGAGCAGGGTTACTGCTGCTGCGGCTGCCATATGCCCCAGGAGCCTCTGAAAGAATTTCAGTGGGACTGCTGTCCTGCCTTTGAACGTATTCAGGCAGTTCAACACCGACTGAGCACGTTCCTCTGTGAGACGTGCTATCTGTTCGACCGAATCCAACTCCATACCGAGAAAAGAGATCCTCTGCACAGGGGAGAGTTTGCACAATTGAACCCGAGACTGCGCTAAAATAAGCCAGTCGTCGAGATAGTTGAGGATGCGAACACCCTGTTCTCTCATGGGAACAAGGGCTCTCTCCACAACCTTTATGAAAACGTGGGGAGACAGGGCCAGCCCGAAGGGTAGGACCTTGTACTGATATGCTCGACCCTCGAACGCAAAGCGTAGGAACGGTCTGTGTCGAGGTAGAATCGAGACATGAAAGTACGCGTCCTTCAGGTCGATCGCTGCAAACCAATCCTGGGGACGGATGTACTCGAAAATGCGTTTCTGCGTGAGCATTTTGAACGGTAGCTTGTGGAGGCTCCGATTCAAAACTCACAGGTCCAAGATCAGTCGTAACCCACCGCTTTTCTTGGGTACAATGAAGTAGGGACTGTAGAACCCTGACCTCATATCAGCTGGAGGGACCGGCTCTATCGCGTCCTTCGCCAGTAGGACCGCGATCTCCGCACGCAAGACATGGGCATCGACAGCTTTCACTGAAGTGAAGTGGATGCCCCTGAACTTGGGGGGACGCCCCTGAACTTGGGGGGACGCCGGGCAAACTGAATCGCATAGCCGAGCCTGATGGTCCGAATGAGCCAGCGAGACGGATTGGGGAGCACTAACCAGGCTCGCAGAGACCGTACAAGCGGGATCAAAGGAACCGTAGGCGTACCCGCAGTGGATCAGCGAGGTGGAACGCAGGGACGCGGCTCGGGAGGCTCTCTTAGAGAGGCGGCCCGTAGCGGGTTCAGAGTGTGCTGAGCAACACTTACCTGGTTCCAAGGTCGGGCAGGGGGCGCAGGAGAGGCTTTGGCCGCCTTCTCGAACTGCACGCTGCTGCACTCTGGCGATGGAAGAGGGGGATGAGAGTGGAGAGGTTCTTGCCCTCCCACTGCTCTCCGATCCCTCTTCAGACCCGGAGATGAAGGAAACTGCTCTTTTTTTGAAAATTTGGGTACCAAACAGAAACAAAATGAAACAAAGGATTTACCACCTGGCCCTCCTCCGGGGGAAGGAGCGGGGGGGCACCCACGGTGACGAGCAGGCTGAGGTGCTGCCGGTGGCGGATGGGTGGATGGGTGGCAGGATGTGACTGATGGCCTCAGTCTGCTTCTGTACAGTCGAGAACTGCTGGGCAAAGTTCTCGACCGCGTCGCCAAAGAGGCCGGTCTGGGACACGGGGGAATTAAGGAACCTGGCCTTGTCGGTATCCCTCATGTTGGCCAGACACAGCCAGAGATGGCGTTCCTGGACCACCAAAGTGGACATCGCACGACCCACTGACCGCGCCGTAACCTTCGTCGCACGAAGCGCGAGGTCCGTCACAGCAAGAAGTTCCTGGAGAACTTGTGGATCATGACCACCCTCGTGCAGGTCCTTCAGTGCCTTGACCTGATGGACCTGCAACAACGCCATAGCATGTAAGGCGGAAGCGGCTTCCCCGCAGGCCTGGTAAGCCTTGCCGGTAAGATCCGACGAGTGCTTACAGGCCCGGGAAGGGAGAGACGGCTCCCCCCGCCAGGTGGAGTTAGGGCACAGTTGCATAGCAATGGCCCGTTCCACAGGGGGGATGGGCGTATAACCCTTCGCCGCACCGCCATCAAGGGTGGTGAGGGAGGAGGACCCACCGGAACGGTTTCGGGCAGTAAAAGGTGCCGTCCATGTACCGGTGAGTTCTTCATGCACCTCTGAGAAGAAAGGAACCGGGGTGGGTGGCTGAGAACCAGCACGCGCCACCCCGAGATACCAATCGTCCAACCTCAAGGGCTCGGGACATGGTGGAGGGTTCCACACGAGCCCGACCCTGTTGGCGGCCTGGGAAAGCATAGCCATCATCTCCGGATCCGAATCGGGCACAGTTACCATTCCCGAAGGAGGCAACTGCGCCGACTCGTCATCTCCAGAAAAATCTGGCTCACCCTCCGATGCAGCTATCGACATCCGGTCATCGGGGGGAGCTCCGAAGGATACGGATGGTGCATACCTTTGAGATGGCCCACCGCGCTCCCCCGGCAGCTCTACTGGCTGCGGAGTGAGAGTTCCTAGGGGGTTGGTTCCCCGAAGGAAGCGCGCTCAATGTAATCCTCAGATCACCAGCGCCACTACCTGAAGCAACCATCTGAGGAGGATTGGAACGAGGCAGCGGCACTGGGACTCCGCCCCTTTGCAGGAACTGGAGTCTCGATCGCAACTCCGAGATGGTCATCTTCCCACAATGGGTACATGATTCATCCACGAACGCTGCCTCAGCGTGCTTAAAGCCCAGACACGTGATACAGCGATTGTGACCATCCCTCGGTGCCAGGTAACGACCGCATCCAGAAACACACAAGTAGAATGTCATCTTTAAAAAGACGCAAGCTCTACTTGTGTAAGCTCTTTCAGGGACTTGCTCTTTAAAAGTGCTGAAGCACGCAGGGGAACAGCCGCAGCAACACAGACAGGGATTGTGTGCAGCCTGTCATGTGCTCTCCTCTCTTTGAAGACGCTGTTCTTACCAGCTGTGAGAACAGCTATTCAGCACTCAAAAGCGCACCATTACCGGCCATGAAAACAGCCTTTTACAGCTGGGAACAGCTTTGCTCAAATAAAGCAAAAAAGAAAAATAATCAAAAGAAAGAGAGGACTCGACCCCGTTGCTATGCTGTCCGCCCGCACCGAGAAGAAGAGCAGTATAAAGAGCTGGACTCGTCTAGAAGACACTTGCTTGCAGAAACACACAGACGCATCTGTTCGGCTCTGAAGTGAAAAGCCGAAGATGCAACGCACCTGCTGCTCATTAAATACCCGCGCTGCGAGGCGAGCAGCTGATGCATATGATTGCATGCCAATGTGTATTGGCTCATTTAGTTACACTCGAAGCAGATTGGCCTCTCTAGCGAGATTCTTATTCGTCGGTCTGTCCGACGTACGTCGAACGTGACCGACTGAATGGGAACTACAATTTTTGTCATGTAATTTAGAATCAGTTACTGACTACAATTTGTAAGTAGTAATCTAAGTAATCCCAGGCAGCACTGTTTATAACCGAAATGTGCTCTGGCAATCTAGGCTTATCTTCCAGTGTAAAAATTTGTTGTTTCATTAGTTGTTTGTTGTTCAACTATCAACTTACTTATAACGCTTGAAAAGAGTTTGTTTATTCTTTCTGTATTGGTGGTTTAATCTTGCTTATACGGTATGTGTTTGACAGCTTGTAAAGAAAGAAGAGAGTGATGTAATTTCATGTTATATCTTTATCATAATCTTCTACTAATCCTAATGTTACTGTCCACAGTTAAAGGCCAATTCACACCGCACAGACAAACACGTTTGTTGGGTTTTGTCTGATCAGTGTGTTACCCCTGTTGGCATCTGTTGGAGTTGGTTGGAGTTTGTTTTCACCTCACTGACCATGTTCAATCAGTGTTTGTTGGGGTCTGTTGGGGCAATGTGAACATGACAGTTATTTTTTATAAAATTCTAAATCCAACTGCCAACTTTGTTGATTGTGTTTGTTGGCATTTGTCTGTGCGATGTGAATTGGCCTTAAAACCACCTCAGTGGTATTCAGAGATCATTTGAAATAAAAATGGAATTGGGATTTTTTTAAATGGTATATTTTTAAATGTAATATTTCATCATGATATGAACATTACAAAACAGTTGTTTCCAAATGAAGCATACAGTTTTAACAATCCTAAAACATATTAGAAATTATAATCTGAAATCACTTTGACAGTTTTTATGATTCAAGTAATGGATAAAAATGTAATATCTTACGTGGAAAAACAAGCAATCAAACAAAATTATAAAATCATTACAAATAGTAGATCTGTTGAGAAAATACAATGGAGTGAAAGAAATTTCTGTAACAGTAATAATCAACTGAATGTTTTAACTACACAATAACCAGGTTTATATATGTATCATCAATAAATCCAATTTGCTTCAGTATCATACATTGTAACTAAATGAATCTTGTTTGTTCCACACATATTCATACTTTTTAATGGATGAAACTGAATTGTTTTCACAATGAACAGATTTATGCAGATTCTAAGCAACAGAAGGAACTGTTTTCCTGGAGGTTTTAAAAGTAACAGTGCATCTACAAAACGCTCTCTTCATTGCATCTTGCAGTTCTTTATTCCTCAAGCTGTAAATGATGGGATTCAGCAGGGGTGTGAGCACAGAGTACAGCACAGCAATGACTATGCGAACATCTGGGTCAAATCTAGCAACTCGATATGAGATATACACAAATGTGGCTGAAACATACGAGATACACACCACTATCAGGTGGGACACACAAGTGGCCGCAACTTTGAGCTGCTGTGCCTTGCTCATTTTTCTCATAGCTTTGCCAATACAGACATATGAAATTAAGATGAAAAGGAATGTACTGAGAAGTGCAATGAGGGCATTTGTTAGGGATACAATACCATTCCTGGTGGTGTCAACACAGGCAAGGCTCACTACTGAAGAGTGATCACAGAACATGTGCCTAACGATATTAGGCCCACAGTAAGGCAGCTGAGTCGCCCAAATAGCTGCAGGCATCACTATAATGGCCCCAAAACCCCAAGAAGCAAATATCAATAGAATACAGAGCCGCCTGGTCATGATGGTCGTGTACCGAAGGGGGTTACAGATTGCTACGTACCGATCAAACGCCATCACGGTCAGCAAAGCGCGTCCTGTCACTCCAGTTGTGAGAAAAAAGTACATCTGTACAAAGCATCCTGTTTTGGAAATGGTCTTGGCCTCAGTCAGGAACACTGACAGCATTTTGGGAATGGTCACTGATGTGTACACAATATCAGAAAAGGATAAATTATGAAGGAAAAAATACATAGGAGTGTTGAGCTTGGGGTCGGTTCTAACAAGGTAAATGATCATGCTGTTTCCACTCAGAATAGAAATATAGACAGTGAAGAAAATGGGAAGCACGTATCTGTCCTTCAGTCCATCGAGGATGAAATATTCCACAGGCCCGCTGGTGTTCATTGTGGTGATTTGCAAGCATGCAGATCCTGACCTGGTCGAGGAAATATATGTGGGAAATAACAGTAAAACAAAACAAAATAAATAAAAAACAATTTGCAATGTGTGCTGTATATTGGGGGATACCTTTTTATCTACAGTACATACAGTTTTATGCTACATCTTGGAAATTATGTAGTCTTTATATGAACCCACATTAAAAATTAAAGAGAGGCCTTATATAGTACACTGTTTACTATATTAATAAATCATAGTATATAATAAATATTATTATATTATATATTGCTATTAATAAATAATATGCTTTAGATGTCATTTAAACATGCCATTAAAGTTCATATTTTTTACTGCATAAAAAAAGAATTTAGATATTAAAAATATCTGACAATTTCTGGATATGTAGAGAAATTGAACTAACCTTACAATAAAATATGAAGTGAAATGTAGTCAGTACTATATCTAACCATCATTCATAACAATTAAATTCTGTAGTTTAGTTAAGTCTCTAACAGTTGAGAGTCAGTATAGGTCAGTGTTGTCACTCTGGCGTCTTCCTATGTGACGAACATTAAACACAGAAGGGGCTTTAAATGCGGACATTTTCAAGAATGAAAAAAACACGTTGTTTTTCTTTTTTTTATTAACCACTTTCCATTTAATGCTTAAATGATGTTGTGCATTTTAAATCCTTGGCAACAACTCTCATGGTGCATCATTAAGAGTAGCAAATGACAGTTTAGTTTTGTTGGATTCATGACTATACATTCATATTATATTATTATTATTATCTTCATTATTATAAGCTGAAAATGTTTGAAATGTTGTAAAGATATATTTAAATAATATAAAGGAAACTTATATATAAACCTGTGAACCTGTGAACAAAATGAAAAAGCTAAACAGTCAATTCTATTGATTTTTTTATTCAGTATTTTTGAATGAGCAAAGATTATTTTGCATGATATATTTATATATTGTAATATATTTACTATGTCTATGACGCTATCTAGTTTTGAAGAAAAGAAAGTTACTTAACTGGAAACACTTATATAATATATATATATATATATATATATATAATATATATTCAGTTCACTAAATGAATGTATGCAGGGTTTGGAAAAATTTAAATATAAATCATATATATATATATTGAATATACTCAATTCAGATTCTAAGCAACAGAAGGAACTGTTTTCCTGGAGGTTTTAAAAGTAACAGTGCATCTACAAAACGCTCTCTTCATTGCATCTTGCAGTTCTTTATTCCTCAAGCTGTAAATGATGGGATTCAGCAGGGGTGTGAGCACAGAGTACAGCACAGCAATGACTATGCGAACATCTGGGTCAAATCTAGCAACTCGATATGAGATATACACAAATGTGGCTGAAACATACGAGATACACACCACTATCAGGTGTGACACACAAGTGGCCGCAACTTTGAGCTGCTGTGCCTTGCTCATTTTTCTCATAGCTTTGCCAATACAGACATACGAAATTAAGATGAAAAGGAATGTACTGAGAAGTGCAATGAGGGCATTTGTTAGGGACAGAATACCATTCCTGGTGGTGTCAACACAGGCAAGGCTCACTAATGAAGAGTGATCACAGAACATGTGCCTAATGATATTAGGCCCACAGTAAGGCAGGAGAGTCGCCCAAATAGCAGGAGGCGTCACTATAACGGCCCCAAAACCCCAAGAAGCAAATATCAATAGAATACAGAGCCGCCTGGTCATGATGGTCGTGTACCGAAGGGGGTTACAGATTGCTACGTACCGATCAAACGCCATCACGGTCAGCAAAGCGCGCCCTGTCACTCCAGTTGTGAGAAAAAAGTACATCTGTACAAAGCATCCTGTTTTGGAAATGGTCTTGGCCTCAGTCAGGAACACTGACAGCATTTTGGGAATGGTCACTGATGTGTACACAATATCAGAAAAGGATAAATTATGAAGGAAAAAATACATAGGTGTGTTGAGCTTGGGGTCGGTTCTAACAAGATAAATGATCATGCTGTTTCCACTCAGAATAGAAATATAGACAGTGAAGAAAATGGGAAGCACGTATCTGTCCTTCAGTCCATCGAGGATGAAATATTCCACAGGCCCGCTGGTGTTCATTGTGGTGATTTGCAAGCATGCAGATCCTGACCTGGTCAAGGAAATATATGTGGGAAATAACAGTAAAACAAAACAAAACAAATAAAAAACAATGTGCAATGTGTGCTGTATATTGGGGGATACCTTATTATCTACAGTGCATACAGTTTTATGCTACATCTTGGAAATTATGTAGTCTTTATATGAACCCACATTAAAAATTAAAGAGAGGCCTTATATTGTACACTGTTTACTATATTAATAAATCATAGTATATAATAAATATTATTATATTATATTATATATTGCTATTAATAAATAATATGCTTTAGATGTCATTTAAACATGCCATTAAAGTTCATATTTTTTACTGCATAAAAAAAGAATTTAGATATTAAAAATATCTGACAATTTCTGGATATGTAGAGAAATTGAACTAACCTTACAATAAAATATGAAGTGAAATGTAGTCAGTACTATATCTAACCATCATTCATAACAATTAAATTCTGTAGTTTAGTTAAGTCTCTAACAGTTGAGAGTCAGTATAGGTCAGTGTTGTCACTCTGGCGTCTTCCTATGTGACGAACATTAAACACAGAAGGGGCTTTAAATGCGGACATTTTCATGAATGAAAAACACACGTTGTTTTTCTTTTTTTTATTAACCACTTTCCATTTAATGCTTAAATGATGTTGTGCATTTTAAATCCTTGGCAACAACTCTCATGGTGCATCATTAAGAGTAGCAAATGACAGTTTAGTTTTGTTGGATTCATGACTATATATTCATATTGTATTATTATTATCTTCATTATTATAAGCTGAAAATGTTTGAAATGTTGTAAAGATATATTTAAATAATATAAAGGAAACTTATATATAAACCTGTGAACCTGTGAACAAAAATGAAAAAGCTAAACAGTCAATTCTATTGATTATTTTTATTCAGTATTTTTAAATGAGCAAAGATTATTTTGCATGATATATTTATATATTTTAATATATTTACTATGTCTATGACGCCATCTACTTTTGAAGAAAAGAAAGTTACTTAACTGGAAACACTTATATTATATATATATATATATATATATATATATATATATATATATATATATATATATTCAGTTCACTAAATGAATGTATGCAGGGTTTGGAAAAATTTTAATATAAATCATATATATATATTGAATATATTCAATTCAGATTCTAAGCAACAGAAGGAACTGTTTTCCTGGAGGTTTTAAAAGTAACAGTGCATCTACAAAACGCTCTCTTCATTGCATCTTGCAGTTCTTTATTCCTCAAGCTGTAAATGATGGGATTCAGCAGGGGTGTGAGCACAGAGTACAGCACAGCAATGACTATGCGAACATCTGGGTCAAATCTAGCAACTCGATATGAGATATACACAAATGTGGCTGAAACATACGAGATACACACCACTATCAGGTGGGACACACAAGTGGCCGCAACTTGAGCTGCTGTGCCTTGCTCATTTTTCTCATAGCTTTGCCAATACAGACATATGAAATTAAGATGAAAAGGAATGTACTGAGAAGTGCAATGAGGGCATTTGTTAGGGACAGAATACCATTCCTGGTGGTGTCAACACAGGCAAGGCTCACTACTGAAGAGTGATCACAGAACATGTGCCTAACGATATTAGGCCCACAGTAAGGAAGCAGAGTCGCCCAAATAGCTGGAGGCATCACAATAAAGGCCCCAAAACCCCAAGAAGCAAATATCAATAGAATACAGAGCCGCCTGGTCATGATAGTCATGTACCGAAGGGGGTTACAGATTGCTACGTACCGATCAAATGCCATCACGGTCAGTAAAGCGCGCCCTGTCACTCCAGTTGTGAGAACAAAGTACATCTGTACAAAGCATCCTGTTTTGGAAATGGTCTTGACCTCAGTCAGGAACACTGACAGCATTTTGGGAATGGTCACTGATGTGTACACAATATCAGAAAAGGATAAATTATGAAGGAAAAAATACATAGGAGTGTTGAGCTTGGGGTCGGTTCTAACAAGGTAAATGATCATGCTGTTTCCACTCAGAATAGAAATATAGACAGTGAAGAAAATGGGAAGCACGTATCTGTCCTTCAGTCCATCGAGGATGAAATATTCCACAGGCCCGCTGGTGTTCATTGTGGTGATTTGCAAGCATGCAGATCCTGACCTGGTCAAGAAAATATATGTGGGAAATAACAGTAAAACAAAACAAATAAAAAACAATGTGCAATGTGTGCTGTATACTGGGGGATACCTTTTTATCTACAGTACATACAGTTTTATGCTACATCTTGGAAATTATGTAGTCTTTATATGCACCCACATTAAAAATTAAAGAGAGGCCTTATACAGTACACTGTTTACTATATTAATAAATATAATTAATAATATATAATAAATATTATTATATTATATGTTGCTATTAATAAATAACATTATGCTTTAGACCGCATTTAAACATGCCATTAAAGTTCATATTTTTTACTGCATAAAAAAAAAAAATTAAATATTAAAAATATCTGACAATTTCTGGATATGTAGAGAAATTGAACTAACCTTACAATAAAATATGAAGTGAAATGTAGTCAGTAATATATTTAACCATCATTCATAACAATTAAATTCTGTAGTTTAGTTAAGTCTTTAACAGTTGAGAGTCAGTATAGGTCAGTGTTGTCACTCTGGCGTCTTCCTATGTGGCGAACATTAAACACAGAAGGGGCTTTAAATGCGGACATTTTCAAGAATGAAAAAAACACGTTGTTTTTCTTTTTTTTATTAACCACTTTCCATTTAATGCCTAAATGATGTTGTGCATTTTAAATCCTTGGCAACAACTCTCATGGTGCATCATTAAGAGTAGCAAATGACAGGTTAGTTTTGTTGGATTCATAACTATATATTCATATTGTATTATTATTATCTTCATTATTATAAGCTGAAAATGTTTGAAATGTTGTAAAGATATATTTAAATAATATAAAGGAAACTTATATATAAACCTGTGAACCTGTGAACAAAAATGAAAAAGCTAAACAGTCAATTCTATTGATTTTTTTTTTTTTATTCAGTATTTTTGAACGAACAAAGATTATTTTGCATGATATATTTATATATTTTAATATATTTACTATGTCTATGATGCCATCTAGTGTTGAAGAAAGGAAAGGTACTTAACTAGAATATATTCAGTTCACTTAGGGGCGGTTTCCCGGACGGAGGTTAAGCCTAGTCCTAGAATAAAATGGCCCTTTAAACCAGATTAACAGAAATCTGCTTTCTCTGTCATGGTTTAAAATAGTTCTAGACTTAGTCTAGTCCAGAGTTTAATAAGCTGATTTCCTGGAGGAAGACTAGAGCTACTCCAGGACTAAATTGAGGCTTAAATTAAACCTACCAGGAGGCAGGTTTAACTTCAGATTAACATTGTTTTTCAAAGAAGACACATGTATTACTTGGATATATATCGATATTGATATACACTGTTTGTGTGTGAGTGTGTATATATATATATATATATATATATATGTTTTCATTTTGAAATAACATGTTTCAGTCAAGTAACCCAACTTCCCATCATGCTTTGCACCGGGCTGAATTGGAAGAGTAAATGTTGAAAAGTGTTATTTTATGCTTTTTTTTTTTTTTAGAAAGATGTGAATATGGAGAGACTTCTTACTGTTTAATGTTCTATTATGTAAAAGTTTTTGTTATGTTAGTGTTTTTTGGAGATTACCGTTGTGGTGAAGTGTTGAGCTTGTGCTTGGGTTGAGGGCCTGCTAACAAGATTTGCCTTTTTATATAATGAAACAACCACTAGGATAGTGAATCAAACCAGTATCATTTCTAGACTGCCAACACTGATTATCACATGTGTAAATAGTTATGTTTAGTTTGTTGGTATATAAAGGACCAAACAAAAGCATTAATAACCATAGGATTACTATATATATTGAATTCATCTATTTAAATAGAATTCATTACAAACAGATTTCCAGGCATTTTTTTTTTTTCACAGCTAATGTATTTTGCTTGCTTTAAAAGAAATGTCTATTGTTTAGTAAAGTTTTTTTTTTTCTTTTTTTTTTCTTTTTTTTTTTGAATTGCAGTCTTTTTCTGCTGCCATTGTTTTCTTTGGATTTGCTTCTCAGTTCCATGCAATTTTAAGCTTTTCTTGGTTCATTCCATGTTTTCTAGGCAACCTCTCTCATGCTAATTCAGATTAGCACAGTTGGTTTTAAATTAATCTAGTTTACTTTAATTCAGGACTCCACAGTCCATCTTTATTCTTAAGATATTAAGTACAAAATTAGAGCACTTTGAGTACATTATGGAAGTGTACTTTTTTCACCTGGGTCAAGCTGCTGAACCTGAAAGAAAGTGCTGTGGAACGATAGATGTGAGCAGTGATCTATACTTCACCCTGGGTTTGGCCTTTTGAGTGGCATATTGTAAATACACCTGTCAGTTTGACTGCTGTTTGAGAAGGATCCTCTATCTGACCTTCCTCCAAACTATCCTGCCATGACACGCATGAGCACTCTTGATTACTCGAATCAAAGCTCCTCCTGAGTCAGCAAGAACTGTGGCACTGCAATCAAGTCAAAACTGCAAGGCCAGAATCCTGCTTCCCCTGCAAAGCACCAGAAAGTGGAGTCTTAATGATGAGGAAACTTAAGGTGAACTTATAGTCTATAGCATTTAGAATTAAAGCTAGAAAGCACAGCTAGCATACCTGCATAAATATTAGTTTCATATTCTTCATAAGAAAGCATCTTTTAATTTCTGGAATGTCATGATATACACTACTGTTCAAAGGTTTGGGGTCAGTAAGATTATTTAATGTTTTTTTAAAAGTCTCTTTTTTACTCTTATTTACCAAGGCTGGATTTATTTAATCAAAAATAGTGTAAAAACCACAGACTGTAAAAAAAAAAAAAAAAAAAAATATGGACGTAGTGTCCGTGACGTCACCCGTAGATTTCTGAAGAGCATTTTTGAAGCGAAAAAGCGGCCGTTGCCATTTTGGTAGCGCGTCACTCCCAGATAACTGAAAATGGGCAAAGAGGCGGGACGTGGTTGGAACCACAACGTGATCATGTTAGCAGGCTCAAGAAGCTATCTATCTTAGACACTATCTAAAATATTAATAAAGATAACAAGTTATATCATTTGAAAGGTTTACTGCCAATCTACGGTGTCTTTTCTACGATATAGATGCTCCAGCAACAGTAATATTGTAATTTGTGTCGGGTGTGCAAATGACAACACAAAGATTCAAAACAGGACTTCATACCTTTGTAATGAAATAGCGATCGCGATATGAATCCAATCCATCACACTTGTGTAAAATGAGCATCCATTGAAAAACAAACAACAGCACTTTTTGTCCACAAAAGCATTCAATCCATGAAATATTGATATATTGTCCATTGTTTGCATCACATTTCTTCTGAATGATCTTCGTTCTTCAAGAAATTATTCAACCTGAGCAGCATTTGTTGTAAAACTGTATATGATTGTATACATTAGACTCTCACAAACACATGAGCCCACATCCAAAGTATAATTTTTCAAAATAGTACAGCAGTTTTAGTTATAATATCCAAACAGTGCTGTCGGAGTTTGTGGTGTCTTGAGAGGCATATTCTCCAGCCATTGTCATAGTAAATCTCACGAACAAAACGTTTGGCCAATGCCAAGACGATCCAACAATGTGTGTTCTGTTTATCTTACGCATGTGTGCACATGTACACCGACGTACATCTGTCTCGACTATATAACCGCACAGAAAGCCATATTATTTGATAATTATATAAAATAATCCAGAAAAAAGCACAAACACGACAGAGATGCCAAATTCAGCGGCTGGATTTAGCTGAGGTAACATAACAGCTCACAGACAGCAGCAGCAAACTACCTGTCACTCAAGCGACCATGCCCTTAATTATGCAGAACTTTAAGGCTTAATATAATTTAAACTGATGAGTTATAAAAAAAATTCACCCCCCTCAGAGTTGTCATGAAGGGCAAAATTAGCTGTATAGACCAAAACCACAATTTGTACCAGGATGTAAACATGTTTTTTTCCTGCTGTAAAGTTGGGCATTTTAACATGGGGTCAGTGAGATTCTGCTCTCTTTTGGAGCCTGTCCCTAGTGGCCAGTCGATGAATTGCAGTTTAAGTCACTTCCGTATTGGCTTCAAGAGAAACTGGGGGAGGTTGCCGCTTGGTAAAAACAGTAATAATGCGAAATATTATTTCATTTTTAAATAACTGTTTTCTATTTTATATATTTTAAAATGTAATTAATTTTTGTAATGGCAAAGCTAAATTTTCAGTCTTCTGAATTTTGAGTCTTCAGTGTCATATGATCCTTCAGAAATCATTAATATGTTGATTTTGTGTTTTGTTTTTTTTTGTTTTTTTTTTAACATTTCTTATTTTTATCAATGTTGTAAATGTCACGGGTTACGACTGCAGTTCCCTAAAAAAAGAGAACGAGACACCGCGTTGGAAGTTAAGACGCTACGGGAATGCCTCTTTGGAATGCCAGGATTGTGTCTTGAAGCACATGTGTAATCAGTCCACTGGCATGGAGGGACATCATCCCCTAGCACGTGACATCACAACCAGGAAGCTATAAAGCACACCCGGACCAAACATTGTCAGATTCTGATTGGCCGAAGCACAGGTCTATCACAGGCATGCATGCAGGAAGTATAGCAAGGGCAATGCAGCATCTCGTTCCCTTTTCAGGGAACCATGGTTACAGTGAAAACCTGAGACGTTTCCTTTCAAGGGAACTCGTCAGAAGTTAAGACGCTATGGGAACATTAATACCCACTCTGCTGTACTGACAAGTAACTGTCTGGTGTGAATCCTGCTGAGCACAACCTAAGACATGAGCACCGGGGACCCTGGTGCGAAGTCCATGTCTAGGTTATAAAACCTCACAAATGTCAGCCTGTCGCATCACAAACTTCTTGTAGGGATACCCCTGCCAACAAGATTTTGGAAGCTGCCATACTTTTAGTTGAATGAGCTCTGTCAGCCATAGGTGAAGGCTGTCCACATGCATCATATGCAAGAAAGATAACCTTGGCTATCCACTTGCTCATCCTTTGCTTGGTGACCAGAAACACACGGACAATTGATCAGACTTTCGCCACAGGGCAATTCTGTGGACATAAGCATCCAAAGCCCAGACAGGGCAAAGCAAATTAAGATTCTCCTCATCCAACATCCGAAAGGGAGGAGGGCTAAAGGCCTGCAACTCTATAGATCACATTAGTCTGGACCTTAGGCACGTAACCCGGCCTAGTGTGTAGAAATGCTTTCACCATACCAGGTGCAAACTCTAAACACGAAGGGGCAACCGACAGGGCCTGAAGGTCTCCTACTCTCTTTAGAGACGTAATAGCCAGCATATTTTTTTTTTCAAAGTTAGAATTTTATCTGCAATAGTTTCTGTGGGCTCAAAGGAAGCCACTGACAGGCCTTCCAGAACAATGGCCAGATCCCTAGTTGGAAACCTTGTGCAGCTTGCAGGCCTCAGCCTCAAAGCACCATGTAGGAAACGTGACACCAACGTGTTTCTTCCTAATGAATCATCACCCAAAGGTGTGTGGTAAGCAGCTATGGCCGCCACGTAGACCTTTAGAGTGGAGGGGGTTACCCCTGGGGAGAACCAATCCTGAAGGAACTCCAACACTGAGCCATTTGGGCTGTTAAATGGGTCCATCTGGTGCACCATAAAGTGAAAACTCTCCACTTCAAGGCATACAGTTTCCTTGTGGATGGAGCTCTAGGTTGAGTATGGTCTCAACGACCTCAGTTGAGAGACCAAAGTTTAAGAGTTGTGCCCCCTCAGAGGCCAAACTCCCACAAACCCCCAGTTTCCACCGCCTGAGACAGAAGGTCCCTCCTGATGGGAATCTTCCAAGAAAAGCCACTGAGGAGGGACATCAGGTCTGAGAATCCGGCCAGAACAGGGCTACTAGTATTAGACAGGGGACCCTCTCTAAAACTCTCAGGAGCAGAGCGATCCCTCAATGTATCTCTCGATGTAATTGAATATGAGAATGCCCTGGAGTCACAGCAGCACCACAGCTGCATCCACACACTTCATAAAGGTGCAGGGTGACAATGCTAGGCCAAAAGGAAGAACCCAATAATAGTAAGCATATTGTCCCTCTCGCTTGGGAGAGGAGGTCCCGTCTCAGAGGGATTGGCCATGGCTCCAGGGGCGATAGCTGAGATAGCTCTGAGAACCATGGTTAGGGTCCTCCAAAGAGGAACCACCAGGAGGACTTTGTGAGCATCTTCCCTGACTCGTCTGATTACTTAGGGAATCAGCGCCATTGGGGGAAAAGCATAAAGGAGGAGGCTGGGCCAGTCGTGGGCCAGCGCGTCCCTGGCTTTTGAGAAATATATTGGGCAGTGATGTTTGTCTTCTGAGGCAAAGAGATCGACCTCTGCCTTCCCGAAGACGTCCCAAATTCTCTGGACTGAGCGGGGGTGGAGTGACCACTCCTCTGAGGGAAGGTTGCTCCGTGACAACATGTCCTGCCCCTATGTTCAGCACGCCCTGTATGTGTGCTGCTCTCAACGAGAGCAGGTTGCACTGGGCCCACTCTAGGATGGTTTTCGTTAGAGTGAAGAGGGGCTTCGAAGAGAGGCCGCCTTGGTGATTTATGAAGGACACCACCATCATGTTGTCTGATCTGACCAGGACATGGTGTCCCACTAGGAGAGGAAGGAAAACCTGGAGAGCTCGATATACCGCCATCATTTCCAGGCGGTTGATATGCAGCTTGCTTTCCAGGTCTTTCCAAGCACCAAAGACCAGACGGTTGTCGCACAGAGCTCCCCAACCCGGTTTGGAGGCATCTGTGAAGACGACCTTCCTCTTGTCTATCGCCCCAATTGCCATGCCCTGCTTGAACCAGCAAGGGTTCGTCCTTGAGCGAGCAACGACCATGTTGCCAGGCTAGGGGGAGGGCCCGTGGCCGCCAGTCTCCCGGGCGTATTTGCAGGAAGATCTGCTTCAAAGTGATCGTTCTGAATGAGCGCTTTATCAGGGCCCTGTTCAGATGTCTGAGATCAAGAATGGGTCTGAGACCGCCATCCTTTTTGGGGACGAGGAAGTACCTGCTGTAAAAACCTGACTCACTCAGTGCTGGAGGAACCACCTCTATGGCTCCTTTTGCCAGCATGGTGTTTACCTCGGAACGCAGGACATGTGCCTCCTTGCTTTCCACAGAGGTTTGGACCACGCCGTTGAAAAACCCTTTGAGTGAATTGGAGTACATAACCTCATTTTATTATGTTCAGAACCCAAGCTGACACTCCGGGGATGGCCTGCCAGGCCTCGGCCCGTGTGGTGAGGGGCTGAATTGGTTCTAGCACAAAGTCGCTATGAGGGACTGTGGTGCGTGTATCGGGTGGAACAGGAAATTTGCTCTCTTTTTGAGTATGTTTGTTTTTTATGTCCGCTATCACAGCGGTGCACTGCCAAGACGTTTGAACAGGCTCTGTGCAGGCAACAAACACTTTTTCTTGAACACCCGGAACTGAACGGGGTAACAGGAAAACTGGGCGAGGCATTTTGGAGGGTGGTCCGGCCGCGGCGGGATTTAGCCTCCTCCTCTTCTTCTCTTGGACATCAGGCCGACTTCTGAGGCGCAGGGTCCAACGCTATCTTGGGCTGGGTTACCTGACGCACCACAGGAGGGTGGCACCTAGCAGAGCGCGAGCGTCATCTGTGCTCAGAACATGGTGCAGGACTAGTGGCTGGCGGCTTGTCTTTGGGCGGCTGCTGCTGAGCTGGCAATGACCTAGGGCAGCTCAAAGCAGAGGAGCTGGAGCGTTTTGGTAAAAAGTGTTGCATGGCCTGGGATAACTTTTGTGCCGCTGTGAAGCGCTCGGCGAAACCATCGATGGCGGGCCCAAAGAGACTAGTGGGGGAAACTGGCGAGTCAAGGAAGACGGTCTTATCCGCGTCCTTGATCTCAGTCAGGTTGAGCCATAAGTGGCGCTCCATCACCACCAGGCTGGCCATCGAACGCCCAATAGCCTGAGCCGTGGTCTTCGTGGCGCGTAGGGCCAAGTCCGTGGCACTACGCAGCTCTTTAACAGTGTCTAAGTCATGCCCAGCCTCATCCAGGTCCCTGAGGACCTTCGCTTGGTACACCTGGAGTACCGCCATGGAGTGTAACGCAGAAGCTGCCTGACCGGCCGAGGTGTGCGCCCGTCCAGCGAGGGCCGAGGTGGTAAGGCAGGGCTTGGATGGGTGGGCGGCCTTCGTCTTCCATCCAATGGCAGCGGGCGGACACAGGTGTGCGGCCACAGCTTCATCCAAGGAAGGCAGCTTTTCATATCCTTTCTGCCCGGCGCCGTCAACAGAGGTGAGAGCGTGAGAGGCAGAAGGATGCAGGCGGGCAGAGTAGGGAGCTATCCCAATGTATTGTAGTTATCAATATTAATTCATTTGAAAACGAACAATGTACATTAATAAACATTCAAATAAATGTAAATTCCTCTTTGCCAGATTAAGTCATTGTTTAAACCAAATGAAAAAAAGGAGGAAAAGAAAAATATAACAAACAATAGGCTAGATAATAAAACAAATAGGTTTTAAACAGACTGCATGAACTAAAGATCGTTAATTTTGCTGTCCAACACATTGTGATAGACTAGTTGTTCATTTTAAATAATTTTAAAAAATAGCTTATGTCACTACTGTTTTTCAATATATAGTATATTATTATGTGTTTTTAAATTTAAGTTGTTAGTTGTTGTATTTACCTTATTTTAGGAAGCCAGTCAAATGAGAATTTCAAGGGGCGTGGTTGATTGGGCGTGCGAGTGTTTGGAAGTTTGATACTGTGGCTCCTCCGAAATCGCGTTCCTGGGGTTTGTTCTCTTGCGGTAGAAATCGCGTTCCGGGGGGCAGAAATGGGAATGCGGGGGCACCGCGATGCAACCGCAAAGGGCACTTTCGCGATCAAAGGGGCAGGAGGTCGAGCCCCCCCGGGCCCTTGATACTGTTAACAAAAATTCCACCACCAGACCACTAGGGATTTCAAGTATTAATTGCGAATCTATGTATTTATTTACTAAATTGAAGAATCTCAGAACTCACAATATATTGTATTATGAAACTATCACATTTAACTTGAGTTCTCAACGTACTATTGAAATTGATTTCTGGACATCGTAATGTTATTTTTTTTTTTCTACAATTGTTTTTGTACATATCTGATATAGCATTGTATTAGCAACAATTTCCTTCACTGTTTTGTTTCTTTATGTTTTATTAAAAAAAAAAAAAAAAAAAAAAAAAAGTTCCCCCCAGTGTTCAAGACATGGTTACGGCCTTGGTTGCCTTGTGTGCTTAATTAAGAGGTAGCCCACAGTAACTCTACTAAATTTTGCAGCCCTCTAACGTGATTCTTTTGTTAATATGCATCAGTATGTTTGACTCATTAGACAAGTAAGTTGAGAGAGACGGCAGCTTTTTCATGAGTGGGTGTGGTTTCCGCGCCGACAGCAAACACACCCCCAGCATTTGAGAGCAGAGAATACTGTTTATTTTTTCAAGATTTTGATAACTTATTTCATTTACTTGGTGTTTTTTTAATCACTCAAATCTGGCTGGGTGGTTAATAACATTTTTCTGTGGTGTGACATACTCAGAACAGTTATTTTAAAGGTGCAATGTGTAAATTTTAGGAGGATCTATTGACAGAAATGCAATATAATATACATAACTATGTTTCAGTGGTGTATAAAGACCTTACCTAATGAACCGTTATGTTTTTTTTATTAACTTAGAATGAGCTATTTCTATCTACATACACCGCGGGTCCCCTTACATGTTAAGTTGCCATTTTGCGGCGGCATGTTTCTACAGTAGCCCTAAATGGACAAACTGCTCTACAGAGCACGTTTGCTTGACTGGCTACTCTCTCCTGTCTCAGACCTGTGTTGGCCATCATAGCTTCTCTATATTGCAATTCACAACCTCACCGCTAGATGCTGCTAAAATTTGCAAAAAAAAAAAAAAAAAACATTTACACACTGCACCTTTAATATTGCTTTACATGGATTTTAAGCAAACTTGTAGGGTCATTAAAAAAAAAAAAAAACCCTCCACACATCACTTTTGGCCACTACTGTGTGTTTGGTGTGGTTAGTGCTGCAATATTGCTATTTAAAGGGATGGTTCACCCAAAGATGAAAATTCTGTAAATGTCAGTAACCAAACAGATCTCACCCCCCATTTACTACCATAGTAGGAAAAATAAATACTATAATAGTCTATGGGGGCAATATCTGTTTGATTACTGACATTCTTCCAAATATCTTTCTTTGTGTTCAGCATAACAAAGAAATTCATACAGGTTTGTAACTACTGATGACAGAAGCTTTGTTTTTGGGTGAACTATCCCTTTAAAACCCTCTTACTGTGGACTCAAGGGTCCAAGTCATCACCAGTGCACTGCTGCATTTTTCCTGCTGCCAAAAATGTCATTATTACTGTCAGTTCTGCAGTTAAAGCATTGATTTGTAGAGTGGGAGAAGTTATTAAAATTCTTACAGTTACAAAAAAAAATACCTTGACGATCAAGCTTTTATCATTTAATCAACTCCCTGTCATCATTTAACTCCAATACATTATATTTTTGTTGGAAAGTGTGTGGTATCTCCTCTTCTCTGCTGCCATCTTGTTACACCTAACTAGGTTAGGATACCTCTCCTAATTAAATAATTTAGGAGCTGAGACCTAGTATTAACACTTGGGAGCTTTTATGAGTAACACTTATTCTTATGTCTAGGAATAAGGGAAAAATTGCATCATTCTTAGAATTTTGACACACTTTTTACTTTGAACGGCTTTATACATACGGCGCCAGACTTTATCTGATACATGCTGAATAAAACTATTAATTTCCTTACAAAAAAATCTTACTGAGCCCAAACTTTTGAATGGTAGTGTAGGAAAAACAGTTTGAAAGGAATTGTAGGGTTAATTTCAATTCTTAATGCATATTTGGAAAGTCTCAGGGGGGCTCTGTAATCAAAGAAGAAGTTCGATAAGCCTCAATTTGTGTGATGAATGTAGTTTTTATAGCTCTACCATCCCTCCTGAGGTCTGCTGAAGCCAAGAGCTAATTAACCTTACCATTGCTGTGAAAGTACACAGAGCAAAAGGTTAGATGGTAGGGTGCAAGAAATAATGAATATTTAATATTGTAATTTGATGATTTATATCAAATCCATTATTTCTGACTGTGAACTTATTAAATGTTCAGTAACTACATCCCCTCCTTAAAAGGGATTTAAAATATGCTGAAAGGGTTAATTGCATAAATCTCACCATTAACAAATTATTGAAGGTGATGAGCATTTAGTTCAGTCCTTTTTTTATGGGATGTATGAGATGAAATCGTGTCCATGGATCACAGGCAGTATCTTCTGTTGTCACTTTAATGAGGATTTTTGATGGATTTACACTGTGTGAAATTTGTCCATTACACATTCATAAAACATCACAAAATGTTTTGCTTTAAATATCCCAATAAACATCCTGTGTCTCACAAAGTCAAGACATTGGCAAAGCACAGCTAAACAATTAAATGCTGTATCTAAACATTTAATGATATTGTGCATACAGTAGTGCATATAGTATTATATATATACACACAAATCAGGCAGTACCACGGCTCACATGCAGTAACAGCCAACATTATGGAATAGGCTTATATCTGAAACAGTCAGTGTTACTGTGGGTGGATTTGGCTCCATTTGTCATTCTGCTCTGAATTTTTGTCCTTCTCCATTTCCCCATGTTTTTTACAAAGACAAAAAAAAAATTAACAACAGCTTTCCATTAGCTTTCCATACTGCATGTATCACCTCTCTCTTGTCTCTCTTTTTTATATTGCAAACATAATGCTTTGATATTCCTGCTTAAAACTATTCAGAGCAGGAAAAACTTTAGTAAGGATATTCAAACAAAAAAAGGGCATTTATGTAGTAAAATGCCTGGTTGGCTGTTTGCTTGGCTTTTGCCTTCAGAGATCTATTTTCCCTAAGGTCAATAAACATAATGAGGTACATTAGTTTAATGTTGCTGATACGTAAAACATTTCATTTCATTTCCATTTCATTTACCTAATACCAAAAAAAATAAATAAATAAATAAACAAACAAACATAAATTCAAGGAAGTTGATTTTTGTGACCTTGTAACCTGACTGATCAACCCAGGGACTTAATGTCCTGTACCAAAAAACACAGGCCAACACACAACACACAATGGGTCTGATTTACTAACCAAATTTAAATTTTAGGATAAAAAGGACAAATATTTCATGTTGGCATTTTAAATCTGGAATATATTAAACTGAAATGTTTATTTATATACATCAATTGTTAGTAGTATTTGAATTACTAAATGAACCTACAATACATCTTACCTATTTATAATAACTGAATCACAAGTAGAATAATAACCGATCACAAGTAGTCTAGGCCTATATAAAATGTGTTTATTGTGTTCAGCTGATTTTGAGAATGGCAGGAATGAGGAAAGGTTGGGCATGTACACTGCTAAAAAAAAAAATTAAAGGAACACTTTTTAATCAGAGAATAGCATCAAGTCTGTTAAACTCCTGGGATACTGATCAGGACCCGTATTTATCAAGCCTCAGAGAATTACTCACAAGAACACTGCTAAGAATTGACTTAAAAGTAAAAAAATTCTTGGCTCAAAGCTGTGCTTAAAAGTTAGTTATCAAGCATCTCAGTCGTAATTTAAGTGAAGTGTAGGACTAAATCTTAAGTGTCAGTCTTAGAGATGATTCACGAGACTTTGCTCTGCCACAAACAGGATTTTAGATGACAACATAGGCATGGACCATTCACTGAATAGATTTTCTTATTTAAGAATATTCTCAGATAAATTCACACTGAATGGTGAAATTCCTAAGAGGAGTTTACATTCAACACATTTGACAATAAAGAATTTTCAAGAGAATACATTATGATATACACGTTGGAAATGAAAGATACACATTTTCCACCATGTTTTAATTGCAAATTTTAAACTGGTGTGCTGTTAACTGACCTGCCTATGTGTAGCCTAGATTTTATCATATAATCAGCCACCATGGATTCCAAAAGAAAACCGAACTGGCATGAGGAAGAAGCGCTACTGCTTGCTGAATTAGTCAAACAATTCAGCCCAACATTAATCAGCGCTGACAAAGATGATGCCTGCTCTGTACAAATGATACCGTTTGATTAACTGCTCGTAGTCAAACATTTCAAAAACTTGCTCCCCTGAAAGATTTGCACACGTCTCTGTCTCCTCGGTGCCATCACAAGCCCTACTGGCAACTCCTAACCACTTGAGAGACCTCTCGAGCTGTCTTATATAACTGGGAGAGTAAGAGTGATTCTTAGCTTTAAGAAATTTGATAACTTGCATTTATACTTAAGTTTGAAAGTAGGAGTAAATTTCATGAATTCTCAGCATTTAAGACTAAAATGGCACTTTGAGAAACTTGATAAATATGGGCCCTGGTCAGTTAAGTAGCAGAGGGGGTTGTTAATCACTTTCAGCTGCTTTAATGTTAATGAAATTAACAACAGGTGCACTGGATGGGCAACAATGAGACAACCCCCAAAACAGGAATGGTTTTACAGGTGGAGGCCACTGACATTTTTTTCCCTACTCATCTTTTCTGACTGTTTTTCAATAGTTTTGCATTTGGCTAGTGTCAGTGTCACTACTGGTAGCATGAGGCGATACCTGGACCCTACAGAGGTTGCACAGGCAGTCCAACTCCTCCAGGATGGCACATCAATATGTGCCATTGCCAGAAGGTTTGCTGTGTCCCCAGCACAGTGTCAAGAGCATGGAGGAAATTCCAGGAGACAGGCAGTTACTCTAGGAGAGCTGGACAGGGCCGTAGAAGGTCCTTAACCCATCAGCAGGACCAGTACCTGCTCCTTTGTGCAATGAGGAACAGGATAAACACTGCCAGAGCCCTACAAAATGACCTCCAGCAGGCCACTGGTGTAGATGTCTCTGACCACACAATCAGAAATAGACTTCATGAGGGTGGCCTGAGGGCCCGATGTCCTCTAGTGAGCCCTGTGCTCACTGCCCGGCACCATGGAGCTCGACTGGCATTTGCCATTGAACACCAGAATTAGCAGGTCTGCCACTGGCGCCCTGTGCTTTTCACACATGAGAGCAGGTTCACCCTGAGCACATGTGACAGATGTGAAAGGGTCTGGAGAAGCCGTGGAGAACGTTATGCTGCCTGTAACATCATTCAGCATGACTGGTTTGGTGGTGGATCAGTGAAACTTAAGGTATCGGGATGAAATCCTTGGACCCATTGTCAGACCCTATGCTGGTGCAGTGGGTCCTGGGTTCCTCCTGGTGCACGACAATGCCCGGCCTCATGTGGTGATAGTATGCAGGCAGTTCCTGGAGGATGAAGGAATTTATACCATTGAATGCTCATGCTCGCCTGACCTAAATCCAATAGAACACCTCTGGGACATTATGTTTCGGTCCATCCGACGCCGCCAGGTTGCATCTCAGACTGTCCAGGAGCTCAGTGATGCCCTGGTCCAGATCTGGGAGGAAATATCCCAGGACACCATCCGTCGTCTCATTATGAGCCAATACTCCAATAACGTCGACGTTGTCAGGCATGCATACAAGCATGTGGGGGCCATACAAACTACTGAGTACCATTTTGAGTTGCTGCAATGAAATTTCAGCAAAATGGACTAGCCTGCTGCATAATTTTTTCACTTTGATTTTCGGGGTGTCTTTGAATTCAGTCCTCTGTAGGTTGATAATTTTCATTTCCATCAAACGATGTGGCATCCTTTCGTTCCTAACACATTACCCAGTCCATATCAGTATAGAAATCCAGCATGATATTTTTCCCCATTGAGATCTGATGTGTTTTCAGAGTGTTCCTTTAATTTTTTTGAACAGTGTATTATGCTAATTGCTAATTACTGTGGGCACACACTCCCTTATTTAGAATAATCTGGATTTATCAACAATATACAATCAATGATATAAGAACAAATGAGACTTAGTATGTCCAGCTTGCCCTTGTGAAAAGGAAGTACACTTTAGCATACTTTAAAAAAAAAAAATAGAAGGCCTACTTATTACGGAAATAAGGCATAGTTCACCCAAAACTGAAAATTTGTTCCAAACCTGTATGAATTTCTTTCTCCTGCTAAACACAGAAGAAGATATTTTGAAAAATGATGATAGAAAAATTATGTATATATATATATTCATATTATAGAAGTCAGTGGGGTTCATCAACTGTTTGGTTACCCATTATTCTTCATAATATCTTCTTTTGTGTTCAGCATACAGGTTTGAAACAACTTGAGAGTGAGTAAATAATGACAGACTTTTTATTTTTGGGTGAACTATCCTTTTAAGTGCATATTGATTTTGAAATATGCTGAATCTACTAAAAAAGCATTTAGGGTAAACTAAAACATACTTTAATGTAATTTCTATTGAAACTTGTATTTCATGTATTTAAATATTTTTGTGGTTACACATTTGTAATGATGAGGTGGTAATTTAGCATTACCATAAATACCATTTAACATTATCATAAATATGGTAACTTTAAATGTAATATCGAATAACATAAAACAGTTAAATTATAATCAAGAACATGTGCTTTAGTATGTCAAGTCAACACATCAGTATAAGTGTACTATTTCAAATCAAGACAAAAAAAAAAAAACAAGCTAAAATGTACTTTAAAATTATACTTTTAATTGGACATTACTACAGTGCACTCTGTACTCTCTTTAAGTACAATAAGTGGCCTTTTATTTCATCAATTTTATGTTATTTGCAAGCACAGTTTTTAAAAAATAAACCTTTAAGATCTGAAGTAGGATACTAGTGCACATTCAATACAATTAGGCACACTTCTTTTTCACAAGGGAGTTCCATCAGTGTTGATGACGTATTTTGTCTTTTTATTTCAATTTTTGCATTCGCAAATCTTTCCATTCATTAGTATGCTAACTGCACAGACATTTACAGAATGCATGAGGCCCCTGATGTCTTTCATATCAAGCATTCAGACAGCTTTCCCTATAATAAGCAAACTCATCAGGAAGACCATGATGAAAAATATCCACATAAAGAAGCGATCCATGACTTTGGCAACTTTCCGCCACTCCCCGTTTCGTCTCTGTGTGGCCTTCTGCTCATGATAAAAGTTAGCGATGTACTCAATATTCCTCAAGAGGTTTTGCTGATGGCATAAACACTGACCTTCAACAAGTATCTCCCTTTTCTTCACCGATTCTTTTCCACTTGCTCCGCTTTCCACCATTCTCTCTCCTGTAGCTCCTGCAACCTCTCCATGGTCAATGCCCACACAGGTACCATCTGTCCAGCCAGTGTGACACTCCTTTCCTTGCCGTAGTGATAAGGTTGGACTGACATCCTCATTTAATTTATCTTTTATCTTTTGTGAACAACCGTCACTGGCTGAAATGCCTCGTACCCTCAGAGTGAAGTCCTCACCCCCGGCCTGGCCGATTATAGTGCAGTTGTTTCCCTTTTGAGCAGGTTTGTCTGTGTGCACAGACAGGCAGCCCTCTCCCATGTCATAGACGAAGCAAATCCGAGCCAGGTAGTGCAGGATAAAGCGGCGTGCCCATGTAGGAACAGGTTGGGCCTCTGGTCCACAATGGTGAATGTTCATAATGAAGATGGTCAGGGCTGTAGAAGCTGTAACCATGGTCATTGTGGCAATGTAATATTTCCCTGTGGAAACATTGGGATTGATGAAAGTAGACAACAGACTTCATTTCAAAGCTTTCAGCACTGAATAGATATTTAAACTATGCGTGACATGAGAATCATTAATTATCTGACCTCAAGAGGAACATTTCTGTAAATTATTCCAATGTTAACCATTGAATGTGCTACAACTCCAATAACGAGTTTGCTAATAAAAGGCACAGTTGCAGGCGGTCCTAGATTAATTAGGAAGGCTCATTAAAATTATTGACCCATGGCGCATTGTTTATTGCTCCATCAGCCTATTTGTGTCATAGAGTCTGATAATTATTTGTTTCAGGTCTTGTGGGTGGGGGTGTTTTCTCTTTGGTGAACTACTTAAAGGATTAGTTCACTTTAAAATGAAAATTACCCCAAGCTTTACTCCTACTCAAGCCATCCTAGATGTATATGACTTTCTTCTTTCTGATGAACATAATCTGAGTTATATTAATAAATATCCTGATGCATACAAGCTTTATAATGGCAGTGAACAGGACCAACGAGTATGAAGCTGAAGAAAGCTCATTCATCCATCATAAGCGTACTCCACACAGCTCCGAGAGGTTAATAAAGGCCTTCTGAAGCAAAGGAATGCGTTTGTGTAAGAAAAATATCCCTATTTAACAAGTTATAAAGTAAACTACTAGCTTCCGCCAGACCGCCTTTCGTATTCAACTTTTGAAGTTGAGGTTAATTTGAATACGGAAGGCGTAGGACGTAGTGTAAAGGCCGGAACACACCAAGCCGACGCCGACAAACTAGTGGTGACGAAAGCAGACTGCAGGGTTGGCTCATGTCGGCAGCGTCTGTGTCCAAAGTTGCCCTGACACACCAAACTGATGCTCAACACCCGACAGCCAAGTAGCACGTCCGTTCTGCGCCTGCGCAAGATGAAATGCCTTTCCGTACCAGCAGGTGGCAGTAGCTGAACAGCCAATCAGAATGATCAGATGGCCTGACAGACCGACTAGCGCCGACGCCGATTCAACATTTCAAATCGGCCGGAAAATAGCCGATGGAACCAACTTCAGCCGACAGTGCAGAACACACTGAGAAAAACGAACAAAAACTGCCCGACGGCCAACCGTCGGCTTGGTGTTTTCCGGCCTTAAGAGTTTGAACTGCGAGAGCCGTTACACTTTCTTCATAAGTTGAATACGGAAGGCGGTGAGTAAATCTTGGGGTTATTTTCATTTTAAAGTGAGCTAATCCTTTAAATTAATTGCACACCAAAGGAACCAAAGGGGGTGTTGTGCTGAATAGAGAAGACTAAACATTTATACAGCATGTACCCACTTTTATGAGTAGGAAATAAAAGTGCCAGAACAGATTTACCCAGCCAAAGACACTTTAACACAAAGAACCCAAGATGTGATAGAAAATTATGGTTCTAATTGTCCATTAATTGATGTTAATTGGGGTCAAATTATTTAGTTCTACTTAATGCTGCATTAATTGTACAGACACACAGGATGCCAGGAAAATATGGGAAAAGTTATTATCAATTCCAATTAATGAGGACACTTGGGATGATATTTGGGAACATGCTAAAAAGATATCAGTCTGTAATTGGGCAAAAGCAGTTCAGCTGAAGATACACAGTACACAGATTACATGTATCACCTAATTGTAGACATATCTTTTACTATTCTTTTCACTCTTTTGTCTCAAATGTAAGACTGAAATTGGTACTCACTGTTTATGGTCATGGTATTTGATACAGAAATAATGACTTCAACATACTTTGTGAAAAGCAAAAGATCTTGAGTATAAACTTAGAATTAAAGGATTAGTTCATTTCTGAATTCAAATTTCCTGATAATTTACTCACCAATATGTCATCCAAGATGTTCATGTCTTTCTTTCTTCAGTCGAAAAGAAATTAAGGTTTTTGAGGAAAACATTCCAGGATTCTTCTCCATACAGTATAGTGGACTTAAGTGGGGTTCACTGGGTGTAAGTTCTAAATTGCTTTTTCAGTGATGCTTCAAAGGGCTCTACACGATCCCAGACAAGGAATAAGGGTCTTATCTAGCGAAACGATCGGTCATTTACTTAAAAAAAAAAAAATGTATATTAATCTTTGCATGTTCGCTTTGTATACACTGGATCGGTACTTCCGCCTACGTCACACATGACCTTTGTAACATGTTTACGTCATGCATGCAGATCGCAGAGCTAGTGCAAGACGAGCATTTGTGGTTAAAAAGTATATAATTTTTAATTTTTTTTTTAGAAAATGATGATCGTTTCGCTAGATAAGACCCTTATTCCTCGGCTGGGATCGTGTAGAACCCTTTGAAGCTGCACTAAAACTGCAATTTGGACCTTCAATCCGGTGAACCCCACTGAAGTCCACTATATGGAGAAAAATCCTGGAATGTTTTCCTCAAAAACCTTAATTTCTTTTCGGCTATAGAAAGAAAGACATGAAGATCTTGGATGACATGGGAGTGAGTAAATTTTCAGGCAATTTTCATTCAGAAGTGAACTAATCCTTTAAATTGTTTGGTATTTACAACATGCAAAAAAAAATATTCATAATTAATAATAAATCATGGCCACGCTGTACTAATTTGTTCCCTCATTTTTGTAATAATAAGCTGTGGGGATAATAATCACAACATGGGAACAAATTCTGGCCACAATATATTGTATTTTTCCCTTGTTATCTTGTTTTTGTTTTCATGTCAATAACCTTGTTACATTTATTTTGACTATGCTTTATTCAACTTAATTCAAAATAAATTCTCTGAAAGCAAGTCATCTGCTAAATATTATCTAACCAAATTTTGCTTTTCAAGTAACTTGATCTTGTTTTAAGCATGGCTTTTTTTTCCCATTATTTTATGCAGTGTATGCTGAAGCCACTGAAAGCATCTGCCAATAGCATAAATGTGAATTATATATTGTACTGAACTTGTTTAAAAACCACAGACTATGCACTACAATCATTAATAATCAAATTATTAATGAGCAAAAAAAAATATATCACAAAAATATCACAGTTACTGCATGTTAGAATAAAAACTAATTGCAAGTGAAACTTATTTGGCAGGATCTCACCAATGAGTGGCACATTCTCTGAAGGAGGCATGCTCTCCGCGACCAGAAGCTGGAAGACGGTAAGGGCTAGTAACACTGTGACCCCTAAAGACACTTTCTCTCCAGAGTCGGCTGGCAGGTAGAAGCCAAGCGGAGCCAAGAAGGAGATCATCATGCACGGAATGAGCAGATTAAAGATATAAAAGGAAGCTCTTCTCTTTAGGTGAAGTGTGTAGGTGATATCTGGATAGGGGTCTGAGCAGCAGCCATAGAGAATAACGTTCTTCTTAGCAGGCATTCCCAGAACCTCCCACTCTACATTCTCCACAAAGTCAGCCAGATCAGCACTGTCCAAGGCATTGTGAAGGTCCATCTGGTTGCCGTTGTGTGTCCAAGAGCCAAAGGTGAGGCGGCACTGCTGGGCATCAAAAGGGAAAAAAGACACATCCACTTTGCAAGAGCTCTTGGATATTGCAGGTTGGTCCCACATAATCTGGCCATCATGGCGGATCACCACATTGGTCTCCATAGAGCTGGAGAACTGGTCATCTGCACTGGAGGGCAGAAGGTGGAAATCAATAAAATCATTCTGATAGTCTAGTCAATTTTCTACATTTCATAAGCTTAATTAAAACCAAAAATAAATGCATGAATCATCTTTGATAGTCATATTCAAGAAGTGCCTTCTTACTGGTGACTAGTCGAACACTACAAAAAAAATCATTTTCTTAGCTGTATTTTTGCCTTGTTTTCCAGGAAAAATATCTAAACATCCTTAAAACAAGATAAATATAATAAATGCAATATAATAAGAAATATTAGCTTGATAAGTTGAATTAAATTTCTTTTTTTTTTTATCTCATTTCAATTTTATTATTTTTCTAACATGTGTAAATGTTGTTAATGTATGCTTAAAACAAGCAATATACCATACAGTATATATATTGGTCAATTGGATAAAACATTATTAAGATGTGGCGATGCAAACATATATTAATCAGGTATAGGCTACAGATCTTATTTAGGTATATTTAAATATTTTTACAAGACAAAAATGCTGATTTAGGAAATTACTTTTTGCAATGCAGACAAATAAACACAATATTCAGTTTTTCTATATAATTCCACAGTTATCTAAGACAAACAAGGCCAGTATAGCCACATATATGAAGACAACCAGAGCTGTGTTGAGGATGGTCATGTCAGATTGGTTATGATTTGCTATGTCACACACAAAACTGTCCAAAACCTTTGAAGTGTCAGAATCTGAACTTGCTCTATAAATTAATTACTAGTCCTAGCATGTTTTGCTTTGATGAGCCTTCTAGACATGAAAAATAATGAGTAGAGAGTTCAGGCCATCTGTCAACTGACCAGCATCAGATCAGCTAAATCTTTGGAAAGAGCTTTAAAGCTGCAGTGTTATGGCCAAAGCTGTTATGATTCAAAAAATGAAGATGAATATATATATATATTAATTAAGATTAATATTGAATATTTTACTTTTTACTTGTTTGTTATTGAATTAACTGATAACAATTTAGTGCAGTTTGTTATGAGAAGAAACCGCAAACTAACTGTACAGTCCCATGAACAAGCAGTTCATAAGAATGTACAGCCTTTGCAACAAAGTGATGGACAGGACATGACATATAATTTGTGGCTGAATCGATGAAACCCAATACCAATCCGACCTACTTGTTATATAGGACAATATCGGGTCTCCATACATAACTACTAGGTATACGGATGGTATCAAGCCCATCGTAGTCTGTCTTATTCCAGGTGAGGTAGGCATCAAACCACACCTGACGAATCCACAAGTATGTTGTGAGGATCTGGTTTCTTTCATCCTAGGAAAAAAGATAGATTTCACAACTCATATTAACAAATATAATCCAGTCAGCAAATTAAATAAAATAGCTAATAATTTTATTATTATTATTATTTTTAAATAGCTAAAATGTTCTGGCATTGTCTAGTGTTCAGATGTGACATTAGTTTATTTTTGTTAGTACATGCTTTCAGTTTAGGAATTACAAGGGATTTTATTATTTTATAGGGCATGAAGTTAAAAATGTCTATGTGGTATAACTGTCCAGAGATTGTATTAAAATATATATATATATATATATATATATATATATATAAAAGTCTAATTAAAAGTTTAAGTTTTGCACTTATCTTTAATCTTTAATTATTATTCTTAAACAGATAAACAGTTTTGTTGTAAAAATGAAAACAGAAAAAGATGTCACAGAGAGAACCTCTGTATATTGTGTTAAGGTCAGTAAGTTTGTTATTTTTTATTTATTTTTTTTATAATATTGATTAAATGTGTACACCTAGTGTATTCAAGAAAAAGGGAAATATTTTATTACCTTTGACTTGATGGTTGTAAAAGCTGACATTTTAAAATTATTCAATAAAAAATGTTAAAAATTCCTTTTTTTTTTTTTTCCAAAACTGTATGATACCAACATGAAAATACTTAATTTCCTAGCACATTTATTTTAATATATTTAATGCAAGACACTATGAGCTAAACCATTTCTCTCTCTCTCGCTCTCTCTCTTATATATCTCTGGTTTATATAACATTTTATTCATAAAAACATGGTGAAAATGCCATTTTTTCTGACTCTTGACAGAATTTTCTGATTTATGGAATGATAAAAAGAGATATCCAAAATTCCCTTTGTAAAATCCTTAAACTCCAATACATGAAAATAAAAACTAATTATGAACCTGGCTTTGTCTACTGTTCAGATTTCTGTTCTGGAAACTAAAGCATATATAAACATAACATTTTAAAATACTTGGGTCCCACTTTATTAAGTGGCCTTAACTACTATGTACTTACATCAAAAAATAAGTACAATGTACTTATTGGGTTCATACTGAATTGCAAAACACTTTTGCTGCTATTGAGGTGGGATACGGGTAAGGTTAGGGAAAGCTTTGGTGGTATGGGTAGGTTTAAGGGTAGGGATAAGGTGTAAGGAATGGGTCAACAGTGTAATTATAAATGTAATTACAGAAACGAATTACAGATGTAATTACATGCAGGTGTTTTTAAAAAATAAGTACAATGTAAAAACATGTATGTACACAATAAGTGCATTGTATCAAATGATTAATTTAAATGTAAGTACATAGTAGTTAAGGCCACTTAATATAAAATGGGACCAATACTTGTAATACAAAAATAATTGTCTTAATGTACTCCAATTAATCAACTAGGGAATTTACAGTATGATGATATCTATTACTTTAACTAGTTTAACTCTATTCACCTAGTTGACATATTTGTTCAGACAGCACAATTCAAAGTTAAAGAGCTTATGCAAAACAACGAAATGAGCCCAGAAAGAAGGAGAATGAGAAAGAATGTGTGATTGATCGAGAGTCATTACCATATCAATAATCTGGGAGAGAGTGATCTGCAAGGTGACGTTAATGATGTTGTCTGTGTCCTCCACAGGCCTCAATGCACTGGTGTAATTCACAAATAAATCATTCAGCAGCTTGAATGCATATTTCCCCTGGGCACACAAACACACTGCCAAAAAGGAAGAGGAAAGTGATTTAGATTTGGTTTTATTAGATTGATTAATCAATTAAAGGTGGTTACTTGAGTAAAATGGCTATCCTCACATCCATAATGTGCTTGGTGGCTTGTGATGGAATAGTTTGGTAAGGTCCAGGGCTGATAAAGAATAATCTGAGCACTTGAGGCATTTGCAACTGTTAGCTTATTTATGACAATAAGCCCATCAGACCCTTTAGCACTCTATAGTCAGTAATGGTCCCCTCTCAAAGATAATTCTGGAAAATTACCACCACACCACAAACTATTTTACTAGCTTAATTATCTTTATTTCATTTCATGTTGAAGAAAATTAAAATATTTCCTAAAGGATTTTCCCTGATTTTCCAAATTCCCTTGATTCTTGCTGACATTTGGATTTGTCTGTAGGACAAATAAACAAGAATAACATCATTCAGCAAATTAGACTTGATCATTTTCTTTTTAGTAACCAGCTGGGTGTTAAACTAGTTCAGAGCTGCTATAAAATATGATTTGGCTGCCAGCTCAGGACGGCCTGATGAATGAGCATGCTTTATCAAAACCGACTTTACCAAAAAGCACTAGTAACAGGAGAGCTATAACAACCTTTCAAACTGCAGTCCATATATTTGATTGAAAATATATGAAGTCCATATATTTGTTCGCTGAGGATGAGTGTGGTCAGCGCTTTCACTAGCGAATCAATTCACACCAAGTGCCAGACAAAATAGCGTTCTAATGAAAGATAAAAATGGAGGCTGTGGTGTGAAAAGGATGTGTGAGTTCCAGCTGGCAGCACTGCTGTCCTGCAGCATTAACTGAGCAAGTGTGCAGAAAGTATCAAATTCTTGTGATCAAAAACACTGGTGTCAAAGTTGCTTCTTTAGACAAAATGCAAAAATGCTTTAAGGACTCTGTGGGTCATTTATTGGGTTCCTAATTGGGCAACTGCCACAAAAATAAACTTTTAAGATACACTTAATAATACATTTCAATAATACATCAATAATACATAGTACATTTAATAATACATGCTACATTACATTTATCTTTAATAAAAAGTTATTCAAGTTTCCTAGGATGTATGGACTTGAGAATGAGCGCAATTGTTGAATGTCCAATATGTAAATTACAAATCCATATACACACAGGAACTACTCACAGAAGTTCCATTCTTGCGTAATTAATAATAATAATTAAAAAAAGCACTTCCATCAGGAATTAAATAGAAATTCTGGGTAATGCTGGACTGCTGATCTTTACGTAAGCAATAAGGTACGAGAGGCTGTGCTGTATCGTGAATAAGTCATGGCTGAAGGACGTTGTTAGGCACGACGCGAAGCAAAGAGAAGTAAACTCTTACTAAAAGCCTTCCTTCCGCCGGAAAAAATAGTCCCTGACCGTGAACAGCAACAGAAGTTACATTATCACGCCTTTAGATGGCGGCAAAGACTGTCTTTATAAGTGTGACAACTGACAAATGCTTTGACTAGCGACTGTCAGTCACGGAAAAAACCCTTAACTGTTAAAAGGACAAGATAATACATCGGACATTTAAACAGACTTTTTATTATGAACATAGGACTGACCTGAAGGAAAATGCTAAATCTGAATGCAGGTAATAAACTCGCTCACTCGATCTCTTTCTCAGAATACTCTTCTACATAATACAGTAAGCTTCAATGAACAATATAAATTGAGAACATACAGTTTACGTTGCTAAGTGTGGTTGCTAAGGGTGTTGTGTAGTGATACACAGAACCATTGGGTAAAGCGGTCATAGCCGTGTTTTATCGTGAATAAAACACAGCTATTGACCAATCAAAATCAAGGACAGGGGCTAACTGTTTTTTAAATGCCTTCAATGGAATTCTAAACACTATTTTTTGTTTCAGTGGGACAACCTTCTGGAAGAACAGGTCAGATCAGGTTGATTAGAATATATCACACATTAAGTTATAGATCAGTGCTGTCATCTGTCCACTGTCGTTAAGGTTCAATCCACAGATATTCCAGAGTACTGTGGGACATGTCCATCTTAGAATCTCTTGGAGGAATATTTGTGTGTAAATTGATGCTATGAGCATGCAGAGCATTTAGGACAGTGATTCTCAAACCTTTCCTGGAGTACCACCAGCCCTGCACATTTTGTACGTCTCCCTCATCTATCACACCTGATTCAACTCATCAACTTATTAGTAGACTGCAAGACCTGAAATGGGTGTGTCAAATATAGGGAGACATACAAAATGTGCAGGGCTGATGGTACTCCAGGACAGGTTTGAGAACCACTGATTTAGGAAAACAATCATGTGTTGAAATTTGCTGTAAACGCAAGATCTTAATTCAGCATCAGCCTTTATCACATGGAGTTTATTTATTTGAATAAGTGTATTATTTAAGAATTCACATTTAGCCTATATGACTACATCTACCAAATAAACAAACACACAGACAAAAACATAAAATCTTAATTATCAACAGCAAATTAAATATAAACTCTGCAAAAGTTGCAATAAAAAAAACAATAACAACGTAAAATACACAGAAACACAAAGCCTATAGCCAATACATACAAGGAGTTGAATAAAAGACGCTAATGTCAGTTCTATCAGTAACTCTTGAGTAATTATGATCTTGTTTAAACTTAGATATAGCCGGCATATAGCTAAAAACGCAAAATACCTTGGATGTCTGAATAAACTCGTTCATTAAAATGTGCGCAGTCTTACCTGGAATAAAACCAATGGTGGCAATCAAATGGAAAGAAGCCAAAATGACACGTGGATTCATTTTGTGGCGTGAATGAGGAATAAAAACTCTTCTGTGATCTCGTGAAGGCAGGTACAGCATTTCTCAGGCATTCCCATAGTTCAGTATCGTACTGTTACCAGGCAGGCAGCGCAAGATCCATGCGCAACTCGCGAGGCAAGAGAAGTGTCGCGTGCTAGTTAGTAGCGGTGACGAAGAGTTTAAGTACTAGATACTGAAGTGCTGATAGTCGACTCGTTTTTTGTGGTAAACTGGGACCGTTGTGGTAGTTATAGCAATACATTGCGTAGACTGGAGACAAGAGTACTGAGAGGACACTACGAAGACCACTTTTGAGTGAAAGTAGGCTACTCTACCCACATGAAAAAATACTATAGTAATTTATAGTAAATACTATAGTGTTTTTGAACCATACTATAGTAAATTGTAGTATACTGTATATATTATAGTATTTGCAACACTTTGTTAATGAATGCTACAGCATACTGTGTTAACTATAGTGAACTGATAAACTAATAAATACTGGGTTACACTTTGTTGCAGTGTAATTATACATTTAAGTACTGAGGAATATTAAGTAACTACATGTGCTTACTATAGGGTTAGGATTGGGGTTTGGTTTTAGTTTTTACTACAGTAAACTGTAATGTATTGTAGTATAATATACCCTATAGTTGTAGAAAACTTAGTACGGTATTGGATAATTTATATTACTATAGTTATATTACCACAGCAACTATAAAATTACCACAACAAATTACTTTACTATAATATGGTTTTAAAACCATATTATCTAATGTTTCTGCCATTAAAGGTAAGACATAACAAAAACTATGAAATTCTGCAATTAATTTTTCACCTAAAAGACTTGCTGATATGAATTTGTAAAAAACAAAACAAGCATATTTGGATTGCTCTTAGCCATCTGTACTCCACTCTATATAAAAATACATACACAGAAAATTTTCTTTAGAAATTAAAAGTATTTTATTTGTAGTTTTACATTACAAAAAATTAAGCACGTTCATGCACAGTAATAATCAGACATCCACAAACACGCACCCATTCAAAAAGCACAACCTTAATTATCTAAAGCATAATCTGTCATAAACCAAGTTTAATGTTTACAATGCTTTTAGAAAATAAACATTACATGAAACAAGCACATTACTAGATGCTGGAGCATTTTATATCACTAAAAGAAAAGAAAAAAACCTGAGAGGATAAAGGGTTCACATAATGCTCTAATGTAATTACATCAGCGAAACCCTATCCTAGTCAGAAGAGATGTCATGTTGACTTTGATTAAAGTTTTATAAGAATCGCCAGTCACATATTGTTGAACACTTTAGAAACCCCAAAATATACTATGAACTTTAATCAATAGCATTGAATTTATTTAGTTTTACATTAGGTAAACCTTTAACAATAAGGTTTTCCAGATCAACATGTTGAAAACCCTACAAAAATAGAGATATGCCCACACTTTTACATTTTTATTCTTGCCATATATTTTTGGTGTGAGGAGAGTAATTTTAAATAAATGTGTAATCTCCTCGAAAGAAAAAAAACAAAACAAAAACCCTCAAACTTACAGGTTGAGTAACCTTTATCATTTACACAGAAGCTTGCAACTTGTAGACTAAGGCAGTCCACGGGAACAATGAAAATACTGTACTTACAAAAGGTATACACATCATGGTTACACTAAGATTTAAAAACACTATTACTGAAAATAACAGTCAAAAGAAAACATTCCTTTTTTACGTCTTTATGAATTGTACAAGGTAGGCTCTAAACACAAACACATTATTATATTTTAGCTTTGAATGGACCAGATGATACTTCACAATATAACTTTGTAACTGAATAGACAAATGTCTGGCATTTTCCTTCAAAGTATCTTAGGCAGATTAAATCAACAGATGTATTCAAATAGATACTTTAATTATTAAAGACACTCACACAAATCATGTCTGACTACAAAACAGGATTTGAAAGAGAAAAAAAAAAAAGCTCCTACACAAACACAAAAGGGAATGCTTTATTCACAAGTATTGTGCCTAAATATGCATCGAAAGTTCAACCACGGCCTGAAACAGCCATATAATTGGAGTGCTGAAGGTAATTCCACTCAAGACTCATGTTACTTCTGCAGAACTGATCAAGAAACCTATATCTTGATATTCAGTGACTGATAACATACTCTTGCAGGTACGACTGAGTAAGGCTGCGGAGTTCCTCTAAAGCATAGTCCTCTGGCATGGGTAGACGTCCAATGTGTGGAGCAAGCTGGCAAAGAGGGATGTGTCGGGGATCTGGGGTGCCTTCACCACCCTGCTGGAGACTCAAAACCACTCGCAGGATGTTAGCCACACGTTTGGCCATCTCTATAAGGCAAATTTATATCCAAAGTTACAATTCTACAGTAATTGTATGGATTCATATTGTTAATTCATATTGGTTTTCTAGCCGGTCCCATAATCTAACAAAGAAAATGGTTGAAATTAAAGGGTTAGTTCACCCAAAAATGAAAATAATGTAATTTATTACTCACCCTCATACCGTTCCACACCCGTAAAACCTTCGTTAATCTTCGGAACACAAATTAAGATATTTTTGTTGAAATCCGATGGCCTGCATAGCCAGCAATGACATTTCCTCTCTCAAGATCCATTAATGTACTAAAAACATATTTAAATCAGTTCATGTGAGTACAGTGGTTCAATATTAATATTATAAAGCGACGAGAATATTTTTGGTAAAAAAAAAAAAAAAAAAAAAACCATGACATATAGTGATGGCCGATTTCAAAACACTGCTTCATGAAGCTTCGGAGCGTTATGAATCAGCGTGTCGAATCAGCGGTTCGGAGCGTCAAAGTCACGTGATTTCAGTAGTTTGGCGGTTTGACACGCGATCCGAATCATGATTCGACACGCTGATTCATAACGCTAAGTCGTTATTTTGTTTTTTTGGCACACCAAAAATATTCTCGTTGCTTTATAATATTAATATTAAAAGCACTGTACTCACATGAACTGATTTAAATATGTTTTTAGTACATTAATGGATCTGTCATTGCTGGCTATGCAGGCCTCACTGAGCCATCGGATTTCAACAAAAATATCTTAATTTGTGTTCCGAAGATGAACGAAGGTCTTACAGGTGTGGAACAGCATGAGGGTGAGTAATAATTGACATTATTTTCATTTTTGGGTGAACTATCCCTTTAACTTTAACTTTTCAGCAACATTATTAGAGTATAAATGACAAAACACAGGAAAAGAATTTCAGACCTGATTGGGCAAGTCGGTCTTTAGCTTTGGAGCAGGGGAGGAGCTCTATTCTCCCACAGAGAGACGTCACCTCTGTATGCAGTCGCTCCAGCTCATAACCTGGGCTTTCCGTCTATAGACGGAAGTAGAAGACTATCACATTAGTGGTTTCTTAAATTTTTATTCTAGTAGAGCTACATACTTTCCTGAAGCAGCAGGTTACCTGTTGGATGTCCTGCAAAGTCTGGATGACATGGATGTAATCAAGGTAGACCCGTCCAGATGTGTCCCAGCTCTGAATCTGAACACTGCGCTCTGGCACTGCCAACCCCTCCAGGAATTCCAGTAGGTACTTATGATTATCGTTAATTATGCAGTCTGAAGGGAAAAAAAGACAAGATGATAACATTAGGCTGGTTTTCATGACAGGCATATAGAACTTTTACAGAAAGTTCTATACAGAAAATAAGTTAACTGAAATACACTGGCCATAAATTCCAAAAAGTTTATAGTCTAATTTTCGTTACCTGGGGGACCAAATTTACATCCAAATGGCATTTAAATTTAAACAAGCCAAACCAAATATTAGCTAAAAACTGCTTAAATAATTTTCAGACCACCAGTTTCAGACTTGCTCAAATTATGGGTAAATAGGTCATTTCTTTATTTTACTTTAAGTCTGTATTGCAAAAGATTGAGTTGATAAAAAGGTTTACAGTGCATTTTCACAGTTTTTTTTGTCTCTTCAGTGTGCGACATGGCAAAAAATAAACGTGGCAAATCTACTTTTGAGATGGTCACACTAGACTTTGAACATGCAATTTTTTTCAGACACTGCAACAGTCATGATATGCAGCATCTTTTTTAAAAACAAATTCAACAAATCTAATATGTAAAAATATACAACCTACTCCACTTTCCTGCAACAAGCTTTGAAACCTGCAGCTTCGAAGTTTCTGGGCTCACGTCATGACGTACTAATCTTGTATTGGTCACACTTCTTCACGTAATGGGAATTCGTAGGTGAGTTCACCAAACTCGAATTTTGAAATGTAGCGAAATGCCAAATTTTTTCGCGTGAGTCTGTGTACATGAACAGAAGTCAAAAGGACGAAAAGTGTACTGCGACCGCCCCTTTACAGTGCTACTTACGTGTACAGTCAATGTGAATACTTGTGGAAATGGCAGCAAAAATTAACATGCGCTGTTTATGTTGCTGCACACATGAAACGCATTTGAGACATAAAAAGTATGTTTGTGTGTGTTTTTGGCTTATTCAAACCTGAGGCCAGGTGCTGGATGACCAGCCGATGACAGTGATTCCAGTGGCCAGCCTTGTAAAGGTGCAAGGCTTCACAATGTTTATCTCCCTCTCTGCAGGCACGGATGGCCTTGGCTTGATGGATCCACTGGATGGGGATCAGCAACTTTTCCGTAAGAAATTGCTCCTTCTCCATTGACTCTTCTGTCTCCTCAAGGGGGCAGTGCAAGTTGAGCATCTCCCGCACTGCACTCTCTCTACGTCTGTACAGTTACATAAAATAGGAATCATCTCATGTATGGTCACTCAACTCATCCTGTATAAAACCCATCACAAACTAAATGAGTACTCAGAACAGAGCAGTCATTTACCCAGAGTCAGGTATGTGCAGCAGCACAAAGATAGCCATCTCCCATAATCCTGCGCTCTCCAGCTGGGCAGCGTAGCTGGTGTGCAGCAAGCCCTGGCAAGAGGTGGACAGGTGATTGTAGTTAAGAGCCTGCAACACGTTCCACAGGTGCCAGCACAGCCGGTAGTCCAGATGATCAGCAGTTACTGTGCTGGGATCAAGTAGCTGTTGTAGGCTGTAGTGCCTAAAGAGGGGGGAAATAGTATAAGAGCAAAATCAGCCTGCATACATAGACAGCCTATGGACATCATCTTCAAAGGAAAATCCAGGAATCAATGAGGACGTGATTACAAACCTGTCACTGTAAAGTTTAAGTAGGTGGAAGCAGATGTCATAGAGTGACTTTTTGGATTCTGTCTCGTCCATCTCTTCATCCAAACCCAACAATTCGAGTTCATCTACATAGGGAGGTAAAGGAGGGCAAGCATACCTTTTCATTTCCTCTGAACCCTGAAACACATACAAATACAGTTAATACAGCATTTTAAAATATATAATTTATTCACAGTCTTGAAGGGTTAGTTCACCCAAAAAAAAAAAAAAAAAAAGCGCCATAATTTACTCATCCTCATGTAATTTCAAACCAATAAGACTTTCGTTCGTCTTTGAAACACAAACGAAGATATTTTAAATAAAATTAGAGATTTCTGTCCCGCCACTGACAGCCTATGCAGCTACCACTTTGATGCTTCAAAAAGTTAAAGAAGAGATAGTAAAACTAATCCATACAAATCAAGTGGTTGAGTCCAAATTTTCTGAAAGGACACAATCACTTTATATGATGAACAGATTGAATTTAGGATTTTATTCACATATATACACACACACACACACACACACACACACACACACACCCCAAGCTAACATTCTTCCGTTTACCATATCTGAAGTGTGTGTTGATGAATGTTTATATGTGAATAAAAGCCTAAATTAAACCTATTCATTATATAAAGCGATTGTGTCTTTTCAGAAAATTTGGACTAAACCGCTCAATTCATATGGATTACTTTTACAATCTCTTTATGAACTTTTTAAAGCGTCAAAGTGGTAGTTGCGTAGACTGTCAATGGATGGACAGAAATCACTCAGATTTCATTAAATTATCTTCATTTGTGTTTTAAAGAACAAGTTTTATGGGTTTGGAATTACATGAGGGTGAGTAAATGACAATTTTCATTTTTGGGTGAACTAGGCCTATCCCTTTAACTTCATTACACAGTTGATCAAGAATCAGTGGCATCTCTTAACAGGAAAGAGCTAAAACATTGTCTTTAAACAAGCTATGGTCTTGTTGTGACAAGTTGCCATTTAAAGTAATTCTATTGGAAATAAAACAACTTCTTCGAAAACACTTATTTTAAAGTTTCTATTAAAGAGTTCTGGGGAAAAAAAAAAAAAAAATTCTATCAGTTTCCACAAAAGTATTTAGCAGCACAGCTGATTTAAACATTAGCTGTTTCCATCCACAATTTTTTCTTTGAAATTTGGGATAAAAAAAAAAAAATTAAAAAAAAAAAAAAAAACAACGTGTGCATGATTGCGTTCCCAAACACCAGGCTTTCCGCCTCCTAACACAGATAACATGACAGCGCTCTGAGGCACAAGTCATTTATGATGTACGAAAAGAGCCTTATTAGAGCATTATTAACAAAGGTTTTATCATGCAATTCACTTTTCCAATTTTGTGAACAAGTTAAATTTGCAGCTTTGGATGGAAACATAGCCAATGATAAGAATACGTTTCTTGAGCACCAAATCAGCATATTAAGATTCAGCTTTGACATCACAGGAATAAATTACATTAAAGTGCCCCTATTATGGATTTTTGAAAATTACCTTTCATGTAGTGTGTAACATAGCTCTAAGTGAATGAAAACATCCTGCAAAGTTTTAAATCTGAAAGTGCACCGTATATAAAAGTTATTGTCTCTCAAAAGAAAGAGTAAACTCGGAATCAATTAAACGAGTCGTTTGTAAAACAAATCCCAAGCCGCTTCGTTGTGACGTTACAACGAAACATTAACATATTGTCCGCCCACTTATTGCACACGCAGACGCCTGTCATTCAGTTACAGCAATTATAGCAATGGGCGTGCGGTGTGCGCAGTAGACCAAAAAGGATTGGGCCATCTGACCAATCAGAGCAGTGTAAGCTCACGGAAAGGAGGGGTTTAGAGAGACTGATTCTTTGAACTGCTTCAAACGAATTGTTAACGAGGTGAAATTAATTGAGGTGAAATTAAATGTATATTATGAGAGTGTTTAAGTGTTTTTTGACCTTGCATGCATGTAAACCTGTTGTAGGAGACTCCCAAAACAATATTAGGAATCTTTAAAAAGGCATAATAGGGGCACTTTAATATACATTTAAATATAAACCAGCTTTTTAAAATGGTTATAACATTTTATAATATTACTGTATTTGTGATCAAATAAATGCAGCCTTGTTAAGCATAAGAGAATCCTGCTGAAAAAAAATCCTGTCGACCACAAACTTTTGAAAGGTAGTGTAATTATGAAATGGTATACTTGTGTCAAAGATAAACTAAAATAGCTTCTAAAAATTTAGTGAGATGTGAGGTACCTGAAATGCAGATTCATATTTGGCAAGAGCATCAGCTACAGATGCAGTGGGAGGCAGCATGTACCAGAGATGAACAGCAACACACCGCTTCCAGTCAAGCTCGGAGCACACGTTTATACAGTAGTCTGTTGACTGCCACACCTTCATTAAAAAAAAATAAAATAAAATTACAAATTAGCAATATTTACTTTTCCTGCACTATATATTGAGATATGAAGAAATACAGGAATGTTTACCAAATGACTTTATTTGGTACTTCTGATTCATTAGCTGCTTTACGTAAATAACTAGAAGAATAAAGTGCTGTAAATGGTAGAACTATTTGTGCTATAAATCAGTGTGTTTATAATTACGTCAATACACTCACTGGCCACTTTATTAGGTTCACCTGTTTAACTACCCGTTAACGCAAATATCTAATAAGCCAATCACTTGGTAACTCACTGCATTTAAGGCATGTAGACATGGTCAAGACGATCTGCTGAAGTTCAAACTGAGCATCAGAATGGGGAAGAAAGGTGATTTAAGTGACTTTGAACATGGCATGATTGTTGGTGCCAGATGGGCTGGACTGAGCATTTCAGAAACTGCTGATCTACTGGGATTTTCACACACAACCATCTCTAGGATTTACAGAGAATGGTCAAAAAAAAAAAAAAAAGAAAAAAGAAAAGAAAATATCCAGTGAATGGCAATTCTGACAAATGGGCTACATCAGCAGAAGACCATACCGGTGCCACTCCTGTCAGCTAAGAACAGGAAACGGAGGCTACAATTCACACGGGTTTACCAAAATTGGACAAAATAAGATTGGAAAAAATGTTGCTTGGTCTGATAATTATCAATTTCTGCTGCAACATTCAGATGGAAAGGTCAGAATTTGGCATAAACAACATGAAAGCATGGATCCATCCTGCTCTTGTATCAACGATTCAGGCTGGTGGTGTAATAGTGTGGGGGATATTTTCTCTCAGGGGATATATTCCCTCAGTTCCAATTTAAGCATTGTTTAAACAACACAGCCTACCTAAATATTGTTGCTGACCATGTCAATCCCTTTATGACCACAGTGTATCCATCTTCTGATGGCTACTTCCAGCAGGATAACATGCCATGTCACAAAGCTCAAATCATCTCAAACTATCTCAAACTGGTTTCATGAACATGACAATAAGTTAACTTTATTAAATTGAGATCTGGTAATTGTGGAGCCCATTTGAGTAGAGATCATTTGGGATGCGGTGGAACGGGAGATTCACATCATGGATGAGCAGCCAACAAATATGCAGCAACTGCGTGATGCTACCATGTCAATATAGACCAAAATCCCTGAGGAATGTTTCCAGCACCTATGACACAAAAAATTAAGGCAGTTCTGAAGACAAAAAGGGCGTCCAAGGTGTACCTAATAAAGTGGCCAGTGAGTGTACATTAAAATAATATCGTAAAAAAAAACTAACTAAATTTAACAAAGCAGATGACACAAGAAGCCTCACACATTGAATTTACAAATGGTCGAGACTGCTTTTATTTTATTTACGTACTGGTTTGCCTGCAAGCAAAGCAAAGATTCGCAGCCTCTCCTCCTCTATGAAGGAGTCTGTCTGCATCCTGTTCCAGTCACTGAGCTGCAGAGCCAATAGATCTCTACAAAACTGAGAGCCCACAGCCTGAGACAACATCAGTGAAAGGCGATGGTCCCCTATACACACACACACACACACACACACACAGCCTTTATTAGAACCACTAATGCTGCTTGTACAGCATGCAACTTGACAGCATCCAGAAAAAATATTGTGCACACTCACCACTCTTCTGGGACAGTTTGCAGGCCTTGCTTAAGCAGTGACCGGTAAGGTAACTGAATACAGCCTCAGCATGGTTGCGCTGAAGGGCCCGGCCCACCTCCTCCTCAATGCACTCAGCCGAGCTCTCAGAGAGCCAGTGTGAGAAGCTCCTCCGCCTCTCAAGCTGCTGCTGGTAGTCTGAGTATTGCTCAGTCTCCACATCTCGGTCACCCAGACGACCCCACAGAGCAGCACACAAAGTCCAAACTTGCCGCCAATGGGCCAGGCCAACTAATGTGGAAGATCAAATTGATTTAATATGCAATATGCATTTTTTTTTATTATTTTAATCATAAAGTTATTTAATATCCAATAAGAAATTTATACAAACATACTACTGTTCAAAAGGCTTTTTGAAGATTTCCTATGCTTAAAGGTGCATTTATTTGATCAAAAACCTCAGTAAAAACTGTAATACAGTGAATATGTATCTTAATTTATTCCTGAGATGGGAAAGCTAAACTTTTTCCAGCAGCAATTATTCCAGTCTTCAGTGTCACATGATCTTTCACAAATCAATTTGCTCAAGAAACATTTCTTATTATCATCAATGTTGAAAACAGTTGCGCTGCTTAATATTTGTGGAAACCAATTTTTTTTTCCTTCAGAATCCTTTAATGAATAGAAAATTCAAAAGAACAGGATTTATATGAAATGGAAATCTTTCAATTAATCAATTAAATTGATTAAAACCTCACTAAGCCCAAATTTTTTATTTAGATTCATAAAACCTTAGTAAAAACTTCATACCATCCCCTCCTGTATCTTTGTTGACCTCCACAATCCATTCTGCATAACCATGCAGAGCATCCACTCCTCTCTCTGGCTGAATAAAAGGACAGGGGTCCTCTGTGTTGATTGTGCTGTGCTTTAGACTGATCTCCAGTGGCCTGTGGTAAAGAGCAAGGCTCTCAGCTGACTGCTTGGGCTCCAGGCCGACCACCTGCTCCATATGCACTTTAAACAGACTTTCAGTGATCCTGGGGTGATGCAACAATGGAAAAATTACTTTGAGAAAAGTTCTATCGCACTTTAGATAAATTTTATTTGCGCTGACAAGCTATGAAGAAGCTAAACTTACGGTTTGCTCTTGGTTGGTTTGGGTAAGAAACCAAAACCCATGCTCTCTGCTGCCTGTTCCTTCATTGTTTCTGTGACACTAACTTGATCTCCACAGTGCACCAGTGTCCAGTTGGGACCCCAGCCCACTCTGAAAGACCGCCCTCTGAACAGAGCCGCGTCCATCAGTAAACGGCCTTTCCCTAAAGTTACAGAGCTCTCCAGAGGTACTGGCCCACCTAGCCTACGGGCCCCAATGGTCCGAAGCGTAGGTTCTGGAGGAGGGGCCGGCAACAGGAAGGATGGACCCAATGATGGCCATGGGGCTTCAGATGCTAGTGACTTGCTAATCTTCTGAGGTATTCCACCAAAAGGAGCCTCTGGGAACTGGGAAAAAAGCCCTCCACCTGAGGTGAACTTTGTTTGTAACAGGGCTCCAACTGTAATAGAAAAGCCATAATATCAGACGTTTAAAGAAGTGTACTTCCTACAAGTACCCTACATATCAAACTTTTTTTTTTTTTTTTTGGAAAGAAGTTTCTTATGCACACCAATGCTGCATTTGTTTGATTAAAATACAGTAAAAACTAATATAGTGAAATATTATCATGATTTCTACAAAAAAATATTAAATAGGAACTGTGTTCAACATTGATAAGAACCATTAATAATAATTGAGAACCAATAATATTTGATAAGAGTGCACCAAATCAGCATATTAGAATAATTTCTGAAGGATCATTTGAACCTGAAGACGTAATGGCTGCTAAAAATTCAGCTTTTCCCGGCACAATTATAAATTAAATTTTAAAATATATTAATAGAAAACAGTTCATTTAAAATTGTAATATTTCACAACATTACTGTTTTTACTGCATTTTAATCAAATGCAGCATTAGTGAGCATAAGTGATTTCATTTAAAAACATTAAAAAACTATTAATTATTCCAAAACCTTTGACCAGTAGTGTATGTAAACTGCATTTAATGAATTAGAGTGGCATACTTGATAGCCGACCAGCTCCAGAAAGCAAAACTTTGGGGGAAGCCACATCTTGTATGAGCTTTGAAGAAACATGCTCTTGAAACAAGTCACATTCATCATCCTCTGCAAAGAGAGATGCCTTCATAATCTGTGTGGAACACAAATCAATGTTACTAAAATGACAGAATGCGACATATTTGCAATCAATGACTCAACTACACATACGCTACCTGTAAGGTATGAGGGTTGATGCCCATTGAGGAAGCAATCTGGCTGGATGCGGACATGGGCTCATGCTCGGCAGGAGTCTCAGATCTCAGCTTGTGCTCCTCCAAAGAAGTTCTCTCTCCATCCTCCTCTCCCAAAACACTGTCTGCTGGGTGCTCTTGAGTAATGTCAGCCATGTCACTGTCCAACTCCGACACACGGCTGAGCAGCTCAAGTACTGCAGTACTCTACACATATGCACACAAAGAGTTCAAGTCAAGTCTTTGTTCTTGATCCGAGTTCAGAGTACAGTTCTGAAACATCTTTAAACTGATGCCGACACCCCGTAAACTTTACATCAATTTTTACCAAATAATTTGGCAGGCAGAGGATGTAGTTGCTGCCTAAATCAAATGCTATGAAAGCATTATGTACCCATTAAATGTCCTGACACAAACATTTTATCTTCATTGTACTTTTATTTGTCAATGAAATACATGACAAAATCAAAACAAATTCACACACTTTCTTTCATACATTTTCTCAACTGCTATACTTCAAAATAAAACATTCTGAAAGCTCACAAGCTCATCTGTAGAAAATCTCAGATCAGACACACTTTTAATCATTGCATGTAATGTTACTCAAATCACCTGTTAAAAATAAATCTCAAATATATCTGGTCAAGCAAATTCTTTGCTCGGGTATTACAAATATCATAACATACAAATATACTTTATATTATGGCAAAGATAAAAGAAACCAAGTATAATTAAATACACTAATAATAATAATAATAATAATAGGCTGCATCATATTCCACTCAAAACAATCAGAATCACCCTTTTTGATTTTTAAAAGTAAAACTTTCATTTAAGCATGTAACAATTTTTCACTGAAAATGACAGATCTAGTCTTTACACTCAAAGCACCTGCTAAATGCAGCTGCTAAGGAAAAGAGTCAGCTTTACCAACTATAAATATTAGATAAAAGGCAACTCCCTTTGTTATATGAACTTGCTTTGTAAACTTATAATATTTAAAATGTGTGCACAGCATTTCAATATCCTCAGATGTCTTTGCATCACATCTGAAAAGCATTTGAACCACTAAAACTGTTTGCTCTCTCCCCGCTGCTAGTGTAGGTCTGGACTGTGGGGGGCACAGCAGGTATGAGTGAACTTGAGTGGCCCCCGGAGACCAATGTGTGTCAGACTCAGTGCGTTCCTCAGTCTACCTGAGCCTGTGGCGCCATCTGCTGCTGGGTCAGTGGAAGCTGTGGGATCCCAGGAGGAACCCCTGTCTTCAGCTTCTTCAGGTCCAGCTTGGCCGGGGGGACTTCCTCTTCTTCATCAGAATCCTGCAGGCCATACTTTGAGAAGTGGGCCACCTGTAGAGGAGATTTCAGTTACATTCTCAATTTATTATACATAACAGATAACTGTAATACAGGACCGGTCAGAAAATAAAATGATGCGAAGTGGAGCACTTTGTGTAGGTGCTCATACCTCAAAGACCCAGGAGCCAGTTTCGGGTCGGTACTCCAAGAAGCGGGCGCCTTGTTTGCGCGAGGCTGCCTCGAGACGGCCCTCGTAGTTCATCTCAGTCAGCCTCTCTAGACTCTTGATCTGACAGCACGTTGTCTTGTCATTGGGCCACACACCATCTAGAGTCACTTCAGCACGTCTGCGTGATACAGGAAACATAGTTATGTTGAACTAATAGGGAAAAGCGCTGTTTCAGCAGCAGAGACTTAAGTGATTAAGAATGCGAAACCGATCCATGCAGATTCAGGTCTTGATGCTCATTTTTTTCCCCAAGGAGCACATGAAACATTTTCATCACCCTCCAAAATTTATCAAATAATGTCTTTTTTCTTTTAATAAACAGGATACTAAAAGACATTTACATTCAAAAATGTTTTTTTTAGTTGAATACCAAAAGTACACTAGGCTTTTAATTATTGCTGCTTCAAATTGTATTTAATAATTATGTAATTATTTATAGGCCTGCATATGAAAATCTATTGGCATAAATGCAGTTTTCATTGAAAAACTGCATTTCATCGCAACAGCGACATGTTTTTACTTTGAAACACGCAGCGCTGATATTTATTTAATAAAATCATAGCCTTTTGAAGTTTAATAAATTACAATTAGGCTGTATTCATGATTCCTGTTTCTCCATTCCCAAATTTAAGACCACTTAATAATTAAGAAGTTTTTTCTGCCATTTAAGACTTGACATTAAATTTCATAAAACAAATTTGATTTAAACAATATTAAACATTTTTTAACAGAATTTTTACCTTTTTAAATCCCACAGGGACTTTTAAGTTACACACATTTAAGTTACACTGCACTTAAAATATGACTTAAAGGGTTAGTTCACCCAAAAATGAAAATTCTGTCATTTATTACTCATGCTCATGGCGTTCCAGACCCGTAAGACCTTCGTTAATCTTCAGAACGCAAATTGAGATATTTTTGTTTAAATCCGATGGCTCCAAGAGGCCTACATAGGGAGCACTGACATTTCCTCATGCGAGTACAGTGGTTCAATATTAATATTATAAAGCGACGAGAATATTTTTGGTGTGCCAAAAAAAACAAAACGAATTATTTAGTGATGGCCGATTTCAAAACACTGCTTCAGGAAGCTTCGGAGCATAATGAATCAGCGTGTCGAATCTGCAGTTCGGAGCGCCAAAGTCACGTGATTTCAGCAGTTTGGCGGATTGACACGCGATCCGAATCATGATTCGACACGCTGATTCATTACGCTCCGAATCTTCCTGAAGCAGTGTTTTGAAATCGGCCATCACTAAATAAGTCGTTATTTTGTTTTTTTTGGCGCACCAAAAATATTCTCGTCGCTTTATAATATTAATATTGAACCACTGTACTCACATGAATTGATTTAAATATGTTTTTAGTACATTAATGGATCTTGAGAGAGGAAATGTCATTGCTCTCTATGTAGGCCTCACGGAGCCATCGGATTTAAACAAAAATATCTTAATTTGTGTTCCGAAGATCAACGAAGGTCTTACGGGTGTAAAACGGCACAAGGGTGAGTAATTAATGACAGAATTTTCATTTTTGGGTGAACCCTTTAAGAAAATAATAAATGATCACATGACTGATTTATTATTATTACTATTATTATTTAAATCTGATTTGATATTGTAATTTGTGACATTGTGATAGAACTTCTGGATTGTAATGGAGTGCTGTAACTATGTAACAACATCCTGCCCAGGGACTACAGATGCAAATTAGCTGTTTAGCTAACTTTGGCACAGCATGTGTGTTGTGCATGGTCCCTGTTAAATAAAATAAATAAACTAAACTAAACTCATGCAGCATGCTCCAAAATACAGTTTGAACATTCTCTTAAGTCACAAATAAGTGAAACAATTGCAATGTTGAGTCCTAAGATTACCTGTTTAGTCCCTCTCCAACAGGAGGCTTGTCTTTGTCATCAGGGTACACAATTATCTCCTTACGCCTGAAGTGCACAATCTCATCCAGGTTCATGTTGGTAAGATTCACCTCACCAGAGAAGAAAACTGACCCATAGCCTGCAAAAAAAACAAAACAAAACACATTATGTTACGCTCCACTGGTGGGTTACTTAGAATATCATTCGTTCTTTTGCATGGTGATGCTTCATGCGATAGTTTTACCTTTCCTGCCAACAGTGAAGTTCTCCACAATACACTCCCCATTTTCATTCAACATCTTTCCCAGCTCTTCCATGGATGGGATGGTGTAGTAGCCTACACGGCCAAGAACTATACCTGAAAGAGGTCAGAATAAGATAGCTTAGAATAAGATTTCTAGACCATCAAGCACAGTGTATGTTTTAAGGAAGGTCAACAGAGACAAGCGTACCAGCTGGGTGAGGAGGTTTCTGAGCCTCCAGCTCCTCATCTCTTTCCTCCTGAATGGAATCCTCAGCCAGAGAAATGTCCTCACTGCTGGCCTCAAAGCCATTGCGATGACTGCCAGTTCCCCGCATGTTGAACTCCGAGATGGTATCCTGTAGCAAGGGGCTTGGCTGGGCGTGTGGAATGGGTTTGGTGATCGGGTTGGTGTAGAACTTGGAGACCTCTAGGTCATCCTCCCCACTTCTCTCCACACTAACTTCTCTGGTCTCTCCTTCATCCATACTCAGACTGAAGTGTGACAGGAAAACAATTTTAAATTTGTGGTTGCATTTTTACTGACTGGAAAATATTACTTCACATTAAAAGGAACACTCCACTTTTTTTGAAAATAGGCTCATTTTCCAACTCCCCTAGAGTTAAATAGTTGAGTTTTACCGTAATAATCAAGGAACTTTGCTGTCGTACCATGGGTGCAGCAGGCGCAATGATATTGCGCAGTGTCTCTCACAAATGTCTCCATGGTTGCAAGGCACGCTCCCTGTGCAAGTAGGGGTCACAGGCGCTGCGTAATATCATTGCGCCTGCTGCACCCATGGTATGTCAGCAAATTTCCTTGATTATTACGCTGGAATGAGAGTATAGTTCCTAGCCATATCGGCCTAGAAAATCACAACTTTTCATTTTCCGTCTTAGTACACAATGTAACTACAGAAGAGTCAAGTTTTAAATAGGAAAAATATCAAAACTCTTTGGTCATTTTTGAGCGAGATGCTAACGGTCTAATCAGATTCAATGAACTATGCTAAAAGTGGTACCGCCAGACCCGGAGATTGGCTGAATGGATTCGAAAACGGTAAAACTCAGCTGTTTAACTCTAGGCGAGTTGGAAAATGAGCCTATTTTCAAAAAAAGTGGAGTGTTCCTTTAACGGTTAAGAACTAGTTTCAACTTACCTGAGCCCATTCTGTGGGTACTCTGAAGGGGAGGCCAAGTCATCAACCTCTCTGTTCCCAGAGTTATTATACAGACTGCTGTTATTCAGATTCTTCAACACAAGCTTCTTTATGCTCTTCCTAAAACAAAGAATGCATGCAGACAGGAACACAGTTAGTGCACTACATGTGCAATAAGTGTAGCTAGTTATGACGTCAAGCTCTTACCTAGGCATGAAAGCTCCATTGTTAAGAGAAGGTTCATCATCATCAAGTCCATCGAAGAGCTGAGATTTGGATGAGCCAGAGGAGGAGAGCGCTTTGGGACGCACACGGGTGGCAGGACGAGGGGTAAGTTTGTATTGAGTAGGGGTAGTCAGGGCTTTCTGGGCAGCTGGATTTGTGGGCTTGAGACGCTAATGAGAGAGAAGATATGTTAGCAGTGCATTTCTTGTTTTATTTAGGTTTTTGTTTTTTTTTGTTTTTCCATTTAGTAATAAGAAATGATTCTTTTATTTTATAGGCATATTGATATATATTCACAAATTTTGGCCAAATTGTGCAGCCCTACAAACAAGAACATGTAAAATGATTTTTTTTTTTTCCCCCTTTATAATCATTAAAATAATTTTTAATCTTAAAAATCACAAATCGCAATTAGATGTTTTCACCAAATTGTGCAGCCCCAACATCATGTGAGGACCATCTAAACTGTAAAAATCAAACCTCTTCCTTCTTTTTGGGGTCCGACAGTGGGTTTCTAAAGAGGGGTGAGTCTCCAAATGGAGAGTAGGCCAATGCGTTAATCTGCTGCTGGAGGACGGCCTGCTGAGCGGCTGCTGCACTGGGGTCAGTCAGAGCTGTGAACAAAACACGGTATACTAGTTATTTATTTTACAAAACCTGAAAGGAATCTACCTCACATTACTCAACATGATCTAAACCAGTTCTGGGAATAAAATCATTTATGAAGCATTTGCACTGACCCACAGGTTGTTGAGGAGCACCAAAATTCAGAGTGTTGGCTCCGGTGTTGAAGCCTCCAGTCCCGAAGGTGCCCACTGACCCCAGAGTGGAGCCCAGCTTGTTCTGGTTGTTTCCAAACAATGACGTCTGGCCAGTTCCTACAGCTAAAAAAAATAAAGATAAATACTTAGAAGGCATGTTTTAATTCACAGTAACAAATGACCAAAAAAAATAGCACCCTAAAACGTACCTCCTCCGAAGCCAGTTCCCAATCCTGTTCCCAGTCCTGTCGTAGCAGTTTTGTTCCCAAAAAGACCCCCACCTGTACCAGTTGCACCGAAACCTTCAAAAAATTAAAAACATCAGCATTAAATATCTAGATCAAATCTAGGTGTGCAGTGGTGAAATGATGCCCTATCACTTTCACAACCAAAATTTGATTGCAGCAAATACTGATCAGTATTAAGACTCACCAAAGGTTGAGGTGTTCGTGTTAGTCCCTAGAGTGAGTGTAGGCTTATTTGCAAACAGACCAGTGCCTGTGCCAAAGGAGGGTGCGCTAGTGGTGGTGGTGCCAAATCCAGCAGGTTTATTACCAAAAAGATTCTGTGAAATAAAGACAAAAGTTAATCATTCTGAGAAAAAAAAAAAAAAGAAAAAAAAAAGCAATAACTGTAACTTATATTTGAACATGGTGAAAAATGACTTTTGGAAAAAAAAAATAGAGTAAATACAAAAAAGAGCTAACTGTAGCCTCTTCTAAAATCACCTGTGTACCCACATTCCCAAAGCCGGTGTTAGTTGGACCGAAAATTCCTGTGCCAAAGCCTGTGGCGGTACTTGTGTTAGTGTTTCCAAAAAGTCCTCCAGCCTGAGAGGCAGCCGTGTTGCCAAACAGCCCCTGCTTAGAAATGAAATTACTGAATTAAACACTAGAATTAACCTGATTTTACATTAAGAAGATCAGTTTAATAAATCAGTGCAGACATTTAGTACACCTGCTGGAACTCACCATGCTGCTGGTATTGGGCTGGCCCATGGTATTGGTGTTGCCGAAGGAGAAAGTGTTGTTTTGGGTGGTAGTGGCTGAGCCGAATGGTTTGAAAAGACTGGAAGCTTGCTGCTGCGGCTGGCCAAACAAACTTCCTGTGGTTGTCCCAAATGCCCCAGTGCCTGTAATGCAAACAGTTAACACATATATTCAAGACACACACACAAAAAAAAAAAAAAAAAACAATTCTTAAGGTACAACCACTTACTCGTGCCAAATGAGGTCTTGGTCTGGCCGAAGTTGAAGCCAGTGTTTGGAGCTGATGAGCCAAAGAGTCCAGTACCAGTACTGGGAGTAGCTGCGGCTGTCGGTCCAAAGAGACCCCCTGTGCCAGCTGCCATGGGATTGGAAGGACCCTTCCTTCCAGCCTGGTAATCCTCAAACCTCAATTCCTTAGATGAAGGAAAGCAAGCTATAGATATTTTATCATGGTTCCAAATCCTCAAAACTCTAGACAACAGGCATGTTACACATTTTTGTTCATTGCAGACAATTTCTTATCAAAACACCTTACAAACAGTGCACTGTGATTGTGACAATTTCTTTAGTAGATCACCATGTACTTATACAACTATCATAAAGTGAGAATCCATCTTACCTCTAAGGATTTGTTCTCATATTCCTTCATTGCAGTGATGCACTGGTGTTTGGTGTTAATGCTGGTTGTCACACCACCTTTTACCATTGTGTCACTACCAGTTGGTGGCTGTTAAAAACAAACAAAAAATTTTGGTTAAATATCTTGTATGAAAAACAGGTAGCTCAATAAAGAGCATCCATGAAGAAAACAAAAAATATGTAAGTGTAATCATGTCTAAACCAACATTGAATTTGATTGTTGTGCCAGGGGGTGCAGCAGTGAAACTTGATGCCCCAAACAAAGAGCCTGACGTTCCTCCAAAAGGGTTGGATGTCGTGTTGGTTGTCCCAAACAATCCACCGCTACTAGTGCTGGTACCAAAAGCTGCAAAGCAATTAAAAATTTTTTTTATATATATTTAGGTCCATTGATTCAGAGCTATTCTTTTAATCCAAGACACGTCTACAACAAATCAAAACATTTTTCTATGCAGACTTTCTGCAGGAAACTTACTGCCAAAAGTGGCTGGTTTGTTGGCACCAAAGGCATTGCTCTGCTGGGAAAACAGTCCTCCACCTCCGGTGTTGGTGCTTCCAAAAAGGCTGTTTGATGTGCCACTAGTGGCACCAAACCCAAACCCAGTACTGGTGGAGGAGGTGACAGGCTGACTGAAAGTGCTCGAGCCAAAGAGACCACCTGAGGACAAACACAAATAATTCAAGACAAATGACACTATTGACCAAATACAATCTTCTTATGGGACCGCTCATCTTATGTGGTAGCACATCAGTGATTCTCATTAAGTCTTCCCTTCCAGACCATCCCAAATCAGTAATTCTCATACAAGTCTTCACAGCAAGTCACCACTTGACTCACAGCAAACTCACTTCTAAGATGACTCACTCAACAGCAAACACTTGTTTTGTTTTGTTTCATTACAGCTCAAATCACCACTCATCTATGTAATCACGCTCTATTTGGCAAAAGACTAACATTCAACGTAAATTATTCTTGTCTTCTCAACCTGCAGTGCTCAAATCAGTGAGAACAGGTCTTGTAACATGGCAATGAGTTCATGCAGGTTGGCTATGCATCCACACCGAATAAATGAACGCATAAATCTCAGATAAGTCTCAAATACAAGCAAGTACCCAATCAATAAAAAGTTATTTATATTTCAAAATCACTCAACTTAATTAAATCCTGAAGAGATTCATTCTTTGAGTAATTAAAAAATGGTTGAGAGATTCTGCACACATCTACAGCTACAGAAAACAGCATTACCAGGCTTGTTCTGGGTGGTCCCGAAAAGTCCTCCTGTGTTGTTTGTCGCACCAAACGCTGAAGATCCAAAGCCACCTGTTGCTCCAAAGCCAGTATCTGATGACATAGGAAGCACAAAATTCTTACTTTGTCTCTGTATAGTATTAATTCTTGGTTCTCTCATTATTCTACACATAAAGTACTTCAGCACACATATTAACTTACTTTGTTGCCCAAATGTTGATGAAGTCCCAAATGCTCCTGTCCCTCCCCCAAAGGGAGCACCAAAAGACTTGTTGAACATCTTGCACTGCTATAGAGCCTGCATATGTCTACACAAAAGAGAAGTGCTTTCAGTTCTAGAATAGCAAAATACACTTCAGCTGTTTTACTTACCATCAACCTATTCAAAATAACTGAATGTTTGTGTGTCCCAACATTGTTTTGTTCACTACCATGCTGAGTGTTGCAATAACCTTAGACTTTATTTCAGTCATCGTAATATTGGCAACAAAGTCATAGGAAATCAGTTTTTTCTATAAATATCTCTGACTGGTGTGGTGTACCTTGTTAACTGCTGGGAACGATTGCCTCTGGTCTTATAGGAAGACAGGCACTTTTTGTATTGCCTTACAAAAAAGTGTCACAGTACTACTGAATTAAGCTCAGCCTCATTTCATTTTTTTTTTTTTTTTTTTTTTTAGAAATCATGTTACACTTAACATGTATGCATCAATTATGATACATCTAGTTTAAGAATGTTCATTGTATTGCATTGACTTGTATGTTTTGCCCCCACAACTACAGAATTTCATATTTTTGGCCATTCAAATATCAGCATATTTTTGCACAGTTAAAATTAAACCAAAATAAAATTTAGGTGTTTTTATTATTATTATTATTATTATTACTACATGAGTGTGAACTCCATATTCTCACTATATAAGCAAGTAAGTCTGAATGATGTATCAAATGATACACAAAACCTAAAACAAATATGCAAACGTTACACTTTTTAATATAAAAATAGATTTTAAAAGAATTAGATTTACATAATATTACTTTTCATTTTCCCAACTTATTCTTTATATTTACCATCTTATCTTAATATTGAGAAAAAAAAAAAAAAAAGCAGCATATGCATTTATATATTTATTACAATTACACAACCACAAAGACTAACTGGACATGAATGCTGCCTTTGCATAGTGCAATCATACAAAAAAAAAAAAAAAAAAAAAAAAGAGCATTTACAAGAAATCTTACCGCACCAGAAAATAGATTAATAATCTGGTTAAGTAGACAAAAATATGAGAGCACACATATAAATTTTCCACATGTCACATATGATGTGCCGTGAAGAGACAGGTGACATGTTTCAGGTAACTTGCCATGTCTGTTATTGTTCATGTTAGATTGGACGTCTATTAGCAACGTTGGGCGCCAGAAATTTCATGTCCAAGTGGTTTTACGGCCTGTGAGAATGTGCTATTAGATTTTCTTTATGGTTTTGTGATTGATATAGCTGCCTCTCGCCAACACTTCATTACATAAATATTTTGGTATGTGCCGGATTAAACCTGAGCGAACCAGTCTGAACAAACAAGTGCGAACCAACGCAGCTAGGAGCGAAAAAAAGAGAAAGTTAGCCGTCATGTGCTTACATTAAAGTTTCTATTTCAAATACATTTCTTTAAAGCTTCAACGAGCTGCTATCAATCGATTTAAAATATAACATTTTCAAAAACATTTCGATGTATTTAATCCCCCATGCAGATATACAAATACCATACGCAAAGTTTCTACTTTCAAATTCACATGGCTCGCTACAAATGCTAACTTGCTAGCAATCGGGTTTACAACGCAATGTGTCTATCAAACAGATATAATCAGTCTTACCGTTTATTCAAACGTCCAGTGAAGAGTTCCCCGCTCGAAAGGCTCGATATTTATGGAAAACGTGAATCCGGTGTTGTCAGTTTTCAACATCAACTTGCTGACTTTCCGTCTCTCTGTTCAGTGTTGATGGAGGGAAACAACGTAGCTAGCTAACCGATAGCAATCCGCGTCATATTTAGACCTCAGACGTCATCACGCATCACGTGTTAATGTCCTTCGCTTCGGCTTTTTCTTGTGTAATATACGCACATAGCGGATGTTTTTATATAAATGTCAGAAAAAGTTGTTGTTACTCCTATATCATAAATGGCAAGACTTTGTTTATAAAGCCAAATGTCCGACCTGGAAACCTATAAACATGTCCTTTGGACATTTGGAAAGAGCCCTAATTTGGTCAATTTACTTTTTTTTTTTTTTTAAATAAGCAATCTAGCTCCTCTACAGTGTCTCTTTATGTGCTTTTTTTGTGTTAAAGAATCATACATTTGGAGTCATGCTTATATTTTGCTATATCTAACAACCCAATGCTAAAGTCACCACGAAATAACATTTCATGGAATATTGCAGTATTTATTATAAATAATTTATCCGCGCACCTTATTATTATTATTATTATTATTATTATTAATTCATGTATAATATGTAATAAGCAGCGTAATTTCTTCTCCAGTTCTCCTCTGATGACCTGTTTACTGGCACAAGGGTGGGACAGCTTGTCACTAACATGAAAATCAAGTCCAGCCCTACGAACATAAGATTTGAGGTACGAGTTTAAGTTAATCCAGTAGTTGGCAGAAATGAGCAGATCGCGCGGAGTGTTCCATAACAGAAGAACAGGAAGAACTACGTCATTGAGCGACTCGTGTATATATATCACGAGGCGCACGAGGGGTAGTTCTTTCTTTTCTGAAGTGGCGAAGCGAGAAATATGCATTCAGAGAAGTTTCGATAAAATATACGACTGATTTATGGTAAGACAGAATGTACCCAGTTTCACAATAATAATTTACTTCCGTACTGTGTTGTGATGAAATCTAAACTGAAAATAGCTGGAATTACCGTCAGATGGTTCAGTGGTGATAATCGGTTTTCTGAGCACACTAAATGTGGACTAAGTACTTATCAAATGTATGATCCGTTCTTTAACAATCTGTATGTCTTTTCAGATCTTTTTCGGTGGCTTCACAAATTTACGGTGAGTTCTGCAGGAATGCTGTTATTTAAACACTGCCCGAGTTCATTACTATGATGAAACCTAAACTGATTATAGCTGGAATTACCGTCAGATTTATCAGTGGTGATTATTGGTTTTCTGAGCACACTAAATGTGGACTGATTATTTATCCACATGTATGATCTGTTCCTTAACAATCTGTCTGTCTTTACAGATCTTTTACGAGGGCTTCACAAATTTACGGTGAGTTCTGAAGGAATGCTGTTACATTTAAATGCTGACCGAGCTCATTATGATGAAACCTAAACTGATTATAGCTGGAATTACCGTCAGATTGATCAGTGGTGATTTAAGGTTTTCTGACATGAAACCAAACGTGTTTCACATTTTGTAAAAAATGGCCTGCAAATGATGTAAATCTTGTTTTTTTTTTTTTTTGTTTTTTTTTTTTTTGCCCACCAGATTTCAAATGAAGGGGATTGAGATGACTTCAGCTTTGGACTTTCAGCACTTTTTTTTTTTTTTTTTTTTTTTTTTTTTTTTTTGTGAATTTCATATTTGTATGTTTTGTATTATTGTGACTCGAAGAAATCTCAAAACCCAATAAAAGTTGTTTATTCACATTGTGTTCCATTATGTTTCTTCTGTTGATTTTATTAAAAGCCTCAAGCAATTCCAAAATCTTGATGAGCACAAAAACCTTCATTGTGCAAAGGCAACTGGGGGTCAATTTACATGACGACGTACTAAAAATGGAAATTATTATTATTTTTTTTTTTTTTTTGGCGTACAGATGACATAGTTGTCAAAACTATCCCTGTTCACACAGCCACGAAAACAGCTGTAATATGCATGCCAGGTCAGTAGTTGGCGAGGTCACTTTGTAAAAATAAATGACGCACCTATAGCTGGAACACGTAAGACGCATGAGCATAACGTCACAGTTTTCACAAATTTGTGTTTGTGAATCTGACAATAACAGTATCATTTTAACTTGCATTTTGAAACCAGTTTTCAAGTTTGCCTTTTCAGGCCCCCAAAACGCCATTGTCGTAAATAAAGCGGCAAAAAGTTTAGTTATTGTATAAATTCACTAAAAAGCTTTACCACAATTAGTACCATGTGGGTTTATTTTATTAACACAGATGAACAATTACACACTTTTTAAAGTGAAATCTCTCTTTCCCCCCCCCCCCCCCCCAAAAAAACACCTAATAAGCTCCATTTTCCTTACGTTCATAAACAAATTATTTGCCTTTACCAAACTCATATTTCCTGTTTCAAAAAGGGAACAATGTCCTTAAAAGTGAGAGATAATGGTCAGTCCATTTACTAGTCATCATCTTTTTCAATGTAGGGCTTCGCAGCAAAACGAGCAATTTGCCGGGCCAAGTATCTCTCTCTGGCTGAATTTACAGTCTGGTCACTGCTGCGTTTTGCAAATTTACTAGGTTTTGCATCACTTTGATCTTCAGTTTCCATAACCTTTTCTTCTTCTTTAGCGTCATCCGTTTTCCCCTCAGTCATATTTTTTCATCATCCCCGATTTTTGTTTTGGTGTCCATTTTCTGGCTTTCTCTGTCCCTCTGATCTTGCTCTTCTTTGCGGTCTCGTTCTCTGTCGTCTCTTCTGTCTCTTTCTTGCTCTCCTTTCCGCTCCCGTTCTCTGTCTTTTGGGCTGCTGTTTCTTCTGTCCCTCTTACCATGTCTGTCATCTCTGTCCCTTTCCCTCCTGTCTCGGCCTCTGTCCTCTTCTCTGTCCCTGTCTCGTTCCCTCTCTCTTCTGCGGTCCCTGTCCTCCTTTCTATGACTGTGCTTGTCCTCTCTTTCTCTGTCTCTCATCCTTTCTTTCTCCTTTGCTCTATCCCCGTCTCTATATTTGTGACTCCTTTCTTTAACCTCTTTCCTCTCCCGGTCTTCCTCATCACCACTGTCTGAATGAGGGGATTTTTGTCTGTAGTGCCGTTTTGAGTGGTTGCCGCTTGTGGTGGCTTTATTGAACGTTGCTCTGTTATCGCTCTGGTCCTCATCACTGTGGGATTCAGCCTCGCTCTCTCTTCGTTTCAATGCGGGCTCCGGGGTCGGTGGCTTTTCTGCTGCTGCAGAGCTTGTAGCTTTGTCCTCTCTAAAACAAATTCAAGTTGATGATTATTAATTTAGTTAGAGCTTTAAGAGTTACACAAACTTTCAAATAGTCTCTGCATTTTTAAAATGCGAAAAGTAACAAAAGGATAAAAGAGCAGTTAAAGGGATAGTTCATCCAAAAATAAAAATGGTCATCATTTACTCACTTTGTGTTCAGCAGAAGAAAGAAATTCATACAGGTTTGGAACAACTTGAGGGTGAGTAAATAATGACAATTTTCATTTTTTGGTGAACTGTCCCTTTAACCTTTTCAGATATAATTTGATGCAGTTTGAACTGAATGCTTTTCATGTCTCATACTGCATGAATTTAAATGAAATTAAAGGTTTATTTGTTTCATCCACATACAGTTAATGACCTAAATGACAGGTTCAGTCAGGTTCTGCTGTACAGGAAAATTCAAATATTTATTATTTTATATAATAAAATAATAATTATGAGCAGAACTATACAGAAAGGCCATTTACCTGTAACAATTTAATGTTAACCTGGGGTAGGTAACTGTTTTTATGCACTTTATACTACTAAGTCCCTGCTTGTTTTGCACTTATCTATGATAAACAAATCCACTTTATTTGTAATGTAAGAGCAGGCACAGCCATTTTGAACTTTTTTTTTTTTTTTTTTAAATCTGCAAGGATTCTGGTGTCAAAAAACGGATTCATAAACACTGGTGTGTAGCTCAAAAAAAAGAAATAGCTTGCTTCCGCATTGCAAGATAAGGTGGATATGCCTCACCTTTGAGCACTACGATCAGGAACTGCCTCTTCTCCGACTGTCTGATTGAGAAGATGTCTATAAAATCCACTGAGATCCTTCTGCTTCTTGACATCCAGTGCAGCTGAAAATGATAAAGAAAACTATTATGTATGTCCATTTTAATACTCTTAAAGGGTTAGTTCATCCAAAAATGAAAATTCTGTCATTATTTACTCACCCTTATGTCGTTCTAAACCTGTAAGACTTTCGTTCATCTTCAGAACACAAATGAAGATCTTTTTGATGAAATCTGAGAGCTTTCTGTCCCTCCACAGACAGCTACGCAACTGGAACTTTGACGCTTAAAAAAGTTAATAAAGAGTTCGTAAAAAAAAAAGAATCCATTCGAATTGAGGGGTTTAGTCCAAATTTTCTGAAGAGACTCGATTGCTTTATATGGTGAACAGATTGAATTTAGACTTTTATTCACATATAAACATTGATCAGTGAACATAAACAGAAGCTCAACCAAACCTGCTTGACCCACAAGAACAAAACTCTTGTGGAAGCTCAAACGTGTTGCGTAACACAAGAATGAACCTCATTGGTTCTCGCATGTCAAGCAAACATGCCTGAGCTTCTGTTTACCACAATTGATGTGAGTTGATAAATGTTTATGTGAATAAAAGCCTAAATTCAATCTGTTCATTATATAAAGCAATAGTTTTTCTTCAGAAAATTTTGAACTAAACTGCTCAATTCATATGGATTATTTTTACAATCTCTTTATGAACTTTTTGAAGCGTCAAAGTTTCAGTTCCAAAGGCAGTCTATGGAGGAACAGAAAGCTCTGAGATTTCATCAAAAAGATCTTCATTTGTGTTCCGAAGATGAACAAAAGTATTACAGGCTTGGATCGACATGAGGGTGAGTAATTAATCACCAAATTTTCATTTTTCTTTAACAACAATGCATTATACTTTAAGAACTCACCTTCTAACTCTGCTTCTCTCTTCTCTCTCTCTAACTCTTCCTGTCTTTCTTTAAGCTTCTCGCGATAAGCTGAGGTGACAAAGGCCTCTTTATCAGCAAACTTCTCGCCCTCTGCTTCTCTTTCCTTCTGAATTTTCCTCTCATCACGACGTTCTTGTTCCTTCTTCCTCTCCTCCACTGCACGAAGCAGCTGGTTAATATACTTGGGCTGAAAATGTTGAAGTGAACAATTAGCTATTAAATGTGTTACTTCAAAAAAATTATTGCAAAGCATAATACTGTAATACAACAGCTATACAGACTTATATTTAAAGTAAAGGTCCATCCACACTGAAAGCAATAACTAGAACAATAAACTGAGGCCTGGTTTCACAGACAGGGCTTAGATTAAGCCAGGACACTACTGGTGTGCATCTTGAGACAAAACAATGACACTGACATATAAGAAATATTAAGACATGTCAGTGCAAGTTACCTTCAGTTAAAACAGCTCAAACATGCATTTTAGTCTGGGATTAGGCTTAAACCTTGTCTGTGAAAACGGGATAAAGTTTTAACAATTGTTTTAATTCTATGAGAATAGGGAAGTCCACACTAACTAGTCCACAAAGAGAAATGATATTGTTGGAATCACTTTCAGAACCATTTTTTCCCCCCCAGCTAATGAACAATAAAAAAAAAATTAACAGTCAATCAGAATTCATCCTGCTTTAAAGAGCTTGAGCATTTAAAGCGGCAGATGACAAAACTTTAATGCAAGCTTATAATAAACAGAACAATATCGTCCATTAGTGTGGACGCTAATATAGTATCATTCTTGGTGTGAATTGGTCTTAAGAATTTTAATTGAATGAACAAAGCAACTTTTTATTTGTAATAAAATTTTAAAATATACCTTTTTATCTGTGCCACCTAGCAATTTCTTATTGCTTTCCAGTCTCTCTTTCTGAATATCATCATACACGCTGTCATATTCATAGACAGTGCTGTTCTCTTCAAGTGCCTTTTGCATCTCAAGACGGGTCTGAAGTGGGATATATAACAAAAGAACTGTTTTCAACACCATTAACCTCAGAATTATGCAATGGTTGTTGGGATATTTTCCATGCTCACCTGCTTCATCATCTTCTTTTTGACTGCCTCCTTCTGCAAGGTTTCCCCAACAGAGGTCTACAATATAAGAGATTGTTTTATAACAGTGCACTGCTTTAAATGTAGAGAAAGTGATATTCAGATTCATAGAAGCTGTCACCTCATCATCAGAATCATCTCCAAACACAGAGGGGCGTGAGAGAAGGGCAGATTTTGATGCACTCTTCTGGGGCAAAATGAGCCCATACCTTAAATGCACATAAGACAGCATGAATACACTTAATATCCATTATAAGTGATATGGTTAATTACAATTTAGCTTAACATATATATATATATATATATATATATATATATATATATATATATATATATATAATAAAACAGCTAAAACCAGCCTAAGCTTGTGGGGTTTTGACCAGCTGTAAAAGCAGCCAAACACCAGTTTGGCCAGGCCATCCTAAACTAGCTATATGCAGTTCAAACCAGCAAAGACCAGCTAACCAGCGTATGTTGGTTTTATCTGTTTTTTCCAGCAGTGGTAGCCAAGCAAAGCGCTCCCAATTTCATATAAGGCCAGTTAGCAACAAAAAAGCAATACTGTTACATAAAGCGAATTAGAGATTTTAGTAAAATGCAACATGTAAATACAATTTATTTATGATTTATAATATGGCTAAATGTTATTGTATTAACATGTGTTTTGGGGATAGCAGCATTAGCTCAGTGGTTCGGACAATTTTGATTAGCTTATTCTTATCAAGATACTCTTTAACAATGTGTAGACACAACTATCATCCCATGTAAATCATTATAAACAGTACATTTTTCATATGTCTTGTGTAAATGGACAAAATTACTGAAAGTTAGCATTAAGACACTTACTGTTTACCAGAGAACGCCATCTTGCTTCCAAAACTATCTGGCGTACAGCAGATTCGATAACTTAACATCGACGTTAAAACAACAAAACAGAATCGCAATGTAATTAATCACAATTATTTTAAAAAAACAACGATGAATTAATATACCCTCTGAATGATTACAAATTAGTCACACTGATTTCGTTTACGTTGTTATGAAAGTACCGTACATGAATCGAACGACATATCAACTTGACCCATTTCTTTTGGGAACATCCATAAAACGTTTCACCAATAGAAAGAAATGTAATCATCGAAGACATTTAATCATTTTATTAACTGAATTTCAAAGTAATATACAAGGGTTTTAACTGCAGCACCATCAATAATTTGTTTTAGCCTTTCACTATCTGCTAAAACTCTAAGGAAACTGAATGAATGACAAATTTAGATGTTTAAATATAGGCATTTAGATGAAATTAAGCAAATTTATATAAACATTTGTGACATAGCCTATTACTAATAGCCTACTTATTACAATACATTTAAAGCATTTCCATTTTCAAGTTTTTATTGTATGCTAAACATGGAACGATATTGCTGAAACAGAACAAGCTGCCACTAGATGGTGACAATCTCTTTAATATATCCCTAAATCACCAAGCACCACACCCCAGACAAGTTGCTGTCATTTTACTGTAAAAAGAAAGCACACATTTTATTCCTTTAGCAAACAGTCTTACAGAACAGACTGTAGGCCTACTATTACAAATATTTTAATCTTATAGGTGTTGTTTTCCCTTACTGTATGTCATATAGGCCTGTTGCAAAAAGTTAATATGGTTAAAGGTTAATTGGTCCACGTTTTGTATAGCTTCTAATCAGTTCTTTATTTATATTATGTGTATAAGCACATTTAGATCCATTATTTGATTTTTGTCCATTTATTTCTGTTATGTGTATTGTGCCATGTACTTGATTTGAATGTTTTAAATTATTTAATTATATATGTCGAATGGCATTCTTTGTATTGTGTCTCAGCATTAACCCAAACTCTGTTACACCTGCCGTAATTCTAATCTCATCTCTCTCACTGTTAATACCATTCAAGTGACTCTAGGTACCATTGGATTTGGTTGAATGGTCAGAGGCAAATAGAGCAAAACAAGGTATGAGGAAGTTTCCACTAACAAATGAAGTGTGTGTCAAATTCTTTGTGGGGTGGCTTCACACTTCAAACTGTGTACTATCTATTCATCTTTGAGAGTATCACATGGCCCACAAAAAACTGAGTAGTTGCATTTGCTTTGGCATGTGTGAAGCAGCTGTGTGGGAGTAGAGGTTATGAGCAAAAGAAGAGGAAAGTCACAGCTTGTCTGTAAACCCATTTCCTGTCTGCACATTATCTGAGAAAACAGAGATGCTGGTCTGTGTGTGTGTGTGTGTGCGTGTGCGTGCGTGTGTGCATGTATGTGTGTGTTGTTGTTGTTGGGTGTAATGCATTGCTAATGAATTACTATAATTTAATTACTTTACCCTTGATAAAGTAAAGTAAGGGATTACTTTACTGTAATTTTCTGTAATTTAATTTTAGCTATTTCTGATGTAATTGCATTAAATACTCTATAGATTATAGAACAATTAAGACATTACAGATAAATAGCCAATTAACCATGTTTGATAGCTTTAAAGTGATATTAATTTACTCACCCTCATGTGAGGAACATAAAAGAAGATATTTTGAAGAATGTTGGTTGTCAGAGTTTCAGAAACCTTTGACTTCCATTGTATTTTTTGTCCATACAATGGTAGTCAATGGAAAATGAAACTGTTTGGTTACCAACATTCTTCATGTTCATAGGCTAATATATAATTTTACGTTTCACAGAAGCGAGCAATACACGTTTGGAACGTCATGATGGTAAGTAAATGATGAAAGAATTTTCATGTTTGTGTGGACTATCCCTTTAAGCATGTTTTCTTTAAATTTGCTTTAAATGCATTTCATAGCAGTTGACATAAATGTGGTATTTTTGAGGTAGACTAAATTATTAAGAGAAACCCACTCTGGACCTTTAAAAACGCTGTTTAACTCATTATTTCACATGCTTGTTCAGAACACACACAGTTAACCATGGCTTGAGGCCACTGAATCTTGACAGCTGGCGGTTCCGGCGCATGCGCAGAGCAGCCGCAGGGAGGAAGCGCGACAGAGCAGTAGCAACGGACGAGCTGCGGCTGATATCCCCTGACACAATTATGTCTGTCTCGCCACCACCAGTTTCTCTCAGGTATCCGTTTACCGGAGCCTGAATGGCGTTGGTAACTGTGCAGCGGTCGCCTACTCCAAGCGCAACATCCAGCCCGTGCGTTTCGGTGAGTGACTCGCATCTTTCTTTTTTTCCGACACCTTCAACCGCCTCGGTAGTTTTGGGCTCATTTCCGCTGTTTCCTAAGGTCCATTTGTCCTCAGACGCTATAGAAACACGCATGCGTGAAATATAGACTTGGAATTACATTGTTGTCCATATGGCTTATCAAATATCTGGCGAGCGTGCGACATGGGCTGTATCTCAGTCGTTGAGATTTTCTGCAAAATCTACCGGTTGTTTGCAGTGGCATGTCACAGACAGGAAGTGTTTCATAATTGCTGAAATGACTCAAAGCTTCTTTTTGACAATGTATCAAATAGTTATATTCAAATGCAAATTTGACTATAACGATGTGATTGGTCTTCAAACGAAAGTCTTGTTGGAACCAGGAAGTAAACAGCTGCCCCCTTAAAAACTGAGACAGTCATAGTAAACAGGCTATCTGTAGTGTAGTGAAAAGGTGAGATTATAAACGCCCAAAACTAGACTGAATAGCAGGAGGCAGCATTTTTGTTAAATATAACGTAAAGCAAGGGTTTTCTTTTTTTATATAAATGACCCCAATATTTGTTGATCTCCTTGTCAGGGACCCCTTCACCATGTAGGCAGCTATATATTTTAATGTATAATAACCATTTAAACTGCCAAAGCAATATATTAAAGCATGCCTTCTACCCATTAATTCGATGTGTAAAACTGAAGAGAAATATTTTCAGAATTATTTGTGTAGCTCTTTTCAAAATAAATTTGATTTCAAGGAGAAACTCCCTAGAAAAATTAACAGCACAAACTATTCCTGAACTATTTAACTATTCTTGTGATTAATCATAATTTCCCTCCAGTCTTTAGACAGCAGAATGAATATTATAAAGGTCAATAATAATATTGTGTTACACGCAATACAATTGTTACAAGAAAAACAATTTGTTTGTCTCAAATTTACCTAACACCACCCTCTGTGGGTCCTTAGACTCCTGTTTGAAATCACTTGGCCTAGAGGAATGTAAATTTGTATGTAAAGATAAAGGCTAAGACCTATAATGAAGCAAAACAATTTTTTATCACTACAGAGTCATATGATATTTCACTGTTTATTTAGTTGCTAAAACTGCAGCCATGATGGTGCTGTTAAAATCTGGGTCAGTTATGACAGAATTCGAAGGTTTGGTTCCAGGTAGGGTTGATTCAGGTTCTAGTAACCAATATCTGTTTTCATCTTCTTGAGCAGTACACTTAATCCCAGGTGACTTCCAACCTGTTTGTTAAATATCATCTGTTAAGAATAACCAGTGGACAAACATTATCTCTTATAGGCACTTTCGTTGTCTTTCTAAGGTCTTGTATCATGTGACGTCGGCAAGAAATCTCATGTGAGAGTGATTTCTGTTTGACTTCTATGGAGCACCAATACTATACATGCAACAAATCAAGTCTTAGTTTGCTGTACTATGAGTTAACTATACATTTATGTGAACTATGCGTATGACTATAAACTATTTGAACACATTGGATAGTGAAATATTTTGGAGGTCTAGTTTGCCAGTCATTTGGCTTAAAACCAAATGATTCAAACAGAAGTTTTCTGGAGTGAAACATTTCCATAATGCAAAACACTGAGCTTTCATTTGGGTTTATGCAAAACATGCCCATCTTGGGTAATGTCTATCTGCCATGAGTAACTTGAGATAAATTGGTTCTCTGATAGCCCTGTCTTTTTTGGCACATTCAATATATTTCTGAACATGACAAATCTCAGGCTTATTGATACAGTGCATTTCAAATTAGGCACAATATTGATGCGGCTCTGTTTCATTAAAAACAACAATGTTCCCCTTGTGTTTTTGAGATATAATTATTATTGTCACACAACTGGTCTGGTGGAAGTTTTTTCAGTGTTTACAGAGCCCGTTGTGTCATTGTTTTTTGTTTTTAAAAAAAGCAAGTTTCTAAAAAATATCCTGTCAGCCTTTTTCAGACTCTGTCTTAATATGATATTGCGCCTCACTTTGTCTATGTTCTGCTATCTGGAATAAAGATGGTACTGTGAACTGTTCATTTTAAAATCTTTTAGGCTTTAAACTCCAAACTCTTCTTAACATGTTCATATGCATTTAGTATGAAATCCCCATCTCTTCAGTTGATCATCTGCTCTGAATATAATAACGTGGGCTTATGCAATGATCTAAGCCGTTAGACCCAAATAAATGGTGCAGCATTTGAAAGGTCTAATAAGCTGCATGGATGGATAGAATTTATTGATCACATATTTAAGTAGGGCTCTCCACAGCGATACTCCATGGGGTCTCAAATATATATATATATATATATTTTATTGTATTTTTTTTTTTTTTTCCAAATTAATTTTTGTGAGAATTGAAAATATGTGCAAAAATACAATATTAACTTAAACCAAAACTACTCTCATGAAACCTTATAAAATGCAACACTCGATTTGGTGTCCCTGCTCTGTCTCTGCATGAATTGATATCTTTAAAAGACCACTGTATTAAAGATTGATTTTGATGCTAATCTTTACATTGCATTTTCATCTTATTGTTTATCCTCCGAGTTATGACTAGAGGTAATATTTTATGTTGCAGATCAATAAGAATAATACATCTCTGTTTCCTTTTATTATTTTTTTAAAGGAGTCTGGCAGTGGGGAAGATGACCGCCGATCTCAGCCCAGAAGGTAAAGGATAAACTCATTCTCAATGAAGCCTTGATGTCTTAAAAACAAGTAGTTATAAAGGCACAGGGCCTGTTTACACATGGTCACGTCATGCATTTTTTTCTTTGATTGGACCGTGAAAAGACCAGGGGCTTAATGTATAAAACCTTCTGTAGATTTCATCCTAAAAGTGTGAGTAGGCACAAAAGCTTGATTTGGCGTACTCACAAAAGTTTTCAGATTTATGTAGATTCATAACTTTCTAAAACATCCAGGTTATAAATTAAAAAAAAAAAAAAATTACTGGACTACATAAAAAGAAACGACAAGTCTTTTCTGTGTTCATCCAAATACCATCTTCATCTTCAAAAACACAGGAAGTAACTGGCAAATATACACATAAGTCACATGATCCGCACACAAGTCACTCACATGACAACCAAGTTGTCCACATAGTATCCTTGCCAGAGCTGATGGTAAGATCCATTTTAGATTGTGCCATAAAAGTGGGTGGAAATAGGAAACTACATGTGGAAGAGTACCGTAAGCCTACACATATGGATTGGTATCTTCTGTTTGATTCCCACCACACATTAGAACAAAAACTGGGTGTGATTCGCACCTTGCAACATCGAGCGGAGAGTGTACACACATATCCTGAGGCCAGAGAACAAGAAAATAACTACATTAAACATGCACTGAAAGAATGTGGTTATCCAGATTGGGCATTTACAGGGCTTGAAATTAACTTTTTTACTTTGTAGCAACTTCAAAAAGTTAGGAGTACTAGCAAAAATTTAGGAGCACCACTAAAAAGCTTTGTCATTCACTTGTCCAAGTAAAAATGTTGCTTGTATGGGAAAAAAAATAGGATTTTTGTGTTGTAGATATAATTTATTCTGAAGCAATGTTCTCAGTGTTCATTCAGCTTTGACATTTAAATCTGCATATTTGTGATATTTACCCCGAGGGCATTTTTTTTCCTTTATAAAGGGCTTTTTTCCCTAATCTTATTAAATGTATGCTTCTTCGTTCATTTTAAATTCTTAAATTTGATCAATATATTCAATTAGAATTAGACACTATAGGGCTGTTACCAGTCAAATTAAATAATTTACACTGAAAAATTACAACTGCATGAAATAATGTTATGAGATTTTTTTTTTTTTTTTTTGAATATACAAATATGAAATGTTGGAAAGAATGATACTTTTAAACATGAAATTAAACCGCCAGTAGGTGGCGGCAGGTGACCATCTTAATGAGTGAGCCACTGAGTAGTAGTCATTCATTCAAATGATTCGTTCAAACGGACAATTCATTCAAGACAAGATTCATTCAAGATTCTTTGACTCAACCGATTCGTTCAAAATGCTGAATCATTCAGTAATGAAAACACGATTGTGTTGTCATGAAATGCGCGATGGTTCTGCTGTGATCTTTGTTTGGAACTATCTTCGCTGCTGAAACAGAACAAAAATAGTCACTATTGTGTCTAAAATGTAAGTGATTTAATTTTAACTACTTTTTACAGTTTATTGAACAGTTGTTACATTTTCAATCATGATGGTTTTATTCAGGATATTCAGGAAAACTGTACTCTTGGACGTGTAATGTTGCTTAACTGTATCAAATGTTATAAATATCAAAACTCAATCTCCCTGTCATGAGACAACAGAGCGCAGTGAAAGGGAGTGAGTTGATGGCTAATATTAACCAACCTAAAAGCTGCTTAAAACTTAATAATGTAAAGATGAAGTTTAATTAGTAATGTGAACGGTGGACCGGTTACTGTATCAGCTCACAGCAGGCACATACTGTGCAGTAATTAGCGAACGTTTTGTAGAGAAAGGAAAACAGGTCGCACCTCAACAATTTGCACTCGCACAAATGCTCAGAAATATTTTTTGAGGTCGCACACATTAAATTTAGGGAGCGTATGCGACCAAAATGGTCACAATTTCGAGCCTTAATTAAAACCAATATAAGATGAAAAAGGAGGGCAAAACAATCAAGAGCAAGTACTAGTGTCCATAAAAACCATGTGGTCATCCCCTATGTGGCTGGAGTATCTGAGAAGTTCAGAAGGGTTTTCTCCAAGCATAAAATTCCTGTGTATTTTAAACCAGTGACTACATTGACAACATTTAGTCCATCTAAAGGGCCAGATTCCTAAACACCTTAAAGGGTTAGTTCACCCCAAAATGAAATTTCATTAATTACTCACCCTCATGTCGTTCCAAACCCGTAAGACCTTCATTCTACTTCGGAACACCAATTAAGATATTTTTTATGAAATCCAAGAGTTTTTTTTTTTTTTTTTTTTTTTTTATAAATCTCTAATAGAAAGCAACGAAATTTCCACATTCAGGGTCCAGAGAAGTAGTAAAGACATGGTTAAAATAATCAACGTGACTACAGAGGTTCCACTTTAATGTTATGAAGTGACAAAAATACTTTGTGTGCAAAAACAAAACAAAAATAATGACTTTATTCAAGAATTTTCCCTGTCAGTCTTCTACGCAGTTGATGCAGTGAACGCAGTGCAGAGCTTCCGTGTTTACGTCCAAATGCCGGCTCAGTATTGGCTTATTGGGCTTATTATTAAATGAGCGGTCCTCTGCAGCCATCTACTGGTTATAGTGGTAATTTCATGTCATTTTCATGTTAAAAGTGTTTTTGTTTTCCACCAAGTGACAGAAATCCTCTACTAAAGCATAGCATATTTTACATGTAATCACCATGAATGAAAATGAGAAATGTAGATCTTTAATTAAAAGTTAATTTCACTGCACAAATGTAGAGTAAAAAAAACAAACAAAACAATAATAGTGTTTAAAACATTACATGTGTTGAAAAAAAAAAAATTATTTTACCCACATATTGCCAATCTAACCATTTTTACTAATATAAGGTTTGTCTATATTCTTAATGAATTTTAATAAATATTAGCTGGTTATTTAATATTATTAGAAATTAAATCAATATTCAGGAATTGACTTGTGTAAAACCTACTGTATTGTTCATGCCTACCCTAGTATACAAACAATATATTATTACAAATAATTCATTTTTTTGGAATTCTGGAATCGCCCCTGGCGCACGGTCTAGAGTGTGTGAACGGTGCGCGCATATTTACACTGTTTATTTTTTATAAATCCCAATATGTGTGGCATATGCACATTTCAATTCCCTTTTTGTGCGAATGCAACGTTTATACATCTGGCCCCAGGTGTAAATGCCCTCCGAAATGCTTTCAAGACTAATTTAAATCCGATCACTTCAGGAGGTGGTTTGAGACGCATTCCAAGCGATACTGGACAAGTGTAAATGCATCTCTTTGTTGAAACTACATATGCAAATTTTACTCCTCCCAAAAACGTGTGAGATCTTATTGGCTGTATGACATTGCCAGTTAATTGCCAGATATGGCAGCGCTCCTGAAACACGCATCACAGACTGCCACTGAACACACAATTATCTTCATTAAAAGTAGTGAGACTAAATTATCTTACCAGTTCTTATGCCGCTTTCTCTCTATTTCTCTCTATTACGGTCTTTGATCTTGATATTAGCTGATTATAAATAAAATGCAGCTCATATCTGTTGCTTTTGTTGATGTGAACTCCATTAAATTTACATATAGAATGGCAATTGACAATCAGATTTATATTCATTTTGCGGAGACACATTTATGTGGTCAAGTGTAAATGGAACAGTTTTAACAAATTGGACAGCTGTCCGATCAGTAAAAGTGTAAGTGTGAAATCACATGTACATAATCAAAATACATTATAATATGCATACTGCTTGATGTACTTTATATTAATTCAGTAGTTTAAAGGCAGTCTTTAACTGGAATGAATGCATTGATAGATTTATGCCCATATCAGAGGTACCCATGTGAAGATGTCACAAAAGGCTTCCTTTCATGTCACAGGTTATCATTCAGTGGTCGGGAACCCATGACTCATGAGCTACACCTGACTCTTTGACAAAAATCATTTGGCTCGCCAGGTCTCTCACCCTTTACTAACTGATCGATAAAAAATTCGACATCACTAGAGATCAGCAATTCCTTTGTTGTAGAGCCTACCGAAGTTGATAAAGTTTATAATAATAATATATTTCAAGTTGTACCAGCCAAAGTGCGTGTTCAGTGCTGTTCGCGAGTGTCACGACAGCAATCAACGGCAAACCACTTACGTGTCTGTGGTAATCTAGAAGAGCTCCTGCTGCACTCAGATTCAAGTGGCTATGCGGCTTGTTTGTAGTAATGGCGAAAAGAAAGATTTTTTTTTTTAACAGCAGCGAAAATTTAAAATATTTAAAATAGTGACTGGACTGAAACATCCTTTTATTGAAAGTTGTGCTCTGCTGTGCCAAGGGACATTTTGAAAAATTTCACCTACTTTCGCTTTTGCTGCATAGACCTTTATGTCCTATAAATGTGTCATATTTATATCTGTATGATAATCCGCCTACTGAAAGCTGCGCGGGACTGTTGGCGTTATTAATAAAGAAACGTGAATAAAAGAGAAAGTAAAGAGCGGGATGTGCTTGGTATTAAAAAGGAAACTCAAAGCCGCAAAAGAGAACCGAATCCGCTACTGAAAGGATGTTTCTGTGTGCGCGCTCCGAGTGGAACACGGACAAGCATAGTAGCCTTGGTCATCGGTTGCGCGCCTAAATGATCAAATACACAAACTGTCAAAATGCCCGCATTGGTAAGTATTCACATAAACACAGTCGACGTAAGCACTCACTGACTTACAGACACACACACACACAGGTTTGTTTTGCTATCAAACTGAGGACATTCCATAGGCATAATGGTTTTTAAACTGTACAAACTGTACATTCTATCCCCCTACACTACCCCTACTCCTAAACCTACCCATCACAGTTTTAATAAAACATTGTTTAGTATGTTTTTAAAGCTATTTTAAATATGAGGACTCATGAAGTGTCCTCACATTTCATGTTTACATTGTAATACCAGTGTAATAACTCTTAAGAGAATTTATGGTCCTCAGGTGGTAAATCAACCTCATAGTGAAAGTCCAGCACAATGAATTGTATATTGCAACTTATTTATTGTTTGTTGCATATTTGTGTATTTTAGCTGTGTATGGACCATATAAAGATACTATTATTAAAACATTATTGAGGAAAAAAAAAAAAAGAAAAGAAAAATTCATTAACAAAAAATGAAAAATTGTCTCTTTGGTCTAAAAAGGTTCCCAACCCGTGCATTAGGCAGTCACACGATCAAGGATTTTTATAATTTCTTTCTAATGACTAATACATTATGACATAATGGCAATACATTGCTTTAATAGATTGATGCAGAGTAAAGAAAGCTCTCACTTTCATAATGTCGTTAAAGCTCTCAGGTGAAAAGTTGAAATTATATAACAAAATCTTTCCCTTAAGCGGTTACAATGTTAAAAGATTGTTTTCTCTAAAGATAGTATAAGCTCTATGGTATCTCTGATCTTTAGAGCTGTGTCAGAAATCAATAGCATACTGTCCTTAACTAAACTGAGACCTCACTTGCTCTTCTCATGCGCATATCATATAGTTTTCCTGTTGCAAAGCAGTGACATTTTAATCAGACATCCTTAAATGATGATTAGTAAGAGATTAAGAGTATACTTCCATTTTTTGAGAGAGTATCAAATGAGATGGGAAGTTCTCATATATCAGTGTCATTGAATATGCCATCAGATATCGGACCTCTTTAATAACACATTGCATGCTGTAGATTGACAGATCATTGAGCCGCAGCTCTGATTTCTATGAACATTGTTATCATGATAGCAGTGACATCTTACGAGTCCTGCTCTGAGATCCAGTGATTTCGTCATGTCAAGTTAGACGGTCATTTTGTGTAGTTTTTCCTCTCATGTTCGCTCATAGAGACACCCGAACAAGCAAGTTCAGCCAGTTTCGTCTTTACTCAAGTTTCCATAAATCATTGTTGATTTTAGAGTTTCTGCGTCCTGCAATATTTCCTATTTCTTTCATAGCCAGCAGTAGTAAATCAAATCACTTGTACATACATCATTTAACCCCAACTCTTACAGTTTTAGTGTGCTTGCATATTTACATCACTTAATAATACTACTTAATAAAGCAGCAGAATAAACTGTATCTAATTGATGTGCATTAATTGGTATCTTGCTGAAGCTGACAATGGGAAACACCAAAACTACTGGAGTGAATTATACATTTTTGTGTTGTTGGTTTATTAACACCGTAATTTCAGTAAGTGGGAGTAGATTTTTAGAAGGTGTTTGGAAATATTGTTCTGTCTTGATGAACTTGAAACAGGCCAATATATTCTGATTTATGAAGAATAGGCCTGCAAGTAGTGGCTCAGTGGATCACAAAAATAATGGTTGCAGTGTTTGATTCATGGATCGGATCATTTTTCAGATCAGCAAAAATTTCTGTGGCAATTGTAACTTTGCTTTCCATTTATTACTTAAAGCACACTTACTTCGATACCACAGCAAAAGCTACTAGCCTTACTAATAAAGTTCAAACATTATTAATGGAAAGTGAACAGTCAGTAAAAAAAAATAAGATCAAACACACTAATTACAAGCATAGATGTACAATATAACAAAGTTACAAATAAAGTAAGGTGTAACTGTATTGTATTTAAGTACAGACATGTAATAATTAGGCCTAAATGTAAAAGAACACTATAGTGTTCACTGTATAAATTAAATATAGATTAATCATGGTTAAAGCTGTGTTTTGTTGTTTGATTAACATTAATGACGTAGACAGCGGAGCAACAGGCGTTAATAGGTTGCTGTCACTTTAAGCTTTAAGAACGAATGCACGGATCCAGTATAATGATACACATTTGATTTCTTTCTCAACGTTCGTTCATTCGTTTAAGACATAACCAACTGTGTTTGCAAGAATACTTGCCAAGACTGGTATTTTGATATAATTTTGTGTATGTGTCCGTTCAAGTGCATGAAGGTGCGAAAGAGGAATCAATTTGCTGTTAGCGTGCTATCTGAAACGGCTGTGCGTGCAGATAACAGAGCGCGAGAGTACCAAATTGATGGTGAAATTTAGCAATTAATCCACGAAACACATGCGTGCCAAACCGTAGAGCCTGGTCCGTACGGATCACGGATTAACTGTGATCCATTTAACCCCTAGCTGCAAGCAATGGTTTCCACTGGAGTGGTTTTATTAGTCATTGCCGAAGGGCACCAGAAAGGTGAGTAGAGCGGCATGTAGAACAAGTCAAAACAGGGATGGAGACGCTGGTAAGAACGCGGGAGGGAGGAGGATGAGAGTGTTTGCGGTTTTGTAGAGATTAGGCAAGTACATTCATGACTGATCTAGCATATAAAGTTTTTGCAAAGGTGTAAGTCATCGTATACTAATTGTTTTACTTTTTATTGTAGATTTACTTTGTTAAAAAAATCTTGTACTTACTTGTCAATCATTAGACTAACCTGAAAAATAAGAAAAATAAGACTTGTTTAAGCAGGTCTGATAGGCTGTGTTATGCCTGGTATACAGACTGCTATTTCAGCAATCCTATAAGATCATTACAAATCACACCGCACAACATGGATCTAATAAACTTGGGTACAACATGTATGTAGACTGTACGATGATGACACCTATTGAATCATAGGCTACGATGCAAGTTAGTACTATACTTTTATATACAGTAATAAGTATTTTCTCAAGCTTTTTCTCTAAGATAAAGTAGATTATTTTCTATGGAACCCATGTTGCCTTAGCTTGTGCCTGTCTCCTTCCTTTTTAGAGGAAGTTGCCTCTAGTATATAATTGAGACATTGTTGTCTATTGCAACACCTGCTTTGAAAATGGGCACAATTTACTGCCATTAACAAATGTAAAAAATGTTTGTAATTTTTACAGAAAAATAGCAAATCAGGACCATGTAACATTGAAGATTGGAGTAATGGCTGCTGAAAATATAAAATATTACTGTTTTTACTGTATTTTTGATACTTTGTGAGCATAAGAGTGTCCTTATTGACCCATTTTGGTGTTTTTTAAATTTCACTCACTTGGTGAATTGCAGATTTTTTAAAAAATATTTAAATTCTAGTTTTTTTTTTTGCAAATAAATTGAAACTTCCTTCTATGTAAAATAGATATTGACACAGGGTCAGTCACGTGTGTTCTGATAACGTGCTGATGGCCTTTAGTGGAACAGCCTCTTGATGGTCTGCCGGCGCTGTCGGACTTTTTTCTTGTATGAACAGCTGTGTTTTATATGTACTACTGATAATATTCTCACAATTTCTGAGCAGTCCTTTTCTCACATCTATAAAAAGTACATAATTAGATGTCCAAGGGAAGGTGTTCATTCACGTAACGCATATATCTGCTGTATGCAAAATAAATAGACATTTCTTTATAAGAAAAAAATCAACATATGTAAATTAGGCATGGGTCAAGACAATAAGGTTGAATATTTATTTATTTTCATTTTTTACATGATAAAACCCTCTTTGAAAAGTGACATCTCTGCAGTCATCCTCTTTAAAACAACACTGCTAAAGACATACATGCAAGCAGATGCCTTTGTACTATTTTGTACCATACATTAAGTTAAGTAAAACTGGCTTTAAACGTAAGAACACATACTGTGTGAACACCCGTGAAGAAGTTTATCTGATCAGGGTTAAATTAACCCAAAAATAGCAAATTATTGATGGCTTCCTTAAGACCCCTTACACAGGACATGAGCGCCGCTTTGCGACAAAAGCAAATAGAACCCATTATAATCAGTGATGATGTCTACACTGTCTAAACTGATGCCCTGTTTTATTTCTGACATACTTCAAGCACTTGGGCTACTTCTGACAGGAAGAACAAATTGGCCCTGTTTACACCTGGTATTAAATTGCATTTTGGTCTATCAAATCACAAGTGGACAACACTAAATACAGGTATGATTGGGGTCTAAAATGTTTTGAGCTTGTCCAATTTCAACCACTTCCAGGAGTAGTCTAAAACGCATTCGACCGGATTGCTTTTGTAGTGTAGATGCTCATGCGGTTATGTGTTTGAACAGCCACTAAAGACCGCCTTCTCTCTGCCTACTAACCTAATGCATAAACATCGTGGGAAGTGCGCTAGCGAGACGGGATTTAAAATTTGTTGGCTGAAGACTCTTCACATTCGGCATGGTCTTGCGGCTGTCAGAGCAGAAGTGAAAGCTGCTGCTCTCCGCCGTATGTTTTTCCGTCATCTCCCAGAACATTCATATGTAAATTGCATGAGCTTATTTTCGTCCATTAGATCAAAAGATCTGAAAAAGCCCATATATTTACCCGACCATAGACCCTCCCCTCGAAGAAATCAGAACAGAAGTGGTCGAAAGTGGACAAAAGAGACGGATTAAAACACAAGGTGTAAACGGGTATGTGTCTCCCTCGTCTACTTGTGATCCGATCGACCAAAATGCATCTTAATACCAGGTGTAAACGGGGCCATTGATTTGCAACAGTCGCATTATCACGTCTAGTAGACAGTCTCAAACTGTTGTGTCCGGTGTAGACACTATGTTAGTCATTCAGACAGCTCACAAACTGAATTAAGTGTAGCTGAATTAAAATATATGTAGATTTTACCACCCCTACACCAAATTAATTAACCATTAAGCGTTTGACAAACAATATCACAGTTGCTCTCTGAGATCGTATCAGATTGGTTCTCATTTTCCATTCACCCATGTGAGCCATTACCTAATTAAACCAGTTCATAAAACCCCTTGTAAATTATGTCAAGAGAGACCTTGACCTGTTTGGTCCTATTGATTACTCTACAGATGGTGAGAGACAGATCCTGATAATCAATATCGCTGCATATGTGCTCAGGTTTGCATTTTGTGAGTGTGCGTTTGCACAGAACAAAACTATCCAATGGATACAAATCTGGCCGGTAAAAAAAATCTGTGAATTAGCTTAGAATTTCTTGCACCAAAACGATCAACTATATTCTGTGTTTAACATTCATAGCAGAACTGTGTAGTAAATGCTGCACTAGAATGGACAACAAACAATGCTTTGCTAGTAATTTTCACTGTTTATACAAGTTTCACTGATAAGAGCACTATTTGTGTTTTGATGGCCCTAGCAACCTGGACTGGTTTAAATACATTGCCATAGCACATTGTCACATGACAAGCAACCTAAATGTTTACACAGGCCTTGTGTTTCACCTTTGGTTTAGGATTTCAGTAGCTCAGTCAGTCACAACAAGGGAAACTGGGCCGGACAAAAGGCAAGTGCGACCCATGGGAAAAGACCTATCCTGTCCCCTACCAAGGGCTCTCATGATTGCTATCATTACCAAGGGAAATTCCATCATCTTCCCTCTGTTACCTGAAGATAGAACAACCTCGATCGAACACTGCTGTCGCACGCTCGTATTCAGCTAATAGTTATTTATAAGCACTTATTGCAATTTCCTCACTTTTACTGTAGCTTCCTCCTATTGTATAGCTGCGATTTAGTGTGCAGTATGAGGCTGTTTTGATCACATCAAATACGCCTTGTTGTTTGAGATAATTACATTACATAGTCCCTAGTCTCATGTATTTATTTAGACTAATTCAGTTTAGACTGTATAGATACGGTCTAGATTATATGGTTTCCTCAGTTCGTTGTAAGTTTATCACAGGACTTTTATAATAGTTATGTTGGCCTTTTTAATAGTCATTTGGCAGATTATTATTACTTTTAAAAGACTTGCGACTTTAAAAGTTTATTATGCACATATTCAAATCCAATTCCAGATAGCTCTGAATCCAGTTTATTTGTGTTTACTCTCTCGGTTGATAAGGAGTCTGTTGTCCACTGGAGCACATGTGTCCTGACTCCACCCACCATCTCAGTGTCTGCCTCTATTTACTCGTGGAGCAGATGGATACACTAGAGATCCGAACTGAGAGTCTACACAACAAGAAAAATAGTTTTAACGATGAGTTACCACTGAATTATCTCTGAATACGTTTATCCGATCAGTCACTCGAATGCTCAGAAGAACCTGAGTAGTTGCCAGTGTCTTTTAATCGTTTCATCAGCATGTGGTAGAAGGATGAAAAAGCTGTAGTGAGGGTTGCCTCACCACTGTCCGACATAAAGGATGACTTTAGGTGGTCTGGTGACTGTTTTAAGCACCTCCAGAGAATGCCTGTCTGCACACGATGGAATACAAATATTGCTGCAAAGTGGCTTCGTGTACCAGGACAACATCAACACTTTGTAAGTTTGAAAAAGATTAGCATATGTTTTTTATAATGGAAGTAAATTGAGAAGTCCTTTTAATCTCTTTTTGTAATATATATATATATATTTTTTCTTTTTTCTTTCTTTTTTCTTTTCTCTTATTTTTTTTGACCATTTTGGAGTCTTTTTCTTCTTTCTTTCCTTTTTTGTTTTAATTTCTTTTTTTGGGAGTTCTTTTTATTTATTTATTTATTTATTTATTTAATTTCTATTTTCTTTATTTTTTTATTTAATGTTTTCATTTCATATCATTTTTTCTTTTCTTACGAGCATTTTAGGGTCCTTTTCTTTTTTTCTTTCCTTTTTTAATTTCTTTTATTTATTCATTCATTTATTTGCTTTTGGGTATTTTTTGGGAGTTGTTTTTTTATTGAATTTCTATTTTATTTTTTTTATTTCATTTTTTTATTTTCTTTACTCTCTCACACATAGATTCCAAAGTTCAGTTATATTACTAGACCATTGTGCTCTTTATTTTTGCTGTCATGACTGAAAACTGTTGTTCCCTGTAATGAAGGATGTTCAGTTTATCTAACTAAATATGCATGTATTCGTGTCACATGGCGATTGAGCCAGTCAAAACAAACAAAGTATAATTTTACACCTTACATCACTCATATACGATCTTCCTATTCTCAGTAAACAGGAAGTCCTTGCCGCACACACGTTTTTATCATTATGCAAAAACCAAACTTTTCATTCCACTGCAGACCGCAGAAACGTCATTACATTTTAACTGTGTTTTGTATATGTGTGTAAATTAAGATAGCAGCATCTAAGATGTGGCCTTTTTTGTCTTTACATACACAACATTGACATCTTTTTAATGTTTTAAAGCATTTATAATACAGAAACTCTCGCAGAAACATTCTTTTGAATATGCAGACTCTCTTGATTCATATAAATCAACTGATCAAAATTGATTTAGAAATGTGCGGGAGAATAACAACCATGCAGCTGGTTTCAATAATGACTCAAACTTGATGCTGTCAATAGACACACTGATGAAGTGTTCGGTTCAGCATTACACGTTTGTCATCTCGTCTTTCTGTCTTTCCCCTCCCTTTTCCTGCCGTAACACACAAACCACTGCTTAAATGAAACCATGTGTGTTATTATTTCATCGTACAGTGTGAGGATACAGACGACTGTAGATTGAAGTGTGGTTGGACAGTTCTTGACCCCTATAAAACTGCCACTTTATTTGTATGCTTCTCTGAGTTTGTTAGTTTCTGTGGTGGGTATTCAGTGAACAGTTTGCACATTTTAAAAATTGTTTTCAAGAGTGGAAGGATTTTTGGGATTTAACTGGGAAACTTCCTTATTGAATTGACTCTGATTACTCTCGACTGCAGGTTATTATGTCCAGTTGAGCCAAGATGTTGTGAAATGAGCCAAGAAATGAAAAATGTGAAATGAGCCAAGAACTGTTACTAAGTTAATCCCTATTCGGACAGGTCTAGTTTTTGAGGGGGACATCAGAAAAATTTGTGCTTCACAAATGTACTTTGCGATTTTAATCCCATTCGAATCTGCCATGTCTGTTTTTTTCTCTCAAAACCTCTGTAAATTACCTACTGTTTTTTGGCAAACTCAGCGGTCCTTTGAGAAATCTAATCCTGTCCGAATGTGAATGTTTGTGATTGCCGATATTGTATTATATTAACGCTTCTCCTCATGTGCTTTCATTCCATTTCAACATGGATGGTATCTGATGAAAAAATACAATTCTAAAATTAATAAATAGAGCCAAATTGCGGAAACTGCAAAGACCGCTTTCTGATATCTCTGCGCACTTATGTGTGTTTATTATAAGCAGTCAGCCACTTCTATAAACCTAAAGTTTATTTAAATAGGGCTTTAATAATAAATAAGTTATATTGATAAGTAATCCTCATAATTTTGGTGATATTCTTGACCTCCCTAATTTTTTGATTTCTTTGATAATCTGTTCCACTCGTTACAATACGACAGAAAAGATCTGTCGCAACTTCCATTCCTTCCACTCCGCTATCCGCATGTAATCTATCATAAACTGACGTGTGTGTGTAAATAATGATATAATAAATTACAGTAACACTGTACAATATGGTATCATTTGTTAACATTAGTTAATTCATTAACTAACATAAACTAACAATGATCAATATATTTGTACAGCATGTTAACTAATGAAACCTTAATGTAAAGTGTTACCTAAATAACAAACACAAACTATCCCTTTAAATCAGCCAATTACTGATTTGTTATTAATAAAAACGTTTGTTTAAAATAAATTTTTACAGCACACAAACGTATTTAGAGCACAGAATGTATTGATGTATTATTATTTAGAAAGCTCTTAGGCCCAAATATGCTGCTGCTGCAAAAAAAAAAAAATCCTAATAGAAACAGTCCTTTATAGCAGTTATAAAGAAATAACGTAACAGGTTCATGATTAACAACAGATCATTGAAGAGATGCAACAGACTTTAGACACACACACAAAGTCACATGTACACACTCCCATAATACTTCGTTCTCACACTTTTAAGCCGACCTACAATAACACCCTCGTAAAAAGACATATGGTTATGCACATGACTCAAAACAGCAGACGAACACACACTAAATGAATCTGTGCCTCTCTCACTTATCTGCTCTCTCTGCTATTCACACTCGCTCTTGTTTTACAGTCTGCATAGTCTGAATGTCATTGATTAGAAGGAGATATGTTGCATGGTATTATTCAAAGAACAGAAACTCGCACACACAGATCCCCCAGCTGTCGCAGTGATGGGGAACAGAGTGTTCTTGTTTGTGTCCTGCACAGAGAGTTCGGTGTGTGAGCTAATGCCTTCAAAAAGGAGTCCTCCCATATTCCCTATTGAACTCAGTGTCTCATGTTCCACACAGGATTTAAAACACATCAGAGACATTCATAGAACATATAGAAATAACACAATGTTTCTTTTCATGATAGACACCGTTAAGATGGCTAATTTAAAAATTAACTGATTTCTTAGTGCAAGCAAATAGTATTTACAAAGTCTCAGTTTTGTTTCTGGGATTTACTATAAAGGTTTTCATGCTTAAATGTTAAAAAATGCCTTATTTTTTAAAAAATATTTTACATTGCAGCTCTCTTCCCAGTCAGTAACATTGTGTTTAGTTCCTGTCTCTATGACGCCCCTCCTTTCAAAAAGCGCAGTGTGCTCTGATTGGTCGGCTGGAGCAGGGTGTTGTGATTGGTCAACTGCTTCGATCCTATTTTGTAAATGTCACACCCCTTACCGTAATCGTTTCAACACACTACTAATGCAACTCAACCAGGCCTCGCCCCATTTTTTCCCCTTGTTTTCCTTAGGCAAGAATAATTTAAATGAGGGATATTGTGACATGTATGTTCCCGGAAGAAAACTTAAGATAAGATAACTTCCTTTGGAGTGACATGCTCAAGCAGCAACATAACACGCTAAAGAAAGTTAAATGTAAAAAAAAACCTTAATGGGTCCTCTTTAAATAATGTTCAACATTAGTTTCTGTAGATTTTTAGGTTTCCTCTTAGTTTTATCTTTATTTTAATGTGCTTTACTAACATGACAAATTCATGGGTTTCAAGGCAAATAGTTATTTATTGTAATGTGATGTTTTTTTTTTTTTTTAATAATGCATTTTGTCTACCGTAGATGAAGAATGATGAAACTTGGCAGAAAAGCACTACTCATTTTGCTCATTTAAAAAGGAGCAGACAGGAATGATAAAATACACAGATAAAGCATCATTTCCACAACTAATGTGCATCCTGTGCTATTCCTTGTGCTATTTATGTCAAAAATTAGTGCTAAACAAGCTTTGTGCCTTTGAAACATTGTTCAGTAAGTCCATTTTATTCCACCCAAAAATCTTGACACACACCATGAACTTCCCAGGAGCACTTGAGTACTTAAGCAGTTAGACTTATGATTTTCATGGATGAAAATAACAACTTTATTTAACAATTTGAACTGTTGTCATACGCAGTTGACGTAGTGAGCACAGTGCAGGCTTCCATGTTTACGTCCGAACGCCGGCTCTGTATTGGCCGACGCTGTTCACTTGAGCAGCACGACATGGCCAATAATGAGCCGGGCGGTGAGCGTAACAACAGCGTATGTACGATTGACTTGAGTGCTGATGGAAAAAAAAGTCCACTAGATGCGTCTTTCTGTGCTCACGGCCAAAGGCTCGCGCACTCAACTGTGCGCAAGATGGAACGGAACGTAGAAAATGAAGTATACCTGGGCCTTTTTAATGTCTGAATTCACTCACTCATTTTCATTAACTTCTTTAGGATTACACACTATAATTCTAATATGCTGATTTGGTGCTCAAGAAACATTTCTTATTATTATCAATGTTGAAAACATTAGTTCTGCTTAATATTTTAAACCGTGATACTAGGTTCTTTGATAAATAGAATATTTAAAAAACAGCATTTATTTGAAATAAAAAAATCATTTGTAACATTATAAATGTCTTTACTGTTCTTTTTGATTAAAATCAATTAAATGTGTCCTTGCTGAATAAAAGTATTTATTTATTATTTTTTTTAAATCTTACTGACCCCAGACTTTTGAACAGTAGTGTATTCATATTTAGAATATACACATTATCTCAATTTCTGTCCCTTTCTCTGTCCTCAGCATCAGTGAGAGCTTTCTAACAGTGAAAGGTGCCGCCCTTTTTCTTCCACGTGGGAATGGCTCCTCTTCCTCTTCCTGCTCCTCCAGAATTACAGCACAGCGCAGCAAACATGCAGGTATGGGCATCCATTATAGAGCACATGCAAGCTAGGCAATAAAAAGCATATGAATATTTATGATTAATAACGGATTTGAACTCTTTTTGTACAGGGGACCTTCAGCAGCACCTGCAGACCATGTTCACTTTACTGCGGCCAGAGGACAACATCCGTCTGGTGAGGCACCACACAGTAACTAACTCTCTACCAAAATCTAGTGAGCTGCCCATGTAGGCAACAATTTTGGGCAAGTTTTGGACAAAATCAAACAACACTGCATGAATACTTTACACATAATAAAATCCCAAAATGTATTGCAGCAACCTTAGTGAAATCCAAGATGAGGGACATGTAAATCATAGCATAAAAAGCTAAAGGGCTTATCTAAAATACTGATACTGTGTTTTTCTAAATGAACTCTTTAAGCTCCCTACAGGCTGTGCGGTTGCCATTGTAAATGTTACAGCTTACAACTTATACAGTTTATACAATGACTATGTTTTTACTGTGTATTTCTGAATTAATTCCTTACCCTCCCTACAGGCTGTGCGGTTGGAGAGCACCTTCCCCCAGTGCACCCGCTACATGGTGGTGGTCTCCACTAATGGTAGACAGGACACAGAAGAGAGCGTGGTGCTGGGCATGGACTTCAGCCCCTCTGACAGGTTTGTGTGTGCTGCTACTTGTACTGTTAAGTTAAACCAGTTAAATGTATTAACAACAAATAAGTACATTTTGTGTGTGTTGCAGTTCCTGTTCCATAGGCATGGTGCTTCCTCTGTGGAGTGACGCACGGATCCACCTGGATGGTGACGGGTAGGTGTGGCAAATCTGTTAAAAACTGACAAACGTACATCTGATTGTGCAGGTTGTTCAGATAGTGTTTCACTCCTCTGTTTTCTTCACAGGGGTTTCAGTGTGTCTACAGATAACAGGATACACATATTCAAGCCAGTCTCAGTCCAAGCCATGTGGTTGGTGCTTTTCTTTTCTTCTTGAGATTCATTAAATAGAATTTTAAGTAGTGATGCACTGAAATTAATTTTTTACCCAAACAACAGAATTGACATTAAAGTTTTCATATTTATTTTGTGCTGTAACTAGAAGTAAAGATGAAGAAATAATCAGTTTATGTGCGCTTGATCCGTGCTGCCGCTTGAACTGAGGCGTACAGAGCAATCTGTTAAGCAACATTAAAGAGTACCAAAAGACATTTCTTTTTAATTTCTTGATAAAATTGTCTTTGTTCCAAATCAAAAGTAACAAAGCATAAAGATTATTGTGGTTATTTGATGGGAGGTGTGCTACAAATAGTGCTTAGTAAAATTTTGTTCATGCATCAACTGAAAACAGCACTAACAGGCCGATCTTGGGATTTAATAATCAATATCGGTTTATCAAAATGAAGATCAATTAAAATCAAGAAATCTATATTGTCCACACATCTGACATGTTTACCTGTTATAGCTTATCCACATTGTGTGCACAAAATAGACGTGAGAAACGCTGAATAAATGTCACCATTTTTTACTTTCTTTCTTCTTTTTTTTCAGTTGATGAAATTTCGGAGCATCATTATTTAACACATTTACTGAATTTGATATGAAAACTGTTTCATTCTGCCATTTATCAAATCAAATATAGTTAGATACTTTACAAAAACAGTCAGTTGGCCTCTTTGTATGACAGAATTGTATTATTCCACTTATTATTTAGTATTATTTATTTTCATAAAAAAGGAACTGAATGCATATAATTTTAAAAAAGATTATTGTGTGATTAAATTATATATGATATATTTTTTTTTAAAAAATGAGTGCTTTGACATTAAAGGGTTATTTCACCCAAAAATGAAAATTCTGTCATTAATTACTCACCCTCATGTCGTTCAACACCCATAAGACCTTTCAGATGCCCAGAAAGCTCCTAAAGACATATTTAAAACAGCTTTCTGGGCATCTGAAATTGTTCATTATCTTGCTGGCAATGGAGGCCTCACTGAGCCATCAGATTTTATTAGAAATATCTTCATTTGTGTTCTGAAGATGAACAAAGGTCTTACAGGTGTGGAACGACATGAAGGTGAGTAATTAATGACAGAATTTTCATTTTTGGGTGAACTAACCCTTTAACATTGAATTATTGAATCACTTGACCCTAATTTATTTGTTACCTAAGGTTTTGATTAACATCAATACTGGGCTGATATTGTACAGTCCAACTTTGGTATGGTTACATGTTTTGATATGGAGCACCTCTTTCTCTCAGGTCAGCCCTGCAGTCTCTTCATAAGGCCTGTGAAGTGGCCCGCTGTCATAACTACTTCCCAGGCAGCCTCTTCCTGACCTGGGTGAGTTACTACCAGAGCCGGGTGTCCTCAGATCAGGTCTGCATCAATGAATGGAACGCCATGAAGGACGTGCAGTCCCACCGCGCAGACTCGCCCGTGCTCTTCTCTGATGTGTGAGTACTAATTTTTGCCTTTTGCCTGCAAAGTTGTACCAGTGGATGTGTGTTAGATTTTAATGAAACATTCTTTCTTTTTTTTTTATAAACCTTGTGTCTCCAGGCCAACTGAGCGAGAAAGAACAGAACGACTCATCAAGAATCGTTTGAGAGAGATCATGATGCAGAAGGACCTTGAGAATGTCACCTCAAAAGATGTATGATGCAAATACACATCCTAAAAATCACTTCCTGAATGATTTATTAATTCTGTAGAATTTTCTCACATGTACTCAGCTCACGCTCTACCTGCACACACACTCCTGTTTAGATCCGCACGGAGCTGGAGATGCAGATGGTGTGTAACCTACGGGAGTTTAAGGAGTACATTGATAATGAGATGATCGTCATCTTGGGACAGATGGACAGGCCCACAGAGATTTTTGAGCATGTTTACCTGGTGAGAGTGATGTCACCCACACATTTTAATCATACATTTCAGTTACATTGTACCATCAGTCATTTTTTATTTTGTATCTAATTATAGGGTTCTGAATGGAATGCATCTAATCTGGAAGAACTACAAAACAGCGGGTGAGTTTTGTAGACGTCCTCGTCTCTGAAAACACTCTCATACCTATAATACCTGTGGTAGAAGCTAGTTTTCTGTTTTAGCCATAAACCTGTTATCTTTTATATTCTCTTTGAAGTCTGTTCCTGGCGTTAATGATTATACAGATTTTCAGTTATGTCTTTGTGTTTACCGTCAGGGTGCAATACATCCTTAATGTCACGCGGGAGATCGACAACTTCTTTCCAGGGCTATTTGAGTACCACAATATCCGGGTTTATGACGAAGAGGCCACAGACTTGCTGGCTTACTGGAATGACACTTACAAGTTCATTTCTAGAGCCAAGTGAGTAGGAATAACCTCCTAATGCTCACTTTGGAGTAAAATGTGCTGGTGTTCTAGATGTAATTGTTATAAAGTTGTTTCAGACTTCTTATGCTAAGTTTGTTATGTCAGAAATACCACAATTTATGAGTTGACAATCCTGAGATTCTACTTTGAAACATTTTAGTAATGCTTATATTTGATCCATCTGTGGCTTTGATGTTAATAGCAGAAAAGTACTTTATCACTAAAATTCTAGGGATATAGCGATATTAAAATTATGGCAATAAAATATAACCGACTAATAAAATTATTATAATCATTATTTTATTAAAAATTGCTATAAATCTAATATAATAAATAAATATATAAATAAATCAAAATATTAAAATAAATCTATAACTAAAAATAAAAAATAAATTGTTTAAAATGCTACAAGTTAATTTAGGCATCACAACATTGTAATGTACAGTATGAAAAATGGAAAATCATTTTGAGATTGCACTTAACAGTGCTATTAAATTTTTCATGTTTTTAATAATTTAACGTTGAGCAAGCAGCATTTTTCAATATGTTGTGCAACCCTAATTAATTCATCTTTTATATGCACTTAAAAAATAGAACAAAAACAGCACACGTTGTAACACTGTCTATAATAAAATGGCTTATTAAAATGTGTTGAGGTATCAAACTAGCTGTTACTGTTGAGATTGCTGCCGCCATTCTTTTAAAATGTCACAATCATATATATATATTTTTTTTTATTTTATACAAGGAAACCAATGAGCAATGCAAATGCTCACGATCCAAATGAATAAGAACTTAGAAATCAAATAACAGCCAGAAAAATCATAAGAATAAACAGATGATCAAAAGAAATGCTGGAGAAGTCAGAATTTTCAACAGTTTCCAAGTTGTAATTCAAATTTGACAAGGTATGAACAGTTTTTAGTCATAAACTCAAAATTACAGTCATTCTGATATAATGTGAGCACAGAATTTGTATAAATAAATCGTAATTTCAGGTTCAAAGTTTCTCTTTCTTTCTCTCTCCTCCTTGGTTTCAGATAAAGTCTTAATTCAAATTAATTGTTAACCTGTGTTTTAGTTTTGCTTTACCAACATGTCATGTTGACAGTACTAGCAGCACTACATCCATCTTTTAACACAAGACTAATCTGATACCTACAGGAAAGCAGGGGCAAAGTGCCTGGTGCATTGCAAGATGGGCGTCAGTCGCTCGGCCTCCACTGTGATCGCATATGCCATGAAGGAGTACGGCTGGGACCTGGAGCAGGCCTTTGAGTATGTTAAAGAGCGGAGGGCCGTCACCAAACCCAACCCATCGTTCATGAGACAGCTGGAAGAGTATCAGGGAATACTGATGGCCAGGTAAATGTGTTATTTGAATGTTTGTGAATAGCAGGAAATGTCTGTGCATTCAAAATATTTAAACATGCAAGTATGCCACTCACTCAAATGACTGTAGACATGTTCACCTCCATTTTGATGACACTGTTCTTTTCACAGTTGATTATAGGGCTCTAATTGTATTCTTTGAGAAGTTACAGTAGCTGTTCGACCACATTCCACTTAGTAACATGTGCGTATTTGATCGTGTCCTTGCGTCTCAGAGGTTGTAGGTTTGTGCATGTGGGCTTTGGTGTGGGTGGGTATACATTTGCAACACAATGCATTTTGTACTTCCTGTAAAATTACTGAATGGGGCTATTCACGTTTTTAGGTCTCACAAAACCTCTCGAGCTGTGAAATGTTTTTTAAGGAACCATATAATACACATTCGTAACACTTTTTCCCCTGAAGTTTATATTTACACAATTCTTATTTCTGACCCTTTAAACAGTTCAAACTTTTATTTGCCTCATATACAACTTTTATTCAACAAGGATGCAATAAATTGATCAAATATGTGACCGTAAAACATTTTTATTTCAAATAAGTGCTGTTCTTTTAAACTTTCTATTCATCAAAGAAACCTGAATAAACACGTCACGGTTTCCACAAACAATAAGAAGCACAACTGTCTTCAACACTGAAAAATAATAAGAAGAAGAAAAGAAAACAGAAGGATCATGTGACTGATTGAAGACTCTGAACTGAAAACTCAGCTTTGCATCACAGGAATAAATTACATTTTAAAATATATTCAAATAGATAATTATTTTTGATTGTAATAATATTTCACAATATTACTGTTTCTACTGTGTTTTTGATCAAATAAATGCAGTTTTGGTGAGCACAAGAGACTTGGGGGCCGTTCACACAGAATGCGTTTTTCTATTCCAATGTGCTTTTCTATTGTTTTTCCATGTAAACGCGCTAGAAGGATGCGTATGATCATTACGCTCCCGTCTCGCATCTTTTACAGCACCTCGAACATGAGCACCGCGTTTTTAAGACGCTGTGTCAAGTTAAAAAAAATTACAACTTTTATACGCGGCGCCGCTCATCAATGTCAGTTCCAAAACAGTCGACCAATCAGAAGAACTCGGAGGCGGGGCAAGCGTTGCGAGCTTCTGTTTACAGTAGTAAGTTGGCATGACAACTGTTTTATTTGTTCGTTATTGCCATTATTGCATCAGGTCTCAAAAGTGCATCTCGAGACACTCGCGTTCTGCGCTGCGCTTTTTTAAAAATCATTCCTGAGTGCTGCGTTTTTTGACGCAAAGGCACGTTCTGTGTAAACGAGCTCTTATTTCAAAAGGATTTTACAGACCCTAAACTTTTAAACAGTAGTGTATGTCTGTTACTGCATACTCTTTTATTTTAGCAAAGCAAGAAAAATCCGGTTTTCCATGGTATGACCCTTTTAAGATGAGCAAAACTGCCAGTGAATGTTTGGTAGTTATTTATTACCACAGTTTACATTTCTCTGTCTTATCCTGCAAGCTGTCATATGTGTACTGTAAGTCTGTAAATGTGTTGTTACAGTCAATAGTTACTCAGCTGATTAGAGCAGAGGGTGTGAAATAAGACAAATGTGCTACGAGTGACTCTTTGTTCTTCTGCAGGACTATGTGTTGTAATTCATTAGTAGTTTGCTTCAAAAACAGCATCATATTTTTACAGCAAAATGTTAAACTTATTATCTTAGGAATGCACTGTGGAATTTCTGGCCTGAAAGCAATAACCAATAATCAACAGTTTGTGCAGCATGAAACATACAGAGTATGAAAATGGCATGTTGTTACTTACAGCAGATGATCCCACTTAAAACTAGCCCAAACACAACGCAAGTGATGTCAGCTAGGCTAAAAACATGGTATTCTTTCAGCTCACGCTTATACACTGTGCGCACACATGCACGTTGACATGTGAGGCTGGTTAGGTCTTGCGTGCACACTACAAAAAACAATACAGCAAGAAACTATATGGCCACACTTTATCAGTTAGAATTATCATCTGTAATTCTACTTTCTGTATCAATAATAATCAGTTTTCCATATTTATTATCAAATAATATATCAGCCACCAAAATGTATTGTACACCTCTAGTTCTTTTATTCATTGCTCCACTTATGGTTAGTTTAATAAACATTGACCTGCTTTTTGATTTTATTAGTTATTGCCACTCCCTGCATGTTTTGTTTACTCAATCTTTCCTTTTCTCCATAATAGCAAACAGAGACACAATAAGTTGTGGCGTTCCCATTCAGATAGTGATCTGTCTGAGCACCACGAGCCGCTCTGTAAGGCCACTGCTGCACAGTCTCTCGGACGCTCCAATTCCCGCAACCAGACCTTCGGCCAGACGTCACCTTCAATACACGAGCTACTGCAGACTCTCACACCCATCTCAGCCAATTCTACTGGAGTTAAGGAGCAGGCGGAGCCTGATACAACACCCTGGCCAGATACTCACATTTACAATGGCCTGGGAAACCTTGACGACAACCTCCATAAACCCACAGAGACCCCCTCCATCCCCAGATCCAGGGCTGCCACTGTGGTCCCGGAGGCTAGATCTGATGTCACCTCTGTGACCGTTGCTGAGGCGGTCTCGCTGGGTCGTCCTTATCCGCCCGCAGCTGTACATCACCCACCCTCGTCCCCCAGGCTTCTCTCAGATGCAAAGGCCAATCAAGTACTGCCTGAGCAGCTTGAGGTGTCCAACCTTGTGCCTTTGGAGAAGTCTAGTCCAAAGGTGCTCTCATCTGTGAACGTTAGGAGTAGGACTCCTGAGCCATGCACACAGGCCCCAGACTCTTCAGGGCTGCAGGATCTCAGCCAGCAAGTGCCTAACACGGAGACGGACTGTGCGGGGTTAAGTCACAGCAGTGATGAAGACCACCACCCCAGTGCCACATTACACAGAGCTGAGCTCTCTACCACCCCTCCCTCGACTCTAAGCACAGACCGCATTGACTTCTTCAGTGCCAGAGAGAAGTTCCAGGGCCTTTCTCAGGAGGGTCAGATCCGTGGGACTTCTGAGCAGGCGTTGCAGCAGGCACCTCGGGACAAAAGTCCAAGTGTAGAGACCAAACGGCTACTTCCTGACAACCCTATCAAAGAGGAGGAACAGAAAAAGGTAAGGAGTAATGAGGAATGGTGGGATTGTTCAGTTTTTGTAACTTCCCATAGTAGGATTGAAAATTCTGGCATCATTTAATCACCCTCATGTCGTTCCAAACCTGTACAACTTGCTTTCTTCTGTGGGACACAAATAGATATTTTGAATATTGTCCATAAAATGAAAGTCAGTGGGGAACAATATTGTTTTGTAATACTCCATTGACTTTCATTGTATATCTTGTATATCTTCATTTATTTTTGCAGAAGAAAGTAAGTCATACATGTTTGGAACAACAGGGTGAGTAAATAATGACAGAATTTTAAGGAATCGGCAAAGAATCGGCAAAACTCTTTTTCATAAACTTTAACGTATATAATGATGTATTAATGTGCTACAATCCTATACTTGTGTTTAATTCATTTTTTACTTGGAGAAATAAACAAAATCACAGTGTTAACTATCAATGAAATAAATAAATCTCTATGAATGACTATAAATGCTTATTTAGATAGCTGGACAAACCTTTAAATGTATCTGTCTTAATATTATGTTATCGTCCTGCAGCAAGGGAATAATGTTCCAGAGAGTAAGTGTCAAACTTTATTAAAATCAGGATCCGTTCTCATACCGTGTCTCACCATAACCATGTTTGAGTGAAGTCTCATGCCCCACACTGCCACCCACTGTTGATGAGAAATGTTGCATGGAATCGTTCATCTGTCATGGTGTTGATCAATCTGCTGAAGTTGCATTGGAGTTTTATGCACATGTATAGTGAATGGTGAAGTGTGTAATTTTGTGACATAAAAATGTTTTATCCATTTCAGTTTCATGTTCCCATTTAAACTAAAAGAACACCAATCCTATAACCAATCCTTAACACTAGCTCCTTCCATCCCAGTTACGAATTTAATTTATACCAAAAATCTGAATTTTCCGAAAACAACTTGCGAATAAAGCTGCGTTTCCATCCAATGTGTTCAAAAGAACAAAATGGTCGCTTCTGGAAAAATTGGCGCGAAATATAAATGCAAATGGAAGTTGGAATCACTGGGAAAGCCACTGTGGCTCTTTTATTAAATGTAACAAATTACTTAGGGGTTCAGTAATATTAGCCAGTCATCTGATTGACCAGAGAAACATGCTTTCTTTTATTCTCTTAAGGTGATGATACACGGAGCAATGTTGCCAGGCAATGTTGTTGAGCGATGTTGGTTGGGCACTTTCCCACTGAAAATGGGCAACAAATTTCTATCTGGATACTTTAGATCAAAATTTGTTCCCCATTCTCAATTGGAAAGTGCTCAAGCAATATTGCTCGTCAACATTGCCCGGCAGCATTGCTCAAAAAGTTGCCCCGTGTATCATCACCTTAAGCTAACGTCTGCATCTATGCGTCTATGAATTTATTCCATCACCCAGAATGCCATAGCAATCACATGGTAACTCCCTGGCAACACCCTAGTATCAAGGTTTAGCACGGGCAAGCACTGTTCACATTTTATCGACTTATTTTTTTCAATTCTGCCTTGTGCCACTAGAGGCATAAAAATTATACACTTCACCTTTAAAGGGTTAGTTCACCCAAAAATGAAAATTCTGTTATTAATTACTCACCCTCATGTCGTTCCACACCCGTAAGACCTCTGTTCATCTTTGGAACACAAATTAAGATATTTTTGATAAAATCCGATGGCTCAGTGAGGCCTCCATTGCCAGCAAGATAATTAACACTTTCAGATGCCCAGAAAGCTACTAAAGACATATTTAAAACAGTTCATGTGACTACAGTGGTTCAACCTTAATGTTACGAAGTGACGAGAATACATTTTGTGCCCCAAAAAAACAAAATAACGACTTTATTCAACAATATCTAGTGATGGTCGATTTCAAAACACTGCTTCATGAAGCTTCGAAGCTTTACGAATCTTTTGTTTCGAATCAGTGGTTCGGAGCTGTGTATCAAACTGCCAAAGTCACGCCCCTCAGTGGTGAACCATTGAAATTCCGAAACACTTATGATGTAACGAAGCCTTGTTTACTGAAATCACGTGACTTTGGCAGTTTGATAGACGCTCTGAACCACTGATTAAAAACAAAAGATTCTGGGCATCTGAAAGTGTTAATTATCTTGCTGGCAATGGAGGCCTCACTGAGCCATTGGATTTTATCAAAAATATCTTAATTTGTATTCTGAAGATGAACGAAGGTCTTACAGGTGTGGAACGACATGAGGGTAAGTAATAAATGACAGAATTTTCATTTTTGGGTGAACTAACCCTTTAAATCACAAAATAATGGATGTACATATTCAATTCAAATGACCACCCCATGTCCCTGTGTTTCTGCTACAGGAGAGCTGCAGTGTCTCAGTCCATAACATAGTTTCAGAAATGGAATCCATACAGCACAGTGTAACCCCTCCCCCCCTTCCTACCAGCCAACCTGTTTCCTGTAGCAGCAGTGAGGAAGAGGAGTTCACTCCAGCCACATCAGCAGAAGCTGAAACTGAGAAGGTGGAGCATGGGAAAGATTGGCCAAAGGGCACCGTGCGCCGAGCCACCAGGGAGCTTGAGCAGAAGATCAAGCAGGTGGTCTCGTCAGTGGCACCGGTGTCCTCGGCCCCCGCATGTCCCTCGCTACGCTCCCCTGTCAACACCAGCAGCAGAGAGAAAACTGAGGAGACCTCATCCCACACGCACCTCACACCTGATCCAAGCACTGTGTCAACACACCATCACCAGCCTCAGAACAACACGGACAAGATGGAGAAAGATGAGAGTCTTTCGGCTGAAGAGGACAGAACAGGGAGTGAAAGCGAGAGACGACTCAGGGAGGGAGAGCACAGGAACACAGCCCTCACGCACTCAAGTCAAAGCCATTCCAATTCATCTAGCTCATCTCCAGTCGTGGTTCTCCAGCTTGAAGGAATGACCGAGCAGGAGAGTTACACTGACTCTGACTGTCCCCTGGGACTCTGTCCAAAGGACATGAGAGAAACCTGGGAGACCCTGAAAGAGCTTGGGGCGTTCCTCTGGCAGGTGAGTGGCTGCTCCGACAGGTCCCTCCCGTGGTCAAGGAGGGAGCAAAGAAAGGGCTGGGCTATGCGAGAGAGGACCAAAGAGGTGGAGGCTCGGATCCGGCAGGCTGGACTGACCCCACCCTCAATGATGAAGCGCTCGGCCTCGTTGGCCAAGCTTGGGTCGTTGGAGCTCTCGCCCGTTGACCTGAGCGAGCTTGATTTGCGTCGTCCCGCCTTACTCCCTGCTCCCACCAATAAGCCACGGCCCCACTCGTACAGTGACGATACCTCAAAAAAGAAGCGTGTTTTACCTCTTTGCACTCCTGCTCTCCCTTCCTCTTCTGCCTCTCCTGTTTCGTCCACTGGATCTCATACACTCGGACACGCAGAGAATAATGATCAGACTGAAGAGGCGGAATATAGTGACTCTGATGTCATTCCCATGCCACTGCCACTCTCCCCACCCTCCAATCAATATTGGAGGGAGGATAATAAACAGGAGGAGGCAGGTTACGCCCCGTTAACTGCTCCTGCCTCAATACCCGTGGCAACACGCCAACAATATGGGAGGACACATCCCCTGCGGAGGCTGAAGAAACGAACTGTTAACCCTTATCACACTATGTGACTTTTATTCTGTATGTGTGAGTGTATGTGTTTGTGCCTGCAAGTGTGAATTTGTGATTTAAAGGGATAGTTCATCCAAAAATGATAATTCTGTCAACATTTATTCACCCTTATGTCAGTCCAAACCTGTATAACTTTCTTCTGTGGAACCCAAAAGAAGATATTTTTAAAAATGTCTCATTGTTCCGCATAAGAAACAAAGTCGTACAGTTTTGGATCGACATGAGGATGAGTAAATGATGACAGAATTTTCATTTTTGGCTGAACTATCTGTTTAACTTGCCACGCATACCTCAGTGGGCCTTATCCAACCGGAAATCAAACAATGTGGACATTTTATAGCACAATGTGATTTGAATGTTTTTGGTGGGATTGATGGCTCATAAAATAGGAACTGTGTAATCCTGACCCATCATTTGAGTAGAAAAAAATTGCTGCTCTGGAGGAACAATGAAGTGCTATGACTGATATACTTTTTGCACAGTGTCTATCAGGTTGTTCTTTGCATACTATGGTAGTACATTACCACTTCATCCTTTACCTGTCAGTCTATGAACGAAACCCACAATGTTCTCTGCTGAATTGGATTCTGGAGGTGTGTGTGCATGTATGTGCGTGTGTGTGTGTGTGTTGGGGGTTGAAGGAGAGCCATAGATGAGTGTTTTTAAATACATTCAGAAAAGAATGAGATGTAATTGTGAGTGTAAAATTATTACAGATGTGAGATTAATATGTGTATGCATGTTGGATTAATGAGAATGGGATCAGTTCTGTGGTACTCGTAGAATGTAGAGTTTATGGGCCTCATTGTGCGTATGTATATTTTGTGGATGTGTATGATATGTATACTTAAACATGGGTGTGTGTGTATTTTCTGTCTGTTTTTGGTGCAGTTTCTTTCTTCAGCATTTTCTGTTTTATTAAAGGGACAACAAAAAAGAAACATGGGGTATTTTAATATGCACTTTTTATTATTGTTTTACGTTTTTTTAAACTGTGGTTTGTATTCTGGAAGCATGCTCACAGAGTATGTATTTAGAGTTGCTTTTAAGGGTGTTTGTTGTACAGTGCAGAAAAGAAAAAGAAAACTGAAATGTCTTTCTGTTTGTTGTAAGACTGGAAAAATATTTTCTCTTTTTATTGTGCTTAAACTGTGACAATTAAAGAAAATTTCAAATTCACAAAGATTTTTTGGTATTTTTGGGGGAGGGGGGTATTTTATGACCAGGTTTCCACAGTCCTTAAAAAAAAAAAAAAAAAACCCTGGACACTTTTTATTTTTCAGGCCTAAAAAATTTAATCTTAAAATGTCATGGGAAATTAATTTTCATATTTTTTTTTTGTAAGAAATATGTAAATAGAAATTGCTCTTTGTGAGGCCAGTCTCTATAAATAATAATAATAATCATTATCCAGTAATCATAAATGACAAGGAAAGTACAGTAATGCATGAAAGCTATAGACTGTTCAGAAGGTATAAATAAATGGCAGGGGGCTACAGCAAAGTTAATGCCTGACATCCACAGAACTGATGTATACTTAAATCAAGGGTGCAAAATGCAGGGGTTTATGCTGTGCTCACAGCCACCTGACCTCGGTGAGTGCACCCACTGCAATCTATAGCCCTGTCACCGGCCCGAAAGAAATAGCCCGACACCAACAGCCATTTCGAAAATAGACAGGACCGCCTTGACCCCCCTGCCCATACTCTATGGCAAGCCATTTTCATATTTAACATGTTTTAACATCTGTTTGAATTTATAGTTAGTAACTAAAATATATTCAATTATTTCACAGCCCTCTGGAATACCTGATTGTGATTGGTCTGTTATGACATTCTGAGGTCTGATAATACAGGTCTGACCGCTGTATCCACCATTAAGATGATGCTTTCATGTCTCTCGTATCACACCGCAAATTCACTCTGTCTCATTTCATACAAACGTAGTGGGTGGTATTTTGCGTCTCAGTTATTAATGTACTATACTTTAGTATTAATACTACTGTAACGTTGTATTATTCATCTTGTTGCCAGGACAATTGTTTTGTACGATGTAATGGGCCATAATATAATGAACAGTATTAACATATACAAATATTTTGTAAATTTTTCCTAATTAAATTTTGTAATTATTTATTTAGTTAAAAGCCATGTAATATGTGGTATGACTGAACATCACCCCTTAAATGTTCACCTTGTTTGAACTAGTTAATTCATCTTGGTTCCAAGCCACAAAACTTACTAGCTTTGAGCTAATAAAATCTTTCAGTTGCCAACTTGATACCCAGTCCTTTTACTTGAGTAAAAGTACAAAAGTAAGCCTACTTGATTTTTAATGTATTTAAGTATTACAAGTAAAAAGTACTGATTGATGGATGAATGTTTATTTATTTTGAAGTTTTATATACTCCATCCTAGACCATCATAAGAATGGTCAAATAGAGGATCTCGGGTCATTGTGAATTGAGTGAATTGTTAACCCAATAATTAGAAATGGCCAAATTGTCCCAAATTGTTTCCATGGTTTTGACAAAATAAAACCGGAAATCGAGGGCAATGATGTCATTGATAGGCGACACACGAACACGGTCTGCTTATTTCTCTGGATTTAAACATTCTTGGAAACATTTGGGATAATGTAAGTACACAAGTCAACAAAATATATAACATTGTTTTAGTGGTTTTTGGATATTTTAATCTAAAAATCCTACATATTTGTGCCTTTAACTAGTTGCATATGTTAGATTTATTGCATGACTCGAGCAGAGAAAAGCTGTTGCTTTCAAACATTGTTTACTTAATCAACTGTGTCAGTGTAATGGTGAAGGGATAGATCAAATAGACCAATTGATGGAAGGTTTGCGAAGAAATTTCATGCTCCCTTGTAAAAGTATTTTTTAGTATTTTTAAAATACAAAAATACAGTAGTTTATTTTGATACATGGTGTGGCTGCTGTATTTTGTAGCTTATTTTGATACACTTAAAATTAAGGTATTTGGTATTTTATTTTAAAATACATTTTGATGTATTTTTCGCCCAACCCTGCCGAAAGTAATATCCACTTATGCAAACTACTCAACGTTTATGAAATTAATTGAATTTAAAATATGCTATTATTTACATTTACATTTAGTCATTTAGCAGACGCTTTTCTCCAAAGCGACTTACAAATGAGAATAGTAGAAGCAATCAAATCAACATGAGTACAACAGTATGTAAGTGCTGTGTCAAGTCACAGTTTCATCTGTAAAGTGCTCGTAGCAAGGTTGTTGTTTTTTTTTATATATATATAAATATATACGCAAATAGATGGAGAAAGAATAGAAAATCGAAAAAAGAAAAGTAAAATATAAATAGAAGTGCTATATTACTGGGTCAAATGTTGGGTAAGTATTTGATTAATATGATATGAATAATGTAATTCATAACTGAATCTGATGAGACAAGAAACGTTTTGTGTTATTGACATGTAAGACGTACAAATAAGAGTGAATATATTCAAAAAATATATTAATTGCAAATAGTTTAAATTGATTATGTAGTAACTACAAAGACCTGGAACTCATTCTACTTCTTTTTCGTTATTCCCTTAAATCCCTTTTAATACCCCGACCCCCTACCCCCTACCCCATACCCCATACATGGTTACGGCTTTGTCCACCACTGCTTATTTTTCAAGGGATAATTGTCGAAATGGCTTGCCATACATAGCCTATACACCATGTCTGTGGACATATCCAGTCCCCCCAATCCATCGCTCTCTTGCTCTCTCTCTCTCTCTCTCTCTCTCTCTCTCTCTGTTCAGGAACAACTAGTGAGGACGAACTCGCGCTAGTTCTGCGAGTCCGTACCAAGTTTGTGACCTGGAATAAACGAGAGACTTCTAAAAGCACAGCGTCCAGAGGAGCCGTTAACCGTCTTGAGAAAGGGGGAGAGCAAATTTAAAGACAAAATCAGCGTATATTCCCCAAAGACAGAGGTTAGTGATTCATTTGATTGACAGATACGCAGTTCCTCATGATGGAATGCTGCATTGTGACGACATGCGCCTTGTCTAGTTTTGTAAAGTTATGTTCTGTTATTACGTAAGGCTGTGACATCATCATAACCATCAGTGCAGCACGTTCTGCTGGATTATTGAGTTGCTGTAGAAATATTTATAATTAAAGGCCAGGTGTGCGCGGAGCTTATTGAGAAGAATAGCGGACGCGGTATACAGTGGCATTGGTATATTTTCATTCTGTCCCTTTTGTAAATTTGGAAGGATTATGTCTGGAGGGGGCAGAGGGGGAGACACATGGTTAGTTTGGCATGACTATATTAGGAAAGTGACCGTGTCTGAAGACAGTGAGGGGGCCTTCTCACATGGGACAAACTGTTGTGTGGTTTAAAGATACTGCATTCTGAAAGGGGTTTAACAACTCTACCCATGTGGTGTAGTATCAGTGTCAATTACGTTTAATTGTGTGTCTCAAACTTTGATATTAACATATTTTTCTGCTATAAATGAAAGTAGTTATACATGTGTAAATTACAAACAGTGCAGTGCTGCTGTACTTACCCCTAACGCTAGTAGAAAACATGAATGTTTTAAATTAGGCACATGAATTGTAGCAATCAGATATGCTTGTTAAAGATAATTATTGTCATTCCTTATCACCACAATTTAAATTAAAAATGCTAAACATATGGAAAACCGTTTAATTGAAAATACGCAATATAGAAACGTAAAAGCTAAAAGCTCTAAAAACACAGCAATAGGCCTGCATGTCTGGTCATCAACTTATGTGGTATCAGATGAAACCAGTAATGTCATTTAACATCAATTTTTAAAAAAAAGTATAGTTCTGGTCCTAAAATGTATGAAATAGGATCAGCTCACACCAGTTCGGCATATCGCTGGGCTGTAGCCATAACGTTATCATTATTTTTTATTGCATAGCATTGTTCTGTTATGTCATGGCCTATATATTCAAGTGGAAGGATTACGCTTAAAGGTGTTTTAAGGAAAATTTGCATGTAAAAGTTTAACATGTAAGTCTTTTATCAACGGCTTCTCATACTTTGTTGATTAACATGATTGCACATCATTGTCAGCGCTGGTATCAATCTTGAGAAAGTTTGAAAGCAGTGAAAGTTTAATGAAAACCAACTCAAAATAACACTTCTCAGAATAATGAATACAAAGACATGTAAAACAGAACAACCAACATAATATTGTTGAGAACGGGCAGTGAACTGAACAAACTCAGGGTTAAATAACACACGCCAAACTAATCAACGAAATAGAGAACAGGTGCAGATCGTAATCAATCAATGAAAAACCCAGGAAACCAAACTCAAACACGGGAAACTAAACTAAAACAAGTGCAAAACCAACCCAAAACAGACATTAAACCCAGAATACCTGTATCAATCATATTATAAGTGAAATTTTACTTTCTTACCTCAGATTTTTGTTTTTGTTTTTTTGTTCTGTAAATCATTCAAGCTAACTTCTGCTCTCACCTCAGGAGGGTCAAACATGAAAGTGATTTCGTCCCTGTGGCTAATTTCTAATTGGCTAAACTGATGACGTTATCATTCAGTCTGTGTTACAACACTCCCTGATCTTTCCGGTGTTTTTAAGCTTTTGCCCAGCCATGATTTGTTCTCTGTTGTTCAATAGGCGCTATTTAGGGTGCTTTGTGTTGGTGAGGCAGAATGTGTGTGTTTATTTATGTCAATGATCTGTTGAAATTTCCACAAATAATACTCTCTCATATGACAACAGGGAAAAAATATGGATTTTAAAAGAAGAGATAATTACATTACAATGTACAGTAATATGTTTATCACAGTTATCCTCGTCACCTAATATTTCCTGCTTATTATTCTTAAATTATTATTACTGTTATTAATAATTATAACGATGTGTTCAGTGTTAATTATGTGTAATGCTGTGTATATTACTTTAATCTTAATATGAATCTGTGTATTAACAGACCAGTATTTGAGGAGTACCAAGTAATGTATCTTACTGACATTAATAAAGCAAATACATTTTTTTAATGATTTGTTTGTTACTTTCTTTGCCCAAATACATGTTTTTAAATAAAATGATTATAATACAATATTAAAATAATTACTATCAGAAATATATTTTAATGTAAAAAAAAAAAAAAAATCACAACATACAGGTTTACAGGTTAGTGTCTCATCAACTACACATTTCTCATTTATGTTGTACTAACCTTTTAGTTGCAGTATATTTGTAATTTGGAAAAATCTGTTTCATGAACTCAGAAAATGTAAGTTTTATTTAATAAAAATACAGAATCTATTTAAATGACATGTTAAAAAGGGGAAATAAACAACAGACAATAGTCGATAGTCAACACAAATGGTAACACTTTACAATAAGGTTCATTAGTTAACATTAGTTAACTACTTTAGTTAACATGACCTAATAATGAACTACACTTCTACATCATTTATAAATCTTAGTTAATGATAATTTCAACATTTACTAATACATTATTAAAATCTTGTTAACATTAGTTAAACCACTGTGAACTAACATGAACAAACAATGAACTGCTGTATTTTCATTAACTAACGTTAAAAAAGATTAATAAATACAGTAACAAATGTATTGCTCATGGTTAGTTCATGTTAGTTAATACATTAACTAATATTAACAAATGAACCTTATTGTAAAGTGTTATCACACAAATAACAGTGTGATAGTGATTCCTGAGCAGCTTTACAATGGAGTGTACACAAAATAATGATTAACTATAGTTTGCATTATATAGGCTATTCTGTATACAATATGCACATACAGTATATATGTTTGATGCTTTTCCACCCTTTCTCTGTTTTTTCACAGCTATGAGTCGCAGCATTGTGCGCCAGAGTAAGTTCCGGCATGTTTTTGGGCAGGCGGTGAAGGCGGATCAAGGTTATGATGATATTCGGGTTTCCAAAGTGACATGGGACAGCTCATTCTGTGCAGTTAACCCAAAGTTTCTGGCAGTTATAGTGGAATCCAGTGGCGGTGGAGCCTTTCTGGTCCTGCCTCTCTCAAAGGTAAGCAGCTTGAAGAGAGACTACTGGAACATGTAAAGTTCAGCGCTCTGCTTTGTCTTTAGAGGTAGTGCACTGTCAAGGTACAATAATACAATCTGTGGTCCTAATATAATGTACTTTATACATGTTATATGTATGTCAAACAACCTTTGTAGGTACTTTAGACATTCTGGGGTAACACTTTATTTTACAGTGTCATTGTTACACGTTACATGTAGTTACTGTAGTAATAACTAGAAATTATGCATAATTACATGCAGCTAACCCTAAACCAAACCCTCATCCTAACCCTAAACCTATAGTAAGTACATGCAGTTAATTATTATTACTCAGTACTTAAATGTATAATTACACTGTAATACTGACACCTTAAAATAAAGTGTAACACATTCTGCTAACTACAAGTAATTACATGTAACTACATGTTAACTAACTCTCATTAGAGTTTTAGTAGACTGTCTGCTTAAAATCTGCTAACACTTTATTTTGATGGCAACTTATTTTACTCAAACCCTAACACCTCACCCTAACCTAACACTCTACTAACAGTCTACTAATACTCTGAGAGTTAGTTGACATGTAGTTGCAAAGTTACTTATAGTTAGTAATAAAGTGTAACCCCTTTGTCTATTCTTTCATCTTCATGGGGCTATATTTATGGGTATGTTTGTTCAAGAGTCTCAACCGTGGCTCATGTTAAGGGTGCCCATCCCCCACAGGGCTTCAATTTCACCCTCATGGAGGCAAAGGTTTGGATCCCATGGAAACAGAGTACACAACTTGCATATGTTGTCTGAAACTACTTCTGTGACATACCGCAGCTGAGTTTAGAGATGATAAGTAAGCGTTTGTGAGTTGATGTAATCCCCATCATGCATTGTCATCTCTTCTTATCTGTTGAACTTTAGCAGATTGCATTGCAATATCAGCAAAGCAATAGAAATCATTATGCCAATATGAAGATCTTATGTCCATGTATCTTATAATCTATAATATTTTATCACAAATACTGATGGAACTATGAAAATACTAAGTACGTTTTTCACCATCAGATTTCTAATACAGTTTATTAAGTTAATGTCATCGGTATGCCGGCATATTAGTTTATAGAACTTTATAGAATCTGCTGGTTTCTTCAGAATGCACCCATGCTTATTTCTACATTCTGTAAGACTGACACTGACAAATGTAAGCATATGATGTTCCTATTGGGATTTCACAGATGCAATGGTTTCAAAAAGTATTTGGACACCTAAAATGCCTAAATGTCACTGAATTAGTGTTATGTTTAAAATCATCGTTTTTGTAGCTTTAACGATCTATAACAATTTAAATAAATAAATAAATGACAATAAATATTTATTTCCCATAAATTAAAGACAATATTTGTATGATAATTTTTTAACTGTGGTAACAGGGTTGACTAGTTGAGCTTGAGGAACATAGTCTTCAATTACTGCCAAAAATAAAAAAAAAAATAAAAAAAAAAATAAAAAATAGAATGAGCTGGGCCGTAGAAAGAGGCCAAATAAAGTTACTTCCTGGGTGATACAATTTTAATAATCTTTCATTTATTAATGGGGGGAAATTATGCTGTGACAGGGCTGCATGCCAAATGTGGGATGCAGCTAAATGTATTTTTACAAAATACATTATTTAAAATTTTTGGGTCAATAAGTCTTTTTTTTTTTTTTAAGAAATGAATGCTTTTTTATTCAGCAAGGAAATTGATCAAAAGTTACAGTAAATAAATGTATAATATTACAAAATATTTATATTTCAAATAAATGGATTTCATAGATGCACAGATATTTGGACACTTACATTAGATAACACTGGTCTACTATTTTGGTCACTGATATTTTGCCAAGTAAGACATGTTCCTGGAACAACATTTCTGTCTGAAAATTTTGTCCTATCCCTAACCCTAAACCTAACCATTCACATAACTTATCCCTAAAATCAGAGGGAAATGATAGAAGCACCTAACCCTGATTGTAAGCCTAAACTGTAAACTTGTCCCTTAAATCTCATTGGTTGATTGGAATGTTGTTCCAGGATCAACAAAGATGTTGATCCAGGAACATGTTGTACTTGGTGGAATCACATTCACCTGTGTGGTCAGTACCTGTCACCTGTCCAGTTTATGGAACACTTTAAAAATCAGCAAAAGGTTTATATAAATCAAATTTATTATGAAACAAATGGCAAAAAACTATGTACATAGTTTAGTCTTGTTGTGTCTACTCTGTGCTTCTTGGCTTGTCTCTTGTAATCATTAAATGGAGCATCACTTGTCACTGTCCAGCAATAGTCTGCAAGCATTGATTGGCTCCATTTGCCCTGATAGCATTTCTCCATTGTTGCAGTGTCCTGGTGAAATTGCTCGCCGTGCTCGTCACTCACTGCTCTGTTGTTCAGTGGAAAAAAATCTAGATGAGAGTGCAAAAAATGTATCTTTAGTGACGTGTCGCAACCAAAGCTTTTGTATGCCTTGAGGAGGTTTTCCACCAACAACCTGTAGTTGTCTGCCTTGTTGTTTCTGAGAAAATTTATTGCCTCTAACTTGAAGGCTTTCCATTGCTGTCTTTTCCTTGCCACACAGTGCATGGTCAAATGCATCATCTCAAAGTTCATGAATCTGAGGGCCAACAAAGACACCTTCCCCATTTTGCTTCACTTAACCTTAGAAATTTTCCACGGAGGCACTTGAAAGCTTCTTGTGTTTTGTCCATGGCCTTGACAAAGTTCTTCATCAGACCCAACATGATGTGTAAGGGCGATAACAAAATCTTCCTTGATTCAACAAGTGGTGGATGCTGAACACGTTTCCCCCCAGGCGTCAATGACTGTCGGAGTGGCCAATCTTTCTTGATGTAATGGGAATCTCTTGCACGACTATCCCATTCGCAGAGAAAACAGCAGTACGTTGTGTATCCAGTCTGCAGACCAAGCACAAGAGAACCAACCTTCAAATCGCCACAAAGCTGCCACTGATGTTGGTCATAGTTTATGTACCCCAAAAGTTGACCATCACCAACAGGAATTGATGCCAAAATATTGCCATTATGCAGCAAAACAGCTTGTCGTATATGTCATATATACTAACCCAGTAGCATATCTTGAAGACTAGAGCCAATCAACAATTTAAAGCACCATTTTCATTTTTTAATTACTCTCAGTTGGGCCTATGGTCATTTTAGTGAATGTTCACACAAGTATAATTTATCATATTAACTGATGAACACACATTTTGACAACCAAAGACTGTCTAAATTTGGCTGAATTTTAAATAGTAGGCTAATAATATTGTGTAATATTGCTTGAAAAGTGTGCTTGTGCTATCTTTCTTTATAGTAAATGACCTTGGTTTGATATTTTTGTTATAAAATGAGTGAAGTTTTAAAATAAGATTAAAACAAATGTTCTGATAGATACATTTGGGACTACTGTAACTATAGTTCTCATATAAATATGATTTTGAAGTAGGCCATGTAGGTAAACTCATGTGGAGATGCTGAGTTTGACATTAAAACATCTTAAATGGTTTCTAGTTGTTCCTAATGCATGTGCAACCTTTGTCAGATGAAACAAAGTCAAGCATAATATGTTTAGCCACAGCAGTGTATCACACACCGGTGGATCCATTTTTTTGAATTTGTCTTAAATTTCTAAGGGTCCATCAGTTAATGCCCTTTTAGTGTAGCCTCTCTGCCGAGTCACGAGCATATATCAGCAGTCCTGGATAGACACGCTATAAATACCCAGCTAGCCATCTCCCCTGTGCTCAGTCTCAGGCAGGCCAAAAGAAAAACTCCCTTTTCAACGCCTCATCACAGGGTTATAAATACACACCAGGAGTATGAGAAGGGGAGTGACTGGAGAAGGAGCAGCCGAACACAGAGCCAACACGTGCTCCCATTAGCTCAACATGAATAACAAAATAACATCAAAGTTACATCAGAATCCTTATAGAATAACTAGAATCACTTACAGAATATGCCTTGATAACATCAGTTTAGAAATACATGCTAGGCACTTTCCTAAATAGGACTGGAAAATCAAACAAACAAAAAGTGTGTGTATGTGTGCGTGCGTGTGTGTGTGTGTGTGTGTGTGTGTGTGTGTGTGTCAGTGAAAGGCGGAGCTTAACCTTCAGAAAATGTTGACATCAAACTAAATATTAAATGAGCTGTTTTATTTATTTTGCAACACTGTGAAACAAAACTTGGGATACATCTACATGTTTTAAATGTTTAAAACCCTGATTTGTGTGATTTTTGTACCACTAAACATTAAATGTATGAATGAACGAACAAACAAATTATTTTTTTGCCCCCATAAATTAAAGAAAATATTTTATCTTTTTTTTTTTTTTTAACTTTGGTAACAGGGTTGAATAGTTAATCTTGATGAACACAGCCTTCAATTTCTGTAAAATTTGATGAAAATGGAATGAGCTGGGCTGTATTAGTCACTTAGTCAGAATTAGTCAATTACAGGCCAATCTCGAATCTACCTTTTCTGTCAAAGATACTAGAAAAGGCAGTATCCTCACAACTATGTTCCTTTTTAGAAAGAAATGGTATCTGTGAGGATTTCCAGTCAGGATTTAGACCGTACCATAGTACTGAGATGGCTCTTATTAGAGTTACAAATTATTTGCTCTTATCATCGGATCATGGCTATATTTCTCTATTAGTGTTACTGGATCTTAGTGCTGCATTTGACACTATCGACCACAACATTCTTTTGAATAGACTCGAAAATGATGTTGGCATTAGTGGAATTGCATTGGCATGGTTCAAATCATACTTATCTGACCATTATAAGTTTGTAGTAGTAAGCGAAGAGATGTCAGTATCGATCACAAGATCAGTATGGAGTACCGCAAGGCTCAGTACTAGGACCGTTGCTGTTCACTTTGTACATGCTAACCTTGGGAGATATCATTATAAAGCATGGCATTAGTTTTCATTGTTATGCTGATGATACATTTCTTCGCGCCCTGATGAATCTTACCAATTCACAAAATTAACGGAATGCATAGCTGATATAAAAAATAGGATGACTAGGAATTTCCTACTACTTAATTCTGAAAAAACAGAGATTCTAATTATTGGACCAAAAACCTCCACACATAATCACCTAGAATACTGTCTAACACTTGATGGCTGCTCTGTTAAGTCTTCGTCGTCAGTTAGGAACCTGGGTGTGCTCTTTGATACCAATCTTTAATTTGAAAGCCACGTTTCTAGCATCTGTAAAACCACATTCTTCCATCTTAAAAATATATCTAAATTACGACATGTGCTCTCAATGACAAATGCAGAAAAGTTAGTTCATGCGTTCATGACCTCAAGGCTAGATTATTGTAATGCTCTACTGGGTGGTTGCCCTGCGCGCTTAATAAACAAACGCCAGCTGATCCAAAACGCAGCAGCTAGAGTTCTTACTAGAACTAGGAAGTGTGACCATATTAGCCCGGTTCTGTCAACACTGCATTGGCTCCCTATTAAACATCGTATAGATTTTAGAATCTTGCTGATTACTTACAAAGCACTAAATGGTTTAGCTCCCCAGTACTTGAGCGAGCTCTTAACACATTATAGTCCTTCACGTCTATTGCTATCTCAAAATTCTGGCCAGTTGATATTACCTAGAATATCAAAATTGACTGCTGGCGGTAGATCCTTTTCCTTTTTAGCATCTAAACTTTGGAACTGTCTTCCTATCATTTTTCGGGAAGCAGACACACTCTGTCAGTTTAAATCTAGATATAAAAATCTAGAATAAAACACATCTCTTTAGCCTGGCATACACATAACACATTATCAACTTCTATAATTCAAATCATGTAAATTGATAGGCTGCATAAATTAGGTCAGCCGGAACTGGGAACACTTCCCATAACACCTGATGTACTTGCTACATCATAAGAAGAATGGTGTCTACGCTAATATTAGTCTCTCTGTTTATCCCGAGGTTTACCGTAGTCTGCCATTTCCAGGCCGTATCCAGATGAGATGAAGGACCTGCGTCTAGACACGATGACAACGCAGCCCTGAAGTGTCAACCAAACTATCCCCTGCGAAGGCCTCCTTCCCTTTCCTTTCCCCCATGTATAGATAAAACTTTATCAAAATGATTCCAGTTTGCATGGATCCGCGGAAACGACTAATAATTCTGTATTATGCGGGCCAGACAAGTAATTTGGCGATGTCACTTTGTAAAAATGACTAAGTCTGCGCACATACACATTCAGGCGCACATACATATATTCTAAACACTTAAATGAATGGCAAGAACGCATTGCGAGTCTTCTGTTTTCAGATAAAAAGGTGTTATTTAAGCGGCCCCTAAGTTAATAATTAAAGATTTTTACAACGGAAGTGATTCAATGAAAAACTTACTTTAGCTTGATGATAACTTTTTCCTAGAGCTGCTGTAAAGCCAAAACAATCTCTGTCCATTCATTTTCCTATTATCACTGTGAAGCTGCTTTGAAACAATCTGTTTTGTGAATAGCGCTATATAAATGAAGATGACTTAACTTGATTTGACTTGACTTGTAGAAAGGGGCCAAATAACATTTCTTCCTGGGTGTCACAATTATAATAATCTTTAATTTAATATTGGGGGGAAATTATGCTGTGACAGGGCTGCATGCCAAATGTGGGATGCAGCTAAAAGTTTTTAGCTGTATACACTACTGTTCAAAAGTCTGGTGTCAGTAATATTTTATTTGAAATAAATTATTACTTTTATTTAGCAAGGATGCATCAAATTGATCAAAAGTTACAATAAAGAAATTTATGTTTCAAATAAATGCTGTTCTTTTGAGCTTTCTATTCATAAAATAATCATGAAAAAAAGTATTGTGGTTTCCACAAAAAATATGTTTTCAACATTGATAATAGGAAGAAATGTTTCTTGAGCACCAAATCAGCATTTTATAATGATTTCTGACATGTGACACTGAAGACTGGAGTAATGATGATGAAAATGTATCTTTGCCATCACAGGAATAAATGACATTATAAAATATATTGTAATAATGCTTCACAATGTTTTATTTTTACTGTATTTTTTTTTCTATCAAATAAATGCAGCCTTGGTGAGCAGAAGAGACTTCTTTGAAAATTAATCAAGTCTTAACATCATCCTTTGTTTTTATATGTTATAGATGGGTCGAGTGGACAAAAACTACCCTCTAGTGGTTGGACACTCAGGGCCTGTTCTGGACATTGACTGGTGTCCTCACAATGACAACATCCTGGCCAGCTGCTCTGAAGACACCAGTGCCATGGTAATCATCATGACAGACATTCATAAACATCTCCACTGCCTGCCAGCCACTAGCCTTGTGAAGCATGTCTCCATATATGCACACACACATACACACACACACACACACACACACACACACACACACACACACACACACAAACACACATATATATATATATATACCTTCTCACACTGAAGGGAAAGATCACAGTGACTGGCATTAGTATTAATATGAAGGGTGATGACTGGAGTTAACAGTCTGGGCATGGGACAGGATCTGATATTTATAAACACATGTAAGATAGGCGTTCTTAGCCAGAAACCTGTTCACAAATAAGCCAGTGGTAATGACAGACAAGGAAAGATGGGCCTGAGGTGTCTATAGGGATGAGTCATTTCATTTTCAGCACACACTGGAACACGTGCATCTCCTCATGCACAAACACTTCTGTATACAGCGACCATAAAGTATGTGAACACTTATGCTGTCATTTATGTCGTAATTAGACATAAACGTGGAATTACGCTTTTCTGTGGCAAAACTATCAATGGCTAAATGAATCTGCAGCGGTCATGTGGTACAAGTAGGAGCTCTCAAAAAATTCCCAGCTTGTGAGAAAGTTTTGATTACGAGCTCTATGAGTAGAGTAGTAACATAAAGGTAACATAAGCACACTTTTTTTTTTTTTTTTTTTTTTTTTTAAAGAAACATTTCATAAAAAGGTTTCGATTTTAAATTATAAAATAATACGCTATAAAAAATCATTTATCAAAGTTTTAAATAGAAGATTATTGGAGTGTGTTTTATAATATTTACTTTAAAATTTAATGTTTCAAGTTACTTGCTGTTTCTTTGTAAATATTTGTGAAATTGACAAGCAATTTCCTTTTTTTTTTTTTTCAGTGTATGTCACTGTTCAAAATTAAGACAGGATTTGGACACTGTGGTTGTCAGATTTTAGTGGGACATGTTCATAGTTAATGTGATGAGATACATTTCATCTGTGTGAACCTGAGGAGAACTGACTTCATATATCCAGTCAATCAAGATTCATTGTGAAAATAGCTCAGAAAAGTGAAGTTACTTTTGAGAAAAGCTCTAGAAGTATTTGCTTGCAGATGTTACTTGGTTTGATGTTTTGTATCTACTGTAATGACATTCCGACATCTTGAAATATGAGTATAAATACTGAAAGTATTATATAATGTATTGAAAACAGTTATCAGATGCAGTTGAGCAAGACGATGTAAACATGTATTATAATATTTGAATGCTATTAAAGCTATTTCATTACACTACATTACAAACATGAATGGCATGCATCGTATGCACTGCTGTTAGTGGAGGTTAACTGCAGCTGTCATCTGTGCTAGCAATGGCATTGCTGCTGTGCTCACTGAACACCAAAGGAACATTCCCACAACATACTGCAAACCAATATACTGTTTATCTATACCCAAAAAGTTTAATTAGGAGGCTGATTATGTTGTTCTATTATGTAACTACAGCAAAATTTAAACAAAAATAATTTACATTATACATATTAACCTGTTTGTTTAAGCATAATTATGCTTGCATGTTAATTATTAGATTAATAGTTATGTTCATATAATTAATTTAAATACAAAGTTCTGTCATGAAACTCTAGATGGCACAGGCAAATAGGCCCTTAACTCAATCTACATCATTCTCTATAGGACACAGCTAATTGGTTTCTTCTGTATCAGTAGCCAATGAGCTCGCTGCTCAACCTTCAAATACTTGGTCAGCATTTGCTGCAGCAGTGCAGCACGCTTTCAGAAACCCTCCACCTTCCCCAGCTCCACCTGTATAGATCTGCTATGGGTAATTCATGTATGCTATGCTGTACAGAAGCAGCATCTCTTACTTGCTCACAGCAGCGTGTCGTGTATGTATTGGCAATAGCAAGTCCCGTACTTGCTCTGCGGCAGCAGCAATAATCAACAGGAGCAACAATAACAGCAGCAGCAGCAGCAGCAGCAGCGTAGCAGATCTGTTCCGCCAAGACCAAACCAATTAACATGTACATGTTAAATGTATTTTCATATCCATTATCATGCCAAACAATCAGAGTTGTCATGACAAAAATAATGTATAATAAGCCATACAAGTTGCAGGATGATCTAAAAATATTAAAATTAATTATATTAAAAAATATATAAATTCTTGGAAGTTTGCTGAGGCCCCCTGGTTGAGAACTATTGCTCTAATACAGTTGTGTTCACTTAGGTATGGCAGATCCCTGACCACACTCCCTCTCGCCCCATCAGTGAGCCCATTGTGGTGCTGGAGGGTCACTCTAAACGTGTGGGCATCATCAAATGGCACCCCACTGCCCGCAACATACTCCTCACTGCAGGTAAAGATCAGTCTGCATTACTGTCTTTTAATAGACACCAACTTCTTACATTCAACAGATAGATAAATGTATAAAAATAAGGTTACTTTGTTTTATTGTAAATAAATTAGAAGAAGTTGTCTCGTCATGCAAGATGGCTTCAATTTAGTGTGCTTGTATCTCAGGCAGTGATAATCTGATCATCATCTGGAATGTGGGCACTGGAGAACCCTTGATCACAATGGATGACCATCCTGATCTCATCTACAACGTCAGCTGGAACTACAATGGTAGCCTGTTCTGCACCACCTGCAAGGACCGTCGCCTCCGAGTGTGCGATCCCCGGAAAAGCGAAGTGGTGGCGGTAAGTATTATGGCATATATGTATGTAGGAAAACCGCAGACTTGTTGGTAAACTTGGACCAGACACATTAATTCAAAACAAAAAATGTTAAGATTAACAGAGATGTGGTGGTTGAAGTGAACTTATTTTTTCTCCTGTAGGAGAGACTAGCCCCACATGAGGGCATCCGGCCAATGAGAGCCATTTTTACCAAAGAGGGCAATATTTTCACCACAGGTTTCACCAGGATGAGCCAGAGGGAGCTTGGCCTGTGGGATCCGGTAATGGAGCAAAATTAAAGGGAAAGTTCACCCAAAAATGAAAATACTGTCATTATTCACTCACCCTCATGTTGTTCCATACCCATAAGACTTTGGTTAATCTTCAAAACACAAATTAAGATATTTTTAACGAAAGCTTGTCCAGGTAATCATGACTTCCAAAAAGGTCCAAAAATATCCAAAAAGGTCACAGAGGTGTTGAAAAATGAATCCATATGAATCAAGCAGTTTAATCAATTAATTAATTAAGTCTTGTGACTTGATATGATTGATGTATATGATGAACAGATATAATTTAGGCCTTTATTCACATAAAAACACATAAATAGGGCTCATCACATATGGTAAACATGGAAGCTTGTGCATGCGTCTCATTGGTTCTTGTGCATCACACACTCACATTTGAGCTTCTGTTTACCAAATGTGATGTGCTCTGTATATATGTGTTGATATTTTAGGTGTAAATTAAAGCCTAAATTAAATCTATTTAACATATAAAGGGATTGTATCCCTTCACAAGACTTGGATTAAACCGCTCAATTCATATGGATTACTTTACGACGCCTTTATGACCTTTTTGGAACTTCTAAGTTTTGGTTACCTAGACTTTCAATAGAGGGACAGAAAGCTCTCAGGTTGCATTTAAAAAAATATCGTAATTTTGTGTTTTGAAGATTAAAGGTGCAGTAAGTGATTTCTGAAAAATGCTGTTGAAAGTGGATTCTACCGAGCACCACGGCAAGCTTGTAGCCAATCAGCAGTAGGGGGCGTATCCAGTCATGATGAGTGAGGAGAGAGAGTGAGCAAGAGGGAGATTTGAAAAAAGACTGTAGAAAGAGAGACGGCTGAGAGACACTATAAAAGAGAAAAGGTCAGAGTGATATCACTGAAAAAAAGGGGTTATGGTCAGGCAAGAGCTTTAGGACCTGCGTTAATATTAGAAAAGATTTCCAGTGCAGGAGAGACTTACTGTAAGTGGGAAGGCATGAAAACGGACGCCAAGATTGCGTTGTTTCTGCTCCATACGTGAGTAACGTTGGTTTTGAGTGTGTGCTGCTGGCAACTAACAAGAAACTCCTGCTTGTAAACTCCTGTTGTAATTCCTTGTCATTCATTCATCATCGTCGCTTTATTTTTTGCGAAGCTTTATTTTGCGAAGCTTCTGCTATGATAGAGACATCCACTCTTGCATTGCTTGTTTTTGTTTGGGTTGACTGCAAATATCAACAGTGTTCAACAATGATTCTCAGAAATTGCTTACTGCACCTTTAACCAAACTCTTATGGGTTTGGAATGACATGAGATTGAGTAAATAATGACAGAATTTTCATATTTGTGTGAACTATCCCTTTAAAGCTCTTTGATAATTCATTATCATTCAGTTTACCTCTATATTTGATTATCAGTTTGATTTCACCATCCTGGTTTTCTTTCAAATAACTGATGGTGTTCATTTCTGTCATTTTAGACTAATTTTGAAGAGCCCATAGCATTACTGGAGTTGGACACAAGTAATGGAGTTTTATTGCCTTTTTATGATCCAGACACTAACATTGTGTATCTCAGTGGCAAGGTATGACTCCATGTTTCATCTTCATTTGTTATCGTACTCAAGCTGGCACTGTAAAGTTGTCTCTGTGTCTCCACAGGGTGACAGCAGTATACGGTATTTTGAGATCACAGAGGAGCCTCCCTATGTGCATTACATCAGCACATTCAGTAGCAAGGAGCCACAGAGAGGAATGGGCTTCATGCCCAAGAGAGGAATGGACGTCACCAAGTGTGAGATTGCCAGGTCAGCTTTGCATGATTATACTTGTTGATTTGGAATATTGATCCATTGATATGTGTTAGTTGAGTTAATGGGTTAGTTTACCCAAAAATGAAAATTCTGTCATTAATTACTCACCCTCATGTCGTTCCACACCCATAAAACCTTCATTCATCTTCGGAACACAAATTAAGTTATTTTTGATGAAATCCGATGGCTCAGTGAGGCCTGCATTGCCAGTAAGATAATTAACACTTTCAGAGGCCCAGAAAGCTACTAAAGACATATTTAAAACAGTTTATGTGACTACAGTGGTTCAACCTTAATGTTATAAAGTGACGAGAATACTTTTTTGTGCCAAAAAAACACAAAATAATGACTTTATTCAACATATAGTGATGGGCGATTTCAAAACACTGCTTCATGAAGCTTCGAAGCTTTACGAATCTTTTGTTTTGAATCAGTGGTTCGGAGCGTGTATCGAACTGCCAAAGTCACACCCCCCAGTGGTGAACCATTGAAATTTCGAAACACCTATGATGTAACGAAGCCTTGTTACTGAAATCACGTGACTTTGGCAGTTTGATACCATTTGATACACACTACGAACCACTGATTCGAAACAAAAGATTTGCAAAGCTTCGAAGCTTCATGAAGCAGTGTTTTGAAACTGCCCATCACTAGATATTGTTAAATAAAGTTGTTTTTTGGCGCAAATATTCTCGTCGCTTCATAACATTAAGGTTGAACCACTGTAGTCACATGAATTGTTTTAAATACGTCTTTAGTAGCTTTCTGGACATCTGTGAAAGTGTTAATTATCCTGCTGGCAATGGAGGCTTCACTGAGCCATCAGATTTTATCAAAAACATCTTAATTTGTGTTCCGAAGATGAACGAAGGTCTTACAGGTGTGGAATGACATGAGGGTGAGTAATTAATGACAGAATTTTCATTTTTGGGTGAACTAACCCTTTAATATATGGTATACTCAAATACTTATCATTAAAAAGTTTGGGGTCAGAAGATTTTCTTTTTAAAGAAATATTATTAAAAATATATTTATATATTTATATATATGACATTAAAGCATTTATATTACCAAAGTTTTCTGTCAAACTTTCTATTCATCAAAGAATCCTGAAAAAATCCTGTTTACACAAAAATATTAAGCTGCACAACCATTTTCAGCATTGATAATAATAAGAAATGTTTCTTGAGCACCAAATAAGCATACTAGAATGATTTCATGTAACTGAAGACTGGAGTAATGACTGCAGTTATTTTGCGATTACAATGACCACCATTGCCATCACAGGAATAACTGTTAAAAAACAGTTATTTTAAATTGTAATAATATTTTACTGTTTTTACTGTATTTTTGATCAAATAAATGTAGCCTTGGTGAGCATAAACCCCATACTTTTAAATGGTAGTATACTTCATGTGTTTTTGTTGTAAGGTTTAGTACTTGATATCATTCTTCAACATATTTGTTTGATTTTGCTCAATACAAAACTAAAATTTCAATACTCATTTTGTGTATTCTTGTGCACAACTCATCAATACTTATTTAAACATTCTACATTCTTATTCTAAACATTCACATTGAGCATTCCTGAACCTTTTCTTTTTCATCATATAGATTATATAAACTCCATGAGAGAAAGTGTGAGCCTATCATGATGACAGTACCCAGAAAGGTAAGCACTTGTTCAGTGAGGGTTGTTGACGGTCATTTTAATTCTGAATGGCTAAGTATTCGAAACAAAATTAGATAATTGTTTATGAACAAGTTTGTAAAATCTGTTCATCCAGTCAACTCTTTCTCTTTCTGTTTTTATGATTCCAGTCGGACCTGTTCCAGGATGATCTGTATCCAGACACAGCAGGCCCAGATCCGGCTCTGGAACCTGAAGAATGGATGGATGGACGAGACGCAGACCCCATACTAGTGTCCATGAGGGATGGCTATGTTCCTCCAAAGAGCAGAGAGCTAAAGGTGGCCAAGAAGAACGTTCTAGACACCAGACCTGCAACACGTAGAAGCATGTCTGCTGTAGATGGAAGCAGTTTGCCAGTGAGTAGAATGTCTTGCTTATTCTTGGTCTTGAAATGTTTCTTTCATGGCTTTTGTTCCTTCATCACCTCCTTTTATCAACCCTTCTTTAGAAGCAAATAGGGCTGGGAATCTTATTCAGAACCGGGCTTATTTTATTTTTATTTTTAATTTCGGAACATCATACCAACATAGTGTTTTCTGTGGTTTTGAACCTATAGTGCTTCGGCAGATGAATGTTTTCACTGTTGCTTGATGTCTGATATGATATTACTGATTAAGAGCCCATCCACACGGAGACGCGTTTAGTTGTATACGTAAAAAATTTGCATTGTATCAGCATTTCATCCAGACGGATCCGGCGTTTGGGAGCCTGAAACCACTATTTTTTTTAAAACTGGATCCCAGAGTGGATAAATCTGAAAACAAAACCCTTGCATTTTCGTGTGTACAGCCAATCCGCTTTAAGTGTTCTTATACGTTTTAGTGTATCTCTGTGGCAGAATTACAGCGCCACATACTGGTCTGGTATGTATACTACATCGTTTTGAATCGGTTTCAGTGGTTTAGTGTGTACGCAGGTTTTTCTTGAGACAACAACGTGTTTACGAGGAAAAAAAAAAGATCAGATAGGGAAAGCTCTGGCTTCATGTGGATGTGGCCTGTTCTTTTCATTACATTGTCCATGCAATAACAACAACAACAAAAAAACAATCAAAAAATGTACCTTTACACGACATTGATGTACTAAAAATGGAAAAGTTTATCTTTTGCATTTTTTGCATTCAGGTGACAACATTTTCAAAATGTTGTCACCTGTCCCCTTTCACACAGATCCCCGAAAACGATTTATACGGTTTCATGCTGCCAGGCCAGTAGTTGGCATTGTCACTTTGTTAAGAGAAACTATGCGCCTATAGACTGAGCACGTAATATGCATACACATGACGTCACCGTTGTCACAAATTCACATTTTTGTAGTTTAAACAGAGACGATAACGGTATCGTTTTCAAAAACTTGCACTTTGAAACCTGTTTTCAAAAGTTTGCGTTTTCAGGCCCCCAAAACACTGTCGTCGTGAAAATGACTCTATCGGTACAAAATATAGTAAATGCTATATTGTTTGGATCAGTTTTTTTTTTAATCAAATTTGGTACTTGTTTGATTTCTAAGAATCATAAAACAATCATTAAAATGTAATCTGAATCAGAATCATTAAATTCCTTTCGATTCCCATCCCTAGAAGCTAAGCATGTCTTTTCATTTCCTGATTCAGTCGATCCTTGACTTGCTCTTTTGCTTTTTTCCTCTTTTTTGCTCTTATTCATCCTCTTTCCACTACTCTTCTGTTCTATTTCCTCTTTCCATCTGCCATCCTTTCTTCCCCCGCTTTCTCTTCATATCTTTCAAACTCTAGCCACAGTTGTTGGAGAAGCTTGTTGAGGAGATCCAAAATCTGAAGGCCACAGTTCTCTCTCAGGAGAAGCGAATCTGTGACTTGGAGAATAAGCTCTCTAAGTACACTAATGGCACAGTCTGAATAACTCATCCTGTGCACATTACCCAATTCACTGCTAACTCTCACAACTAAAGTAAGAGCACAGATAGGCCAAGCCACCTCAACTCACCCCAGCTATGATTTAGTTTTATCAACACTGTAACTACAGTTCAAGTGGCTGTACAGGCCACTTGACTTCACAGGCTCTTTCTAAATGTGAATGAATCACTTATAGTAGTTACATTTTGGAGCATTAGGAGATTTAATTTTGCAAAGGCACTAATAATGCTTTCCTGATGCTTTGTAGTAACATTGTTAATATTGTGTAGTAGTACACAATATTAGCTATATTCCTTAAATGCTTAAGGAATCATATTAGGAAGCATTTATGTCAGCTATGTAAAGGGTAGGCAAGACCACCTTCATTTTATGACTTACAAATCCTTGTATGCACTTACCGCTTTTTAACCTTGAAATGCTGACAATGAATGTAGCTGCAGCGTCCTGTAGTGGTTAACAGTCACAGTGTCTTTGGTAGTCTCTGTGTGAACATACCTCATTGTAAAGACCAGGACTTGGGATCAGATGGTAGCATATATAGCTCTTATTTAGTCAGCTCTGGCCAAACAACATCTATGGCATGACTAGAATATGTCAGGACAGTAATGAGCTCAGTAAGAGTTCTGCACATCCCTTCCTGCCATTTCATTGGAAAGGAACAGTGCACCCAAAAATTAAAATTCTGTCAGGATTTACACACCCTCATGTTGTCCCAAAATATGTTTACTTTTCAGTAAAATATAAAAGAAATTTTGCAGGATGTCCAAGCTGCTCTTCTCCATAGAATGAATGAAAATGATTACTGGGGCTGTTGTGAAAGCACAAAAACAATGCAACATAAAAGTGGTCCATATGACTCATGCACTATATATTCCAAATGTTCTGAAGCCTTACGATTGCTTTGTGTGAGGAACAAACGTGGCACTACAAGATGCATCATGCCAGGTCTAAAGTCAGCAACCGGAAGGATTATTGGTTCTTGCACAAATGATTGTGATTTTACATATTTGTACAAATCATAGTTAAAGGGTAGACATTTCTGTCATTAATTACTAACCCTCATGTTGTCCCAAACCTGTAAGACCTTCGTTTGTCCTCAGAACACAAATTAAGATGTTTTTGATGAAATCTGAGGCTATCTGATCCACACATAAGCAGCAATGACACCGCATCTTTTGAGGTTCAGAAGGGTACTAAAAGACATCGATAAAATGGTCAACTTGACTACAGTGGTTCAAGCTTAATGTTACGAAGCGATGAGAATACTTTTTGTGTGCAAAAACAAAACAAAATACCGACTTTTTCAACAATATCTAGTGATGGGCGATTTCAAAACACTTATTCATGAAGCTTCAAAGCTTTATTAATCTTTTGTTTCGAATCAGTGGTTCAGAGCGTGTATCATACTGCGTGAACCACTGAAATTTCAAAAGACTTATGACATAACGATGCCTCGTTTACTGAAATCACGTGACTTTGGCGCTCCGAACCACTGATTCGAAATAAAAGATTCATAAGCTTCGAAGCTTCATGAATCAGTGTTTTGAAATCGCCCATCACTAGATATTGTTGAAAAAGTCTGTATTTTGTTTTGTTTTTGCACACAAAAAGTATTCTCGTCGTTTCATAACATTAAGCTTGAACCACTGTAGTCACATTGACCATTTTATTGATGTCTTTTAATACCCTTCTGGACCTCAAAAGATGCAGTATCATTGCTGCATATGTGTGGATCAGATACTCTTGGATTTCATCAAAAATATCTTAATTTGTGTTCTGAAGACAAACAAAGGTCTTACAGGTTTGGGACAACATGAATGTGAGCACTTAATGACAGAAATTTCATTTTTGGGTGAACTAACCCTTAAAGATCTACAACAGATTTTGGTCTGGTCCTCATACAAAACTGTATATAGACCATAACTTCAGAAGAACTGGAATATAGTGCATGAATGTTTGTATTAGTATTATACTGTTTTTTGTTTTTTTTCTTCTCCTTTGTGAAGCTTGACAGCATCAAAACACCTTTTATTGTACTGAAACAGCCTGAACATTATGCTAAACATCTTTACTAAAATCAGATGGGGTTTAAATGACATGAAGGAAAGTAAGTGAGAACAGAATCTTCATTTTTTGTTGAACTATTCCTTAAGGCAGATGCAGGTGGCTCCTGGGAAAATCTTTATTCACAAATATCAAATCTTATTAATCTAAATATGATTTGACATAAAAAGCAAAAGAATGTTAGCATAGACAGCATGCCTTTATTTGTCCCTCTTCTGTAAGGAGTGCTTGCATTATTGACTCTTAAATTGCTACTAACCTCTCACTTTACACGCCTCTTCCTTTCCAGCTTTGACCAATAGAATTAAAACTCATGTGGCCTCTGTTTAACATTTCAAAATGTAAATATTATTCTAGAAAAAAAAAAAAGCATCAAAATATCAAAACCAAAGACATTGTTTTGTTTTATGTAGAGGATAATTTGTGAGTTTTATGGTTTGAATAAAACCCTTTTTGTACAAAATGTTGCATGCATTGTCACTTATTCATAAAAATGGAAAGACACATACCACACGTTCACCATGGGTAATTACTCTTCCTGAGACTAGCTAATTTATTTCTAGTCACATAGCAGTTTCTCAGTTCAGTTTTTTACAGCTAGCTCATTTCTATTACATAACCCAGGAACAAAGGGTACTGGTTTGGGTGCAATATCCTCAAGGTCTCCTACCTATTTCAGACTGTTAATAGTCAATGCACTCCACCTCCACAGCACTTGAAGTGGATTCTGATGGCAGTAAAGGAAAGAATGGCTTGTAACTCAGACATTCAAGTAGTAAAACCACCATTAGTTCCATTAGATTGCGATTAGACTGCTTCCTATAGTTAAAAACAGTCTGTGGATCAAAGTATTGTTAATGATTTCTGAAGAAGGGGGGAGTAGAGATGTTTGCTATGGGTAGGGGAGGAGGTGCAAGTCCATTTAGGCTGCAGCACTAGTGAGAGTAGGACAGAACATTTGGTTTTAAGCTCTTTTGAGTTTTCCACTTGCTCACTTGAGGAAACTATTGCCCACCAACCTCAGTGTTAAGGTATGTTCATTGTGCCGTTGGATAGACCTATAGGTTACAGACTTAGGAGCAATCTCAGCAATGTGGGAATTCTTTCTCTGCCTGCTACCTTCTCTAATGCTGATCCTGGTAAAGATTTTGCTTCGGTGGAACTGGATCCGCCATCTTGCAGATAGTACTGTTCAGCAGTTTGGTCGCTGTATGTGGATTATGGCCTGTAGACTTCTGAAATTGCCGCATTTTCCAGTGTCCTGAATTTATAGGAGAATGCCAGGCAGAAGTCAGACTGATCTGTAAACCCACGGCCCTTGCCAGCCACCTGAAGAAACATTGCTGTGCTTTGGCCCAGCCTCCGTTGGCAAGATGGCCTCAGGCCGACCCTCATCTTCAGATAATCACCAATCTCATGTGGCCCACAAAGGAAGGTGCTGAACTCCAGGGAGGAGTCCGCTTTAAAAGGGATAACCTTCTCCTAGTGGACGGGGGTATTGTGGCCCTGGACTGGGCTGTGAGTCTGACAGACCAACAAGTTCAGGCCAAAAGGGATCATCATCATCATGGAGGAAAAGTTCTGGGCCTTCACTCCAGCAATCCGGCTATTGTTATTATAATTCCCAACGCCCTGGGAAGAATGACGCCACACTTGATCAGATTGTGCCGCCAGGCTTTGCAACAGGGTTTCTATCCAGTGGTATTCCATCGACGTGGTCAGGGTGGTTGCCCGCTGATCACTCCACACTACCAGGAGTTCGGAAATCCCTCTGACCTTGTGCAAGCGGTAGCATACTTGCGGAGTCATCATCCATCCTCAACTTTGCTTGCAATAAGTGAGGGCTCGGGATCAGGGTTGCTGCTGTCATATCTGGGGGAATGTGGCTCTTCTTCATACCTGACAGCTGCTGCTTGCATCTCTCCTGTGTTTCATGGACAACTGTGGTTTGAGTATGAGCTTCCTTGGCTCTATCACTGGATAGCCCTCATTTATCGCAAGCTTCAAATAAACAGGTAGCAAATTTCACACAAATGTAGACCTTTGATCTTTAATGAAGGTGTTATCTTACATGTATATTCTGGACTGCTGTACTGGTTAAAGGGTTAGTTCACCCAAAAATGAAAATTCCGTCATTAATTACTCACCCTCGTGCCGTTTTACACCCGTAAGACCTTCGTTGATCTTCAGAACACAAATTAAGATATTTTTGTTTAAATCCGATGGCTCCGTGAGGCCTACATAGGGAGCAATGACATTTCCTCTCTCAAGATCCATAAAGGTACTAAAAACATATTTAAATCAGTTCATGTGAGTACAGTGGTTCAATATTAATATTATAAAGCGACGAGAATATTTTTGGAGCGTAATGAATCAACGTGTCGAATCATGATTCGGATCGTGTGTCAAACCGCCAAACTGCTGAAATCACGTGACTTTGGCGCTCCGAACTGCGGATTCGACACGCTGATTCATTATACTCCGAAGCTTCCTGAAGCAGTTTTTTTTTTTTTTTTTTTTTTTTTAAATCGGCCATCACTAAATAATTTATTATTTTGTTTTTTTTGGCACAACAAAATATTATAATATTAATATTGAACCACTGTACTCACATGAACTGATTTAAATGTGTTTTTAGTACCTTTATGGATCTTGAGAGAGGAAATGTCATTGCTCCCTATGTAGGCCTCACGGAACCATCGGATTTAAACAAAAATATCTCAATTTGCGTTCCAAAGATTAACAAAGGTCTTACGGGTCTGGAACGGCATGAGCGTGAGTAATAAATGACAGAATTTTCATTTTTGGGTGAACTAACCCTTTAAGAAAAGAAATCACCCAAAAAATGCTAAATCTATAGAATTGAAAGGAAGAACGATAAAAGTAGTTCATGCAATTTATGTTAAACTGTGGTAAAATTGCATCTGCACTTCAAGAAACATCGTACGCCTTTAAGCATCACTTTTGTCAAACCTTGCGAGAATTTTGAGAGCCTTAATAATAATCTCGCCACAACTTGGCAGACAAATCATATGGACTAATTTTATGGTGCCCAATCCTGTTCCTGGAGATCTACCTTCCTGCAAAGTTCCGTTCCAAACTCTGATCAAACGCAACTGAACCAGCTAAATAAGACCTTCAGGAGCACTTGATAATTACAGACGGGCATGTTTGATCAGGGTTGGATCTGAAATTTGCAGGTGACTAGATCACCAAGAACAGGATTGGGCACCCTTTGCCTACAGCATGAATCAATTCCCTTTCTCTTATGCTGCCCACACACTACATGATTTTAGCCCTGATTTTCCACTTGTGACAATTAATAGAGATTTTAGACAAAAGCCGGAAACCATAGGTAAATTGGTGTTCATTCACGAGTGATGATCGCTCTGTGTAAAGTCAAATTTGTATAGTGTATGGGCAGCATTATTGTGTTCCACAAAAGAAAATCTTTGGCTTGTAACAACAGTAAATGATAATGTTTATTTTTGGGTGAACCGAATCTTGTGAATGGAAAAGTACAAAACCTGCAAGCCAAGTTAGGGCATTGCGAGATGTCACAGTGCAGAACTACCATAAGGCAAACAGAATTACAAACTCATTGAATTTAAACATTTAACCCCTTCCACAGGTACGCCACTGCTTTGAGTTCTGTGATGGATGTAGCAAAAATTCTGCACTGCAACTCTTTGCGAGATATGGAAGAGCTCATGTTCTGTGCTACTAAGAAGTCAGATCACAGAATGTCAGACTCAATGGACCACGTTGGAAAGGACAGTTCAAGATTATCAACAAAGTCTGACTGGGCAAATTACTGGGAAAGGAATGAACCTTTGCGAGATGCAGACGAAGTGGCAGTGCCAGTGCTCTGTTTGTGTAGCCGAGATGATCCTCTACTTCCACCTCTCTCTACTGTACCCGAGGCACTTTTTCATAATAGCCCTTACTTTATGCTGGCCATAACAGAACAGGGAGGCCACTGTGGCTTTATTCATGAGGATGGACATGGAAGGACTACTTCCTGGAGTAATTTTTTGGTGTTGGAATACTTTAGGGTAGTTGCCGATTTCTTTGGGGTAGAAGAGAAGAAGGGGTTCAAGGATGATATTGCACATCGTGGCAGCCAGGGCCTGAGGCATAGCGCCAGTAGTGCTGTACTGTCCAGAAGAAGGAGGTCAACCTTGCTCCGGAAAGAAAGGCCCATCTTAGGTTCACGAAGACGGCAGATCTCAACTCCCTCTGACACATTCACATTAGAAGAAGAGCAGGTGGATTTTACTTGGAATAGATCCTACACTCGCTGAGTGAGAGAAGCAGGTGGTATCATAAGATCATAGATTGGCAGTGCTAAACTTAATACCAAGAGGCACAGAACATGTTAGGTGCCCTCAGTTAGGAAACCACAGTTGTGTGGAAATGAGGTTACAATAGATAAAGATTTAAAGGAAAGGATCAAAATGGAGATCAAGAACATGTTGATAAATAAAAAAGGACATGTACTGACTGGCCTTAATCATGCTGACGGCTTGGTCTATACCATTTAGATGCTATATTTAGCTATCTCACTTTCTTTGTACAAACTAATCACTTGGAGCAAGTTGGGCAACTCTCTGTGCACACGACAATTTCTCCTGAATAGATATTGTACCACAGTAAAGATCTCTATGGCAAATTTTTGGGCTCCTTATCTGAATTCAAAGCACTGTATTCAAAGGAATCAATATTGCTAATTAACTTGAACACTGATCATGAAAAGGATGTAATGGAAAGAATACACTTTTCTAGTACACTTAGATTTGAAACATACAAAAATGGATTAAAAGATAAAAATGACAAAACCAATATATACTAAAATTACTTTATTACAGTTGATTTATTTGTCCAGTAACCCCCTGCCAACAAAAGGAGTAATTACAAACAAAACATTACATTTGTCCCCTTAAGTGTTCATAATTTTTATATTTTTTTAATTCACTTATTGTAAGTGTTTTTGTTATGAATAGCCATAACAACTTTTGTAATCTCTCCAACATTCAGTTTTTCACAATCTATACATTTTAATACAGGTTATATATGGATTGCTATGGTAATGTTGAAGCAGGAAAAATGAGACAATGACCATCGAAAGAAAATGATTGAAATACTGGTAAACACACTGTACAGAGATGTACCACCTTCTTTGAATATTATTTATCTTGTTGTTTTCACACTTATTCAAAGGCTCATTAAAACAAGGAGCTTCCAAAGAAATCTACTCTCATACGACAGGGCACACCGCTCTCCTTTGGAAAATACTGCATGACCCTGTTTGCAAGAGTAAACTCAATGTCAAAAAGATCACATTTTGAGTCTATGGCTGTTCCTCTGGTCCAGTGATTCCATTAGAGTACTGAATGTTATTAGATAATTGGCATGTTATATATATTCTCATGTTAATTTGTTACATTTGGCCCAAATCTTTAGAATTGGCGATGCATTGGCTCAATTGCTTTAGTTAGACTGAGAAAGGCAACTTCATGAAATCTGCAATCCCATGCATATACCAGAAGTGTGCCAAAATAGTGTTTAGAATTGATAGATATTGTAGACAGCACTTTCTTTTCTTGGAAAAATGTTTTTGAAGCTCTTCTGTAATAGGCATGATGGCAGTTGAAAATGTTTCTCTTTTTTTTTTTTTTGCCCGAAACAAAAGAAAACCAATGGCATTTATGTTTCAGAAGATTAAAGTTCACTGCTGGTTCACAGATAACAGAACATGAGTACTGGCACGAGTGAATATGGTAATTGATACCTTTGAAAGCAAGGAGAGCAAGAAGCAAAGAAAGGATGATGGAAAAATCCATATAAAGAGTGATATCCTCTGTGTGAATCTAATTGCGGGGAAAATAAAATCTTTTTTGGCTTCGCTTGACACCTCTGAGAATATGCTGTGTATATATATATAATTTTTTCCTCTTTTTAAATAATCAATATTAGAAACCAAGTTATTTTTTATTTTATCTTCACATTCAGGCAATTAAATTTTAGTCTAGTTTTAACTTGGGTCTCTCTCTTGATTTCAATTTATTCATGTATTCAAAATTCTAAATATACAATATACACAAATGTTTTCCTATACATCTCACTTAAAGCTGTCTTCTGGCTGTATACCCTTCCACCATAATGTTTTATATGATATCTAACCTTGTTTTCCATTGCATTTTTAATCACTTTTTTTTCTACATGCTGTGACAAGTGTTCGGTTGGAGGGTGGGCAGCAGTCACTGGAGCTCTGGGGTGGGTGTGGAAGAAACCAAGGCATTGCAGGGACGACAGCAGCGGCACCCACCCGCCCAGCAAAAACATTCAGCGGTCTCAAGCCTACCCAACCTAGACCTCCCCACCCTAAAATCCACACAACACGCTCTTGTTAAACCCAGCCTAAGAAAGGGGAGGAGGGGGCACCCGAGGTCCAGGAGATCTGCTCGTATATGATTGTAGTGATCAACTAAGAATAGAAAGGGATGGTAAAGTGCTTTTCTGTGATGTTAAGCTCAGTGAAAGAAGGTGTGAATGTGACAGGCTATTCTCCTTTTGCATAGTTGTGATTGTTACCTTTGGCATCACTAAATCAAAAGACTAAAACGAACGTTAATATGCAACAACAGCTTTTGCCATACTGTTATGCAGGAGTGGAGTTGTACCGTGCCAACATGCTTTAACGCTCATGTACATTCACATAACAAAACCTGTTTAAGGTGTCATTATTCAGTGTCACATATTCAGTCCAAGACACCCCCACTTTTCAAGACCCTTAAAGTACCTTCACATTAATATAGTCATTTTGCACACCTACCTTATAACCACCTATGTCCTTTTGGCATATAGAAATGGAACAAATCTTTTCATACACTTGCTATCAGAGTTTTACGCTTTGTTTTCAAAAAGCAAAATGGCATCCTGCTCTCCACACTGTTTTTAGTGAAGGGTTGGCAATGCATGGCAAAAGTGTGATGGTAAAAAAAAAAAAAAAAAAAAAAATCACGATAATTCAATAATCAAAATAATACTCCTAGCATTTCACAGTATCTTTTCATAGTTAAAATTTGTTCTGGCACAAAAAGAGCATACTGTTTATTAACACATTAAAACATTAGTGCTTTATAAAAGACTACGCTAGACAAAATCAAGTGCACTGTAAAGCTTGATTCTTTCACATTCTGCTATCCAACCTTTAAACCATATATATATTTGCAATTGTTTTCCTATAACTTCTTTAGAAACATGGATTCATATGCATTCAACTCCCACTCTTTGCAACGAATCCAGCCAAAACAACCTGACCATGATAAAAACCCACTGCATAAAGACTTTCATACAATACACAGCATTCATTTATTCATTCTTACCATCACTAACATTCTCATTTCAAATCTAACTTGCTCTAAAATGCACATCGCATCACTGCAAAAATGACTTTGTCATTCTGGATTCTAGCTGATTAAACTTGCCAGAACATTTAAGTGCCCTTTCTGGCTGACATTCTGTAACTGGAACTACAGTGAATGCATTTTGTGCTTGCCATGTGTATAAAATATATATTTTGAGGACTAGAAATAAAGGAATGGATGTTAAAAAAAAAAAAAAAAAAAAAAAAAAAAAAAAAGACCATGGTGCCCCTTTATCCCTTCCCCTATGGCATTTTGGGCCAAGACAAGTGTTGTGGGTGAGCAGCGGGGGATCTTACGTGTAGGACAGGTGCGAGCCATTGGAAATCTGAGAGGCGATGCTGGCACTCCTGCTCATCCCCTGCTCACTGCGGCCCCCTGTGGTGGCCCGCCGTACTGCCTGGGGACTGTTCCGTAGCCCACTGCTTCCCCCACTTGAGCGCTGACTGCCTCCAGACCCGTGGTGCCCCCAGGGGGGCGGTCCCCCTGAAGACAGGCCGTGACCCCAGGGCTGCTGGATAGAGCCACTGTGGCTTGGGTGGTGGTGGTGGCCGTGCTGGCTGCCACTATGTTGCCCTCCCCAGTGTGACCCCTGAGAGCCTGCACCATGCTGGGAACCCCAGCTACTCTGGGCCCCTGGAAAGCTGTGGCTGTGGCCGTCGGACGGAGCCAGGCTGGAGAGCACCATGTTGCTGAAGCCCAGACGCATGCTTTCAGAGTCAAACGCCTCGATCTCCCGGGCCTGCTTCTCTAACAGACTGCGAATTCGTTCTGATCGCTCATTCTGCAGGGTAACCATCTCCTCTTCAATCTGATCAAAATCAAAATAGAATCAGGTAACACTTCAATGATGACATGACATTTTCCCAGCTACTGCAGGGATAGCTAAGGCTGGAATACACCACACAGTGTTTTTTGCCTCGATTTGCAGTCTGGAGTGTGCTGAAAGTCAGAGCTTGTCTGTCAGAGTTGAGAGACTGCACAGAAAATTGCGTATTGTATGATAAGCACAGACTTTTTTAAGCTTTAGACAATGATTCCATTCCAAGTGTGCCGCACAAGTCCTGAAAGGTGAAGCCAAAGCGTCTCGATCGCCCCCAGGTGGTTGGTCCCAGTATGGGTCATAAACCCCACCCTCTCCATGTAATTTAATGGGACGTGAGACAAACTAAACAATTAACCTTTTGAGCAGTACGTTCCCACATATGGGATTTAGGACGTTCAGTGATGTCACATAACTGCCAGAACTGTGTTTTCACGCTTTGGCTGCGAGACGGACGCGCTCAGCGCTTGTCATATATCACAACTATGCAGTGTTTTCAGCCACAATTTTTTTTTTTTTTTTTTTTAAGGTTTCAGACATTTAAATACACATACACCAGTAAAACAGTACCTTTAGAGTTTGTAAAATATACACTGATGTCAGACATCAGTAGAAGCAGCAATAACAATCCATTCAAATATAATTTACCGACGTTTATTCATATCAGACACACATAGTGAGCCTAAGTAACTATAAAGTTTACTCTATTATTCTTCCAATTCACCAGCCACTTACTTGCATGTATTTTGGGAGAAACTGATGAATTCACGTGCTGTAAATCCGACTGACAGGACTCTAAGATGGCAGCGACAATCTCGCATTATAGATCAAGATAAAGATCATTTATATAGGTTTTTAAATGACAAAACACACTCACTTACACATATTTGAGAATTGGAATATCAGATAGTTGATGACATGGTAAGCAACGTTTTGAATATTTTAAATAGAAAAGGTCGTATCTATCAGACCGTCACAATTTTGTTTATTTAAACGGGGAAAAATCTAAGATAACGATAGTAAATTATGGAGTGCCTCAAGGATCTGTGTTAGGCCCTCTGCTATTTTCAATATACATGCTGCCACTTGGTAATATTATAAGAAGACATGGAATTAGTTTCCACTGCTATGCCGATGATACTCAATTATATATTTCAACACAACCAGATGAAAACTCTAAATTATCCAATCTGACAGAGTGTGTTAAAGAAGTAAAACACTGGATGACTAGTAATTTTCTTCTATTAAATTCAGATAAGACTGAAGTATTACTTATTGGGCCAAAAAACTGTACACAGAATCTCTCAGACTACAATTTGCATTTAGAAGGATGTACTGTTACTCCATCCTCGACAGTTAAAGACCTGGGTGTTATATTAGACAGCAACTTGTCCTTTGAAAATCATATTTCATATGTTACAAAAACAGCCTTCTTCCACCTCAGAAACATTGCTAAGATACGGAATATGTTATCTGTTTCTGATGCAGAAACGTTAGTTCATGCTTTCATGACATCTAGACTAGATTACTGTAATGCATCACTAGCTGGTTGCCCTGCTTCCTCAATAAACAAGCTACAATTGGTACAAAATGCAGCTGCTAGAGTTCTTACCAGGTCAAGAAAATATGATCATATAACACCAATTTTATCATCTCTTCACTGGTTACCTATTAAGTTCCGTATCGATTATAAAGTACTGCTAATGACCTATAAGGCTCTAAATGGTTTAGCTCCTGTGTACTTAACCGATCTTCTATCGCCCTACAATCCTTCATGCTCTTTAAGATCACAAAACTCTGGACTTCTGGTTGTACCTAGGATAGCTAAGTCCTCTAAAGGAGGGAGAGCGTTTTCACATTTGGCTCCTAAACTCTGGAATAGCCTTCCTGATAATGTTCGGGGCTCAGACTCGCTCACCCAGTTTAAATCTAGATTAAAGACACATCTCTTCAGCCAAGCATTCACATAATCCATCTCATATCAGATCAATTGCACATGACTATCTTTGCTTAATGTTATGAACAGCAGCTATGCTAATTATTCTCCATTTGCTTTTCTGTTTTACCTCGGGACGCCCTTCCCGAGGTGACTAGAGAGTACATCAGTTTCAGTTTGGATCCAGCCTCTTAAGAAGACCTCAGATGACTAAAACTTTGGAAGAGACGGCGCCAACTCCTGCGATGACTTCAGAAGATGCAACATCTGGATCAACACGCACATTCACATTCTATAAATCCTAATTATTGTTAATATGTAATTCATTTTTCCAGGAGCTCTTTGCTTCTACCTCCAATTAAACTGCTAACAGTGATTGTATGTTAATCGCCTAAATTATTACATTATTAGCTAACTGCAGTCTCCAAATTGTAATGTTGACATGCATTCTCTGTAAAGCTGCTTTGAAACGATATGTATCGTGAAAAGCGCTATACAAATAAATGTGAATTGAATTGAAAAAAAAAAGGAAAAACAAAATAATAGTGATACATCTGTCATACAGTGTTATTGTGGCTGCGGTGTGTTACATGACAAGCATGACACGTCGCCATGGAAACGATAAGGGAAACATTCTAAAATAACGGTCACCTTAAAAAAAAAAAAAACTCACTCTGGGGGGGTCAGCTAGAATATTTTAAACTCAGGTTTGAAAGGGTTAAATTACACTTCGAATATTTTTTTTTTTTCCCCAAAAATGGTTTCTGTCATTATGTAGTTTTTAATCATGCTGATGTAAGTTATTTTTTAAATAAGTTTGGTTTTAGTTAGTTATTTGATGCTATAAAAAAAATGGGGTTGTGACATCATGATTGACAGCTGTGATTAACAGCTTCTCTGAGCTTCTCTACACTTCATGCTCACTACTGCGCAGACTCAGGTCCCGAGTTCACTACTGCGCACACCCCGAATCAACACAAGATGTCAGTGCCGTATTGGGACATTGGCAGCTTCACTTTTCTACAATAAAAGAGAGTGGAGGTGCGTCGTCCATATTTTTGTACAGTCTATGTTCCATCCAGTTGGAGGACATTAAACATCTTTGATATTTTGAGGCGAATTAAAACACATCGTTGTCATTTAACATGCATCTCCAAGCAACGACAGGCATGGTTCAGTGTAAGTTTGTTGTTGTTGGAACGACTTTAAAGTCTATTAGTGTGTGATCCTCAGTCAGCTAGTGTTTGATGCCTAGTGTTCAGATTTTAAAAGTTATGTAGTGTATTCCAGCCTTTAGACAAAATACCATGTCAGTTGTTGACCCTCATGTCATTCTAAACCTGTATGCACTTTTCCATGGAACATAAAAGTAGAAATTTTTGAGGAATCTACAATTTTTTTTCATTATTTTTATTATAATATTGTATTCAGATTCAAAAATCAACATCATTAATGTTCTTTCACAAGTAGTAAGTGAATGTGATGTGATTTTTTTTAAATTTCTTTTTATTCTGGACATGAATTTAGGCTAAGATGTTCCTCAAAACTTTGTAAATGCTTCAGAACTTTCAACCTTTGTATTGTCCCAGAAAAAAAAGATTTTGAAAACAAGGGTAAATGATGACAGAACTTTCATTTTTGGGTGAACTATAGCTTTAATTCTTATTCTGGAACGTCAAAAACTTTCCCCCTGTAATTTCTGTAGTGTGCTGCCTGGATTTGTATCAGTTAACATACCTTCTGTTCAAGAAGAGCCCTCCTCAGCGAAACCCTCTGCTCCAGCTCTTTCCTCTCACGATCGTGCTGTGCGTCCGTCTGCATTTTGATCTTGCTCTGATAGGCATTTAGCAACTCCAGCTCCTGCTGCAGCTGCATCCTTAGCACCTGACATTCAGCCTCCTGTGCCTCGTCCAATCGCAGCTGAGGAGCAAGATGGGAGGTGGAGTTACATTTAGAACCAGTGCGTAAAAGGCAAGAGATGCCACATTATCCACATTTAAATTAGGATAACATATTTTCACCTCTTGCATTTCATAGGCCCACAAGTAAATGCTGTGGAGTAATTGCATCTGAAATTTGTGATTGGTTCAAATTCTTTGACGGCTTTATAGGAAGATATACACATAACATGGCAGGACTCACAGCTTGTGTGGAAAGCATGTCATTGATGGAATGATCGTACTGCTCAGCAAGGATGGCTAATTTCCGTGTCTGCTCCTCCTTCAGCCTCTTCAGCACAGCCTTGTGGTCAGACTTGGGCGTGGTTTCCAGGAGGTGGTTGCGCAGGGCCTTATACTGCCGTGTCTGGATCTTACACGTGTCCTGGAACTGCTTCTTGATCTGCAGCTCTTTAGACTGATGCAGATCAAAGAGGAGGAAAGGCTTACTCACCCCACAAGACTAGTATGCACTATAAAAACAAGCATAGACTAAAAGGAAACACACCTTAAGGCTTTTGGGCTGTTGCCGGACCTCCATGACATGTTTGCGGCGCAGCTCTCGCTCTCTGCGTTTGTTGTATTCTAGCTGGTTGGTGAGCTCAGTCTGATGCTGTAAGCGGATCAGCTCCGTACGCATCTTCTGGATGGTGCCCAGCTGCCTCACCTCCAGCTCCTGCATGGACTCATGTTGGCGGAGCAGCATGGCATGTTCCAGATCTTTCTGCGTTTGGCGCTTATTAAGTTCCTGGATAAAGAAAATCTCTTGTCATTATATTTGTTTTCTTTGGAAATAAAAATATAGGACATAAAAATGTCTTTTTTTAAATTAAATTAATCAAAGAAACAATGGATAGATTAGTCAATTTTCAAAATAGTCATTGGTTACAATCCTATTTAGGACAGCTATGTCATGAGGATAAGAAACTCTACCTCCCGCACGAGGTCTTGCTCTACATTGTGTTTTGCAATGAGGATTCGGCGTTTAAAGCGCCGACATTCCAGCTCCAGGTACTGGCGCTGTCGGCGGAGCAGGTTGGCTTCCTCCTCTGCCTGGTAGTGCTGAAAGTTCTCCTTCTGCTTCGACAGCCACTCCTGCTTCTCCTTCTTAGGGGTGGACTGGTTCTCATTTAGCTCCTAAACAGTGTGGAAAACATCAATAGGAGGTTAAGCGGAAATACTTACTTAATAAAAATAAATATTTAGCTACTTATATTTATATATGAATTTATAATTTATATTCACAATCTACTTGAATCTACTAAGTAACAATGTTCCCTCTTATCCTCTAGGATGTATATTGAAAACTGTCAAATGGCTGAACAATAGGGAAACAAGACTTTTTAGTAGTGATTCTGAGAAATTAACTTCAATTTTGGTTTCAGTAAAAAAATGTTCATTTAACCAAAAACCAAAATTAAAAATAAAGTTGATTTAATAATCAAACAAATTTGTATATAAACATTTAAATTGCATATAAGGCAGTTTTATATTAGCTTTTTAAATAATGATATAATAATGTTTTCTCAATTTGTTGAAATTTACATTTTTATGGAAGATTTATTCAAACATACATTAAATAATGAAGACAACATGTTAAAATATAGTATGTAATAGTAAACCTATAATATGTAATATAGCACATACATTTAGCAAAATGTTCCTATCTATAGTTATTTTTTCTAACAAGCTACAGACATTGAATTGCATTCCTGAGGTAAATGTAACATTATGTAACATTGCTTATAAGCTGTTTTATTGATGTCTTTTCACTGATTGAGCGATTACATAAGACATATTTGTGAAACTTGTTCCGTTTCTTCCAAAATACCTTCTGATGTTCAGGCATGTTTATTTTGTGCTAAAAATAGTAAAGTTTACATTTTGTAGCTTATCCATGTTGTGTGCACAAAAAAGGCACTGACAACCTAAATGCACCATTAGTGAAGTACTAATTAAATGTCAATGTTTCGGTCAATGATTTTGGCCCTTCAAAACGGTTTCAGCCAAAAACAAAAATTCATTTTCGGTATTTTCGGATGCCGAAATTTCAGTGTCTCTCTAGTTTTCAGCTGTTTTGACCATGCCAAAATCCGGCTTTTTCACTTGTCTTGATTCATTTGCACTGTCCATGCACAAAGATCAATCTAGGTAGAATTACGCCAAGATGAAAAACACAATTGGTGGATTCATAGGTGGGCAAAAAGCCGTGCTTGAATATGCCTATACCTCTTTCAGTTGCTCCTTGCGTAGCTTGTACTCTCGTTTCTGTGACTCCAGGAAGCTACTAAGCTCTTTCTTCTGCTGGGCTTGAATGTGCTGTTGGAATTTCTTCTCATCATTGGCAAATGACTTGGCCTTCAAGACAACATTCATGGAAAAATAAATAAATAAATTAAATATAAAAAATAGCTTTGTACAGAGCCTTGGTCATGATGAAGCAGAAAAGGACTACTACAAAGTAGGAAGCACATAATTCTCTAGAACGTCATTTTTTGATGTAACAATAAGATTTGTCTTCACTGGAATTGAGGGGCCTCGCTTACAGTTAATCAGAAAGGGGTGTCATACTTTTGGCCATGTTGTGCATGTGAAATATTATTACATGGTTAAGTAACTGTTGGAATGGCATAAGAGGAAGAGGGGAATTCCCAGTTTCTGAGCAGTTTTCAGGACTTCCGCATTACTTTCTGCATCTTTATGATAGAAGCCACCCAATGATTGTGCTTGGGTCTAGACAGATCATGTGACATGCCTCGCGTGCACTTACATCTTTCTCAATGGCTGCTTGGTTTTTCTTCACAAGTCTCTCCATCTCAGTGGCAAAGCTGTTCCTCTGGGCCTCCAGCTCTTTGTCCAGTCTCAGCCTGTGTTCGTCCATCTCTGCTTTCAGTTTGTTCTCCAGGGCCATAAGGTGCTTCTGGTGCTGCCGTCTCATGCGCTTGTAACCGGACATCTGCTCCCTCAGCTCAGAGTCCTGCTCGTGTTCCTGCATCTGTCGTGTGACCTGAAAGAGGCAAGAGGAGGGACACAAGGAAATGGAGGGAGAGGGAAGATGAATAAAAATTATCATGGTTTAAGACAAATGTAATAAATGTTGAACATTTCAAAAACCTGAGACTGGGCGTAAACAATACATTCTTGTGGTGTTTTACATTTTACACTGCCTATACTGGAAGCGACCAATGCAACGGTTTATCAGTTATAAAATGAGCAATTTTAAAATGACAAATCCAATGTGGACACTGTAGGATTGTGAAGCATTTCAGTACAGATCCAATTTGACTGGCTCACCAGCGAGGCTGTGCGGATGGTGGCAAAGTGCTCACGGTTGCGATGGTGTTTGCGTTGCGGGGGCTGTGCAGGTGCTGCCTGGGCTTCTGAGGGACGAGGATGCGTTTCAGGATCCCCATGGTAAACTTCCTCTTCTTCCTGATAGACACAAAAACAGGAAAATGTATGTTCACTGTTCACAGTTACTTAGTATAACAATTCTGGGTTATAAAGGAAGGCCTGAAAGTTTCTGTAATATTTTAGGAAGAGGTATGTGAACGTACAGGCTTCAGGTGTATGACCGAACTGTTAGACATAACAGTGTGGTCTTTCTCCAGATCAAGTTCACTTTTGTCGTCAGCAGCATCAGGAAGGCTGTTCACTGAGCTGCTCTGAGAGCTCGCACTGATCGACATGCTGGGAATGGACTGATTACTGCCCACACTGCTCACTGTGCCCGTGCGACCAGCATTGTGCTCCGGCTCCTGAACACACACACACACACACACACACACACACAGAAAATAGCAGTTCAGAGCATAGCAGTAATATTATGTGCTCTGTAATTATAAGTAATAATGACCTGATTTCACAGACAGGGCTTAGACTAAGCCAGGATTAGGCCTTAGTTCAATTAAGGTATTTAAGTAGCTTTTATAAACGTACCATAGAAAATACATTAGTGGTGTGCATCTTGAGGAAAAAACAATGGCTCTGACATATTTTAAGATATGTCAGTGCAAGCTACTTTCAGTTAAAACAGCTCAAACATACGTTTTAGTCCAGGACTAGCTTAGGCCTTGTCTGTGAAACTTTTTTCACAGTAATATCTATATATATATAAAATATATATATTTTGATCAAAAAACAGAGTAGGCTCAAAAAGACTGAGATCACAGAGTTTGAACATTTTTTATTACAATAAACTGCATAAACTTGACAAGTTTGTGTAAAACCTGTTATCCACCAAGATTTGAAAGATTATCATGTGCTTCAAAAGTAACCAAGAACATATGACCTTTTTCCAAAAGTGTCCCATTTTAAAAGGTACATTATGTAACTTTTTTTGTTCAAAATTAACAATTTTAAAAATGAGTCAATTCATCAATTTTTCTTCCAAAACATGTTTTTGTCTAACTCTGATTTACTATGGTAAGCCTATTATAAATGTTTATATTTTAAACCTGACGGGATGGTTTTCGCTGGAAATTGCATACACGTATCACTTGCCTGTCCATAAATAGAGAAAAGTGGCTACTTTGATGCATGTATGGTGTGGGAGTGGCATAGGTTAGTTGTCTTAACCAGTGAGAAAGGCTGACATGAAGCAGTTAAATCTCAAACCTCCGGGGACTCATGCATTTGAAATAAATAAATAAATAAATAAATAAATAAACGCTGGACAGAGGAGAGGCTGCTGGCAAAAAAATAGTGCGACAGAGCTTTGTTATAAAACAAGAATCAACATTGGCTTGGCTTTTCAGAGATGGCGAGACATTAGGGATTTGAAATGTTGAGATGACATTTTTATTACTCAACAGGTGAGTAAAGTATTTAATTGAATAGATAAATTGCCATATGTAGCTCTCTAACAGAGTTCATTATAAAGCATTATTTATTGTGTAAGGTAATTTCCTTATTTGTTGTAGTGCTGTGCTAGTATTTATTTTCAAGGAAGTACCGTGTCTATTAATGGGTAAAGCTACAGTAACATCTTCAGCTAATCAGCTTGAGATCCTTTCCATCTAAACTGGTTACATCTCTTAAGCCTAGTAGTGAATGTTTTATGAGCAGCAGGATAACAATATTCATCCGCACAGTCACGCAGAGCCGAAGCACAATCAAAACAATGTTCTTCCACAAAATGCATGCAGTTCTGTTTTTTAACCGCTAAAGGGCCAAAAGTTACATAGTGTACCTTTAAATTTGATTTTTAACTTTTTGAACACTCTTTGAGTTTGGCTCAGACTTTTGAATTTATATATGAGCCAATTAATGTTAAAGTATTGGAACTAGGGAAGGTTTGAGATCTGACCTCATCTCCCTCCTGGGTCTCAGTGGTCGGCCCATTGTGGGCCTCTTGAAATAGGATCTTCTTCATCTTGCGATACTGCAGGTTGTCCAGCTCTCGGACTGCATCTTTTGTCCGCAAAATTAAGTCCATCAGAACAGATTCTGGCCTCTCTCGCAGGACGAATGCATGCTATGGTTTTTGCAAAGAGTGCAGAAAATAAGGCAGTTAACTCTTAATTATTCAGGTGGATTATTAAAACTAACAAAAAAAAAAAAAAAAAGGTTATTTAAATTTCTTGATAATTCAATGCAAAGTAAACACCTGCAACAGATCCTCAGAGTGTGGTCTGTCTTGGGGGATTTTCTGAAGGCAAGAGTCAACAAAATTTCTAAAATAATCCGTCCTGAGGAAAGAGAATAACACAGCAGGTTAATCGACTCAGTAACGCAGAAATTGCTCAATATTTTTCATATTTATTATAAATATTGATTATTCATGCTTTAGCTCTAAAAATACTTAAAAAGGGTAATTTAAAATGGCTTCTATCAGAGGAACCTTCATTTCTACCAAACATACATTAGTTAAGTAGATTTAAAATTGTATAACTAAAAGAATATAAAAAGTTTTCATTTATATGCACCAATAAACAGTAATTTTTGCCTACATATACACTGCTCAAAAAAATTAAAGGAACACTTTGAAAACACATCAGATCTCAATGGGGGAAAATATCGTGCTGGATATTTATACTGATATGGACTGGGTAATGTGTTAGGAATGAAAGGATGCCACATCGTTTGATGGAAATGAAAATTATCAACCTAGAGGACTGAATTCAAAGACACCCTGAAAATCAAAGTGAAAAAATGATGCAGCAGTCTAGTCCATTTTGCTGAAATTTCATTGCAGACACCCAAAATGGTACTCAGTAGTTTGTATGGCCCCCACGTGCTTGTATGCATGCCTGACAATGCTCCTAATGAGACGACGGATGGTGTCTTGGGGTATTTCCTCCCAGATCTGGACCAGGGCAACACTGAGCTCCTGGACAGTCTGAGGTGCAACCTGGCAGCGTCAGATGAACCGAAACATGATGTCCCCAAGGTGTTCTATTGGATTTAGGTCAGGTGAGCGTGGGAACCATTCAATGGTATCAATTCCTTCATCCTCCAGGAACTGCCTGCATACTCTCGCCACATGAGGCCGGGCATTGTCGTGCACCAGGAGGAACCCAGGACCCACTGCACCAGCGTAGGGTCTGACAATGGGTCCAAGGATTTCATCCCGATACCTAATGGCAGCCAGGGTGCCATTGTCTAGCCCAGGGGTGGGGAACGTTGATCCTGGAGGGCCATTATCCTGCAGAGTTTAGCTCCAGCCCTGAAAAAAAAACACTTATCTGCCTGTAACTTTAGTACTCCTGAAGACCTTGATTAGCTTCAGGTGTGTTTAATTAGGGTTGGAGCTAAACTCTGCAGGACAATGGCCCTCCAGGATCAACATTCCCCACCCCTGGTCTAGCCTGTAGAGGTCTGTGCGTCCCTCCATGGATATGCCTCCCCAGACCATCACTGACCCACCACCAAACCGGGCATGCTGAACAATGTTACAGGCAGCATAACGTTCTCCACGGCTTCTCCAGACCCTTTCACGTCTATCACATGTGCTCAGGGTGAACCTGCTCTAATCTGTGAAAAGCAAAGGGCGCCAGTGGCGGACCTGCCCATTCTAGTGTTCAATGGCAAATGCTAATCAAGCTCCACAGTGCCGGGCAGTGGGCACAGGGCCCACTAGAGGACGTTGGTCCTCAGGCCACCCTCATGAAGTCTGTTTCTGATTGTTTGGTCAGAGACATTCACACCAGTGGCCTGCTGGAGGTCATTTTGTAGGGCTCTGGCAGTGCTCATCCTGTTCCTCCTTGCACAAAGGAGCAGATACCGGTCCTGCTGATGGACCTTCTACGGCCCTGCCCAGCTCTCCTAGAGTAACTGCCTGTCTCCTGGAATCTCCTCCATGCTCTTGACACTGTGCTGGGAGACACAGCAAACCTTCTGGCAATAGCACATATTGATGTGCCATCCTGGAGGAATTGGACTGCCTGTGCAACCTCTGTAGGGTCCAGGTATCGCCTTATGCTACCAGCAGTGACATTGACACTAGCCAAATGCAAAACTAGTGAAAAACAGTCAGAAAAGATGAGTAGGGAAAAAAAATGTCAGTGGCCTCCACCGGTAAAACCATTCCTGTGTTGGGGGTCATCTCATTGTTGCCCATCTAGTGCACCTATTGTCAATTTCATTAACACCAAAGCAGTTGAAACTGATTAACAACCCCCTCTGCTACTTAACTGACCAGATCAATATCCCAGGAGTTTAACTGACTTGATGCTATTCTCTGATTAATAAGTATTCCTTTAATTTTTTTGAGCAGTGTAGTTTTTACTAAAACAGTTGAACATGAACATTTCTGAGTGATGATATAAACCAATTGTTTTGAACTGATTCATTTTGAAGATTCAATTTGAACTAATGCCATTTTGCAAGTTTAAATCAGAGACTTCTTTTAAAACTCGCAATTCACATGGAAAAAAATGGTCAAATAAAAAGTGTGCAAAAATCACCCCAATATTTGATTTACTTCCTAGCCCTAATGCAATATAATAAATAATAAAATAAGATTAAAATTAAATAAGAACATGATTAACAAATTAAAAAAATGATCTTAATAAATAAATCTAACAGCATAGATTTATTTAGTACCATACCATAGCAAGTAGAACAAAAAGAAAAATAATTTAACGAATAGAAACTAAATATTTTCCACATTATATTTCATGCATATTTATAATATTAATTTTTACACCGTATAAATTGGGTCATTGGAAACTATATAGCTGCCTTTTAAATTTTAGGATGGGGTCTCTTGCATGAGAATATCATATTTTGGGTATCTGTGGCTTCTAAAAGAATGAAACCCTCCGCTATACATTACTAAAGACAACACTAGTTTCATGTCTGATTTTTTTATTACTAAACAAATAAGTCAAACAAGTAAATAAGTAAATTGATATAAATAAGTAATACATCTAATAGTACAGTACTTTAGTACATTTTAGGATGGGGTCCCTTGCATGAGACTGATCATATTTGAGGTTCAGTGGCATATAAAAGATTGAAAACCTGTGATAGAGGACTTACCATTCACTTGACTGCAGTGTGGGACTCTCATTCTGTGCTATATGATATAAGGCACTCATCGCATTCATGTTAAACAGAGGAGGCTTCCTTTCCGCTACAGCAAAAGGGAGAGGTAAAGTAAGAGACTTTCACAATGTGAAAGACACACAATTTAATTCACGATGAGCAGCATTTCTTTGTCACCTAGTTCTATGCAGGTGATCCCAAGAGACCAGATGTCAACCTTTCCATCATACTGTCCCTCGTCCATGGCTAAAATCACTTCAGGGGCCATCCTGAGAGGAGATGGGTGTGTTAATAACCAGGCTGTGTGAATGGAGTCATAATTACTCAGAGATACTCAGTGTGCTCACCAATATGGTGTCCCCACAAAAGAGTTGGCTGGAGAGGCGATGGAGGCAGAACCAAAATCTGCCAGTTTGACTTGTCCAGGCTCGGTCAGCAGGATGTTCCCAGCTTTGATATCCCTGAGTGAAGATGACAATATACACAGAATGGTCAACATTAGAGGTAGTTTTCTTTGACAGTCCCCGTTCTACACTTTTTCTTTTTCCATAATCAGTTTGACTATTACAAAATCTATTACTACTTGCGTTTCATTGTAACTTTAAATATTTGTGAGACTTTGTGACCATAAGAATCATCTGTTCTGACTATTTACTACTTTTAGATATCTTAACTACCTTTCTGGACCTTGAAAGTGGCCGTTAAATTGCTGTCTATGGAGGAGTCAGATACCTCCAGGATTTCATCAAAAATATCTCAATTTGTGTTCTGAAGATGAATGAAGGTCTTACGAGTTTGGAACGACATGAGGGTGAGTAATTAATGACAGAATTTTCATTTTTGGGTGAACTAACCCTTTAATTCAATGCAAACTTGCTAAAACATCATTTCTTTTGAGACTGCACTGTGACACACCTGAATAAATGTGCAGGAAACCCTCCCAGAGTATTCCGGTCTTCAGCGCAAGAATGCAAATGTTCGAAAGCTATTAGCGGAACCAATGTCATGAAATTCATTTGGTTCCCGTGGAACCAGTTTTCGACTCCCAACACTACTTAAATGCACAAGCACGCACTTTGCAAAAACATCAAAAAATTAAAATCCACTAACCTGTGAATCATATTATGGGAATGAAGGTATGCAAGGCCCTGCAAAGCACCATGTGTAATTGCTGCAATCTCAATTTCCTGAAGGGGCTTCTTGTGAACTAAGCAAAAAACAGTAAAGGTGCATGTTCATCAAAGTGACAATGATTTACAATTACATTTACGCATTTGACAGACTTTTTATCCAAAGTGATGTACACTGCATTCAAGATATATCAAGATACACTGCCGATGGAAATCAATCTGACAGGACTCACAAATCAAGTTCGTGGATGAGGTAATGAAAAAAGTTTTATAACCATTACGTTTGATCACACAATTTTCTTTCATTCTAATGAATTAGCCGCTAGTAATGTAATATTTAATGCTAAATTATTACTCATACATGTCACTTTATTTGTCAAATTAAATGGTGGGGTAATGCAGCGCAGTTTTACGTGTTCAAAACAATCATACTAAAATTACACTTAAACATACCCAAAGGCTGACTTACTGTGTATGTATAACACATACTGTTTAATTACACTGCCATAGACTTGTTAAACAGCGTTAGGAAATTAGGGCTGCTTGATATATCATTTTAACATCAATATCGCGATATGCGCATCCGTGATAGTCACATTGCAGGATGTGTGACAACAAGTCACGGACACGCAACATTAAGTCAAAATGCCCATCTCAGCGAGTATCCACGTAAACAGTCGGTTTATGTGTTGTGAATAATTGAGAAAGAAAATGGATGCGTATCATTATTGGATCTGTGCATTTGTCTTAAAGTGACAGCAGGCTAATATAGCCAAAGCTGTTTGTGTCAATCAAAAAATCACTTTTGTAGCTTTGACAAAGATAAATTGTATTAATTAATTAATTTTATTTCATTTATACAGTGAAGACTATGCCAGGTCATTTTACATTTGATTATTCAATGTCTGTACCTGAATACAGTTAGATTTACCTAGAAAAACATAAAGCACTCCGTATTTCATGTGTATCTTATTCTATTGTATTTATTAGGGCTGGGACAATACATCGATTCTCGATACATACAATGATTCTGGATTGATTCTGATATTTTCCCTCTCGAATCAATTCTGAGCTTAGTTTTAACAGCAGATGGCGCTCTAGGCTGGTTTTTAACCGCACACAAAGGCTCACGAAGAAAAGTACTGGACAGCGATCGTGCGTTCGGCTTAGTCATGTAAGTGGTTAAATATATTTGCACATTGGCTCAGAATGCTTTTATGACACGAGATTAATGTAAACACAGCCCACTGCGAACACCCTTGTAATTCGCTTCAACCTTTTCAAACTTCATGAATAATTAGGTTTAAGTGGTGTGTCCTGGAAGCAAGCAGAGTACGATCGGTTTCTAAAGCACGTAGTGCCATCTGCTGTTAAAAAACTAAGCTCAGAATCCATTCAGGAGAGAATTGCGATACATCGGAAAATATCAGAATCGTTCCAGATTCTTTATATCGTGAATCGAGAAACGATGTATTGTCTCAGCCCTAGTATTTATCTATGCTTGTAATTGGTTTATTTTCTATGCATATTCACTCACTTACAAAATCACCCCAATCATCCTAGAATGATTAATTCTTTATAAATAGAGCTATTCAAATCATCTGGTGAAATTGTTTTCATATCACAATATATAGCGTAGAAAAACAAAATATCGCAACGTCAGTTTTTTCCAATATCGCGCAGCCCTATAGGAAATGTCACACCGATACTGATCCTCGTTTTATTTCTCCTCTTGTCCAAAACTATTCTCGGGTCAGTTGATTCACCTGTACATTTATGTTTCTTGGAGTTATCTTTGGCGACAGAACCTGCTGCAAACGATAACAAATAATTGTGGTCCATGACAACTGTGCAAAACAACAAAAGAGTGGCGTGCTAGATGCTACAACTCTCATTTTTTCATTAGACTCACTGTGTCGCCATGGTTTTTACGGCAGTAAAAGCGGCAACCGAGAATGACGCCATTTAGGAGGGACGTTACACTGGTTAAAATTGCGAATTTCTCTGGATTTAAACATTGTTGGAAAGATTTGGGATAATGAAAGTGCACCAGTAAACAAAATGTATAACACTGTGTTAGTGTTTTTTTTTTATGCAAAAATCTTACATATTGTGCCTTTAAAGCTTTGCTTTTATCCTATCTGATTTTTGAAAAAATAAACAAATAAATAAAATAAACACCCACATTTTGGATGAAATACTGATCATGCTTCCAAATTAAGCCAAATGTTTGGCATCTCACCTTCAAGGAGGTCAGAGGCTGAGCCCAAACAGTACTCCATGACCAGCTGAAGAAGGAGGGAAAAGATGAATCATGAAGATAAAATGGTTATTGTGTTTATGTACTCACTTACATATAATGCCAAAGGGTGATAGTAAGAATGAGTGATTCAGAAGAGAAAAAGAAAAAGATAGAGATCTTACCCATGCTGTGTGTTCCCGCAAGTAGCATCCTTTATACTCTATGCTGTTTGGATGTTGTATTCTCTGGAGGAACTTGACTTCCTTAATGATATCCTGCCATTTCTAAGTAAAGAGAAGAAAGCATCAAATCAAACAGTCTTCTTTCAAATCGTCCAGAAAAGCCTACAATGAATTCCAATTTTCCACTGGATCACTGCATCCACTATTGACATGAGCAGACTGGACATATTGATTTACTAGTACAGGTCCTGAAAAAGAAAGTCAGTCCTAAAAGCTTCTGAAGGATTCTTTGCAGAGATTATGTGTAATCCGATTACTGCTAATCTGAAATTACAAAAGGAAATGCTGCCACCAGCTAAAGTATGAATGGCCTTGGTGCTTCGCTTCAATCTGAGGTGTTACAGGAGACTTAATGTGACTTCAACAATTGACTTTAATTTGCTTGTATGATACTAAGACATGTCACTGTTTGAGAGCCAAGCCATAGTTGTTTGTGAATATGAAACAAAGAGACTAAAATATACATTCGTTTGGAATAATTAAGATTCCATGTTTTTGATACAAGTGTCTTTCACCAAGGCTGCATTTGATCAAAACTACAGTAAAAAAAAAAAAAAATTTAAAATAACTTTTTCCTATTTTAATACATTTTAAAATGTAATTTATACCTGTGACACAAAGATGAATTTTCAGCAACCACTATTCCAGTCTTCAGTGTCACACAACCCTTCAGAAATCATTGTAATGTGCTGACATGATGCTCTATTATAAGTTATTATTGGTACTCAATTATTAATAATAGTTCTTATTATCATCAATGCTGAAAATTGCTGCTTAATATTTTTGTGGAAATCATGATTTTTTCAAAACAACAGTATTTATTTAAAATGGAAATCTTTTGTAATTTTTTTTTATAGTGTGTAATAGTGTTTATTCATTGTCACTTTTGATCAATTTGACGTCATTACTGAATAAATTATTATTATTAATTTCTTTGCTTTTTATTTATAAAGGATATATCCTGCTTACCCGAATATACCAAACTCTCGAATGGTATATGTTACCGTTTCCACAAAAAATGTTAAGCAGCACAACAGTTTTAACATTGATAATAAGAAGAAATGTTTCTTGAGCACAAAATCAGCATATTAGAATGACTTCTGAAGAATCATGAGATGCTGAAGAATGAAGACTGGAGTAATGGCTGTTGAAAATTCATCTTTGCCTTCACAGGAATAAATTACATTTTATAATATATTAAAATAGAACAAAAAAGTTATTTTCAATTGTAATAAAATGTCACAATATTTCAGTGTTTAGTGTATTTTTGATGAAATAAATGCAGCCTTGGAGAGCATCAGAGGCTTATTTCCAAACATGAAAAAAAATCTTTGACCGGCAGTGTAATGCAATCATTTCTATGCCCACCCTCAGAAGGAAAAGCTGAATCCACAACCAAACTGTTGCATGACTGTATGTAATGACTGTGGAATGTTGGAAAACTGACCTCATTAGACTGTTTCCCACTGTAGGACATCTTCTTGATGGCCACCACCTCTGCAGTCCGCGCATCCCGTGCCTGAGCATGATACACATCTAATATTTCACAACTGAATCTCCCAAACATTTCATAATGTACTATAGCATGCATTAAAATGATGAATCCTATTTAATAGATATCTTGTATAAAAACATACAAAATAGACCGCGCCAAAGCTGCCATGACCGATCTCACGGAGGTCTGTGAAGAGCTTCTCGGGGTCCTCCTTGAAGAAGAGATCTGCGATCTCGGGGTCCTTCAGGCTCCCTGCCCGGCTGGTGGAGGGCATGCTGCGAGCCGGGGGACGCGCCGCGCTCGCAGGGGACTATCTGGCCGTGCGACTGCGACGCGTCAGGCCCCGCTGGTTACTCATCTGCCAGAGGGAGGCAGTGTACGCATAGAGACCTGCAGGTAAACAAATAAACAAATATAATCAACATATGTAATAGTGCTGTCACTATATCAGGTTTTCAGCTATAGACATTTTGAAAAATGTCTTTTTTTCTGTTTTATGACAAATGGCAACCAGCATTAAGGTGTTAGTCAATTTATTTTGAATGTTTAAGGCATCCGGTGTCATCCCCTTCTAGTTATTTTAGCTGTACAAAACAGCTTGTTATGCTGTTTGATATTCCAAACCGATATTTCTTATGTTATTTTAACATATTGTCGTTGTTACAAACACACTGGTTTACTACACTGATATTTTTATAGTTATTTTCCTATTGCGGCTAATGAATCAGAAGTCTCACACATTCACAGAAAATAGCTAACTTCCATGTTGCAAAATAAGGTGGATACTGTCACCTACTATGTTGGCGTGTCAACCAGATAGCTACTGGCACTGGATTATTTGCAATATTATCATATGTGTAGCATTAACATGATATCAATATTTCATTTATTAATATCAAGGCCAATATGTAGCATACACAATTTATAGAAGTAATAAAGAGATAAATAGATGTTTTACTGAATTACTGCGGGTTTTACAATGTGCACAAAATAAAGAAATAAATGTACTGGTACGTTTCCATTTGATTTAAGTTTTTTTTTTTTTTTTTTACATTTAATTTCAATTTGCTCATATCACAATCATAATTATTCATAGATCTCCATTGCAGGCTTTGAACCTTCAACCCTTTGGTTACCTGTAGTGTTGTCATGATACTGGAATTTCTATACAATACGATACCTTGAAAAATATCAATACTCGATACCACAGGAGAAAAATGGCATATTGATATTTTTAATATTATTAATATTTTTTGTCTATCCATTGAAATTCTAGGCAATCAATATACTTTTAAGCTTCAAAAGGTGCATGACACATCGTAACAGTAATCCATATGAATCAAGTGGTTTAATCAAAGTCTTCTGAAGAGACATGATCGCTTTATATAATGAACAGATTTCAGATTACCTTTGTTTACAGGCTGTAAATACAGTAGTGTCAAAGCACGACAGCCGACGTGCTCCTAAGCTTTCACAGTGACCTGCTCTGCTGCATTCTGATGACCTCTTTCTTCAGGCTCATTCAATTTGAGGGAATTGAAGCAATGTGTTGACTTACAGTCAAACTCTGGGCGTATTCACAAACTATTGGAACTGATTAGCTGGATGAATGAAAGACCAATTGTGGGTAGGTTACCCCTTTTCCATTCAAATGGAATTTCCACTGACTTGAGAGCCGAAGTGATGACATAACTGACTACGTTCCTACATAACACTTGTGGCATGTTTATCTGTAGGGAGGTAATGAGTGTTTATGCCATGACAAGCTGCTTTTGATGCAACCGTCAAACGTTATTTATAAATAAAAGTACTCAGTACTGAATTTAGCAATAAAGTAGCTAAAGTAGCTGCCTAGCATTTTGCATCACTACAACTCATATTTCCAGTTTAAGGTGCTTTGTTTATTATAATGAGAATACACTGTTTGTTTTGTGTCGGTTGTTATGTTAAAAACTTTACTTGGTGTCGACATTATACCACCCTCAGCACTCTCGAGACCAGTAAATTTGTCAAGTGCAGAACCTATTGTTTTGGCTGGAAATGTGTTGAAAGGGTACATATTGGGCATTGGCACCCTGTGTTGACATTTATGTAGATGCTCAAAGCAAATATACTCCAAAAAGTCCATTGTGCTGTCAATTATTTTTCCACAATCCTTTATCACTCCTGCAGTGACTGCATTAGTCAGAGCATCTGTGGGTAAACAACAGATTTAGCCCTTCAAAAAGTATTCCTTAGACATGTGATAACAGAGAAGGGAAGCTCGAGTCACAAGACAGGCCGTGGAGGGTGACTACCAAACGCTTAAAGCTCTGACAGGTTGGGATTTTTATCTTTCTCCTTTTGAAAACTGCATTTGTAGATTTTCTAAAGACAGTATTAGAAGCCATTCCTACAGAACTTGTTTTTGAAGGCCACGCTGCTTTTCTATATAGTTTTTCCATGTAAACATGCTAGATGGACATGATTGGACCACTGCATGTCTACTGCAGCTTCTTGTGCACAACATAGCGCTCAAGTTAAAAGCAGTTCAACCTATAAAAACGTCTCTCTAGTTCTTGCAGGGGTTTTTTTTTTAGAGATGCACCAATGCATCGGCCAATAATCGGTATCAGCCAATAAAAGCTATTATTTTCACTATCGGCTATCAGCCAACTGTTTAAAAACAGCCGATGATCAGGGCCAATTATATCCTGTCAATCAAAAGGGTGCGAAAAAACGTGTCCGACTGCAACTCATTGTGTGTGAAAAAAATCTCTTGAATTTAAAGCAAGGTAATGCGACAATAACATTAGCATTATAGCATTATCAGTTTTTAAAAAATAGCGACGTTAAAGCAGGGTTTATTTGACCCTATGAATCACCCGTAGTTTAAGCCAGGGTTGCCAGGTCTACAGTTTTTCCCTACACTAAACATTATTTATAGCGCGCCTCTCATCCAATAATCGCAAATAGCTCTGCTTTGTTACTTCTAAAACAAAAAGTCTCAGCTTTCAAATTCTGTCAATTTTATCACAAAATTCCAAAAATAAATGCTGTTTTGGCACTTTTAAATGTGACAAAACAGATTGCCATAGCGCCTCATTTCAAGCAGCAGCACAGAGCACAAGTCATCTCTTCCATTTTAATACAAGTTACAGCTCGAAAAAACATGCATGAACATCAGAAGGTATGTTGAAAGACACAGTACAACTTACCGAAATCCGTATCTTGTCTCATGTAATCACTCAGTGTTTCAATACCTGGGTTATATAAAATACCTGAGTTGTATAAAATACCAGAGTGTTAACTGCAACCAATATTATAGCATACCAGATGAGAGGGTTCTATGTATAGTTTGCAGCATTATTTTGGAGAGATTTCTTTTTCCATAAGAAAAACCAAACTATTGGTATCGGCCAATATCATTCTGTATAATCGGCTATCGGTATCGGCTGAGAAATTTAGTATCCCCTTGTTGTGCTTGCCCTTCAACATTCGTCACCACGATGTCAGGGCGCTGCTATACAGAGTCTAATATTTTCAAAACGGATGTTATGTGGTTGCTAGGGTGGTCTGGGTAGTTGTTTGCTGGCCCAAGTCAAAGGACACTCTCTGCTGACATTCTCCCCCTCAAGATGTGGGTCTCCTCAATTTGCTTTGATAGTGCTACAATATTTACACTTTTGGGGGGTGGGGGCATGCAACCTACCTACATTTAACCTTCTATCTACATTAAGATGGAAGAAAGTATTTTCAACATGAAAAAAAGTCAATTTCTCATAAATTCCAAGCTTTTCATGTAAAGTAATGACTTTTTTAAAATCAGACAAACAAGCCCCACAGGGAACAATCTTGCCTTACAAGGCTGAGTAAGCCAAATTAACTGAATTGACTTCATTGATTGATTCGGCTCATTAAAAAAAAAAAAAAATCCCTTCAGAAATATCAAACACTTTCAGCCTATTCCACAGATAACGCTGAGAAAAATTGCTTAATTACTCCTTACTGATGCTCCTCTGGGACCAAACAGAAAACAGCTCCGCATTCATAAGGCTGTAGGGAATATTGTTATGCACCAGAGAATATTTCTAATGTACAATATTGATCTTCACGCTTTATTGTCATTTGCAATCCAACTTCCTTAATCTGCTTACATTATAATTATAATTACAGGTTTCACTTTTTATAGAACCTGTCTTTAACAAACTGTACTTAAACGCTGGATAATTTGGAGAATTTCAGACAAGATCTAAATGGAAGTGATAATTATTGTAACTAAACATGGTCATAAACAGCAGCACAATACATCGTAAAAAAAAAAAAAAAAAAAAAAAAAAAAACTGGGTTGCAGTACACTAACTGCATTCAGTAAAGCTGAATGGTTAACTAGAAGACCATGCTGCTTCTTAGCTTGGGCCTGGGTCTTTCATATAATGTTGTCAAAAGTACCGACCGCAATACCAAGTCGGTGCTGAAATTTTAAAAATGTGACGCTTTGAGCGCTGTTGAGCGGATTCGTAAACACCTCTGATTGGCCTTTGTGTTCATGTGCTCATCAGATATGTCTGTGATTGGCTACAATGATCAACGCACAGGAGCGTTTGAAAGCACACAGAAGTGTTTGAATTTGAAAGCATTTTGAAAGCGGGAGAGCGTCATTGATGTCTATTTACAACATGTTTTTGAAGCGTTGATCATTGTAGCCAATCACAGACATATCTGGATGAGCGTGTGAACACAATTGCCAATCAGAGGTGTTTACGAATCGCTCAACATCACTCAAACCATCACATTTTTTAAATTTCAGTACCGACTTGGCATCGTGGTCTGTACTTGACAACACTACTTTCATAAGCAACATTTGGTTGTGCTGCAGGCCTGTACATGACAGAAGCTCAGCAAGAGAGTCTGGGACACAGACTAGTAACTCCAGTGTGACACAGACAGGAACTTGGCCATGATCTCTGGTTAATCTCTGTGGGAATTCCCTTCAACATGCTTTAAAAAAAAAAAAAAAAAAAAAAAAAAAAAAATTAAGTGAGAGGGGTCTATTGGTCCTTAATCTCCAATAAGCAGTGTCGATTTAGAGTTTGGATTTGCTAGGTCTTAACCTGTGCAAGGAATTCACACCACGATTAAATCGCCATCACATAACATGCTGTTACTTTCTCAACAACACAGTCAGGAGAGAGTAGAGATGGAGAACAGCTTTCACAAAACCTTTCCGGCTGATTTTCAAAATCACTGAAAACAACAAACTAGGACAGATATATTTTTTTGGAGCATGTCATTTACTCTGAGGTCATGCTAGTGCTGAATGATTACAAGCATACTGACATTCTTCTAGACGGCACTAACAGGAAATGCATAGATTAAAATCTTCAAAAGCCAAAAAGAGATTATCCATCACATCTAGGCTACCTTGAGTTACAGGCATGATTCAACACCAAAAAGAACAGGTGACTGACAAATATCACATTTCCAGGGAGTGTAAATGAACGAATTGCTAAATGACACAATCAGTGCTCATCTGTCTGTTCCTGCGAGTTATGAAATAGTTTGAAAGTGAGTATTTCATAACTAACACAAAGTTTTCTGCTGTGCTGCTTGGAAACCAATTATAACAAAGAACAAGGAATTTATTTTTATACAATCTATTGGTGAAACAACAAAAATAACTCCATTGAGTCAAAGAAAAGGTGAAGTCTAACAGAGTTTAACTTGATTATTTGGCATTCCTGTCTGTACCACTGACATTCAAATCACAGAGGCATTTTAACTATTCATGCTATTCTAACTCATCTTATACATACTTACATTTTTTTCCTTAAAGGAATAGTTCATACCCTTATGTCATTCCAAACATCCTCATGTATCTCTTTTAAAGGAATAGTTCACCCCAAAAAAAAAAAAAAATCTAAATTATCTCATAATTAAATAAGTAAATTATGGGATAATTTTGACTTCCTTTAATACAAAAACATAGGGCTGCTTGATGATGGCAAAAATCATAATTATAATTATTTTGGTCAATCATGATTATTTAACATGATTAGGAGTTGGTATGATCAAAATCTTAAACAAGTAGTTTTTTTATTTTATGACAGTGATATACCATATATCATTTTGCTGGAAGTAAGGTTGGTGGAATATAAAAATTTAAGATACCAGTGACATTTTACAATACCACAGCAGAATCTAATACTAGTCAAACTAATGCAAGTAAAAAAAAAAAAAAAAAAAAAAAAAGTACTCAAACCATTATTGAAGAAAAGTGAACAGTGTATTTAAATGAAGTTTAATGAGAAAGACGCTATTTTTCTTAATTACGTCACTATTTGTCACCATTTCTGAACAAGCTTATGATTAGCAAATATACACAGCAAGCTTACATTATATCTTGAGATTTTCTTTTAGTTGAAAACAAACAATGTGTGTAACCAAAATATACAGAACAATTGCATTTAAGCTGAAGCAGAGCGAACAGGAAAAAAAAAAAAATGCTAATTACCGTGCAGAACGTACATATACATTCGAGTCAGCATATGGTTATCGTGGGTACATTGTTTCATACGTTCATGTTGAGAAAAAAAATATATCCATATGCTCGGGTGAAAGTTGGCTCCTCAGTCTAATAACAATAAGGCCGGGTGCAGAGAAAATGTGCTCCACCGACAGCCATTGCAGGGACACAGGTAATGGTGCACTAAGCGAAGTTTCTTACAGCGCTTTGCGTTTTCTGTTCTTAAACCTGTCTCCCTCGACGAAACTTAAATTAAGCATATGTCTCGAGATAATTTTGCTATCAGATATTTTCTCTGCTCACTCGGGGGTACAGCTGCGCTTACCTGCAGTCGTGAATGCAGTGATGGACAGCTGTCTTTCCTCATTCGACTAGTGTTTGGATTTCATGTGATTTCATGGTGGTGGTGATATTTATGATAGCTCAGTTTCACCTGACAATGTTGATCCATTTTGATCAAAAGCAATTCCATTTTGTAAGGTCATTTAGTAAAATCCTTTTGATCAAAATAATTCCAAACTTCGCTGCGCCTAGAGGCAGACGACAACATTCTGTGAAACTTGTTAACAAGCTCCACAGCGCCACTCAGTACATTTAGTTATCACTGTGAGTTTTAGTTTGCGTGCTTAGGATTTCACTGCATTTACGGCCAGCAAATAAGCAGCAAAATTCAAATACCTTTTTTATTTTTCTGAATAATAATTACAGATCGAATATTCGACTATTCGCGCACACCCCTAGATTAAGGAGAGATGACTGACAGGACGATGGCGGAGGATTTGGTGTAGAGATCGACCGATATATCGATTTACCGATATTTTCCCCGATATTTAAGCATTTTACCATAATCGGATATCGGTTTCGTAATATCGGATTTACCTCTTCTGGGTGTTTTGAGAATTGCGCGCAGGATCGCCATTACAGCGCATCCGAGGGGAGACGAGTTACATAAATGCCTGAAATGTAGCTAGTTTATGCAGCTTGTCTCTAAGAAATAGAGACAAGCTCACGGTCACGTAAGATAATCCGTCAAGTCCTGCCCCACTCCCAATAAATGTAACTTTGCATGAATTAAATACAGCCATTAATGAGCACATGTTGGAAATAAAATTAGACATTCTACATTTATTTTGCTTATTGTTAACATTAGTGTTGCTGCTGATGCTTTTTATAAATAAAATTAGATTAAAATTAACATGAAAAACGACTAATTTAACACTTTTTTTTAAAGATGACCTAAAGATTACACTGTTAGAATTACTTTTATGTGCTTTATTTAACCTGGTTTTTTTTTTTTTTTTACCTCATCGAAGATTTTATTTTTAAACAAAAACAGTTTAGTAACAGTGCGCTTTTTTTATTTTTTTGCACTTTCAGACCCCTCTATTTATTGGTGTATAAATAAGATTTGTTTTGTTTTCTATGCGAGGGAGTGATTGTTATAAATAAAATGGTTTGTTCAGTTCAGTGGTGTTGTAATTGTGTCAAAAACAGAAGTATAACAGTAAATAAATATCGGTTCTGCATATCGGTTATCGGGCACATAAACACAAATTATCGGTATCAGTATCGGTTCTAAAAAAATCAATATCGGTCGATCACTAATTTGGTGCACAACAGATCCTGTGCATCACTGACAAATATCTTATCTTGTAAAATGTGCAGTCAGTACCACCTCTCCCCATACACAATGTACAAGTGATCGCAAAAGCTAAAGTGAAAACAGAGTGTACATTCAAAAGCAATTTCAGCACCCTGCATATTGATAACAGCTCCCTGATGCCTGCAAATTATAGACCTACAGAGTACGCATGATCCCGAATTCAAAAGTGAAAGAGAAAAGCGAGCGCCCATTCAAAATACCCCCCTCCCCCCAGCATTATTGGTAATACAGGTGTTGTCGCAAGTTTATATACCGGTGTGAAAATTTCCTCACCATGACATCCCTATTCGATTGTCCATGTTCCGCTCCGTCTCGGAGCATCAAGCTGATCCTGCAAGGGCAAAAGCGCAACAAAAGGAAAGCAACGGAATGCGGCACAATAAACGTTTTATCTCGATTATTGTGTTTTCATAAGCATTGGAAGCCAAAATCTGAAATTGAAAAAGCTAATACAACTTGGCCAGTAGGGCTGCGACAATAAATCGAAGCTTCTTGATTTGTGGATTGATTCTGAGATTTTCCGAATAAATCACGATTCTCTCTCGAATCAATTCTGAGCTTAGTTTCTAACAGCAGATGGCGCTTGTAGGCTAGTTTTTAACTCACAAAGAAGAATAGAATTAGAATGTACTTGCACCTCAGAATGCTTTTATGACACGAGATTAATGTAAACAACCCACCGCAAACTCCTTTGTAATTCGCTTAAACCTTTTCGAACTTTATGAATGATTATTTTATAGAAGGTTCAAGTGGTGTGTGTAAAGAATTGGAAGCAAGCAGAGAATGGCTGTTTCTAAAGCACGCAGTGCCATCTGCTGTTAAAAACTAAGCTCAGAATCGCGATACATTCGGAAAATCTCAGAATCGATCCAAATCAAAGCTATACGTGTTTCCCTCTGTGATTAGATTTAAAAAAGTGGCGTCAACAAGTTTGACAGCCATGGTCATAGCTAACACAGAGTTAGCGTCCTCCTGGTTCCCTCATCACATTAACAAATCTGTATGGACAGACAATGTTGTCAAAATCCCTGCAGTCGTTTATCAGATAAAAAAAAAAGATTTTCTCTCTTAACTGGTAATGTCATAATGAAGCCGTTTACAGGAGACAAAACGATACCAGACAACACCAGACGTGTTCTTTCCAGCTTGTCTGTGCAAAACAGCATGACTGTTCTTCACTGGAAGCCTCCTGTATTGATCAAAATCTCTGCTGTTAAAACTGTTCACATGACAGAAGGTTCCTCGTTCCTGGTTCAGGTATCCAGATTGATTCTCTAAAGGTGACATTTTCACACACTCATCAAGTTCCCATCTGTTAGGCTAGATAAAGTCATGTGTCACTAAACTTCAGAATAGCCTATGTAAGATTGCATTAAATATGCTGTTCTTGCTGTATATGGATGATTATTTTTGTACATTAAAAACAAAATGGTAAGATACAGTCAGTCAATCAAATCACGGCAAGGTCAGAATCGCTCATAAATGACTGTCATGCTCCCATCTACAGTCTACAGAAACAATACTGCAAGCATAGGCTGATAAAGCCTAGCATTAAGCAGGCCCAACTTGACATGTAGTAAAAAATTAGCTATTCTGAATAGCTATTCATCTCAGATATTTTAGTCAAAGCCGTGTGACTACAGTTTTCATTACAGAGATAAATAACTGAAAATGAGCCTACTCAACACATTACGAGCATCAAAATATTAAACGACAGAAGGAATAAGGCACATCATCAAGATAATACAACATTGCGAAAGGGGTAAGTGAACGAGGAACATTCAGCATTTCCAATCAAGGCCAAGGAAAAAAAAAAAAGAGAACTGATGAACAGGAGTTCAAATAAAAAGTGATTTATAATGGATGATCTAGAGAAGTAATTGCTGTTGCTTACTCGTGCCATTGCAATAACTAGATGGTAGACTACAACAGGGCAACCTATTCAAATATTTATTGAAAATATTGTTATTAATCATTAAAATGTATCCTACAGTAGGTTGAAATTATGTGCCTGAAAGCTTAAACTGATTACATTTAGCATTAGAAACACTTTACATCACTACTATAATATAAAAAAAAAAAAAAAAAAATCAAGATGTGGTTCATTTGCACTGCTTCATATTAGTATCATACAAAATAAAAATTTGACTTGGGCTAGAAAGTATAAAATATGTAATAACTGCTCCCAAAAATAAAACGTAAAATTACACTAAAATGAATTACACCCATATGCCACTTCACCACAAAGGTAAACAAGAAAAAAAAAAAAAAAAAAAAAGAAAGAAAAAAGAGTCAATTTTAGGGACACAAAATTTGTACCTATAATTGTTAGACAATCACATCCTCGAAAGCACACTAAGCATTCAATACACAGCGTAAGCAGTAACAACATATACATTAGAAAGGCAACCAGATACAAAAACAAGCGCATGCCCCGCGTTAAACAAAATATACAACTAAAAACAAATATTTATCATTCAGTCACTACGTGATATGCATTCGGAGATATTTTAACATGCAAATGGTTGCTAAACTCCATACAAGCACATCGAATATCGTATATATACCCACCGATAGATCCACATTGACAAAGAACGGGAAGAGCAGCGCAGACTCAATAGGCGATCAATATTCAGGCTGAGCTTCTTTCAGCGCTGAGACGATGTTGTTTGAAAGTGATCTATTAAATAGCAATAACTACGCTGATATGTGAACTGTATTGTCTCTAGGCCAGGTGACTATCATGAATGATGCTTTAAATAGGTATAGAGAAGAGTACACGGGCTGCTGGCCAGTCCAGTGTGCGTTACGCAATGTCAACACTGTGAGATGAGGAATGCGGCGCGCGTCACTGAATGCAGCTCACAACAAGGGAATACCCAGCTCGATAAACCAGCACTTTAATCAACTGATTACTTGTCATAACAGAGGTCTGAATAATTTATATAATGAGGAAGCAGTGAAGCACAATATACTACAAGGCCCTAAAAGGCTTGTTTTATTTAGTTATCAAAAGCCTGCTGTTGGAAACGGTGCAGTGAAAATGGGAGGGAGTGTCATTGCAATAATATGCGACACTGGACATTGTCGTATAAACAATGTGGTTAGCTGATATTACTACAGACAAATGAAGTAAAAAACCTAATGCTAGTTCAAAAAAAAAAAAAAAAAAAAAAGTACAAGTCATCACCTTTTCCCTCATCTCTTGGTTTAATCCTTAATCCTTCAAAGCAGGGCACAAGTTTGCCAAGTTTAAACATTTGGCTAGTTAGCTAAACACTAACTAAAACGTCCATTCGACTCTCAGTTTTATGAATGCCAAAGTATTTTCACCCAAATAAATCACCATAAACCAAGTTTGTTAACCCTACATGCTGGCACAAATAAAGCTGCAATTACCTAACCAGCAGCAAAACTCTCACATTAGTGCCACCGGCTATTCGAGAGAGAGGACTCGTTTAAAGAGGACAGTTTCAGTTTGGCTGTTTCACAGTATTAAACACCGCGAAAAGTTGCAGACGAAACCCAACTTAGCCATATTAGCCACATATTAGCTGAGCAGTTCGTTGAATGTTAGCCAACTTCATACGACGACAAAATAACTGCACGACAGCAACGAGACATCGGTAAGGTCCTGACAAGAACAGATAAACGGCTCGTTTGAGGGTGTAGTCGAACTCACCCGTCCACCAGGCCAGGTTTGAGCGGACTCCAGGAGAAATCCTCAGCGTGCTAATGTGGCTAACTTAGCCCACACCAGCAATCCTGGGAGGAACAGTTAGTGAGGATTCAGGAGAAATTTGTAAACAAATTCTCTTCTTGTTTATTCCTTTGGACCTTCGACAGCTCGTATAGTGGAGATGAGTTGGTGTATTTACAGTATCCAGGCAGTCCGGGCTGACAGTGTTGAAGGTGATGACTCACAGGGAATATAAACTAAATCAGCTGTGGCCAGTTTACAGCTAACGTTAACTCTCCACTCCCAGTCAGTCACTTCCAAAAAAATGGCGGCGGGTAGTTTTCACCTCCTTCACTTCGTGGAAAACACGGGAGAAATAATGTGGGTAGCTCTCTAAACAACACCATGGGCGCTCTCTGTATCCACCCAAGATATGACAGCCCTTCAATGTCGCCTCGGCCGTAAAAGTTCTTCATGCGTGGCGCGTCTGTCGTGTGGCCGGGCAGTGATTTTCATCTCTCCCTATCCAGTCTCGCTGCTCCTACTGCAATCCAACCAGCACCGAGGCGATGTTCGATTCGTGAACGAATCGTTCTTTTGAATCGGATCTTTTCGATGAATCGGTTGAACCGGTACTAGTCGTTCCCGAATCTTTCTGAATCGGTCCGATAGGATCTCAAGTCAACTAACAATTCATATTGAGATGAAGGAGTGAAAAATGTATGTAAATTGAATGTAAAACATTGTACAATTGTAATTGTAAATTAGTTTAAATTTTAACTTACAAACACAATATTATTTGTAGGAGTTCTCGGATTCAAATCTACAAGCTACAAGTTAATACAAAAGCTACAAGTTACTTTAATAGCCGATTTGCAGAAAAGTTTAGGTGCAGTCACAAAATCTACGTGCAAAATCTGCTTGGGGAAATCTTATGAACTCGTGCGAAATTCCAGATTGAGCGAATTCCTTTTGAAATGACTAAATATTATGTATAAAATTCGCCGAACAATGATAAATGTGTATTTCTCCTGCGAAAATTCAGTGAAAAAAAAAAAAAAAAAAAAAGATAAATGTGAATTTTGCCTGTGAAAATTCAACAAAAAAATGGTAAATGTGAAATTTGCCTGCGAAAATTAAGTGAAAAAATGGTAAATGTAATTTTCGGTTGCGAAAATTCAGCAAAAAAATGGTAAATGTGAATTTTGGCTGCGAAAATTTGCCAAACAATGGTAAATGGCGAATTCCCATGTGTGAAATTCAGTCATTTCAATATGAATCCATGTAAGTTGGAGTGATGTGACCATACCATTGTTTGGCAAATTTTCAATGGCAAAATTCAGTCATTTCAAAGGACACTTTTCACAGACTATTACTGTCAACATTGCAAATCTAGTAAAGTCATCTTTTTCTGTTCTGACCGCTGTAATCAGTCTATCTATATTTTTTCCCCTCTTTTGGAAAGTTGTGGAAACGCTATCACAGATTTTTGTCTTGATTTTTGCTATTAGAGCAAATGGAAACAAATATATATTATATATATATATATATATATATATATATATATATATATATATAATGCTATTGTCTCCCATTCACTGCTACAGAAGTTTACACAACTATGACAACTTCCACTTCTGAGAACGCCAGAAATGTGTAAGGGGTCCATAAGAAAACATATTTCCACTGGAACATGTAACATTTGTAGCCTAAAGTCTTGTTCTACAAATGTTACACCTTCCAGTGGAAATATGTTTTACAACTAGATTATGTGACAGTTTTATCAACAGGTGTACGAAAGTAGGTTTTTAATAAAAATGCGCAAAAAAGTTTTAAAAAGATATGAGTTTTAGTATTGTTTAATGTAAATGGTAATTATTTTTAGGTTTGATTTATGAGCTCATGTCTGTATGGCAAACTAAACTAGCCTACAAGAAATTATAATAAACACTCTTATTATTAAACTTGAAATAAAAATGCAATAAAAACACAATATTATAATATAATGTGTATGGTAGTATGTGCCTGCATGTAGCTTTATTGGTAAGTTTTAGAGTATGTTACACTGGGATGTCAGAGATGTAATTGCAACATGGTGTAAAAAGATCTCTGAATTACTTGAAAGAACCGATTTGTGGGAATGAGTCAGAATTCACATAATGTGAAGTGTTCACAACCAGCTGGGCGGGGACAAAACAAGTACCAAGCCTTGAGGTCTCTTCTTCAGTAGTTACTGAAATAAATGATTTATTACAGAATTATAATTGTCATAGAAGCTCAAAATAGACAGAAGGCTTAGGCAAAAAGCTCTAAGCAGTTAATCTATCCAACAAACCAGTATGTTTCCTAATCCCCCATATTATAACTTTAATCACTATGCCCCAATTAGATCTTACTTTCTCTTTCTGCGGGAAATGTTTGGTTGTGTATAGAACAGTGGACTCGTTTTTATTCTTGGTGAGAGTGGGAGCCTTTGTGGTTGTAGTGTGCTGAGCTTCTTAGCTGATTAACATGTAACATTAGGCTTGGTTTCTACAAATAGCTCTAAGCCACCTGCTGGTCATCAAATTCATATATATTCTCACACTGTCCAGATAATAACCCACTCAAAGAACCAAACCCAAAAAGCATATCTTTTCTTTTTCTTTCTGCTTCACTGTACACTATAATGTGGCATGACAAGTATCTATACCTATGGAAAACATGCCTGGACTGTCTCATAACTGTGAAAGACAGGCAAAACTGGTTTTATGAACTCGAGATCTGTTGTGGTTGTCATTGATGGGTTGGCACACATCTTTAAATATTTCATGTTTTTATTGTTGACAGGCTTTCATTTTTGTGTTACATGCTAATACATGCTAATATAAAGCAGCCTGTTCATATACACTGCTCAAAAAATTAAAGGAACACTTTGAAAACACATCAGATCTCAATGAGGAAAAATATCATGCTGGATATCTATACTCATATGGACTGGGTAATGTGTTAGGAACGAAAGGATGCCACATTGTTTGATGGAAATGAAAATTATCAACCTACAGAGGACTGAATTCAAAGACACCCTGAAAATCAAAGTGAAAAAATGATGCAGCAGACTACTCCATTTTGCTAAAATGTCATTGCAGCAACTCAAAATGGTACTCAGTAGTTTGTATGGCCCCCACGTGCTTGTGTGCATGCCTGACAACATTGGGGCATGCTCCTAATGAGACAACAGATGGTGTCCTGGGGTATTTCCTCCCAGATCTGGACCAGGGCATCACTGAGCTCCTGGACAGTCTGAGGTGCAACCTGGCGGAGTCGGATGGACCGAAACATAATGTCCCAGAGGTGTTCTTTTGGATTTAGGTGAGGCGAGCGTGGGGGCCATTCAGTGGTATCAATTCCTTCATCCTCCAGGAACTGCCTGCATACTCTCACCACATGAGGCCGGGCATTGTCGTGCACCAGGAGGAACCCAGGACCCACTGCACCAGCGTAGGGTCTGACAATGGGTCCAAGGATTTCATCCCGATACCTAATGGCAGTCAGGGTGCCATTGTCTAGCCTGTAGAGGTCTGTGCGTCCCTCCATGGATATGCCTCCACAGACCAAACCGGACAATGTTACAGGCAGCATAACGGCTTCTCCAGACCCTTTCACGTCTGTCACATGTGCTCAGGGTGAACCTGCTCTCATCTGAAAAGCAAAGGGTGGTGTTCAATGGCAAATGCCAATCAAGCTACACGGTGCCAGGCAGTGAGCACAGGGCCCACTAGAGGACGTTGGGCCCTCAGGCCACCCTCATGAAGTCTTTTTCTGATTGTTTGGTCAGAGACATTCACACCAGTGGCCTGCTGGAGGTCATTTTGTAGGGCTCTGGCAGTGCTCATCCTGTTCCTCCTTGCACAAAGGAGCAGATACCGGTCCTGCTGATGGGTTAAGGACCTTCTACGGCCCTGTCCAGCTCTCCTAGAGTAACTGCCTGTCTCCTGGAATCTCCTCCATGCTCTTGAGACTGTGCTGGGAGACACAGCAAACCTTCTGGCAATAGCACATATTGATGTGCCATCCTGGAGGAGTTGGACTGCCTGTGCAACCTCTGCAGGGTCCAGGTATCGGCAGTAGTGACACTGACCTAGCCAAATGCAAAACTAGTAAAAAACAGTCAGAAAAGATGAGTAGGGAAATAAATGTCAGTGGCCTCCACCTGTAAATCATTCCTGTTTTGGGGGTTGTCTCATTGTTGCCCATCTAGTGCACAATGTTGTTAATTTCATTAACACTAAAGCAGCTGAAACTGATTAACAACCCCCTCTGATACTTAACTGACCAGACTGACTTGATGCTATATACACACACAAACACACACACAGAGAGACACACACACCTTAATTGCCTCAATTCTTCGTGGCATAGATTCAACAAGGAGCTGGAAACATTCCTCAGAGATTTTGGTCCATATTGACATGATAGCATCACGCAGTTGCTGCAGATTTGTCTGCTGCACATCCATGATGTGAATCTCCCATTCCACCACATCCCAAATGTGCTCTGTTGTATTGAGATCTGATGATTGTGGAGGTCATTTGAATAATGTCATGTTCAAGAAACCAGTTTGAGATGATTTGAACTTTGTGACATGGCGCATATCCTGCTGGATGGGTACACTGTGGTCATAAAGGGATGGACATGGTCAGCAACAATACTCCGGTCGGCTGTGGTGTTTAAACAATGCTCATTTGGTATAAGGGGCCCAAAGTGTGCCAAGAAAATATCCCCCACACTATTACACCATCCAGCACCAGTCTGAACAGCTGATACAAGGCAGGATGGATCTATGCTTTCATATTGTTTATGCCAAATTCTGATTCTACCATCTGAATGTTGCAGCAGAAATCGAGACTCATCAGACCAGGCAACATTTTTTTATTGTTCAATTTTGGTGAGCCTGTGTGAATTGTAGCCTCAGTTTCCTGTTCTTAGCTGATAGGAGTGGCACCGGTGTGATTTTCTGCTGCTGTAGCCCATCTGCTTCAAGGTTCAATGTGTTCAGAGATGTTCTTCTACAGACCTCAGCTGTAATGAGTGGTTATTTGAGTTACTGTTGCCTTTCTATCAGCTCGAACCAGTCTGGCCATTCTCCTCTGACCTCTGCCATCAACAAGGCATTTTCGTTCACAGAACTGCCGCTCACTGGATATTTTGTCTTAGCATAAACCATAGAGATTGTGAGGGAAAATCCCAGTAGATCAGCAGTTTCTGAAATACTCAGATCAGTCTGTCTGGAACCAACAACCATGCCAAGTTCAAAGTCACTTAAATCATATTTCTTCCCCATTCTGATGCTCAGTTCGAACTTTAGCAGATCTTGCCACATTTGAAAACTTAGGTAGCTGACTTGTTGCCTTGCTGCCCTATAGGAAATGACTGAGGCAGCGTTTTGCACACAAAGGTACCTCACGAGTCAGCGTAACAGTTTAATGATCTACAGCAAAATAGAGTGAGCTTTGTTGAGAACTAAACAAATATTTAATTACTAAACAAAATATTTAATCTCACTAGAAATGACATCAGAAGTGGAAAACATTGGTCAAAAACATACATTTCCACACACACTGACCAGAAACCGCAACTTTCAGATACCATCTTTCTTTTTCTAGCTCAACTGTCACCAAATGGAACGCATAGGATTGTGTGATATCAAATGCAGCAAAAGATACATTTATGCTGCATTCAAAAATCGATCAGATGAAGGTATCTCAGGAGAGAGGAAGTGAAGCTAACATTGGATTTGGACATGCCTTGATGCCTTCCTACCTTGGAATGCATCCTCAGAAGGCAGCTTTTTTTAAGCTTTCGGATGCAGCCCATGTTTATGCCTAAGTGCATTGAGTTGCTGCCATGTGATTGGCTGATTAGATATTTGCGTTAAGTTAACAAGCAGTTGAACATGTGTACCTAATAAAGTGTATATGAGACTGTCTCTTATACTATTGCTGTTTTACTTTAACTTTTTGACAATTTGTGATTTATCCTGTAGATGGAGATATTGTGAATTTGGTCTTCCTATAGATGGGAGTAGGGTTATTTGTTAATAGTTATTTGTTTTCACTAAATATAAAATGTATACGTACCATTAAGTGAAAGATTTCTTGCTACATTTGTTTATTTAAAGCATCTACAACTTTTCCTCTTTGCTCCTTTTATATTGTTTTTAATAATAACAAAAATCTATTTTTACTTGAGCAAAATTATATTATACAATATTACATCTGTATTTTTTATCTGTATAAGGTGTTTAACCAGTTGTGGTCATTAAAATGCAGTGAGCACATAGATTTAATAAGCTCCTTTTTTAGACAGCAACTGACAATGAATAGGTAAGTGTAATTGCAAACATCAAATATTCAGTAAAATGTGAACTTTAGAGAATGTTAAATACAGCATTCTCAGCAGGGTCAAAACAACTGGATATAAGCACATCGTTAGCTTTGTCATACACTGACATAATATATTTCTTTTCCTTATGATGCTAAAACTGCTTCAGTTAAACTTCAAGTAAGTTCATAACTCAGAAGGAACAGGTACATCTTTATGATTCTGGGAGATCATTACAGATATGAGGGAGCTAAATAATATTGTTTCATTTATGCAGCATACCTTTAATTACTAAGTTTACTTTTATATAATACAGACTATAAGCCTATCTTAAAGGGATAGTTCACCCAAAAATTAAAATTCTGTCTTTAATTACTCACCCTCATGTTGTTCCAAACCCGTGAGACTGTCATTCATCTTGAACACAAATGAAGATATTTTTAATGAAATCTGAGCGATTTCTGTCCCTCCATTGACAGTCTACACAACCACCACTTTGACGCTTCAAAAAGGTCATAAAGAGATCGTAAAACTAATCCACATGAATTGAGTGGATTAGTCCATTGATCAGCGAACATAAACAGAAGCTCAACCGAACCTGCTTGACGCACAAGCACAACATCATTGGTTCTTGCAGAATCTCAAACGTGCTGTGTAACACACGAGAATGAACCTCATTGGTTCTCGCACGTCAAGCAAACATGTTTGAGCTTCTGTTAACCACAACTGATATGTGAGTTTGTGAATGTATATATGTGAATAAAAGCATAAATTCTATCTTTTCATCATATAAAGTGATTGTTTATTTTCAGAACATTTGGACTAAACCGCTGAATTAGTTTTACGATCTCTTTATGAACTTTTTGAAGTGTCAAAGTGGTAGTTTTTTTTCATCAAAAAGATCTTCATTTGAGTTCCGAAAAAGAAATGAAAGTCTTACGGTTTGGAACGACATGAGGGTTAATAAATAATGACAGAATTTTCATTTTTGGGCGAACTATCCCTTTAACATTCATTATGTGTTTATAGTTTTATTATATATATATATATATATATATACACACACACACACAGGTACATCTCAATAAATTAGAAAAATTAGCCTAATCATGAAAAAGTTTTTTTTTTTTTTTTTTGTAATTTAATTTAAAAAGTAAAACTTAAATATATTCTAGATTTATTAGACATAAAGTTAAATATTTCCAGACTTTTTTGTTTTCATTTTGATGATTACAGCTAAGTAACAATAAGTATCTCAAATTATTAAAATATTTAATTTCAAGTTCTATTAAATTACCATTCTCAGGGTATAAATACTGGTTTTAGGTCAGTAATCCCAACAGCAGTCATGGGGAAGTCTGCTGACTTGACAGTTGTCCAGAAGACGATCATCAAGACCCTCTACAATGAGGGTAAGCCACAGAGGGTCACTGCTGAAAGAGCTGGCTGTTTGCAGAGTGCTGTGCCAAAGCATATTCATGGAAAGTTTACTGGAAAGAAAAAGTGTGGTACGAAAAGGTGTACAAGTGAAAGGAATGACCGCAGGCTTGAGAAGATTGTCAGGCGAAGCCGATTTAAGAACTTAGGAGAGCTTCAAAAGGAGTGGACTGAAGCTGAAGTCAGTGCATCAAGAGCCACCGCACATAGACGTCTTCAGGAAATGGGCTACAACTGCCACATTCCACATACCAAGCCACTTCTGAACCAAAGACAACGTCAGAAGCGACTTACCTGGGCTAAGGAGAAAAAGAACTGGACTGTTGCTCAGTGGTCCAAAGTCCTTTTTTCAGATGAAAGTAAATTTTGCATTTCATTTGGAAATCAAGGAAGATGAGAGACACCAGACTCAACAATGCAGATGACCTGAAGGCCGCTATCAAAACAACCTGGGCTTCCATTACACCTGAGCAGTGCCACAGGCTGATTGCCTCCATGCCACGCCGCATTGATGCAGTAATTCATGCAAAAGGAGGCCCAACCAAGTATTGAGTGCATAGAAATTAAAATACTTTTCAGAAGCCTGACATTTCTGTTAAAAATGTTTTATCCTTTTTTTTTTATTGATCTTATGAATTATTCTAATTTATTAAGATAGTGAATTGGTGGGTTTTTGTTAAATGTGAGCCAAAATCATCACAATTAAATGAACCAAAGACTTAAAGTACTTCAGTCTGTGTGCACTGAATTTATTTAATACACGAGTTCCACAATTTAAGTTGAATTACAGAAATAAATGAACTTTTCCACAACATTCTAATTTATTGAGATGCACCTGTGTATATATATATATATATATATATATATATATGGAGCCTAACAAAAAATGACAAGTGGCATTCTGGTGGCAAATATTGTATATTACTTATTTGATTAGCTATTGATTAGTGATCTACACATAGTGCAGCATTTAAAATATTTATGATTTATTTTACATCCTAATGTAAATCTAATTGTGCAACACCTTATTGCATCACCTAGAACTGTCTGACACATTGCTGAACTCACTTCACACAGATTACATCTAGCAAAATTATAGATAACCTCAAAAATAATATAAAAAAGAAAAAGACAGTCAGCAGAGATCACAGGTTGAGGAGAAAAGCAGATGTAAGAACAATAGAGAAGAAAGACATGTCTTGAGTTTTGCTGGCCATAACATTTGTAATTGGCAAAGGCGTCACTGGTGTGAAATGGTAATAATATTACCGCAGCCCTAAGCTTGTAAAAAGATGTTATCTGGAACAGTTTGAGAACAATCTCCACAGTATTTTTATGTACTTCAAACTACAATATTGTGGAAGGTGGTGTGTTACAAAGGTACACTTTTATGAAAAGCAAAAAAAAACATGATTTGTTTGTGCTGTCATCAGTCATTACAATAGAGAATCTGAGTGTTATCGATCCCACCTGTTTACAAACTCTCCACTGGCTATCAGTGTCATAAAGCTGACCCATATTCTATTGTATCTGTAGTTCAATGAGGATTAATGGTTGCTGACTTTGCAGATAACAGTATATCAAGTTCTATTGACTTCCTATAGCTATCACCTCTTTATGTAACAGCCTAAATGGCTATAGAGGATGTCTTGGGATTAATGTAATAGGCTTAAAATATGTATTTTAAGCATATGTAGCTAATATATTTAACCTTGTTTTCATACAAAAGTTGTTTAAAGGGTTAGTTCACCCAAAAATGAAAATTCTTTCATTAATTACTCACCCTCATGTCGTTCCACACCCGTAAGACTTTCGCTCAGCTTCGGAACACAAATGAAGATATTTTATGTCTATAGATATAGATACTTCATAGACAGCTACGCAACTACCACTTTGATGCTTCCACTTTGGCTCTTAGTCCAAATTTTCTGAAGAGACTTGATCGCTTTATATGATGAACAGGTTTAATTTAGGCTTTTATTCACATATAAACATTGATCAGTGAACAGAAACAGAAGCTCAACGGAACCTGCTTGACATGCGAGAACAAACCTCTTGTGGAAGCTCAAACATACTGCGTAACATGAGAAAACGAACCTCATTGGTTCTTGAGCTTCCGTTTACCACAACTGATGTGTGCGTTGATTAATTTATATGTGAATAAAAGCCTAAATTCAATCTGTTCAGCATACAAAGTGATTGTGTCTCTTCAGAAAATTTGGACTGAAACGCTCAATTCATATGGATTAGTTTTACAATTTCTTTATGAACTTTTTGAAACATTAAATTAGTTGTGTAGCTGTCATTGGAGGGACAGAAAGCTCTCAGATTTCATTAAAAAGTATCTTCACTTGTGTTCCGAAGATGAACGAAAGTATTTCGGGTGTGGAACGACATGAGGGCGAGTAATTAATGACACAATTTTCATTTTTGGGTGAACTATCCCTTTAACATTAAACCTACATTTGCTACATTTGACTTTGCTACAAATTCAACTTATTTCATTTATGCATTTGGCAGATATTTTCATCCAAAGCGACTTGCGTTACATTCAAGGTACACATTTTATCAGTTCTTGCTTTCCTTGGTAATCGAACCCATTAACTTGGCATTGCTAGTGCCATGGTTTACTGTTTGAGCTACAGGACGACTCTTTGTTTCCTTTATTAGTAACTCCTAGTATTAACTAATAATTAGTAATTCCTATAATTTATATCTGTGTTCTATGTATACTGTGTTATGTTCTCATTTGTTAACATATTTAGTCTCCAGTCATTTTCATTGTTGCATTATTGATATTTACTTCATGGTTAATTTTGAAATAAGTTTTATTATTTGTATAATTAAATGCACATAATTTGAGTTGCTCTTTACTTTTCGAAGAATACCACTACTTTTGTTGTTTATTCTGGATTTGGTGGCCCAGTAATTGCCTCTATTAATTATCATATAAGTTTCAGTTTATTAACCAAATCAGTGCCAAATGTCACTGATATCAAGTGTTAGTTCATTAAAAGTTGTTTCTTTTTGTGTTCATGCTAAGATCACTGGTTAATTTATAAAAAGAATGTGCAGCTTTTTGTCATAAAAAATGTAAAAAATGATGAGCATAAATTACTAGGTATGCTATTGCTGTGATACTGATGTGCAGCACTTACCTGTGTCTTGTAAGAGTGAAACAATGTACAGTATAGACAGTCTATTCATCAACTGCAGGCTCTATAGACTGTGTGTTGTCTTTAATATATTTTTATATATCTCAAAACCAAAGTGACTAATTATTTATTTATTAACTGATCTCCTATTAATCTGGATGTCCCCGTATACAAGTTAGCACAAAATAGAAGCGTAAAGCAAGAATTTAGAACTAAGCTATATTACATTCCAGTCCCATCCTACAGGCAACAAGTTGTAATCGGCCCTGCAAGTGATAGCACGCGCTGCCGTGTCACGTGACGAGGATCACAAGATTCAGCTCGTTAACAAAGCGCTGCAACAACGCTGTCGCTATAGAAACGAAATGGATCGTAAAGTGTTGAATGAGTAAATTACGACATGCAGTCCTCCTCACGTCGGGAGTGAGCGCGGTACTCGAGCTGTATGGAAGTTGACAGCCCTGTTTCCTAAATATGAAACTGTTAAACTACTTACTGAAAGATGTCACGCACAAAATCGAATATTATTCAAGGTTTTCGCCCTCACCGATGTCAATCAAGCAATTCCTGGATTTTGGTGAGTAATGAAACACTGGGATAAATGCATAGCATTGAGATAAAGAATTTTAATGTAATGGTGTCTCATTTCGAATATATTGTTTTTAATTTCACCACATATTCTGCGTGATAGAATCAACACGTTGACTTTATATACCGTAACGTTACATATATTAACCTTGAATGTTAAGGTCAAGTGAAAGCTAAAGCTCAGCATTGGCACAGCACTGCCATCAGCTGAATAAAAATAGACTCTCCATTACGTATCACTCATAATACCATGAACCTGGTCCAGTTTTGCAAAGGCTAATACGTGCTTTATGAATAGAGTATACATTAGGTACATTGGATCTCTTAATTTCAGAATAAATAAATGCAAACACAACTTGTATCTCAAGAGTCCAATGTGTGGTTTTGTTATGCATGATGTCAAGCATACACTAGTACCAATCAAAAGTTTGGAAAAACAAAAAAATAAAACTTATATTACCTAGTAAATTAAAAACATAATGAATAAAAATCTAATATGTTTTAATTGGGTTTTTTTTATTTTATTTTTGTTTTTAATATAGTTACTTTTTTTTAAACGAATGGCTGGAGTTTGCAGACAATTCACTACCTAATTCCCAATTTTCATATTTTATTTCACTGTTTGGGTGACTACATTATTATTTTAAAATGTGGGAAATAGTTATTATAAAGTTTTGGCTGGTATAGTATATATAATTTATAGAGTTGCATGAAAAAGTATGGGAACCACTTGCAGAATCTGTGAAAATGTGAATAATTTTAACAAAATAAGAGAGATAATAAATGCATTTTTTATTTAGTACTGTCCTGAGTAAGATATTTTACATAAAATATGTTTACATATAGTCCACAAGGCAGAACAATAGTTGAATTTATTAAAATAACCCCATTCAAAAGTTTGGGAACCATTGGTTCTTCTTAATACTGTTACCTGGATGATCTATGACTGTTTTTTTTATTTTGTGATGGTTGTTCATGACTCCCTTGTTTGTTCTGAGCAGTTAAACTGCCCAATGTTCTTCAGAAAAATCCTCCAGGTCCTGCAGATTCTTCAGTTTTCCAGCATCTTTTGCATATTTGAACCCTTTCCAGCAGTGACTGTATGACTTTGAGATCCATCTTTTCACACTGAGGACAATTGAGGGACTCGAACACAGCTATTAAAAAAGGTTCAAACATTCACTGATGCTCCAGAAGAAAACACGATGCATTGAGACCCAGGGGGGTGAAAACTTTTTGAATTTAAAGATCTCAAAATCATACAGTCACTGCTGGAAAGGGTTCAAATATGCAAAAAATCCTTGAAAACTGAAGAATCTGCAGGACTTGAACGATTTTTCTGAAGAACACTGGGCAGTTTAACTGCTCAGGATAAACAAGAGACTCATGAACAACCATCACAAAACAAAAAAACAGTCGTAGATCATTCAGGTAACGACACACAGTATTAAGAACCAATGGTTCACAAACTTTTGAAAGGGGTTATTTTAATAAATTCAGGTATTTTTTTGTCTTGTGGACTATATGTAAATATCTTTATGTAAAATATCTTACTCAGGACAGTACTAAATAAAAAATAACATGCATTTTGTATGATCTCTCTTATTTTGTTAAAATATTCACATTTTCACAGATTCTGCAAATGGTTCCCATACTTTTTCATGCAACTGTATGTTAATATATTTGAGGTGTCACAGTCCTTTTCAGCGCCCTTGATTGGTTAATTGATTGATTGATTGATTGATTGATTGATTATTGTAATTCATGGTCATTATCTTCTTTCTTATTGTTATTATAATGACTTTGCTTTGTTTTTTTAAATCTTTGGCATTAAACAATGGTTGTAATACTGTTGTAGAAGTGCTCACTCATGCATACAGAGACTCAACAGGCGCATCATTGTAAAACAAAGAATAACTTGTTCTTGCTTCTTGTTTGACCAGGCAGGGAAAATGCATGTGAAAAAACCTCCTTCATGTTTCTGCGGAAAGAACTGGCAGTAAGGTTGGCCAATACGATGAGGGAAGTCAACCTGTTGCCCGTCAATCTTCAGAGCCAGCCATCCGTCAAACTGGTGGAGTCCTGGTGAGGAAGGCAGGGCTCAGTGAGGGTCAGGTGTGATAATGAGTGATAATGAAACAGTGACTTTTTTTGGTGTAAAGTTTTCAGAGTGAGTGTTCTGAATACATAAATGACAATAAGTGCATACAAAAAAGCATCCTGAATGTCAGGGATGGGCAACTTCAGTCCTGGAGGGCCAATGTCCTGCAGAGTTTAGCTCCATAAGTCCTGGAATATTACACTGCGTACTATACCGCATACTATTTTTTGAAAATTGTTACAGTAGGCATTATTCCACGATTGATTAATAGTAGTATGCGACATTGTTGTCAAGTGCATGCCGTCCAGTGATCATCTTAAAAATGTTTTAATTCCTTTTTTGTATAAAAATATGTATTAAATATATTAAAAATAAGATGTTAAAAAATGTGTCTCAGACAGAAAAAGCAAAAACAGGTTGAGCACATTGAATTATGGGACAAAGCACATTGTATGATGTTTCAAAGTTGTGAATAAAGCAAAGATTATTGGAATACATTTACAAGAAAATACTATTACAGTCTTTCTACTTCAATTCAAAATTTCACTTTTAATTAAGTGTGTAATTTCTTTGTAATTATTTTTTCAATTTACTAGAAATTTATTAGTGAAAATTGTTTCAAAGTAAATCCCACACCAATTTGTTTTCAGTGTAGTAGTGCAGTGTGCTCTGTCATATTTTGTTTTATTGTAGTCAGTCATCTAAATAATCGGTCTCAAGAGTATACATACCGTAAACTGATAAAATAGTACGATTAGTGTGCTACACTCAAAAAAATAAAGTTTTTTTATTGGCATTGATGGTTCTGTGAAGAACTTTTAACATCCATTGATTCTTTCCATTTCATAAGTTTCTTTTAAGAACTGTACACTGAAAAGTGTTTAGGTTTATTGAGCCTCATATGCCACCTAGTGGTTATGAGAGGAATGACAGAGGAGCCATAAAGTAGGGAAGAGCCAGTGTTATATAATACATGTTTTTTGTGGTATCAGGTACAGCCAGAGCTTTGAAGAGCTGTTAGACTATGAGAAAAGAAGTCCAGAGGATCCCCACACCCTTAATGAGTAAGTCTTCAACCTTTGCAAATCTGCTGTCCTGTTTTTTGTTTGTTTGTTTTTTAGCAAACACAATTTTGCCAGGGAAAGTGTAAATTTTTTCTTGCCTAAAGGTATGTGTATTACATGTGTATTTGTACTAAAAATGCATGTTTAGCACTATTTATTTTACCCAAATACTGTAGTATAATTTAGCATAATAAATCAAACATTTTTATGGATGTTTTCACACTTGGCAGGTTTGGTTCGATTAAAACCAACTGTGGTGCGATAGCTCTGTTAGTGCGGTTCATTTGAATAAGTGTAAACGTAGCCATCCAAACAAACAGACCGAAAACATCCGCTTCCAAAAGAACTCTGGTGCAGTTCGACTGAAATATGAATGCCACATGGATCCCAAGACATCTAAATGAACTAAAAACAGGATGTAATGTCCAGTGTTGGGGAAAGTTCTAAAAGTAATGCGTTACAATATTGCATTACTCACTAAAAAAGGAACTAATTACTTAGTTACTTTTTATGGAAAGTAATGCATTATGTTACTTTGTGTTACTTTTTCTCACCTGGGCTGGGCTTGCTTTTGTTTGTTTTTTAATAACAAACCAAACCAAAAGTCAAATGAATAAGGCTCAGGCTGAAGGAAATGCAAATTCACGCCTGTACAGTAGAGGGCGCAGCTAAAACAAACCTTTCAGCTGTGCTGCCATGGGTTGCTGAAGAATAGGATGCAGGAGAGGAAAGTTCAACACATACTTCAGCAATAAAAATAAAAAAAATGAAACACAATTGTGATGTTTGTCCAAAGTCATTTTTGCTTATTAGTATGGATGAATTGGATCATCGAAGATCAACAGCAAAGACATTGATTAATAAATTGAGATTAAATACATAAAGTATATTTGTGATTTTATAAAAAAAAAGTAATGCATTACTTTACTAGTTACTTGGGGAAAGATTCTGATTACGTAACTCATGTTACTTGTAATGCATTAACATCCCAGCATTGGTGATATCACAGGAAGCGACCCTAAAAAGGACAGAATACTTGTTTTTTCTCGCCTATGTTGCACATTACAGTTCGTTACATTTGTGTGGAATTCCTGCTGCTGTTTTGACACCTTTACACATTTTATAAGCTCTTTGTGATTTCTCAGCTGGTAAAAATACCATCATATGTAAGCACACACAACAAGAGCCCAACACACAGCATTGTTATGGATGTTTGGTAAGTTCTGTCACAAAATATATGTCATAAAAGCCTTTTTTCCCTGTGGTGAATTCTTGGTGTTAAAAATGTTAAGTTAACCAGGTCTAAATGTATCATTTTCTTACCAAACTACAAGTGTGAACACACTCTATGTCTCAATAACTGATGTCCTCCAGTAGTAAAGAACTTGTTATTGCGGGCTTCAGCTTCTTAGAGATCCTGATTAAGATTCGGAACAGGCACAATGACGTGGTGCCCACCATGGCCCAGGGTGTCATCGAATATAAAGAGAAGTTTGGTTTCGACCCCTTCATCAGCAGCAATGTGCAGTACTTCCTTGACCGCTTCTACACCAATCGCATTTCTTTCCGCATGCTCATCAACCAGCACAGTGGGTGACATCACATTTACGTTTGAAAAATGTTGAGTAATTAAATATGACAGAAGAAATGTCCTGATACCGTTTAAAACTGGGGTCACAAGCTACTGAAGTATAGCAATAAGCAGCTCTTTTATTCTGTTGAAGCTCTTCTGTTTGGCAATGCCACTTGTCTTGCACAACCAAAACACATCGGAAGCATCGACCCAGCCTGCAATGTGGCTGAGGTGGTGAGAGGTAAGATAAAAGATACTTAAAATGCACTGATACACAAAATAAACCATTTTGAAGATTCTGATATCTCCTTCCAGATGCATATGAGACAGCAAAGATGCTTTGTGAGCAGTACTACATGACAGCACCTGAACTGAAGATCGGGGAATTCAACTGTGAGAATGTTATCTGTTTCATTGTCTTGATAACATATATCAAAATCATAGTTGCTTTTTAATCTATCTGTGCCTTCTTGTCTTATCTTACTTTATCTGCTAGCCAAAACTCCAAAGAAGCCTATACAGGTGGTCTATGTGCCCTCTCATCTTTTCCACATGCTGTTTGAGCTCTTCAAGGCAAGAGAAATAGACAGTGGGATAAGAAAGAAAACTGGGTAGCCCTTTGCAGTAAGGTTCAATTTGTTAACATTAGTTTATGCATTAGGTACAAACAAACAAATTTTACAGCATACAGCTAATTTATAAATAAATATACTATTATTCATTATTAAATTTTGTGTTTAGTCATACTTTTAAAGAAAACTAAAAAAACTGAATTATTTATTCAAGCATTTTGTACTCAGCCTTTTTTCAAGGTATACTTTCATCAAAAGGAGGGCAAGATATACAGAGTTCTGTCATGAAACTCTAGATGGCACAGACTGTTAGGTCCTTAACTCAATCTGCATGCAATCGCATTGGCTGCATCCAAAATCACATACTTCCCTACTATATAGTAGGCGAAAATTAGTATGTGATGAAAGGAGTATGTCTGAATTCACAGTACAAAGAATAGGCAAAAAGTACCCAGATGACCTATTTCTTCCGGTGAGATAATGAAGTGTGCATACGATAGACACTTTACTATCCCATGAGGCCACTGGAGAGGATTTGTGAATGGCAGTGAAGCGACGTAACTGACGCTGATAGGTCACATGATAATGATTGCATACTACACACACTCATACTATATAGAACATACTTTTTTAGCAGTTGTGAAGTAATTCATCATTCAAAATAAGTACCTGCTCAAGAGAGTATGCGATTTCGGACGCAGCCATTGTTCTCTGTAGTCAAGTCATCTTCATTTATATAGCGTTTTTTACAATACAGATTGTTTCAAAGCAGCTTCACAGTGATAATAGGAAAATTAAAGGGATAGTTCACCGGACGACCGCGCACAGAATGCCAAAGTCGACCCGCGGCAAACGATGCGAGGAGTATTGTAAGCTTAGACGACTCTCGAGGTTCAAACAAATAGGGCTGTGCAACAAACTGAAGCTCCTCTTCTCTTATATCGAAATCCTCAGAAATTTCTCTTTAAAAATTCTCCCTTTAGACTTATAATCTGTGACCGGTGATTTGTTTTGCTCTATCCTCTGCACCTCCGCGTTCATCATTACGTTGTGCGTCAAGTCAAAGGATACTCTTCCGGAAGCTAGCCATCCGAATCTATAAAGTTCCAAATATGGAAATTTCTCCCACAAATGTAGGGCACAGCTGATTGGTTCCTGCTGTATCAGTAGCCAGTGAGCTTGCTGCTTGACTTATAAATACTTGGTCAGCGTGTGCTGTAGCAGTTTGCAGGGCACTTACAGAAAGGGTTTGCAGCGCGCATCCAGTATTCCTGAAATTCAACAGACAAGTGAACGTTCTTCTTATCACTGTGCATTATTGCATTTAATAAAAGAGCAACCATTCACAAGTTTTAAAATAAGCGTCATGTTCTACAGTCCTGCATTCAATGCAGGAGTAAATTACTAAGCATATAAGCAGCAGAAATTACGCTAGTAATATAGTTGCTGTGAGAATAAAGTGACTAAGCATTGTGGATATGAGAACATGTTAAAGTAAAGGCTTTGTGCATGTATACACATTCAACTGGGGCTCACCCTATTTTGCTCTAGACCTCCAGCTACGCCTTCATTATTCGTCCAAGGGCAATGTTTCTACACTGAGTGTACGCAGTGTCATGCGCTTTCATTCATCTATTGTTCCAAATGGCTTTCACGTATACAAATAAGAGGATAGAGAGTTTTGACAATGACAGTTATCAAATGACACTAAATTATTATACTGTTTGTTCTGGTGGATGCTGGGGGTTTCTTTTCTCATCACTTATCTAATCTAATAAAGTATTTTTCATAGATAGTTCATTTTATCTAATGCACTAAATAATGTTAACAAAATGAACCTTATAATGAAGTGTCACGAAAAATTAGCTTATATTTTTAGGTAACGTTTTAAGTGGAATTCAGTAAAGTGTTTCTCAAATTATCACATTTTAGGTGGGCTTTTGTAAGCCATTATTCCTTTTTATTACTATATATCTTTTGGGTAAGTCACTATATTATGTATATGTGCAGAATTCCATGCGGGCAACGGTGGAGCTCTATGAAAACAACAGTGAGAGGCTTCCTCCAGTGAAAGCAATGGTTACTCTGGGAAAAGAAGACCTCTCCATAAAGGTTAAACACATGGCTGTTTTGCAAAACCATTAATGTTAATGGAGACTTATAACACATGCACTTTATTCATTTGATGTTTATGTGTCTGTCTTCTAAGATTAGTGACAACGGTGGGGGTGTCCCCTTACGAAAGATTGATCGTCTCTTCAATTATATGTATTCCACTGCCCCAACACCACGTCTGGACTCCTCTCAAGCTGCTGTCCCACTGGTAAATAGCCATCACACAGCTTACATCTGTGTTTGTATGTGTGGTTTCATGCAACCTGTTTATATTGTCTCTGCAGGCTGGTTTTGGCTATGGACTGCCAATCTCTAGACTCTATGCACGCTACTTTCAGGGAGACTTGAACCTGTACTCGGTTGAAGGGTTCGGGACAGATGCAGTAATTCATCTTAAGGTATTTGCATTGATGTTTCTATCTGTGGGACACTTGGATTACGGTGAGTAATAATATTAGCTTCGACTAGAAGCTAGAAATCGCCTCTCTCCACTTTTTCCAGGCTGTTTCCAGTGAATCTTTTGAGCGTCTTCCAGTCTTCAATAAGTCAGCATGGCGACATTACCAGACGGGTCCTGAGGCTGATGACTGGAGTAACCCGAGTAGTGACCCACGAGATGCATCCACATATAAAGCCAACAGATGACTTTATTATACCTGCTACAGTAACTAGTGATGAGCTGCTTACAGCTGCCAAGCTAATACTGAACACTGCCAGATAAGAAAACTTGATTCTACGCCTTTTTATTACTTGCTTACTGCCACTTTTAACTGTCTGAAAATATGTAGTTAAGTCGTGACTTAAGACTGAGCACTATTTATTCATATTACACATTTAGGTTAAGCATTTAAAAACTTACAGTGTAAACTAAAGTCTCCGTGTAGAGTCAAACGGCAATCCCGGACAAAAACATTTTAATGATTTATAAAAGTTAAATCGCTGTCTGGCCATCTGGGATTTCAGTATGGAGATTTTTTTTGGTAGTATTACAACACACTGTAAGTGTATATTAGCACAGTTTGTTGTTTTCTTTGGCATCTGCTAGGAAGCGGTGACGTGTGAAAGGGATCCTTAAAGGGATAGTGTACCCAAAAATGAAAATTCTGTCATCATTTACTCACCTTTATGTTGTTCTAAACCTGTATGAGTTTCTTTCTTCTGTTGAACACAAAAGAAGATAGTATGAATAATGTTGGCAACCAAACAGGTGACGGTAGCCATTGACTTCCATAGTATTTTGGCTACCGTCAACTGTCTGTTTACCAACCTTCTTCAAAATATCTTCTTTTGTGTTTTATTCATACAGGTTTGGAGCAACATAAGGGTGAGTAAATGATGACAGAATTTTCATTTTTGGGTGAACTATTCCTTTAAAGAGTGAATAGTTTTACATTAGTGAGGGTGTGAAGGACGTTGGAAGAATGTTATGTGGAGAATACAGCAGCTTGTTAGTATGATGTACCATGTGGTATTTTTTAGTCATTTGCTTTACATCATAAATGATTTTAATGCTACAAATTATATAAATAAATTATGATACATACACTACTGTTCAAAAGTTGGGTCAGTAAAATTGTTTAAAGAATTATCAATTTTATTCAGCTTAGACGCATTAAATTGGTCAAAAGTGAAAACATATAATGTTACAAAAGATTTCTATTTCAAATACATGCTGTTCTTTTGAATTTTCTATTTATCAAAGCACAACTGTTTCAGCATCGAAGATACATGTTTCTTGAGCAGCAAATCAGCATATCAGAATGATTTCTGAAGGATCATGTGACTGAAGACTGAAGTAATGATGCTGAAAATTCATCTTTGCCATCACAGGAATAAATTACATTTTAAAATATATTAAAATACAAAACAGTTATTTTTAATTGTAAGCATAATTGGTGAGCATAAGAGACTTCTTTTCAAAAATCTTACTGATCCAAAATGTTTGAATGGTAGTGTAAATTATTATTAAATTAAAGTTACTATCAAATATGTTCATACTACTTAGTGATACTGGCAAAGTAAAGAAATAACAGAAATTGTTTTTTAGTTTCAGCGTTTGGCTAATATATTGTGAATTTCAGTTTCCTGTTTTGCTCAAATATTTTCATTTCAGTGCATCGCTATATATTCTTCTTTTAGAAGAATGCACATAATGCACAGGCACTGATAGCACTTTAATAGATTAATACCCAATTTGTTAGAGAATGTGACACATGACTGGGGTTGTAACTATACTCTATAGCAGTCGATAACAATGGTTTGCATGTGTAACTGAGAGCAATGTTTCAAGAATGCCTCTCAATACTGGCTTTTTAATGCGGTTATTTTGCACTAGTTTCAAAATATTAATGTATTTGCACTGTAGACATATTGTCAGTATCCATCTATCAAAACTGTCAGCAATTAATATTGTCATAATATTGTGTAATATGTAATTAGTATTTTTATGTTCCTTAAATTATTGTGTCATGCCATATTTTGTAATGTGCTTCTTAGCTCATGTTAAACCTAACTTAATCAGTTTATTAAAACACTGTAATACATTAGATCAATGGTACACCCTTTATTTCATTTAGAACAACATCCCAGCTAATGGAACATTCTCAGAACTGTTCTCTCCAAGTTATGAACAAACATTCTTCCAGTAACGTTAATAGAATGTTTGGTCTTTAATAATGTTCTCAAAACATTAGCATAAAACATTATTAAACATCTTTCACGGAAAGTTTTTTTCCTGAAACATTTTATTTGGATGTTCACCTAACATTTTTTAAATGTTAGTACTTGTTTCAGAATGTTCAGAGAACATTCGAAAGTAACATTCCCATAATGTTTGCAAAATGAAATGTTCCCTTAACGTTCACATAACCAAGGAAAAACATTTTTTTATAATGGACATTTTGCACATTCAGAGAACATTCAGAAATAACGTTTTTATAACATTAGCAAAACGTTCTTAGATCATGTTGTTAGTTGGGTTAGTGTTTAATAAAATACATAATTCATAAATATGTTTTATTTATTTGTTCACACCAAAGACGATAACTACAACCATAAAGTTTTACTAATCACTCTAAATTTGTGAGAATAGCGACGTCTACGTCACAGCTATAATGATAATGACACGGAGGAATGATATTGTTAAAATGTTTTTTTTTTTCAGCTGATGAATGCTAAAACATTGAGAGAGCGTCAGAATCCACCCGTCTTTAAAGAGATTGAGCTTTTAAAGCAGCAGACGACATAACTGTAGTGCTGACTTATAATAAACAGAATGTTATGGTCCCTTGGTGTGAATGCTAATATAGTTATAGTTATACTTATCTTTCTTGGGGTGAACGCACCTTTATTCAAACGTGACAGACAAGTTATGAAGTGCCCAGTTCTGTGTTTAAGTGGTAATACAAATCATGGCTTTTTAATTTTTATGAGGTCAGTCTGGATCTTTGAGCAGCATGCTATTGTAGATCTCAATTATGAAACATTTTGGTGCACAAAATATAGTAAACAGAACGAGAAGGTGCCTGCTCAAATGTGCAGGAGGTAGAGCCAGAGTCCATCTATTTCTCCCCCTCGTCACCCTCACTGCTGCTGACGGAGGCTCTTTTGGGTGGCGGTGAACGGAAGTGGGGACCAGTGGGTGACGGGCGATGTAGAGCGTCCTCTGGTGGGACTGGAGCTGGGCGACGTACTTGGAGACTGATAGGGAGACAGAGCCTGGAGAACACGGCCACTCCGCTCCTGGATCATGTGCTACAGAGCGCAAAAGAAATCAATTTGAAAAATGCTAAATAACACTGTACGTTTGAGTTTTGTTAATATCTTTCACATGTAAATATGAGTTTTCGAAGTAGTAAATAAAATAAAGGTTAATTTAGTATGTTTTACAAGAAAATACTCTTCCACTACACTGCAAAAATGTTCTTATCTCAGTATTTTTGTCTTGGTTTTCAATGAAAACATCTACTGATACTTTTACTTCAGAAGCAATTTGAGAGTAGAGATTTGTGGCAAACAGTGCGGGGCCGAGAGCCATGGGAACGGAGCGATAGCAAGTGCTAATGAGCATCACCTGTGCGCAACACCGGTCTCGAGTCCCATGGAGGAGCTCCGAAAGTATAAAAGGAGGAGTGATGACAGTGAAGGACGAGAGAGGACCAGGCCTGGACTTTATGTTGTTGTTTTAGTTTACGCGGTAGTCGTCCCTGAGGGGCTGCCGCTTTACTTTCGTTTTGTTGTTTATTTTGTGATTGAAGTTTTATGTTCACCGGTTCCTGGGTTCCCGCAACAATGTAACGAAGGTTAACGGCTCAGTAAGGAAGGAGGTGGGAGCTGGCACGCGTTCAATGTAAAACTTTAATCACAAAATAAACAAACAACTAAACGAAAGTAAAGCAGCCGTGCCAGGTCCTCTCTCGTCATTTACTGTCATCAATCCTCCTTTTATCCTTCCGGAGCTCCTCCATTGGATTCGAGACTGGTGTGGCGCATAGGTGACACTCATCAGCACTCACGCCACCGGCTTCGTTCCGTTCCCACAGCTCTTGGCCCTGCCCTGCTTGCCAAAATATTAAGTCTTGTTTTCTAAAAAAGTATCAATTTATGTTTCAGAAAACAAGACTTTATTTCTTACGTCATTTTCCTTCTCAAGTAAATGTATCTTGATTTAAGAATGTTTTGTTATTTGTACTAGAAAACAAGAGAAAAATACTAAATAAGGAATTTTTTGCACTGTACAAAATACTTTTAATCCAGTGTGTCACATGCCATTTACTAGCAATTTCTGAGTGAAAATTGTTTCTAAACCACTTTTTTTTTCAGTGTACCCAGGCTTTATCTGGACCGAACAGCTCCAGGAAGTTTCCGATGAACTCGCGAGATTTCTCCTCCCATTTGTAGATGAGGTCGTGGCTCTTCTCTTCAACACGGTGCACTAAATGTTTGGACTTCTCCTCCACCGTCCTCACCTTCTCCTTCATTCTGTCCACCTGCTCTTGCAGACGATATTTCTTTTCCTGTCAATCAAAACAGTTGGAAACTTGTAAATCCCATCTTCATTTCCTCTTCCTCATATCATACCAAACACATATGGTTTCATTTCTTCCACTGAACACTGAAGGAAATATTTTGCATATTGTGGAATGACCTGGCTCTTTTCTGTACCATAAAACCAAATGGGAGCTGGCGATGTGCTCCAAAGATCATACAAAGTACCATAAAAGTAGTTAATGCCACTTTTCCATTATATTCCAAGTGTTCTGAAGCCATACAATTTCTTTCTTACATTGATGAAGCCCACGTTGAGTTCCCGTGCTGTGTATCCTCTCTGCAGGTTACGCCTGACATAGACGTCATAGTCTCGAACAATGCGTGTGATGAGATCAGAGGTAGAGATCCCCTCCGTTCTTTGAGTAGCCACAAACATTCCTTACAGACCATGCAGAAGAAGTTTATTTTTATGAGTCCTTTGACTCCGTTCTATAATTGTGCAGTTTGGTTGGTGTTAAAGTCTTTACCTGCTTCTTTGATATGTTTATAGACATCTTCTGATCCAGCAGAGCTGTATGGGATATCATCATGTGCCACAAAGTCAATCTGAGGACAACAGGAAAATAAATAAATAGGTATGACACCATGACATAGGATTCCTATTCTCGAATGAAAATGAAATTAGCTGTTTTATTTTCTATTTTATTTTCTAGGGTCTTGCAACCCTGTTAACAAAGTTTCAGACACAATACAGTTTAAATATAGTTAAAAACCCTGATTTTGCAAGTGTATTGCAAAACATTAATTTAAAAAATAAATATTGTGTAAATATAATAATACTGTAAAAATAAAAAACTGTACCAAATGTTTAACAGGCAAGGTTATTAACTGAACATTAACTGAAATTAAATATATTAACTAAACATAATTACTAAAACTTCAAGTAAAATTAAAATGAAAACATTATATAAAATAAGTATATAATACATATAATATATTTTATATAAAAATATATGCTGTCAGGTGCTGATTAGGCGAACGATTACGAAGGAATACAAAAGGAGTCTTTAATAGTAAATTCCACTAGAATCACAGGGAAGAAACTCAAGAAATACGCTTAACATAAACAATTCCGGACCATGAAACAGGGCTTTATGCTGCTTTTATGTGCTCTCGGAATTATCGAAAAATACGAGTTTGCTCAGTTAAAAGTTGCACATGAACGCCTTCTGATGTCGAAACTTTAATGCTATACACTCGTAATCAAGACTTCAGAAGTAGGAATTATCAAATTTCCTATAGCACGTGAAGGCAGTATAAATACAAGGGAGCATAATAAACTGAACAGAAACAGGTGCGTAGAACTAATTAACAATGAAGAAAACGAACTAGGGAACACAGGCAAACCAGAACAGGGAAAAAAGAACCGAAACACAATGAAACTAAACTAAAACAGAATATACATGTTGCATTAGCAGCTTGCTACTATTTGGGACAACAAATGTTGGTTTTTAGTAACTAATAAACTTATATTAATGTAATTTCTTTGATTAGTTTTTCTTACAATAACTTATAATGGTTGAGCATGACAAATACAGTCAACAGAATAACTTGTGTAAAAATTGAGATAATGGAATTAAATCATTTACTTGTCCTCTCATCCAAATTGTGTTAGTTCTTGGATGTCAAGATTTTAAAGAATGTTATATATGTTAATAGGATAAAAGTTACGTGGTAACAGGGTTGCACGCAAAATGGCCATGGTTAAATAACACACTTTATGTAATCAAAATTTTTGTTTTACTACAATAAACTGAATATTAATTTACCCTGTGTTTTTTAAGGAATTCAGGAGTGAGGGTCCAGGGAGCATCACGGACCACCTCGTCCACATAACGACAGTGTATAAGGGCTTCATATCGCTCGTCCTCCGTCATCACTGTGTAGCCTTTATACTTATGCGTCAGGGCATCACTGCACACTGACAGAGATACATACTAGGTATGGAGCAGTCATCAGACATGGTTTAAGATAATGAAAAAAAAATATTCAACACAAATAAACCTTTGGCTTTTCCAAATTTTGGACACTTTTGAGGCTAATAGACCTTAGCCAAGGTAGCGCCATGTTTAATCTTTGACAAAAATGAAAACGAGGCTGTGAGGGATAAAATACAGTGCGTTCAATGGATTGTACTGTTGTTTAACAACATACCAATTGTTCAGCTGATGAAACTTCTTTCTGAAAAGAAAAAAAATCTTTCAGTAGACAAAAACTCCATAAAACACTTGTGAAGGTTGCGAGTTGTGAAAATTACATGATCTAGGAGCTTTATACAGTACGTGCCATTGTAAAGACTGTATTTCAGCCTCAAGTCTCATTTCCATCTGGGTTAAATTCAATGTGGCGTCTAACCTGATGTGTAGGTTTTGATGCAAAACTAAACAAGAGTCTGTGTGACTCACCACCAACAATCAGTTGTGTGTTTGGGAACAAATTCTTGGCCTGCATCAGAGCCCGGGCATGACCCGAATGGAAGAGGTCAAAGATTCCATCAGCATATACTCGCACGGGCCGATGAGCTGCACAAAAACAAATACATACTTAGAGTGCAATTTGGATTCACCAATTTGTACGAAAATATTTTATCTTACACTTATCTGTATCACTACACTTGACTGTTTCTCTCACCTGGAGTGCCACGGCGTGCCTGGGCTAAATTCACTTTGTCTTGTGGGGTGTCCGAGGCACTGCCTGATTGTTTAGCAAAAATGGCTGGTTCTCTTAGAGCCTATCAGAGAAATATTGGCATTATAAAAAATTATTGGAATCAAGTCCTGTAAAGCACATGAAGCTGTCAAAATTTACAATAATTACAGTAATAAGGTGATTTTTCTTTCCTTAATAAGGGGCCGTTTACACAACACAGTTTTCAACGTAAAACTTTTTGTGCGTTTATTTACACGACAACGGCATTTTGGGGGCCTGAAAAAACAAACTTTTGAAAACAGCTTTCAAAGTGCAAGTTTTTGAAAACAATACTATTATTGTCTCCATGTAAACTACAAAAACGTGAATTTTTGAAAATGGTAACGTCATGCGCATGTGTATTACATGTTCAGTCTATAGGCGCCTAGTGTTTCTTTACAATATGACATCGCCAACTACTGGTCTGGCATGAATACAGTGTTTTTAGTTGTTTTCGTGAATCCGTGTGAGATCATTTTGACAGTGTTGTCGTTTGTAAATGAAAATGCAAAGGAAAAATCTTGTCATGTTTAATAAGAGACGCTGAGCATAGGTGCTCTGTAAATATGCAGGTGTTCAATAAACGTGCATGAATGAGTGTGTGCACTAACTCCCAATAATCTATGATGTTGTAATTGCCCTTTAAACCATCAGCTGTTCAGGAGGGAACCCCCGTTTAGAGATAGATATAATCACACCACACCACTGCTTGATGAATCGAATGGTGGATATGAACTATGAGCTGTATATAAAATAAATAATGATTGCTGTGACTGCAGTAAAAGAAGAAGGCGTCAGGCTTGGAATCTGTACCATGTACTCAGATAACAAACTCCATAGGTTATGTAAGAGAAATACCAATGAGGAAAGTCACGTGCTGCTCTTTTGGTTACTTGTTATTTCCGTCAAATGGATTTGCAGTGTATTTCAAAGGCTTAATTCGTAAAATTCATACATTTCTCCATATAAAGTGGATACATATTTTACTACAGTAAGTTATTTTCTTCATGGTTAAGAATATTGGTTACACTTTATTTCGATGGTCCACCCTAGATATTCTACTAACTACAAGTAACTTGTCAACTACATGTCAACTAACTCTCATTAGGGTATTAGTGGACTGTAGTAAACTGTTAGTAGACTGTTAGGTTAGGGTTAGGTGTGAGGGTTCGGGTTAGTAGAATAAGTTGACATAGCTGCAAACTTAGTTTGTGGACCATCAAAATAAAGTGTTAGCAGATTTTAAGTAGACAGTCTACTAACACTCTAATGAGAGTTAGTTGACATGTAGTTGCAAAGTTACTTATAGTTAACAGAATTTCTAAAGTGGACCATTACCAGAATATTTTAGAGAGGGCAGAAACAGGCCCGAATCAGAGCCAAACAGATGCTGCATGGTCAAATTATGAATTTATAATATTACTAGATGTTCAAACTAACCTTAATAGGTGGCCGTATGCGTTTCTGCTGTTGCTGTGCTTGAACTCCTCCTCGAGCAGCACGACCATTAGCACGGGATCCGTTTCGCCTTCTTTTCGCCATGGTAGAGATTTTAGTTTACCCTCTTTTGGCTTTGCACTGGTTGCACTCACCAGATATTTGACAAGCCTTTGCTTTTACTCCTGTGATACTGTGTACTGATAACTGGCCAGTCACACTGACCCTTGTGACGAGGCAAAGGAGCAAAGGTTGATTTTCGTGCGACTTTAATACTTTGAAAGCTCAATCAAATGTATTATTTAAAAAAAATATTGTGTGCTTCCTATTTGTCCTTGTGAATCTGTTTATTTACTAGAAGCATCTCGACAACTTCTGCACATGGGAGTGTCAAAAATAATATCACAGTTAGATATACTGGTCACACTTTATGTCTTTATGTACTCGCATAAAAAAAATAATTGTTAGGTACAATGTACTTATTGTGTTCATGTTGTATTACAAAACACTTTTGATGCTGTTGTGTGCTGTTGGTACTAAAAAATAGTTTAACTGCATATTTGTGCACACCCTTTTATAATTGGGCATGTGGCTGTATTCATTTAACTAATAATCAAGCTCATTTGAAATTGTACACCTGTCTTTACTTGAAGTAACTCCAAATAAATCTCAGCTGCTCTTGTAAGATTTTTTCCAAAATTGATGAGAAGGTGAAGAGAAAACTTGTCAGGAAGGTTTTTAAGAGGCCTACAGCAACACTAAAAGAGTTGCAGCTCTTTCTGGCAAGTACTGGTTGCTTCCTACACGTGACGACTATCTCCCGTATTCTTCATCTCTCTGGGCAATGAGACGCAAGCCTTTTCTGACTAAAACAACACCAATGCCCAGTTAAACTTTGCAAAAACATATATCCAGTCTCCCAAAACCATGTGGAAAAATGTGTTATGGTCTGATGAGTCCAAGATTGAACTTTTTGACCAAAATTGTAAAACATTTGGCACAAAAACAGCACAGCACATCAGCAAAAGAACACCACGGTGAAGCATAGTGGTGGAAGCATAATGCTTTGGGGCTGCTTTTCTTCGACTGGAACTGGAGTTTAGTGAATGTGGAGGGAATCATGTATAGCTCCCAGTACCAGTCAATTTTGGCACAGAACCATCTGGCATCTGCTAGAAAACTAAAAAAAAGAAAAAAAAAAAAGAGAGAACTTTCACCTTACAGCATGATAATTATCCAAAACACACATCTAAATAAACAAAAAAATGACTTCAGCAAAGAAAGACTCATCTTTTGAAATGGCCCAGCCAGAGCCCAGATCTGAATCCTATGGCGCTTTTCCACTGCTTGGTACGACTTGGCTCGACACGGCTCAGCTCGCTTTACTTTGGCTTGGTTTGCGTTACCACTGCAGTTTAGTACCACTTCAAAGTGGGTGGGATTATAGACTTATCATTATAGTTGTGCCGCATCTACTGGCGTTTGGTTTGGTGTGCCCATGGACCGTTGGCTGAACGTCTGATTCGTATGGCACACTTATCTGGAAACACTTCAGGAGTTTCGAAGTTGTCATCTGGTTGGTTGAATTCTACAGGATGTCCGGGAGACATGTGTGTTGCGCCCCTAAACCTGACGCGGAACAAAACGGACTGTGATTGGTTGCGTTACATGTCAGTCAAAAGTCTTCTTGGGTGGTCCTTGGCCAATGAAAGCTGCGACAGAGTCCAGAACTTCTGCCATCATTCTGAAGGTCTGGCTATACGAGACTAGGTGTCTCGTGTCACAAATCCAATGATGCTGGTAGTGACATTTTTCTCTCTGACCAATCAGTGATCTGCAATGTTTATACGTGACATTTTAATATCGGTACGACTCGCTTGGAACCTCAACCAAGGTGGTACTATTTAAAGTGAGCCATACCGAGCTGTACCATGCAGTGGAAAAGTGCCAAAAGTGAGCCGTACCGAGCCATACCATGCAGCGGAAAAGTGCCACTATAGAAGATCTGTGAGCAGACCTGAAGAGGGCCGTGCACAGGAGATGCACGGCTCAATATGAAAACATTCCCAAGTCAAGATGTACCAAGCTGATAGACTCCTGTCAAAACAAACTGAGTGCTTTAACAGAATCAAAGGGTGCTTCAACTAAGTATTAGTTCAGGGGTGTGCACACTCATCCAGTTAGTTATTCCAAGTTTTTTGTTTTTATTTATTTATTTTCTCTGAAATGTGTCACTTTGGTTTTCAGTGGCATTACATAGGTTGTATTTTTTACATTACATGTGCAAAAGGATTTTGATAGAATTTTTCTTTGTTTCATTTTGTTACATTACATAAACCAGTTGTTTTTACAGGGGTGTGTAGACTTTTCTTTTTATATCCACTGTACAGTATATGCAAAACCTTACCCACTGGGTTGTGGTAGGCCAACCTATTAATCACCCAGCATGCTTGTTATCTTGAGGATAAAAAAGTTGCAGAATGATTATTTGTACTACTTTGTATTTGTAATTATCTTTATTAAAGAAATACAGGTTGTAAATATTTGATGTACCTCCTAGTATCTTTTATTCACTGCAAAACTTCCATTTATAAGAATTTACTTCATACTGCAGGTACTTTGCAAACAGGGAAATGTTTGCCTTGCCTCTTTTTCCATTTATTTGCCTTTGGTGGCCCTGCCTGCATCATAGTTTCCTTTATACTGGTGCATCTTGCATTGCATTCCTTTAGTTGTGAAGCCTGTCAATCCTGTCAACCTTTTGGTGTAAAAATAGATTAGAAAATATGAAGTATGTTCACATTTTTTAGGTTGGAGACAAAAAAGGTGTGATCATTATTTTCAGTAGTCAGACTTTTGTAGTCACCTGTGGAAGTATACTGTATATTCTATACAATTTGGGCTTATTTTTCATCTGGATTTTTTACTTCAGTGTGGAGTAGATGGATGTCTGGAAATTCACATTGTCAAGTCTTCTTTTCACCATGCTGAGCCCAGGGACAAAAAGGTGATATGAAATTTTGCTGTGATAAAACAAAAGAAAGCTGTGCATTATTGACTTCTTTATAGATTTGGTTGGCAATAACTTTTGTAATAACTTAATTGTCAAGCCTACATAACAGTAATACACTAGACATCAAATATGACTATAAAATATTTAATTAAATGTATGAATAGTACTTAAAAATATATGAATAGTTTTGCATTATGTATCAAAATATCAAACCAAGTGGTATTTATTGTAAAGAAAGATATCATAAGAACACCTTTCAAACAAATCATTATAAAAAATATTTGTTTCAGATCCTAAACATTGGATATATTGTACAAAATGTTTAATCACTTAAGTGACTTACGTGTCCAAAAACTATTAATCACATTTTTATGTGACTTTTAATTAATAAAATGTATTATAATGATCTTTCAAGCATTAGGCCTATATAATGTAATAATGTTTGTTCATATTATTAATCAATGTTATTATAAGGTGTTAACCTTCAGTGTAATTTAATGTATTACTAATAAATTCATCCTAGTAAATGGGATATTTTTCCACCAATCAGAATGAATGCTTCGCACTACGTAACAAATATCTATACAACCTAACGATCGAGGACTGATCACGTTTAAAACGCAGCTAAGCTAGTCATATCGTTACTTAGAGAAAATCAGGAACATCAAGAACAGCAACATTACAAGATATTTCAATGGTATGTAAGTTTGCAACTATCTATGGCTATCAAGTGTTTACAAACTTAAAGAATTTGTAGAGGCTTAAGATCTGGCAAAGATGTCCGACCGGAGAAAAACAAAATGGAGATGAGCATGCTAGTGGCAACAAGAGCAGAAATATAAACAAAATTTAAAATAGTTAATCTTAACAGTCAGTATGAACTATCTACAATTTGATTTAGTTTTTAAATATCTGTGTACAATTTTTTTGAAACATCTCAAAAAGCTGTACAGAGGCTGTAGTTGTGCTTCATGCTAGCAAGTGACGCAGCAGTTTCACCATTACATTTCCTCTCCCCTGTAGTATATAAAGGTTATAGCACTGTTATAATGTCAGAAAGTATTAATAGTCTCTTTCATTAGTTTGGATTCATAAAGATTAAACAGAGATTTTAACTTGCAAATCTAAAATTAAACAACAATCAAATTTACAGCTGAATTTGTTTGGAATGCAAACATACTAGCATTGCAGAACAGGCACAAAGTCTCGTAAAGACTACATTGCTCTTGAAGTGAAAATCCTTTGTGCTTCATATATTTGGCATGAAAATACAATTAATTATATACATAATAATATCCTTTTTTTTTTTTTAGGGCAACACATGCTGCAATTTCTCCTGGTTGTGTCCAACTCTCATTGCTTGGAAACTTAAGGTAGTCAGTTTTATCCAAACTATTCATTAATTAAACATCGGAAAAAAAAAAAAAAAAAAAAAATCTAAGTTTTATTTTGCATATATCCATACCTTGTGTTTTATTATCCTGTCCAGTGTGTGGTAAACTGTGATGGTCGAGATGGACAAGTGGTGTCATTTCCCAATCCTTTCCATTTCATCAGTCAACCAACTGTAGGTCATAATAATTCACTCAACCTGATATTGCTCAGATGTATTAATTAAGCAATTTGGTTTGAGAGGTCATTCTATATTGTGAATAAGGTCATGGGTAAACTTTTTTTTTTTGCATGATATGTGACTACACATACACTATATTGCCAAAAGTTTTGGGACGCCTGCCTTTACGTGCACATGAACTTTAATGACATCCCATTCTTAATCTGTAGGGTTTAATATGGGGTTGGCCCACCCTTTGCAGCTATAATAGCTTCAACTCTTCTGGGAAGGCTTTCCACAAGGTTTAGGAGTGTGTTTATGGGAATTTTTGACCATTCTTCTAGAAGCGCATTTGTGAGGTCAGGCAGTGATGTTGGCGAGAAGGCCTGGCTCGCAGTCTCCGCTCTAATTAATCCCAAAGGTGTTCTGTTGGGTTGAGGTCAGGACTCTGTGCAGGCCAGTCAAGTTCCTCCACACCAAACTCGCTCATCCATGTCTTTATGGACCTTGCTTTGTGCACTGGTGCCAGTCATGTTGGAACAGGAAGGGGCCATCCTCAAACTGTTCCCACAAAGTTGGGAGCATGAAATTGTCCAAAATGTCTTGGTATGCTGAAGCATTAAGAGTTCCTTTCACTGGAACTAAGGGGCCAAGCCCAACCCCTGAAAAACAACCCCACACCATAATCCCCCCTCCACCAAACTTTACACTTGGCACAATGTAGTCAGGCAAGTACCATTCTCCTGGCAACCACCAAACCCAGACTCGTCCATGGGATTGCCAGACAGAGAAGCGTGATTCGTCACTCCAGAGAACACGTCTCCACTGCTCTAGAGTCCAGTGGCGGCGTGCTTTACACCACTGCATCCGACGCTTTGCATTGCACTTGGTGATGTAAGGCTTGGATGCAGCTGCTCGGCCATGGAAACTCATTCCATGAAGCTCTCTACGCACTGTTCTTGAGCTAATCTGAAGGCCACATGAAGTTTGGAGGTCTGTAGCTATTGACTCTGCGGAAAGTTGGCGATTTCTGTGCACTGTGCGCCTCAGCATGCACTGACCCCGCTCTGTGATTTTACGTGGCCTACCACTTCGTGGCTGAGTTGCTGTTGTTCCCAATTGCTTCCACTTTGGTATGATACCACTAACAGTTGACCATGAAATATTTAGTAGTGAGGAAATTTCACAAATGGACTTATTGCACAGGTGGCAACCTATCATGGTACCACGCTTGAATTCACTGAGCTCCTGAGAGTGACCCATTCTTTCACAAATGTTTGTAGAAACAGTCTGCATGCCTAGGTGCTTGATTTTATACACCTGTGGCCATGGAAGTGATTGGAACACCTGAATTCAATGTTTTGGAGGGGTTTCCCAATACTTTTGGCAATATAGTGTATCACAGCATGGCCTTCAAGCGCTTTAAAACCGACAAAAAAAGTATTTAAATTAAATAAATGTGCTGTTTTGCTGATCAGTACCAACATAATTTGTTTCAGGTTTCTGTTCAATGCTTGGAGAATCCAGAGGGTGAAGATGGAATAGTGGTGTCTGATAATAAATCATTTCCCATTCATTTCCAGTACAACATTCAACCAAAGGTATGTCATGATAATTCACTCAGCCTTTCATGATTGATTCATTTGTAATGTATAGATGTTATGCTTTCATGTGATTTAAAGGATTTACAAGCTTGACCTAAGATTATAGTTGTAATTGTGCTGTTATAAGGGTAAAAAAGTGTGGAAAAAGTGATTGGCAAGCATAAAACTGACAGTTTAAATGAAAGTATGGTTAGAAGCAGCTTAAGTGTTGTTTTACATATTACAACCAACATAATGTGTTTCAGGTTTCTGTTCAATGCCTGGATAATCCAGGGGGTGAAGATGGAGTAACAGTGATTGGCCATGAATCATTTCCAAGGCTCTTGTCACATCTCTCAAGTAGACAACCTTGATAAAGATGCTGATGTTCAGTAATTATTCATTTACATATACTTGTAAAAAGTGTATAAATGTATATGTAATTGAAAATGTAAAAATGTATATTGTTTTATAATATCAATTAAATGCAATTACCCTGCCTCCTTGATTGTTGTTTATTTTAGATGCCTTTTTTCAAGGACACAAAGAACTGTGTTTCTGCTCTTACAAGGACATCAGCCATCTTGGTTGAGTTTACTTGAGATCAAAGACATGAAGAGGTGTACAGCTTGCGCTTACTCTTCATTTAATTTCATACACTAACTACAAGTAACTTTGCAAGACTGTTAGGTCAGGGTTTGGTGTTAGCGTTAGTAAGATAAGTTGAAATGCAAAGTTACTTATAATCAGCAGAATGTCTGTGAGCATTAAAATAAAGTGTTAGCAGACATGACACAGACTATTAATTTTCTAATGACTGGTGCCACTGTGTGTGGCTGTAGCAAGCACATGACAAAGGAGATTCAGAGAAATAGTCTTAAATCGTAAATCCAAGGAGAAACTAAGTAGAACACAACTACATTAAATCGTAGACAAGACTGAACAAAGAACTGAGAGGAACTAAGGGCTTAAAGGGTTAGTTCACCCAAAAATGAAAATTCTGTCATTCGTTCATCTTTGGAACACAAATTAAGATATATTTGATGAAGACTGCAACACAACTACCACTTTCATGGCCCAGAAAGGTAGTGAAGATATTGTTAAAATAGTCCATGTGACTACAGTGGTTCAACCTTAATGTTGTGTTGCAGTCTATCGTGGTCAGAAGGCTCACAGATTTCATCAAAAATATTTTAATTTGGATTCTGAAGATGAATAAAGGTCTTACGGGTTTGGAGCGACATGAGGGTGAGTAATTAATGGCAGAATTTTCATTTTTGGGTGAACTAATCCTTTAATGCTGCGTTCCAGACGAAGTTGGACCTGGGAATATCCCAAATTAAATGTCCCACTTCAGATGTCATGTTCACATGTTGCCATGACAAAATGAGAGCATATTGTGTTTTGTGTCAATTATAGCAAAAACAGAATAAAAATAACATAAAATCACTTTGAAAAAAACTTAAGAAGAGCAAAAATGAAGATGTCATTACATAAATTCAATGTATAATGTTAAAGTTTTGCTGATTGGAAGCAGGACTTGCTGACATCTTGGAAGTGACATAAAATGATGCATTTCGCTGAGGTTGGGGTTGATCGATGTACCCCGAGTTTACATGCTGAATGTCCGACTTTGAGTGACATTCGATATGTTATATTTCCTAGAAGGAGGTGGGAAAAATCAAAATCCAAAATCTGTCTGGAATGCAGCATAAGTACACAGAGTGAGGTAATTAACTGGAACAGAATCAGGTGCGTGTTTAATGAGAAACCTTGGAAACTAATAACGACCAGGAACACAGGCAAAACGGGAACAAGGAAAACAAAACCAAAACACAATGAGACTAAACATTACCCTGACAACTGGTAGTTTGCATGTACAACCCAAATTCCGGAAATGTTGGGACATTTTTTCAATTTGAATAAAATGAAAACTAAAAGACTTTCAAATCACATGAGCCAATATTTTATTCACAATAGAACATAGATAACATAACAAATGTTTAAACGGAGAAATTTTACACTTGTATCCACTAAATGAGCTCATTTCAAATTTGATGCCTGCTACAGGTCTCAAAAAAGTTGAAACGGGGACAACAGATGGCTGAAAAAGCTGGGAGAACATCTATCAACTAATTAAGTTAATTGATCGCAGGTCTGTAACATGATTAGCTATAAAAGAGATGTCTTAGAGAGGCAGAGTCTCTCAGAAGTAAAGATGGGCAGAGCTGTGAAAGATTACTTAAAAAGATTGTGGAATACTTTAAAAACAATGTTCCTCAATGTCAAATTGCAAAGGCTTTGGAAATCTCATCATCTACAGTGCATAACCTTTATTGGATCCCCGTGGTCTTCGGGCCCTCAGACGACACTGCATCACTCATCGGCATGATTGTGTCAATGACATTACTAAATGGGCCCAGGAATATTTCCAGAAACCACTGTCGGTAAACACAATCCGCCGTGCCATCTGCAGATGCCAACTAAAGCTCTATCATGCAAAAAGGAAGCCATATGTGAACATGGTCCAGAAGTGCCGTCATGTCCTGTGGGCCAAGGCTCATTTAAAATGGACTGTTTCAAAGTGGATAAGTGTTCTATGGTCAGACGAGTCCAAATTTGACATTCTTGTTAGAAATCACGGATGCTAAAGAGGAGGGAGACCTTCCAGCGTGTTATCATCATTCAGTTCTAAAGCCAGCATCTCTGATGATATGGGGGTGCATAAGTGCATACAGTATGGGCAGCTTGCATGTTTTGGAAGGCACTATGAATGTTGAAAGTTATATAAAGGTTTTAGAGCAACATATGCTCCCCTCCAGATGACATCTATTTCAGGTAAGGCCTTGTGTATTTCAGCAGGACAATGCAAAACCACATACTGCAGCTATTACAACAGCATGGCTTCGTCGTAGAAGAGTCCAGGTGCTGAATTGGTCTGCCTGCAATCCAGATCTTTCACCTATAGAGAAAAACACGTCAAAGACGACCACGCACTCTTCAGCAGCTGGAAACCTATATCAGGCAAGAATGGGACCAAATTTCAACACCAAAACTCCAGAAACTCTTAACCTTGATGCCCAGACGTCTTCACACTTGAAAAGAAGAGGAGATGCTACACCATGGTAAACATGCCCCCATCCCAACTATTTTGAGACCTGTAGCAGGCATCAAATTTGAATTGCATAAAATTTTGTGCATAAAATTGTACAATTTCTCAGTTTAAACATTTGTTATGTTATCTATGTTCTATTGTGAATAAAATATTGGCTCATGTGATTTGAAAGTCTTTTAGTTTTCATTTTATTAAAATTTAAAAAACATCCCAACATTTCTGGAATTCAGGTTGTAGTTGCAGAGTTTTTTAATAGAATTGTAGTAGAATAGTGGTAAAAAAGTTAGTAGAATCTAAATAAATAGTTACAAAAAAACAATGCAACATTTTTCAAGATAACTTCTGTTGTGTTCCACGGAAGAATGAATGTCGGTTTTTATACATTTTATAGTGTCCTTGTTACACGTTAGATTTACTTCTTATAGTAAAAACAGTTAATTATCCCTCTAAGGTCTTGGTCAGCCAGTGTTGTTCCATCAATTTCAAATATAACCAGCCTCTAAAATCAGTCTGTGCTATAATAGTCAAGTGTTTCCTGCCATTACTTAGAATTACAGTGGAACTGGCAAAACTTAACAAATAATCATTGAGTGCGCAGCCACATCATAACCAGCAGAGGTCAGCATAACATTTTAATTTACAGGTTAGATTTAAAATTTCAACTCTTGGTGCTGCCCCTTCCATAAGGTGATGTATCTGTTTGATAATCTGTCTATATTCTTCATTTTTGAGTTATATGACGAATTTTATATACGTCTGGCAGAGATGGTGACTTTGAAACACTGTCAATGCATGACACTTAATTTGATAGAGAGAGGAAGATAGAGAAAGACGAAACAGAAGAAGGAACTACTTTAGTCTGACTGATATATGTGTTCCTCTCCATGGGTGTCCAAAACTTTATAGTCATCTTTGTCTGAATGATCAGCTCTGGTATGTGTGCACCTGTTTTTAGTGACCAAACATGACGTATGATCATACTATCCAAGAACAATCATTTAATTTGTGTTGTAGTAGAGTACTAATTAATGCAATGAGGCAATTTTGTTTTCAAACACAGAATAAGAAAATGGCTCATTTTGAATTAGCAGTTTGATTAATTTAATCATGTGGCCATTGTTACCTTGTCCTTGAACAAAGAGGTCAACAACAGACTAATATGTCTGCCAAAATAACTGTTGCGAATAAGGTGTTAAGAGTAATAAATCACTTCACTCACCACTTGCAACTCTATAAATACATGGTAGTCCACTTTGTCTTAAATGAACTTAGTCAGCACTTCAAGCACATAATCAAAAGCCTTGTGCAGGCTACTGTCCAGAAGCAAAATGGCAGACAACCACCTCACTGTTTCTCAGAGGCATGTCTAAAGCGTTGGGCATTTAGTGGCCAGATTATCCCAATTACCTGCCAGAGTAAATCACCAGCTAGATTTAGCCTCATGCAGGACTACATAGGCAGCGTGAGGCACCACCAGTTTCAGGGAACTGTGATGAAATCAAAATGAATAGAAAAATATTTTGGTGTGTTGCCAGGAAGATGACATATATGCAATATCAGCTGTTTCTTTGGAAGAAATAGTTGAATGTAATTCAAGTTTTCCACAAAAGCTAATTTGCTCATATAATACTAGGTATACATTTTTATAATATAATATAATATAACAATTGGAGTGAGTTCTTACATTGTAATTGAAAAAAAAAAAGAATTTATTTCCATTTATGCTTATGTTCTTAGCCATAGAAAATTGGTGGATACAGTTACATAAGAAATGAGCTAAGGAAATTATTGACAGAATATGCATTCATTAATATCACGACCCTGTCAGAGAAAATATGGATGAATATCTCTTCATAGTTGTATGCCATTTATTGTCAGGTTTAGTCAGGTGGCAACAAAGAGGCGGCAAGTAAGCACTTTCTTTTAATGGGTATTATTATATTACATGTTTTTTTTTTTTTTTTCATGTAGTTTTCTGTGCTATATGATAAGTCACAAATGTGTTAGGAAGCTTATAATTGAAGTTTACTCTTTGAAATCCTACCCATGTGTCATTTTAAGCCTCTAGTATATTGAAGAGCAGGTGCAAAGTTAAATGAGCCTCATTATCTGATCAGTAGTGAGTGTGTGAAAATGCCTTCTAGGTCTGGGGTCAGCTGCCGCAAGCATGAGCAGACCAACTATGCAACTATGGAAAGAAGATGGCACCTCATAGTGCTCTATATTCAGTGACAGGTTTTTCATATTTACAGACAGTGCTCTCTAGGTTTCCAAGAAGATAAAATGGAGTTCTAGAGCAAATCATGTGTTACGTCATGACAAACAGATTCATTCCCTCTCGTTATTCATAGAAAGTTCTGGGCGTGCAAAAGGGTGGTCACTTTGATTGACATTTTCCTAGAAGTTGATGGAAATGATTCAGCCTGTTAATACTAAATGTCACTAAAGGCATTTTAATTATCTCCAATAATAAATACATTGAATGAAGTGAATGTGTTTAACACAGTGGGTTGAATGGCAGGTTGAATCGCCATGGCAGTATGTTTCATAACATGATGGCTGAATGGAGCTGATGAAAATAAAAAATGGTTTGAAATTCTTAACAAAAATAAAACACAGAATAATACACTATTTAAATGATTTAATTATACCTATGTGCATTTATTATACCTTTGTTCCTGAATGAATCAGTGTTTTTTAATGAATCAGTTGAGTGTATGATTTAATGACTCACACATAAGGTCAGTCAATTGTTTATTTTTTTTAACGAATAAGTGTTTTTAAGTGATAAGGCTGAGTAAATGATTCAATGGTGCACTCATAAGGCCAGTCACTTGCTTCGTTTTAAAATTAATCTGTTTTTGAACAAATTGGTTGAGTTAAGGATTCAATGACTCACTTATAATGTCAGTCACTTGTTTTGTTCCTGACTGAATTAGTGTTTTTGAATGAATCAGTTGAGTGAATAGTCTTGTTCAAGATGCATCGGCGCTGCGCAGACTGATCGGCGTATGACATCAAAGTACCGCAAGAGTGTTTGGAGAGCATATGATTCCTTATCCTTTTGAATCACTCTCGCATGCTTTGATGTCACATGCCGATTGGTCTGTGCAGAGACGATGCATCTTGAACAAGCCTCTTGATTCAATGGCTCACTTTTTTCTTCATTTTTAAATGAATTAGTGTTTTTGAAGTTGGTTGAGTTAAGGATTCAATGACTCACTTATAAGGTCAGTCACTTGTTTTGTTCCTGACTGAATTAGTAGACTTGTCCGATCAGCATATGACTTCAAAGTACCACGAGAGCGATTCAAAAGCATGAGTAGTCGTATGCTCTCCAAACGCTGTTGCGGTACTTCGATGTCATGCGCCGATCAGTCTGCGTGGCGCTGATGCATCTCGAACATGCCTAGTGTTTTTGAATGAATCAGTTGAGTGAATGATTCAATTACTCACTCATAAGGTCAGTGGCTGTATCCACAACTAGTAGGCAAAAAACAGTATGTGAAAAGAGTAGTTTGTTCTCTGTTACTGTTATTTGATACATAATTGACCTGAATGTTTAGCAAAAAGCTGAATATTATTGAATAATTGTTGTGGCATTACCATCATGTGGACGTTTGCTCTTTGTGGTGGGTGTCAGATCATTGTGGGTGACATGTGTGGTAGTAAAATATAGAAGCATCTTGATTTATTGAGGTGTCAGTATCAGCATACCGGTACGACCATTGCTGCTATCCCAGGGCAGCTGTATTAAATAAGAGGGGGGGCTTTCTGGGGATTTGTGTAGGGACGGCAGGTTTGGGTTCCATGAGCACACTGCCTAATCACGCACCTAATGGCCTTTTACTGCTCAGCCAGAGACATAGACAAAGAAACAGGTAGTTGTGGGGGTTTGGGGATGTTGAAAGAACCTGAAAATTCTCTGAAACTGAGATTTTCAGTGGTAGAAATTCTCTGATCTGCCATCAGGTACTCGGGAAGAATTTTGCAATCAGCTGAAATTGTGCAGTGTTGCAGAGTTTATTTTGTGTACTGTTTAGTCGAGTATAGTCCACTATAAGTAAGGTTATAATCTTACACATTTTGCATTTTCTGAAACATTTTCAAGGTGTCTGCTTACATAAAGTATCTAATATGTGTGCATCCACTCTCCATAGAATTCTAGGGCTTACCTTTTAAGCCTGAGTATGTGTCCCTTTGGGTGTAGACTTTCCTGTCTGAGATAGCGACATGTGGAGCTTGTGTCAACGTGTCATTCTTCAGTCCATTGTGATTGTTGTGTCTTTTGAGGACGTGTCAGTCATGCATTTTCAAAGTAACTGCACTTCACTGACCCAGGGGAAAGGCATCATTCCCCTGCCACGGTCAACCAACCGCTTGTCTTTCACTCTCTGTTCATTCTTTTTCTCAGAAGTGTCACACTCAAACTGGAAGACTCAGGTGTTGATCAGCGCCAGCTTTGAAACTGTATCTTACCAAGGTAGAAGCTAATCATATCTCAGTTAGTTAAAACTAAGCTACTGGTTTTAAGGTTTTAAAAAGAAGTTAACTAAGGCTTACCACACACACACACACACATATATATATATATAAAATCCACAATTTATAATTTAATCAGAACTGCACAAAAACAATGAAGGGGGTTGCAGGAAAGTAATTGAGTGACAGTCTAAGTTAGGGTATATAAAATATAACAAAACCCTTATATGAATAAAAGTTCAAATAAAAGTACAGAGACTTGAATCAGTGAATAAATTTAGATTCACTGGAATAAATCAGACTCTTTTTGTAACATTTCAAACACTGAACACAAAATGGAAATGGGGGACGAAAAAAAAAAAAAAAAAAGATTAAAATATTCATAAAATAACAAAAGAAAAAGTAATAAAGAAAAGATACAAATATCAGCTTGAGCAAATAGCTAATTAATCTTAGATTTAAAGGGTTAGTTCACCCAAAAATCAAAACTGTCATTACTCACTCACTCTCATGTCATTCCAAACCTGTAAGACCTTCGTTCATCTTCAGAACACAAATTAAGATATTTTTGATGATACCTGAGAGGTATATGACTCTGCAACGCATTGGTTGTGTAATCAGACACGAAGATGAAGAGGAGTATAAACAGGTTAACTTTAATAATCCAAACAGGTACGATCCAACAGAGAAGCAGCAACACAACCAAAACAGAAATGAGACCAGAACAAAGACACATCAGCTGAACTTATATACACAGATGATTAACTAAAATGACAAACAGCTGTGATGATTAGTGCAGTGTCCATGGTGACTGATTGTGGCGGGAAAACAGAACAAAGGAGCACGTGACTAATGAAAACAAGCTAACTGAAAGTCCATTTGGTCCTCACGCCGTAGCCAAGGTGGAGCCTTGAGCAGAGGAAGATGGTTGCTGACCCAGGCCACAGCTAAGACTGCGCCCCATAGCGGCGTTGCAGGAGGGAGGAGCCTTGGCGATGTAGTCACTTGCGCCACCATGGGGACGACGATGACGTGGAGGAAGGAGCCCACCACGCAGCCGGAGAGCCAATGCAGTGCAGGGACTCCGAAGATCTAGGCGGTCACGACGTAGCTGCAGTGACGACCCCCCGAGATGGTGGTAGGGATCCGGAGGGCTGAAATCGAGCTGGAGCGACCGAGGGCAGAGGCGGAGCCTGAGGGAGGGAGGACCTGGCCGAAGCTGAAGAGGTAGAGGGCCGGAGAGCAACGACCAGCCCGCAAGTCCGCAGCGTAGGTGTAGTGATGCCCAACGCAGGTGGAGCCGACGTACTGAGGGAGTCCGGCGAAGCTGATGGTCACTGCCGACATCGAGGGAGGAAGGAGCGCATCGTTTCCATCCCTGGTTGTGTAATCACACACGAAGATGAAGATAAGTATAAACAGGTTAACTTTAATAATCCAAACAGGTACGATCCAACAGAGAAGCGGCAACACAACCAAAATAGAAACGAGACCAGACCAAAGACACATCAACTGAACTGAACTTATATACACAGATGATTAACTAAAATGACAAACAGCTGTGATGATTAGTGCAGTGTCCATGGTGACTGATTGTGGTGGGAAAACAGAACAAAGGAGCACATGTGACTAATGAAAACAAGCTAACTGAAAGTCCATGTGGTGTGAGCGTGTGACAGACTCGTTTATAGACAGCAATATTATCAACACTTTCAAGGTCCAGAAAGGTACTAAAGACATTGTTAAAACAGCTGATGTAACTGCAGTGGTTCAACCTTAATTTTATGAAGCGACAAAAAAACTTTTTGCGCGCAAAAACAAAACAGAAATAACAACTTTATTCAACAATATCTTCTCTTCTGTGTCATTCTCATACGTTTTTTACATCCAGCATTTTCAGGTTCTACATCAGAACTTCAACTCATTATTGGCCGGCTCCTGCGTCAGCATGCAGCTTTGGCCAATACTGAGCCGGCATTCAGACGTAAACACATAAGCCTTCACTGTGCTTACTGCATTAACTGCATAAGGATAATGACAGGGAAGAGAAGAGTTTGTTGAATAAAGTCGTTATTCAGGGCCCGAGCACCAATGGTGTGAGGACCCTATTGGAATTGCTCAGTCAATTCTTCTTCTTCTCCGAAATGAATCGTATTTTTGAGGGCCTAAACATGCTCGAAAACTCTGAAAAACTTTGCACATGCGTCAAAAGTGGTGAAAATTTACGTCTGATATGGGTTTCAGAATTAGGTGTGCCAAAATAGCTCGATAGCACCACCTACAAAATTTCAATTAAGCGCCCTTCGCACTATGTTTCACGTACAGGTATGAAATTCGGTAGACATATGTAACAGCCCAATACCTACAAAAAATTCCGTGGGTGCAAAATCTGAAAACCCAACAGGAAGTGAGATATTTTGAGTTTTCTCTGCAAAATTTTAGCAGTTTTTGCCATTTCCAGACATTGTACTTTAACGTACTCCTCCTAGAGCTTTAATCAGATCAATTTCATATTTGGTCAGTCTAATCTAAAGGCCTTTGCGATGCGAAGATCTTGAGTTTTCGCTGAAGGGCATGTCCGTGGCTGCCTGACAAAATTCGACGTTTTGGCATGAAACAGGAAGTGTTTCAATATCATTGCGCCTGCTGCACCCATGGTATGCCAGCAAAGTTCTTTGATTATTACGCCGGAATGAGAGTATAGTTCCTAGCCATATCGGCCTAGAAAATCGCAACTTTTCATTTTCCGTTGGTCTTAGTACACGATGTAACTACAGAAGAGTCAAGTTTTAAATAGGAAAAATATCGAAACTCTTTGGTCATTTTTGAGTGAGATGCTAACGGTCTAATCAGATTCAATGAACTATGCTAAGCTATGCTAAAAGTGGTACCGCCAGATCCGGAGATTGGCTGAATGGATTCGAAAACAGTAAAACTCAACTGTTTAACTCTATGAGACTAAATGAGACTATTTTCAAAAAAAAGTGGAGTGTTCCTTTAAGAATCAATCTTATACTTTACTAAAAGTTGCTTTTAGCTTCTTTATAAAAGTCTCCTACTCTTAGAAAAGTCCTACTCTTTACTAAGAATTTTTTGGCACTTAAGGCAAAACTTAAGACTATTCTTAGGAGCATTTCTGAGAAGTTTCATACATATGAGCCCTGGCCTAAAGACATCTATATGCCAATATTCAGTTAGTCATAGCGCCATCTGTTGGCAACAGGAAATGGCATGCTTTGCACTGTAATTTATTCCCTGAAACACATTTCAATATGCCATGAAGTTCCAAACATACTAGAAACACTTTAAATCATGCAACACTTGGATAAGTGCTAATGTATGCGATTAATGCCACGAAACAAGAAGTTGTTGTAACTCAAGCATACAATGTCTAATCTGCCTCAGACTTTTGATAGACACGTTTTATAAGTGCCCTGGCCTGAAGACATCTACATGCCAAAATTAAGTTATAGTCATATTGCCACCAGCTGGTAGCAGGAAGTGTGGCAAATACAAATGACTGACATTATCCTCCTATATTTATGTACTTAAATGCATATTGCCCACTGTGTTCTTTTTTCCTAAAGCTACCGGGTGGCACGGGTGTGAGGGCCCTTTCATTGCTGCTTGCAGCTTTAATTTTGTTTTGTTTTTGCGCACAAAAAGTATTCTCGTCGCTTCATAAAATTAAGGTTGAACCACTGCAGTCACGTCAACAGTTTTATTGTTGTCTTTAGTACCTTTCTGGACATTGAAAGTGGTGATTATATTGCTGTCTATGGACAAGTCATATATCTCTCGGATTTCATCAAAAATATCTTAATTTGTGTTCCGAAGATGAATGAAGGTCTTACAGGTGTGAAACGACATGAGGGTGAGTAATTAATGACAGAATTTTCATTTTTGGGTGAACTAACCCTTTAAGGTTTTGCAATAACTTAAAATGTTTTTGTGCTTTGTTGTTTTTGTTTCTGTTATGTATGATGGTAGTGACCTGTTTCTATGCTAAAATAATTAAAAGTAAGATATCCAACTTTCCTATACATAATGAAAAGATGACCCTTTAATTTGGCTTCACTAGAATGAATCTGACTTTACAGTGCTGAGAGAGAAGACCATCTAGATTGAACCGATTCACTGAAATGAATCGAACTTTTCAGCGCTAACCATTTCACTTGAATGAATCAGACTTATTCGCCACATACTGTGAGATAGAGGACCATGCAGGTGAGCAAGTTTTTTATGATATTGTTGATGTAGTTTGGTCACTACAGTTGAACTATTGTCATGCTGTAAAATATATGTTAGTATTATTGTTACTTTTAGTTATTTACTGATCAACACAGTAGGTCTATTGTTCATTAAGAAAGACCTTGATCATTGATCAGATTGTTTCTTTACTTATCGTCGTGTCCTATTTGTGTTGTTCATATATTAAGTTTAACCTCTCCACCTCTTTAGGATTGTAGGCCTACAGCATCTGACATCTGTTTATGTTCCACTGCCTGCCCTGTGATCCCTCTCATATATCATTCTCCGTTTATCGGTCAAGTTAAAAGCCGACATACTCCTAGTGTGCAATGTCCTGGCAGAGAGCAAAAGGCTGTAAACATAACTGCATTAGTCTGACGAGAGACCGTTTAGGTGTTTAAATCAGACATGTAGACAGTATAACATTCCTGAAGTAGCTGCAGGTTATGCAGACAGAAATTTCTGAATATTCAAAACTAATATGTTCAAAAACATACTTTCATCAAGGTACATGGACTTGTCCAATGATTAATATTTTTTTCTACAGTATACTGTGATCCTGTTTCCAACAAAAAATTTTTTTTTTTATTTTATTCTATTCTATTTATTTATTTATTTTTTACACTGTTTATCTTAGCCCCAATTTTTGGGGTTGTGTGTTGGTGTGTGTGTATGTTAGAAACTGGAAGTGATTTGTTTACATGTGGTGACCTCTACAGCAGAGGGATTTGGACAGGTGGTATGTGTTTGTTCAGAAATAATGGTGCTAATCTAGTGCCTACAAATGGACACATGAACCTCTCATGTGTTGTCAGTAGCAATCGTCACAGGCGTTTTCTGCACACAAACACACATACCTCCATCCCAAACTGCTGATTTTCCAAACCACTTGTCCTATGTAGAGTTACAGGGATGCTGGAGCCTATCCCAGCATCTCAGGCCATAGATAGCATGCTGGACAGATGGCCAGTCCATCACAGGGCTAACATACACTCATGCATTCACACTCTCACATATACCTTTGGGCACAAAATGACATCGAAAAATACTGATATCTGATATTGTTGTTAGGTAAGTGCATTGACTTTTGTGTAGCTCAGTGTTGTCTCCTTCTCTAGCGTAAAACATAAAATTCCACAGAAAAATATACCAATTACACTGGAATAGTGTTTCGTTTTTCAGAGTCATACATAGCCCGAAATGTTCCAAGTCCACCACCAGAGGTCTCTAACTTCACAATATTAATGGATGCATTATTTCAGTCTTTGATTGCACCTGTTCCTGTTTAGATTAGTTAGGCTAACTGTTTTATACCCTTACATTCCACGTGATAAATAATTTATTTGTTTTCTAATTTCATTCATGGGTAAGGATCTGATGATAAAGATTTTTTTTATTTTTCATCTCTTCATTTGCTGTAATGTCCTGATGCTCTTGATCGATCCACTTGGAAGTGTCCAGTGTTAACTGTGGTCATTTTTAGCATGAAAATAAAACATGGTGTCTCTGTACTGTATTGTGAAGCAGTTTTTAAAATGTGCACAGTAAAGCATTATTTAACATTATTTCAAATACAGCAAGCACGATTAAAGGGATAGTTCACCCAAAAATAAAATTCATCATTTACTCACCCTCATGTCGTTCCAAACCTGTATCACTTTCTGTCTTCTGTGGAACACAAAAGATGTTTTGAAAAATGTCTCAGTACTTTTTGAAAAATCAACAGGGTCAAGTGTTGTTTTAGACCCCACTGATTTTCATTATGTGGACAAAATGAGTTAAAACCTTCTTCAAAATAGCTTCTTTTATGTTCCACAGAAGAAAGAAAGTCATACAGGTTTGGAACAAGATGAGGGTCAGTAAAAGGGTCAGTTTAAAAAAGAACCAAATTTCACTGTTTTTTGGCCATGGTGCAAAATGAGAAGCTTACATCATTTCACTAATCATCATCAGCACATAGGAAAGTGTGAAGTCATATCATTCTGGTTGGATTACAAGAGTAGACTGATTACTATAAAAGGAGGGACAAAGTGCTTCCAATCACTGTATTCCTGTGTTGGCAATGGTTACCTCCAAGACAAGCAGCCATCATCGTTTTGCATCAAAATGGCCTTACATGCAAGGAAATTGCTGCAAAGAATATTGCACCTGAAAGAACCATTTACCGGATCATCAAGAACTTCAAGGAGAGAGGTTCAACTTCAGTGAAGAAGGCTTCAGGACATCCCAGAGTGTCCAGCAAGCATCAGGATTGTCTCCTCTTGAGGAGTCGTCTGTGGAATCATGTCATCAGCGGTGCAGAGCTTGCTCAGTATTGACAGCAGGTGAGTGTGAAGACCTTTGGACAACAGCCTTGTGTTAAAGAAGGGCAGCAAAGAAGCCACTTATCTCCAAGAAAAACATCAAGGACAGACTGAAATTGGACTGCAGAAGACTGGTGCAAAGTTATTTTTTTTGATGAACCCCCCTTCCTACTGCTTGGGACATCTGGAAAATCAATTGTCCGGAGAAGAAAATGTGAACGTTTGTCCTGTGTAGTGCCAACAGTGAAGCATCCTGAGACCATCCATGCTGCTTTTCAAAGGAGTGGACTCTCTCGCAATTCTGCCCAAAACCACTGCCAGGAATAAAGAATGGTATCAATAGGTTCATTCCGTGTCAACGGAGGTCCCTGGCTTAAATTTTTTAATTTATTATTTTTTTCTGTAGAAAGGCAAACATAGTGATGAAAGCCAAAATATTAAATGTCACAGATGTATATTTACTGAGTAATCCACTATGTTGTAGAGGGGTGTCAACATAAATTATCACCTGAGATTTGGAGCCATTTTACAATGGTGTAAAAAATGACTTTAGAAAGATGTCCATATCTCTGGGATTGAACCATCAAGGGCCTTTAAAATGATGGTTTCAAAAGGAAAGTTTATCAAGAATGAGAATCTGGAAGGATATTAGGATATCTCTAATACTTCTTGAGTTACAGGCAAACTTGAGGCAAAAAACACAAGAAGTGTTTTTTTTTTTTTTTTTGCCATTTTTGAACTGTCAACGTTGGCATAAAATGAAACAAAGATTGGTAAAGTCAACAGATTTTACTAATAGACCTACCAATCTCTGTGTAAAAATAAAATAATGATACTGCCATCTTTCTAAAGAAATTTTTTTTTCACCCCTGTAAATTGGCTACAAATCTCAGGTAAAAATTGTCATTTTGACCCCCATTACTCAGTAAATATACATCTGTGACATTTAGTATTTTGGCTTTCATCACTCTTTATGTTTGTCTTTCTATAGAAAAAAATATTAACAAAATCAAAAATTTGAGCCGGGGAAGTTTCAAAATTTAAGTGGTAATGATAAGTAGCTCAGAGATCATTACATTGAAATTTTAGATCTGTGGCCAGGTAACTCCCAGAATCTTAATCCCACAGAGAACCTGTGGTCAATCCTCAAAAGGCGAATGGACAAGCAGAATTCCACAAATTGTGATCAACTCCGAGCACTAATAAGGCAAGAATTGATCACCATCAGTCAGAAGCTGATATCCGCAGTGTTGGGGGTAACACATTACAAGTACCGTGTGTTACGTAATCAGATTACTTTTCAAGTAACTAGTAAAGTAACGCATTACTTTTAAATTTACAACAAAATATCTGAGTTACTTTTTTCAAATAAGTTACTTTGTTTTCCAAATTATTGAGTTATTCTAGACCAGTTATAGAATAAATGTGAGCATACATTTACTCATTTACTTCTTCTCCTGCATCCTATTCTTTTGTATTCCAGGGCTGCGTTCCACTCCAGTTTTAGACATGCACTCGCGAACTTCCCTAAGCACTTCCCCTCGGGGGAATCCCTGCCACCATTTTGAAGTGCGTTCCACTTCGTGAAGTGGACGAGGGAAGTTTATATGGACAGCGCTCCCTCGATTTTGACCGAGGGAGCGAGTGTACTTCATATGTACACTTCAGGCAGCTCCATAACCCACAATGCAACATGATTGTGACGTCACCACATATCGCGTTTAATTTGCCCCACCACAAACAACTCTATGATATATTAATTATTTTTTTAAATATTTGAAACACACATATATACATATAGAATGCTGCATTAAATAATTTTGTAAGGGGAAAAAATAAATAATAAATCAGCTCCATTGCGGATTTCAAGTGATCAAGGGCTTAGGACGTTCCAATTCAGCCTATTGCAAAGGTTCCGCCAGTAGTGGGCACTCATGCAATGTAAGCAATGATGTACATCCGAGTCAACGAGACTGAGGGAAGTTAGCGAGCGAAGGGCATTTAAAAAACGAACTGGAACGCAGCCCAGAATGGCAGCAGAGCTGAAAGGCTTGTTTGTTTGAGCTGCGCCCTCTACTGTACAGGTGTGAATATGCCTTGCCTTCAGCCTGAGGCTTATTCATTTCACTTTTGGTGTAAAAGGGCCGTTACATTTGCCAAAAATAAAACTTTTTTGTTGTTATAAAAACAAAAAAACAGCCCAGCCCAGATGAGAAAAAGTAACGCAAAAGTGACGTAACACATTACTTTCCATAAATAGTAACTAAGTAATGCAATTAGTTACTTTTTTAGGGAGTAATGCAATGTTGTAATGCGTTACTTTTAAAAGTAACTTTTCCCAATACTGGATATCCGGCATGCCAGAGTGAATTGCAGAGGTTATGAAGAAGAAGGGTATATACTGAATGCGTTTGCAAATAAAATTCTTTAAAACTTATGAAATGCTTATCATTGTTTTCCAGTATACTATAGAAACATGTGAAAAAAAAATCTACAAATTCTGAAGCAGCAAACTTTGTGGCCACGGCTGTACATTTACTCTTGTTTGGCAGTAACACTGGGAGACAAACGGCAAAGAGAGCCATCCTAGCACTATTCCTATAAGACGAATTGTTTCTCCCTTAGCACATCCATTTTTGTTTGACAAGAAGACAAAAGTAATCTTCATAGCACTGGTTGTATTTGCGCAGCAACAGTTAGTGCGTTTCACGAGCACACTGTCTAAACACAAGACACTCATTAATCAGTACTGGTATTAACTGTACTAGACACATGGTTGCTGTTCCTATTAGCAGTTCTCTGTTAGTAGGACTAAAGCAAATTTACATTAGAATGTGTACATTCCTGAGCCCTATGTATGTCGGCCTTGAACATCCATAAAGGTCTTGCACACTTGGAGACATATATTTACCTCTGGCCTAAATGGAGGTTGCCATAGCGCTTAACAAATTACTGCAATTATGCTTACTGGGCTAATTGCCCGTGGGCACCAGCTGGGCAGCATTGGTTAGGAAAGGAGATATAATTCCATTTGATTGACATAGTCAGTGGGACTGAGAGTGAGGATGCTAGAATGGACATATTGTCTGTCTCTAAAGGAAAAGTGTTTCAGTCACAGTGGTTAGACCAGTCTAGCTTGTATATTGTCAACCATCAAAAGTCGTTGACACATAAACGTTACCTGCTAAACTGATGGAGGAAGGGGGCATAATTGCAGATAAGTGATAAATAAGTGATATGTTGAAATAAAAGGATGTAGAAAGATGCTCAAACTGAAAAATAAGATATAGGCCAGTAAGAATCAAACAAACTACAAAAGATGTATTATTAATTCAGTACAGTTCATACTTTTGTCTAGCGCATTTTCATGTGTGGATTCGTTAACTTATACACAGCCGCAGATATGAGCTGTGTGTCATCTGTAGGTTTGACATTTCCACGGTCAGTTTTGAGGTCTGCGTGCAACTCAAATGTTCTGTGCGCTCTCACTTTAGTCACTGTCGCTATCAGTGTTGGGGGTAACGTATTACAAGTAACGTGAGTTACATAATCAGATTACTTTTCCAAGTAACTAGTAAAGTAATGCATTACTTTTAAATTTACAACAAAATATCTGAGTTACTTTTTCAAAAAAGTAACAAAAGTTACTTTGTTTTCCCATTTATTGACTGACACCTCTCCTGTCCCCATGTTGAGAGAAATCGGGAGTGCAGAGGCATTGTGCGCGCTGTGTAAACATGATGGTTATTCTAGACTAGTTCTAGACTAAATGTGAGCATATTTACTTCTTCACCTGCATCCTATTCTTCTGTATTCCAGAATGGCAGCACAGTTGAAAGGCTTGTTTGTTTGAGCTGCGCCCTCTACTGTACAGGCGTGAATTTGCATTTCCTTCAGCCTGAGGCTTATTCATTTCACTTTTGGTGTGAAAGGGCCTTTACAATTGCCAAAAATAGACCTTTTTTGTTGTTATAAAAGCCTAGATGTGAAAAAGTAATGCAAAAGTAACGTAACACATTACTTTCCATAAAAAGTAACTAACACAGCTAGTTACTTTGTAAGGGAGTAACGCAATATTGTGATGCATTACTTTTAAAAGTAACTTTCCCCAACATTGTTTGCTATGATAGGGTACGCACATGGGCTTGACTCCCGTTGCACGTTAATGTTTCTATTTATTTCCTATAATAACACACTGGCTGATGCATCATCATCCTGCACATGCTAAACTTATATATAAATTGTTATAATTTAAAAGTAAATCCACATTGGCCCTGTCCCAAATGGCACACTTCATGTGCACGTTCGGTCTTGTGGACTTACAATAGCCGCTGCGTGCGCGTGTCCGTTAAGTCCACAGGACCGTAGGGTGTCCCATTTGTCATTTACGCTTAAAGAAGAGTGCTCGTGAGCGCCCCCTTTGCGGCTGCTATGCGCTCTTGATGTGCACTTCTGCTGAGCCCGCAAGACTGTGAGCTACGCAGAGGACTTTACCCGGCAGTCAAAGCGGCATTATGTTGTGAAAGTGCGGACTCAGAGGAAGACCGTAAGGGTTTAGGGTGCCATTTGGGACAGGGCCATTGTTCTTAAGGGGGGCATCGTCCCCCATCCTACCCTAGATATTTTGAAAAATGTGTTTGTTTGCAAATCAGTTGCATTCAGTGTTGTTTTGCACCCTATGGCAATGTATGGACAAAAAACAGTCTTCAAAATATCATTTTTTTTTTACAGAAAAAAAGTTTACAGTTTATGTCAAGTTTAGGCTTACAACCAGGGTTAGGTGCTTCTACATCAGTGTTATTCACCTATTATTTCCCTCTGATTTTAGGGATAAGTTATGGGTATGGTTAGGTTTAGGGGTAAGGAAAGAGTTAGGACTAAATTTTCAGACAGGAATGTTGCTCCAGAATCAAAAAAATTATGTTGATCCAGGAATATTACAGTGACCTTGGAAGGACATAAGTTGTTCCTGTCAGAAATAATATTGCTAAATTAATTTAGTACTGTATTAATTACTGTACTAATTTCCAACATAATATATGTTTTCTTAAATCAGTTCCCTCAGGTAGGTGCCAGTACCACAAAAGCCAGAATTTCTTCACACAATCTGAAGAGAAATTTTATGCACCGCAAGTGATCCAAATTTTACACACCAAAGATTATTGTCAACAACTGACCTATGAGGGAGTGTTTTAAAATCCTAAATGAGCAAGCCAAGTTTTTGTCATTTCTGCCGCTTTCACACTGACAGACAGAAAAGGCCTCAAAAGAGACATATTAACTAACCCTGGCAGAGCAGAGAAGCCTAACCATGTACACTTCACACTCTCAGTCAGGTAATCACACTAGAGTCGTTTTGAGTGCTGCAGCTGATTGACTTCCTATCACTGATTTTCAAAGGCTAGCAATCACTTTTACAATGACTTCATATAATGGAAACTGACACAGAACAGAGCACGATTGCAGAAGGAGAAGGTAAGAGAGTGAGGGAGGGAGAGGGCAAGAAAGAGATTTGTTCTTGTGTGGAACAATTGCATAAAGGTGATGAGGTTCTGACCTCTGACCTGAGATATGGCCATCTGAAGCAACACACAGAGTTAATGCTAAAACACTTTTAAAACTAGAAAATGGTCTTTCAGCTTTAAGAACCTTAAAAATAGAGCAACAAAATTATTTTAGAGACCCCAGGGCATCAGCCCCATTGGCCTGATCCATAATCTGAATTATGATTTCCGTCAGCTGATTACTGATTGGTCCATTTGGACTGTTTACAAGTCAAATTCTTTATTTCAGATGCAGCCATCTATACATAATCGCCTTACCATTACGGTGATGAAATATGATGAATTTGTTTCGCTCTGTTTGCTATGAACTGCCCAATAGTCTCAACCCAGCAGGAGTCACATCAGAATTCAAATGACTAGAAGTGCCGCTGAGAGAATGAGCGAGAGCTAGAAAACACGAGTAAATGACCGAATAGTAGAATGATGGAACTGAGAAAGCAGCTTCAAAGCAATCAGAATTTAAAACACAGCAATATGGAAAACCAGCCGTGTTTCTAACCAATCAAAAAGAGATAAATATGCATAAAAGAAACATAAACGGTGCATGGCAAACTGTAAAAAGGAAAAGTGGGAGATCATATAAGATATTTAAGAATTCAGAATGAAATGGTTTATAAAAACAAAATATAATTAGTGCTGTCAAATTGATTCGGCCGTAGGCAATCACAGCGTGCTGATATACAGCCATATTGCACAGCTACTCTTGTGATATTGCATTTATACAACAGTTAGACTGTTGTATAAATAAATAAATAAGAACAACAACAGAGTGTCTTTAAAAACCCTCTTTTGTTCTGCCATGGATTCAAATCTCAAGTTGACAGTTTAACAGTTGAGCCCAAGCCTCCGTTTCTAATTCTAAAACGTCACTTTAGAACTAGTAACGAAGCAACGTTGAGTTGCTTCATTAAAACTCACTGTAATATGTAGAGTATTATGAGAGAGAGATTGCCTAAACAAGTGTATTACCTCCATCTAGCTGATATTCTTCAGGTCAATCCTATATTCATAATCACATAATCATTTTGAATGTCCGCTGAGGAAAGCAATGTCTTTGTCCTTTTAACATTTAAGACATTCCCATGTCAGTGCTAGTGCAACATTTGTCAGTTGCGTCTTGTAAGATGTTTAAAGTAAAAACAATGTCCTTGTTTCAGTCCATTTCAATATAAAAGTCTTTGCGACTGACTGACTCACTCATAAAGATAGTCTTAATTAATGTAACTTTCACTGAAGTCGAAATCATTAACGGACTCTTTCTCAATACCAAAAAATACAGCATGTTATGTATATAAGTATTATTTATTGAACTTAAATTAACAACAGTAGCCATTATAACAGTATAAGAAGTAAAATAGAAAATAAACACAAGCAAACAGTTCAGTCAAACATACAAAAGCAGTGCTCTAGTTAGTACAGGATTTAATTTCAATAAAGTTATGAAACTTAATATTTAGCCAAATCTATTAGCTCTGGAACAAGTAATAGATTAATAAAACCAAAGATTGCCTGTTTGATATACCCAAAACAAATTATACCTACATAAGACCCAGTGGCAAATTCCCGAAGGACTGGCCAAGATGAAGCTGTTCTCTGCAGGTACATGAGCACTGAACGGTCGCTGATGGCCTGGGGATCGCATAAGCGTCTAAAAAAAATTTCAAATAGGCGCTATGTTTACATATAAATCACATATCTGAGGTCTAAACAACTATATTCTCACCTAAAAAACTCTTAAAACTACATTCCGTTACAAAATAATAGTAGTATCTATAAAAATATGGTGAGTTTGCTCATCCACCATGACACTCGCTGTGAGAAATGAGAATGCTGGCAGTGGAGTGATTCAAACTTTGAAACAGATCCCGTGGCGATATTGGTAGAATATCGCATGGCTGGAAAGACCTCTCAGCCAATCAGATTCGAGAACCAGAAAGAACTGTTGTATAAATATACATATACAGTATATACACACACATATATTACATATTTACAAACTTTTATTAACCACGATTAATCGATTTGAGAGTACTAAATATAATATAATATCAAATTAAAAAATGTGTATATTATTATTTTTGGTACACTTACAAAGAAACAAACAAAGAATTTATTATAAAGCCATAGCACTTTGAGTCAGTTCACTCACACAGCGAATCATGTTATGTAGAATTTACTCAAATGCAGTCCAGTCATAAACTAATGAATTCTACCATTTGTGACACAGCCACAACCACAGCTGCACAGAACAGGACATTCATGAAGAAAAAGCATCTTCAACAGAAATAGCTGTAATCTGAAGTGCTTAAAGAACAAATAATAAGAAAGGGTCCATCCTCTAAGACTTAAGTAAAACTTATGCTATGAGTCAATTTATGTTAATCTTTACAAAGCAAACAGTGTGGGAAACAAAGACATTTAACTGAAGCACACATTGACATCTCCACACTGCATGGTAGATCATTTCACCCCTTTCAAAGCATAATAGCCTTCTATTTAGCGATATTCAGGCTCAATTTTCAACAATTAATTACACTGGATTGGCAGCGCAAAAAATGTCAGTAGCCATGAAAAGGATTTGATTTCAATTATCTCGGCTCAAAGGGGGTATGATTTCCGAATACACTTAAGCAAAATTATAACAGGACTTTGCTCCCCAGAAAATTGGGTGTGTTTAAAGAGTGATTATGTGGTGAATGGACGGGTGTTGAATGGGAGTGAATGCTCCAGGCTCCCTCTGAAAGGCACTCAATTATCCCTGATTGCTCCCCTTCACAGCGTAGCCAGTGGAGATACCTGCTATTGCTGTGATTGGGGAAAAATTTACATGCAGCACTTTCTGCTGAGGGAAACAGAAAGGGCTGTGGGGTTAAAGATTTTCAAAAGATTGCGGAGGGGTCAGTTCAGCAGATGTGGTAAAGCGGTAATCGACAAGATGTAGGCCTAACAGGTCATTAAGAGGTGGTGGCTGTGGTGGTGGATGACTGTGAAATCAAAAGAGAAAGGAAATAAAAGAAACAGCAAAAGTGGTTAAGGAGGCATATACATGGACTTGTTCCATGAGGCACTACATCATGTACATTTTCAGAACATTTGAATGAAGAGCCTGTCCAATCATGTTTTCCAAACCTTCACACATTTTTTCCATTTAAACATATCTTTGCTTTAGGAAATATATGGTCTACCAAGTTAGAAAGAGTTTGCTATAGCAAGGTAGGCACATTTCTACTATTTCTACAGGCCTATGTCTTATTAAATATTGAGGGTTTTTATGTGCATGATGATATATATTGTGAATATAATATAATATAATATAATATAATATAATATAATATAATATAATATTGTCACAATCTTGGTCTTTTGTTCCGTCTTGTTAAAGGAATTTTATGTTGAAATGCATTCTGAGTTTCCATTGTGTCTGTGTTCCTTTTCTGTTTGGTTTCCATTTCTGTGTTGTCATATTAGTCACCATGGTCACCTTCATTAGTTACAGCTGTTGTTCATTATCTACTCATTGCATTGTGTATTTAAGCTCTTGCTTTTCAGTTAGGTTTTATGGGTTGTTGTTGGTGTTCATGTGGTTTGCAGGGGGTGCTCTTGTTTTCTCCGTGTGATTTGGATTATTTTACCGTGTCACTCTTGTCTAGATTATTTGCCTGCTCAAGGTTTGGAATGGATCTGTGACTTTGCCTTTTGTTAATAAACTGTGTGTGCATTTGGATTCGCCCTCGTCTCATCTTTATGCACCCGTTACAAATATAATACAACCCGAATTCCGAAAATGTTGGGACGTTTTTTAAATTTGAATAAAATGAAAACTAAAAGACTTTCAAATCACATGAGCCAATATTTTATTCACAATAGAACATAAATAACATAAATGTTAAAATGGAGAAAATGTACACTTTTATCCACTAAATGAGCTCATTTCAAATTTGATGCCTGTTACAGGTCTCAAAAAAGTTGGCACGGGGGCAACAACTGGCTGAAAAAGCAAGAAATTTTGAAAAGATTCAGCTGGGAGAACATCTAGCAACTAATTAAGTTAATTGATATCAGGTCTGTAACATGATTAGCTATAAAATGGATGTCTTAGAGAGTCTCAGAGTCTATCAAAAAAAAAAAAAGATGGACAGAGGCTCTCCAATCTGTGAAAGAATGCCTAAAAAGTTTGTGGAATACTTTAAAAACAATGTTTCTCAACGTCAAATTGCAAAGGCTTTGCAAATCTCATCATCTACAGTGCATAACATCAAAAGATTCAGAGAAACTTGAGAAATCTCTGTGCATAAGGGACAAGGCCGAAGACCTTTATTGGATGCCTGTGGTCTTCGGGCCCTCAGACGACACTGCATCACTCATCGGCACGATTGTGTCAATGACATTACTAAATGGGCCCAGGAATACTTCCAGAAACCACTGTTGGTAAACACAATCCGCCATGCCATCTGCAGATGCCAACTAAAGCTCTATCATGCAAAAAGGAAGCCATATGTGAACATGGTCCAGATGCGCCATCGTGTCCTGTGGGCCAAGACTCATTTAAAATGTTCAGATGAGTTCAAATTTGACATTCTTGTTGGAAATCACGGACGGCGTGTCCTCCGGGCTAAAGAGGAGGGAGATCTTCCAGTTCAGTTCAAAAGTCTGCATCTCTGATGGTATGGGGGTGCATAAGTGCATACGGTATGGGCAGCTTGCATGCTTTGGAAGGCACTATGAATGCTGAAAGGTATATAAAGGTTTTAGAGCAAAATATGCTCCCCTCCAGACGACATCTATTTCAGGGAAGGCCTTGTGTATTTTAGCAGGACAATGCAAAACCACATACTGCAGCTATTACAACAGCTTGGCTTCATCGTAGAAGAGTCCAGGTGCTGAATTGGCCTGCCTGCAGTCCAGATCTATCACCTATAGAGAACATTTGGTGCATCATTAAACGAAAAATACGTCAAAGACGACCACAAACTCTTCAGCAGCTGGAAACCTATATCAGGCAAGAATGGGACCAAATTCCAACACCAAAACTCCAGAAACTCATAACTTTGATGCCCAGACATCTTCAAACTGTTTTGAAAAGAAGAGGAGATGCTACACCATGGTAAACATGCCCCTGTCCCAACTATTTTGAGACCTGTAGCAGGCATCAAATTTGAAATGAGCTCATTTTGTGCATAAAACTGTAAAATTTCTCAGTTTAAACATTTGTTATGTTATCTATGTTCTATTGTGAATAAAATATTGGTTCATGTGATCTGAAAGTTTTTTAGTTTTCATTTTATTCAAATTGAAAATACGTCCCAATATTTCCGGAATTCGGGTTGTATAATTAGTGTTAATTGTTAATCGATTAATTAATTGTCACATCTAATAAAAGTTTGTATACGTGTGTGTGTGTGTGTGTGTGTGTGTGTGTGTATGTAGGCCTATGTATGTATGTATTGTATGTATGTGTGTATATATATACACACACACACACACACACATATCTATATACATATATTATATATTTACAAACTTTTATGCTATTGATCAATTTGACACCACTTAATATAATATAATATAATATAATATAATATAATATAATATATGTGTCTCCAAACTCTTTTGGGTTCTCATACAACTTTATCAGTTGGTGATTCAGTTTGTGATTGTAAAAAAGAGAGGAAAAAAGGCTTATAAAGACACCTGCACTTCCATAGTAATACTTGCTAATCCTCCTACTCCTCAAGTCACCATATAACCACAGGTCTAACAATAGCAAACCCCGAAAAAATGTTCAGTTCCTTTCTTTATAGAAAGTCTCTTAATCCGTGATTGGTAATCAGTGGTTTAAATTGACCATTCAAACATTTTAACATGTTAAGCCCTACGTCATTACGGGCAGAACTCTGAATGGTGGTTTCTGAATAGCGTTTCAGATCTTAAGTAGGACATTATAGGCTATTGTATATTATTCATTGCTTTCAATGTTAGGTCAAAGATGCTACACATAGTCCCACGCTGGCCCAACGACATGCTGTTTTTAACTGATCAGATGACAAATCACCGTATACACCAAACTAATTGGATGAAGCTTAGTTCGAAGGAGTTGCCTACTAGTTTTAAAAAGTGGTTTACGAATTGCATCGACTTAACAACTGCCTTTGACAAGAAAAAAAGGAAAGCAGGAAGCTGAGACAAGCGTAAGCCTCTTAATTTGCGAGAATAGTGAAAACAAGTATTGGGCATTAATGCCCAGATTACATGGACACCTATGGAGGAGTTAAAGCTGTAAATTTCGCCTTTCTTCACAGCAATTCCCATGACTACTGCAAACGAAACGACCACTTGTTCTTATAATAAGCTGGAAGGTAATAGAAGGAAATAGAATTCATTATAAAATAAATGTTTATTTTCTCGCATTCGCAGTCCTATATGTATAAATTCTTAACAAAAATCCAACTGTTGCCATATAGTTAAAGGCGAACGTACTTTTGCTTGTTAGCGCATCTGAAAGGTTGCTTAAAACGCTGTTTTGTGCAAATAATCGCTGATTTTTTAAATGTCTATTGTCATGCAAAAAAGCATTTTAAAATGCACATTACACTTATGGTCAGAAATTGAACAATAAGTCATTATACATTTTGTAAACTGTTCCTCGTCCATTTATTGAAAGCATTAAATACAGAAGTAATTTTAAGACAGCAAAAAGCTTTTTCGATTCAGTTTATTTTACTTTGACATTATCTTAATATTTTCCATGGCTGTTTCATCAAGATAAGCATACAGTAGCCTATATGGTTATTTTATTTCCTTCCCTGAATGGTGGCTCATAAGTTTAATAAATATAAATAAAACTCATGGCAATACATGGCAACCATAACCATAACAAAACTGTTTTAGTACTATTCTGTAAACAGTAACAGTATCCTAATACTGTATGTCTGATGTAGAATAAATACTTGTAGAATAAAACATTCATTTTACTGTTACAGAACAAACCTTGTAACACGTAAAAGCAGCTTGCCCTGTTAATTTGCTCAAATATGGCTGTTTTATGTTTGTTGTATCCATTGACAATTATGAAAACAGGATGATATCTAGACGGATATCTAGAAGGATCATTCAACAATTCTTGAAAACAAAAACATTCAAGCACTCATCAACAAGCAGCAATAAACAAAGAAAGAATTATTAGAATGCTACAGTTTCCTACATGTGTCTATCTATTAATAATAACTCTCCAGATATTAGTGCTTCTGCTTGACTTTGGTCTTTTTCCATCTCTCAAGTGAGATTGAGTCTCAGCATTCCTCTTTTCTAGCCATTCCAGCCACTGTGATGTGAGTCAGCTGAGCAGAATGCTCCTTTGCTTTGAGACGCAGCGCTGCTATGCTGGAAGCACGAAGGTCCACCGTTGGGGAGGACGGTAAGGGTGGTGAAGGGGAGAGAAGGTTGTTGGTGAGGTGGGAGCGTTGAATTGGACCCTCGATGGCAGGATGAGGTATCCTTTGCAGTGCCATTGGACCTAAGCTTGTAAATAGTCTATTGAGAAATGTAGAAACAGAATATTATAGTGTGAAACGTAAAGATGATAAACTTAATGGTTTGTGTTGAACGTGCAGATGAGGCTCACCTTCCAAAAGTGGGACTGATGAAAGCTGGATGTCTAAACATGGCCGCCCCTAACAGAGCGCTGAAGCCGTGAGGGGAAGCAGAGTTTGGGGGTGGCTGAGCTAGTCTTTGGAGGGGGGCAGGCCAAGCTGAATCAATAGCTGGATGCGGGTTTGGGACAAAAGGATTCCCACTCAGGTAATGACATAAGGACTGTGGAGCAGAGGGAGTTCCAGGATAGTGTAGGCTCAGAGTGTGTGACTGGACCCCCGCCTTTTCCCTTTTCCTCCATTTTGCACGTCGGTTCTGGAACCAGACCTTGAGAGGCAAACAATGCTTTTATCAGTACAAGTAAGAACATCAAGAACATCAAGCCTAGTCAAAAATAATCTTGCAATGTTGAACTTGTATTGTCATATCTGAGAATAACTGTACCCAAAAATGAAAATCCTGTCATGCCTTTCTAAACCTACAGTATGTGACTTTCTGTTTTCTGTGGAACACAATACAAAATGAAAAATCTCTCAGTATTTTCCCCACAAGGTACAGATAACCTTATGGCAATTCGTACGTATTTTACGAGGTGGCTAATTCGTACGAATTAGTACGTTTTTTGCTAAATCGTACGTATTTTACGAGTTGCCAAATTTGTATTCGTACGAATGACCTGTCCCTAACCCCCCGCCCTAAAACCTACCCGTCTCTGGGGTTTAGACAAATCGTATGAATTAGCCACCCCGTAAAATACGTACGAATTTGTCGTGAGATAACGTATAAAGTTTGGTCCTGTGCTGCTTTGGACTTTCACTGGGCAAAAACAGCTGAAAAATTCTAAAATGTCTTCTTTTGTATTACGAAGAAGAAATAAAGTTATGAAACAACTGTGAGGGCAACTATGAGTAAATGACGACAGAACTTTTTATTTTTGGTCAACTGTCCCTTTAATACAGAGGGTTATTTACTGATAGCTGTTTATAAAAAGGCGGTCCATAGCTTATGTTATAATAAGAGAAATTGGCAATAACGTGTTTAGTAATTTTTAGGTATGTGTAAAGTTGGCTTTAGTTTATAAAATAAAAAGTAACTCTCCAAGAGTCAAATAAAAAGAACGTCGAATATTCTTGCTACATTTTTTTTCTCTATATGGTGCTATCGAAAAAAGCTTCGAATCGTAGTATCGATCATTGAAGAATATGTATATCTGTTTATTATGGATCTTATAGTTTGTCGCGCGATTGTTGCCAGTATTGTGTAGAATTTTAATTAAAAATGTCAACAATATTTATATATTAGACTGAACGGTGACCCAGAATTAATAATGATGTGATTTTGTTAATGTGTCTATGCTTGTTAATTGGCCACAGTCGTGAAGAGTGAAATAGAACAGCCTAATACTGAATGTTGAAAAGAGTTAGATGAATAAGAAAGTGACTTACTTGCACTCGTGCTTCTGTAAGATCGAGTCTCATTGCTAATTCCTCCCTTTAATTAGAGAGAGAGAGAGAGAAACAAGTTGTAGGTCGAGTCTTTATCTCATTTGTTTTTACTAACATTGACAATGAATTTTACTAAATTTTCTTTAGTAATTCTTGTAAGCAAATATTAAATTCTAAACATTCCCTTTGAAATTGTTAATGTGAAGGTATTGCAACGAAAAATAGGAATATAAATTATAATTATAGGATTTTTCTTTTATTTAAGCCTAGCTTATACAATTTTCATTTTTTAATACAGGCATATAGCTACATTATTATTTTAAAAGTGTCTACATTAAAATTGTTTTTTTTTAAATTCTCTGAAAATGACTGTCTTAAATGAAGATGTGACGGATAATGCCATTTAAATCACTTTTTATTATTTTATTTTTATTTATTACTGCATAACGTTAAAGCACCAAGGTCTACCTGTTAGGCTGATTATTTGCCAGGTGTTGCCGTTACCTTGTGAAAACATCTGGGTAGTGAGTCTTTTGAAAAGCTCTTTCCAGCTCCTCGAGCTGATAGCTGGTAAATGTGGTCCGGTATCTCCTCTGTTTTCGTTTTAACATCCCATCTTCAGTGTCACTTCCCGCTGATAAAGTAGTTTCCTCACAATTCTTCAAATATTTGTCTCGTTCTTGCAGCCCCATTAGATTCGGAGACACATTCGTCTCTCTATCGGCTTCGTCCTCCTCCGGTCTTGGCGTGGGACTGGACGAGTTTTTGCACTGTAGAGACGCATGTTCCTGATACGATCTAGCACGACTGATGCTTCCTAGCGAGGCCTCGGTCATTTTTATTCTTTCACAAGCTGTGTGTAGCAGTCTTGCCTCATTTTCGTTTGTGTGAATGTCTATGGAGGAGTCTGTCAACGGGGTGAAGGGGCGGCGGAGCTTCGGCGGCAGGTGCATGTCTGCTTGAAGGGGCCACAAACAGTTTGGTGTTGCTGTCAGTAAAAAATAATTTATTTCAATGATTGTCAAAAATTAAGTTACATATAAATGATTTAATTAAACAGAAGACTCCTCAAAAAAAAAAAAAATGCTTTTAATGTCCATGCAGTGTAATTTCATTGCCTGCATGCTTTGTAAGAAATAATGAGCATTATTTAGGCTAGCCTACTTAATATGAAATTACTCTGTACTTGTAACTGCACATTGTTATTGTAATTAATTAGCCTATAATATCATGCAATAGGCCTATTTGTTACATGGGCACTGTAATGAATTATTTAAAATCCACAGAAATAAATTCTAATTTAAACTCTTGAATACTTTATTGTTGAGTTTACAAATAATAATAGATACAATTCAGTGCACAATACATGTAAAAACAACTAAAGGAGAAATGCGTCATTAAAGAATAAACGACTTACCTTTAACTTTTAAGGAACTTTTCCTTCCTAGAATACTGTCGATGCAGTACGAGGACAACAGAGGTGATTTACATTTGCAGTTTGTTTGGTCTGGATTATCTCCTCCTGCTTCGTTCATATCTCTGGCTTTCATGAAGGCTACAGAAATCAAAGGGCCATTGAGCGCGCGCGTCCCGGTGCACTCGCTGACTGATCGTTTCGAAAGCTCGCGCACACCGACCTTTGTACTGATGCTTCAGCTTCCAAAACTAATCTACAGCATCTGATTGGTTCTCCGGTAAAAGGCTCTGCCACAGGCTGTGTGCTTCAGTTTAAAGACACAATCGCTTTATCTGGCAATTTACACATTTTTCCAACACATTTCAGATTAAAATGGACTACGTCAGAATATCAATAACAATTATATAGCTAATAATAATAGCCTACTTATTAGCCTATTTTTATTATTATATTGTTGTTGCCTTTCATTATATTTAGGCTGCTGTTAGCTTACTAGGCCTATTAATATAGGCTAGCCTATATTAAAATATATTATGAATAGCCTATTGCTTATATTGACTAATCAATTACATAACTATTCATTCGACAGAATTAGAAACCCTATTGTGATTTTGTTTTTTACCCCTGAAAGAAAGACAGAAATACACAAACAAACGAGAATACTATTCAAAAGACACATTTTTTTTAAATTAACAATATCTTATTGCATAGCTGTCATAGATTTGTATAATTGTACCTTCTGTTTTAAAAACAGGTTTAGTGTGGAATTCAAGCGAGGCACGCGCTCGGTGTAGTGCGCCTTGAGCGCCATCTACTGCATGAAGCCAACACATTTACCTTCTTAATTGAAGTAAAAAATTGGGGAAAAGGAGAAAATTATGAATAAATTATCACAAATAATTGCCAAGTTACAACTCTTTCTTATATGCAAGTCAAAGCCTAAAGGTTTAGTTAAAAGTTATAGCTTTATTATCTAAACACGAACTGATTGTGTCAGTTTTATCTAACTTAATCAATAGATTTCTCATATCTTGAATATAACTAAAAATGTAAAAATAACATGGCATATAGCGTTTACACGACGACAGGTCTGCACGAGGACAGTCAAGTAGAGGTCTCGTGGTCACGCTCTCATGGTAACCATGGAAACAGTACACAACTTGGTAAAGCACAACAGAGCGACTGAAGTGAAAATGGCAGCCAGATACGAGGTAGCTGAAGAATCCGTCGACGGTCCATTTTACCTCGAGAAAGTTTTAATTCCAGAGGACTCCGAGGATGACTATATATACGACGAAGTGACTGTCGACGACGAACTCAGCATAACTGAGGGGGAAGAGGACTTGGAAACTGCCATTAAAGCAGTTCGGGATAAAACAGATGCCACCGAATGCACAACACAATGGGTCAGTTCACCCAAACATCCAGTTCCTAAAATACCTGAAGTGGTGGACGACTTTCTCCGCAATTATCTGGTAAAAATGGGCATGAAAAGAACATTAGACTGCTTCCAGACAGAGTGGTTTGAAATGATACACAAAGGCTTAATGAAAGCAGACCGAATGGAATTCGTACCTGATGCCCATACACACAACCAGATCCTAGACAATGAGCTAAAAAACATACAAAGAGAGCGGGATAGCTATAAACAGGCTGCATTTGAAGCTGGAGAAACCATAGTAAAGCTACAAAGAGAGAGAGACTTCCATAGGATGCAGCACAAGCGTGTTGTTCAAGAGAAGAATAGACTTATTGAGGACATAAAAAAGCTGAAGAAACACTATGCATCCTACGAGCCCGCTCTTAGACAGCTAAATGAGAAGTATCAGACAGCTGTAAGGCAGAAGATGCTGGTTAGTCTGGAGAGAGACAGAGCATTCAGCCAGGTTCAGAACCTAGACAGCTCTCCACGTACCGCACATTCTTCCCCAGTAACTCAAACAGCTCTAAAAGCGGCAAACCCTCCACAGGAAAAAGAAAAATTCCAGAAGAGTCCACAAAAAGGAGCACACCCGCCATGTGACAACATTACATCATACAATGGTATCAAGGACCCTAACAAGAACACAAAACATCCTAAAGATTCTGAATTCCCAGCCAGTACTCGCGTCAATCCCTACTTGCCTCAAATCAAAGCTTTCTCTTCCGCCAACAGCAAATCAGCCAACTTCTCTCTCTCAAAGTCTTTTAAAGCACACACAATGGCAGTAAGCTTCCTCGCTCTCCATCCCCGTAAAATGATAGTAGCCTCCTCAAGTGATGACCAGCTTTGGAGATTATGGGGAATACCAGAGGGAGAGATGATCATGACTGGCGAGGGTCACACTGATTGGCTGTCATCCTGTAGTTTCCATCCCAGTGGTAGATTCCTGGGTACCACAAGTGGGGACGCCACAGTTAAAATTTGGGACTTTGCTAAAGGTCGCTGTGTGCTTAGTTTGGAGGGACACATCCATGCTACCTGGGCCTGTTCCTTCCATTCCTGTGGTGATTTTGTGGCCTCTTGTTCTATGGATAACACTGCTAAAGTGTGGGACTTGAACAGTGAGCGTTGCCGCTGCACTCTCCGTGGACACGTTGACTCGGTGAACAGCATTTCTTTCCTGCCCTTCTCAAACATTCTACTTACCTGCTCAGCAGACAAGACCCTCTCTCTTTGGGATGCCCGTGCTGGATTGTGTGCTCAAACTTTCTACGGGCACAAGCATTCAAGCAACCACGCAGTCTTTAATGCCACAGGGGACACAATTGCTTCATGCGACTCTTTTGGGGTGGTCAAATTATGGGATGTGAGGAGTGTGTCAGCTATGGTGTCCATAGACACTGGGCCTCATCCCAGCAATCAAGTGGCCTTCAGTCCAAATGGAAGAATGCTAGCAGTGGCGAGTAACGATGGCTCTGTGAAAATGGTAGAAGTGGCATCTTTACATTTGTCTAGTCTAATAGCTCATGATGAAACAGTTCAGAGTGTCATTTTTGACCATAAAGGGGAATACCTTCTATCTGCAGGCTCTGATGGTGCAATTCACATCTGGTCATAACAATACATAGGCTATTTACAATGGTTAAGAAATGGTTTTGAAATTTAAATACATTCTGACATCCTTTGTTATTAATTAATATACACATATTTGTTTAAAAATAAAACGGTTTCCTGCACACAAGCTTCTAGATTCTGGAAGAACTTTATAGTAAGCTTTAAATAACCAAATAGCTATTTAAAGCAAACAGTGCATTGCAAGAATATTTTGAATTTTTTTTTTTTTTTTTTTTTGGTGCATTGGCACTTTACATTGACAAGCATAAGGACATCTTTACTCATGTAATAATCAAATGCAGACTTAATTTCATGTTCTTATTATTTAATTTGTATGTCTACACATGTTAAAGAATAACTTGCTCCCAGTCTGTAACGACATATTTTCTTGAATTTTTGCTATTTTGTTATATTATTTCCAATGTTTGAACTCAATCAATTAATTAAATGTAAAACCCCTTATAGCAAATAAAAATCTGATACAACTATTCAACTTGGTAGCTTGGACTTTTTTCTTCTAGATAAAGTTTAACATCTTGACTCTAAAGAAGTGTACATGGGTAACTGACGAATAAGGTTTTTAAAAGTGTAAAAAAAAACATAATGGAGATATAATTAATTTTGAAGTTTTATTAAGTGTTAACAATGAGATAATGTGGTTTTTATAATCAATTAACACTACTTTTGTCATTTTTTACAAGATGGACAATTTGTCACCAAAAAAGTCATTCGGTTTAACCAAAACTTCGGTTATACCGAATGACGATATTTTCAAACAATGCTAACAGTCTGATATCTAGCTACCTAGCTAGATAGATTACTAGCTAGCTAGCAAAAGGAAAATCAAGCATTTTATATTTAGTACAAGTTTTTTAAATATTACAAAACATATTTTCCATGTTTTATAGCGGTTGTACCGAATGACTTGATGTTTCGGGATATGCGTATGAGCAAGTGAAAACATGAATTTTTCAAATAGTTAAGAGAGAGTTAGTTACTTTGCTTCACAACCATGTGGTCCTTTGCAGGTGTCTGAATGATGTCACATCCTGTCACGATATTGACCACATGACTTGATCCAAAATGGTCTCTTTATATACTCCGAATGACATCAAAGAAATTCATTTTTCCTGATATTCTTTCTCATAACAAAGCAACAACTTCTACACATAATTTTAATACCATGTTGCACTATGTTAATATATGATGTTATAAAATAATGCCAGAATTTATTTTAATTTATTACATTTTAAGATATTTTAATCACAAATGAAATTACTGTATTGGCCTTTGGATGGTTAAACCGAATGACCTTTTGACACTTCGAAATCTTTGAAATAGCTTTATATGTAGCAAAATATAATTAAAACCTTTTGGATTCAATAAAATAGATCTAGTTTACTACCTTACATACTTTGGATGTCATATCTTTGTTTTTTATTATTATTAAGGCCTCTGGACAAAAAAAATGACCCGTCATGTCATTGACCCATATACGGGCCAACAAGTTAACTGTATTGGAACTCGAGTTGACACAACTTGAAATAAAGTTTAGTTTTTCTAACGTTTTTCATTTTCCATCTTTATTCCTAAATTATTGTAAATGTTATTTCATTTTTATATGATGTTGAATACATTTTGTAAATATTGTGTGAGTGACGTGTTAAAATTATCAAATGAGAAAACACAGCTTATGCTGTGAGAACATGCTTATTGTAGATCTAGACTAAATGTGAGCATTTACTCATCACACTTGCACAAAAACAGATTCAGTATTTCTCAAAATGAATAAAAACAGTGAAACGCAATCTCAGAATATTGCACAAACCTGCAATAATTAAATATATTAAATTAAACAAATATAGTTTATGTATTTAATCTCACTTTATTAACCAATGTCTTTGCTGCTGACTTTCAGTGATCCAATTCAACCATACTAATAAGCAAAAATGACTTTAGATAAACATCACATTTGTGATCAGCCTGAAGAACTTCTCATTGTTATTAAAAACAAACAAGTAAGCCCAGGCCAGGTGAGAAAAAGTAACGCAAAAGTAATGTAACGCAATACTTTCCATAAAAAAGTAACTAAGTAATGCAATTAGTTAACCAATTAGTTAGCCTACTTTTTTAGGGAGTAACACAATATTGTAATGCATTGCTTTTAAGTAACTTTCCCCAACACTGTGTCAGCCTGCCAGATGCAAGACTGACCCTCTTCTCCGTGTTTCAGGGGGACCTGAAAAAATTAGAAATTGGACAAAAATATTTCATAAAGTATAAAAATCTGTGCAGTGTATGAGGATTGACTATACGACAGTTGCAGCAGGTATTTAATGGTAACGTAAGGAAGTCAATTTTTACAGATATTTGCCATTTGATGGTTCATTTTAGACCCTGTCTGCAGCCAAATCACATCCTGATACTTTGGGCTTCAAATAGTAAATAGAGGGCCACATAATATTTTGAGATGTTATTGTACTAGTTAAAAGAGAGGTTTAAACTCTCTATAAGATTTTATAGTGATATTTTATTTTCGGAGTGCAGAATTCATAAAAACCATCCTTATTTAGTGTTTGAAACCAACATATAAAACCACTGCTAAAGAAAACAATCATTTGTGTAGTTAGACTTTTTTTTGTCTCAAAACCTTATAGTTGGTGAGACATTGCCCTTGTGACAACTTCACAACTAGACTAGATATTTCATGTTTGAATTTCCCTATTCCTTATTCTCTCACTGAAAATCAGCGGCCATTAGGTTATTTCATTCACCTGCAGAAGTGGCTGAAGTAAAGTGGTTGTGTTTCCTCTAACAGCCACATGAGGGCAGCAGACATCGCTTTCCTCTTGAAAATTAATATGCATCCCTCTTCCAGCCTACCTTTCGGAAATGTATAAAAAGGTTGGTTCTTTGGTTCAAAACATACTGAAAAATGTATATGAAATTCCTTTTCTTCTAATATTAAAATTATATTACTAAAATATACATATGAAAATATGAAATCTGGACATTGGGGGTCGTTACTTGCTCTTTCTTATGTGTTAATCTGCATCACAGAGAAATCCTACATAAATAAGAAGAGCATACTATACTAACTATACCATACTATACTATTCTAAAACAATTTTAAGTCATATTGTTATCAATGTTTAAATTCAATCTATTAAAAATATAAAACCACCTTTTGCGAATAAAAATCTGATGCAACTATTCTCCTAGTCTTTGGGTGGCGCGTTTGTCCGAGCTGATGCGAAACTTACTGCGGAAGTGCGTATCTACAAAAACACAGACACGCCCCCTAATGTTATTGGCGCGTGTGGCGGACTGGAGAAGAATGATACATGCTGATAAGCATATTTATTCAAATCACTCGTAAAATATTGATTACAAATATTGACTGGGCTTTATCTTCATCTGCAAGCTCGGATCAATTATTTAATATGAGAAAAATAACTGAATGATCATTCAAGAGACGGGAATGTAATTTGACAGCACGCGCACGCAGCATCCTGTTGCTCATCATGCGTCTGTAGATACACAACAACTGGCTAAAATAGATTAAGTTTTAAATAGAAATAACATTTTTCTTGGTAGTTAAATCAAGTGTCACTTTTTCTCCGTAAAAATGATGAAAAGCGTAGGAAAGCTGTTTGGGTTAAGGCGAAAATGCGCGCCCCCAAAGTCTCGCATTGACAAGAAAAAGACGCGCGTGAATCCCATTGATAGTATGCTGGATGACAGCGACGAGGGCTCGTACGCCAGCACAACCAGTGTCAGTTCAGAGAGCGAATACCAGAACTCCGAAGAGGAGCCCGGTTCCTCCGACAGCTCTTACAGAGCACGCGAGAGTGACGGGGATGACAGCAGCGAGACGGACGAGAAATGCACCGTGTCCCGTCAAAAGAGGAAAAGACCAGCCACCGCTCCTGCTGCTCTAGATGACAGTTCCACTTCCAGCGATTCTAGCGATTCCTCCAGCGACGTCGGCGGAGAGCCGCTCAGGAGAGTATTGCAGAGAAAACGGCTCAGGCTGCCGGAGGACTCTGAGGACGAGGCTCTGCGGGAGAAGAAGAGAGAGGCAGAGGTAAAAGAAGCCGCTGCCAAGAGAAGAGAGAGAAAGAATAAACTCATGGAGCTGTCGAAGAGAAGAAAGTCAGGAACCCCGCGGCGCAGGCGCAGGACGTTGGTAAGTTGACCAGGACAGTGCAAGAAACAGTATATAGTCATATAATCGCGGGGTCAACCACCATAACCTCTTTAGTACTTAGAGAGAAAAAAAAAAAAACACTGCATATTTCAAGTTAATTATTTACATTGCTATACTACTGCAGGCTATGTTTGCCTGCTCAATTTGATCAAATTTGGGGGAGAAACAATATTTAACTTTTCTTGTAGAAATAATTGGGGAGATTTCTAGAACTGAGGAATTTGTGGATGTGAAAAACTTGCTTCTTTGACACAGTTCAGGAAAACCTAAAATTGACTATTTTTCTTCTATAGCATCACCAATTATCAGATTTAGGTAACTTTTTATGCTCTGAGTAGCTTCTATAAATTAAAAACGTTTCAACCATTTACAATTTCCACTGTTGACACATTAATAATGATATATACCATTGTGTTGTTACAAAAATAATAGAAATGGCGACAAAAACAACAGCGTTCCCTTAAAAGTTATTGGTTAACTGGATACCTTGTCGATTTGTTTTCTGCAGGGCTCAGAAGAAGAGGAAGAGGAGAGAGAGGAGATCAAGGAGGACAAAGTTGAAGAGCAAAGTAAAGCAGACGATACTGGTGAAGAATCTAGTGTGGAAGACAACGGCAATCCTCTAAACAGCAGCGAGGAGGAAAAACTTGCTGATAGTAGTGACAGTCTGAAGGATTTTATTGTGGAGGAAGATGAACAGAAAAATGATAAAGAGCAGGAGGAAGAGGGGGACAACAAAGACAAGGACTTTCTCTCTCACCTTCCACGCCAGTGTAAGACTATGTGCTTGTGGCTTTTGTTTTGTTTGCAGTTTGAAAATGTGTAGATGTCTTTAACGTTAAAATTAATTAGAAGATCTCATGTTTCAATTCTCTTTACAGTTATCACAGGATCTCAGCTCACCCACTTTCAGGTGGTGGTCAAAGCCTTGCTGATCAATGTACTGGACTCAACTTTCCTCAGTTCACTTTACAGTACGTTCATCAAGTTATTCCTTCTCTTCTTAGCACTGAATATACGTGTGTATGTATGTTTCTATCTATCTATCTATCTATATGTATATATCTATCTATCTATATATATATATATATATATATATATACATACACAGATCAGGCATAACATTATGACCTCTGACAGGTGAAGCAAATAACACTGATTATATCTTCATCACGGCACCTGTTAGTGGGTGGGATATATTAGGCAGCAAGTGATCATTTTGTCCTCAAAGTTGATGTGTTAGAAGCAGGAAAAATGGGCAAGTGTAAGGATTTGAGTGAGTTTGACAAGGGCCAAATTGTAATGGCTAGACGACTGGGTCAGAGCATCTCCAAAACTGCAGCTTCCCGGTCTGCAGTGGTCAGTATCTATCAAAAGTGGTCCAAGGAAGGAACAGTGGTGAACCGGCGACAGGGTCATGGGTGGCCAAGGCCCATCGATGCACGTAGGGAGCGAAGGCTGGCCCGTGTGGTCCGATCCAACAGACGAGCTACTGTAGCTCAAATTGCTCAAGAAGTTAATACTGGTTCTGATAGAAAGGTGTCAGAATACACAGTGCATCGCAGTTTGTTGTGTATGGGGCTGCATAGCTGCAGACCAGTCAGGGTTCCCATGCTGACCCCTGTCCACCACCAAAAGCGCGAACAGTGGGCACGTGAGCATCAGAACTGGACCACAGAGCAATGGAAGAAGGTGGGCTGGTCTGACGAATCATGTTTTCTTTTACATCACGTGGATGGCCGGGTGCGTGTGCATCACTTACCTGGGGAACACATGGCACCAGGATGCACTATGGGAAGAAGGCAAGTCAACGGAGGCAGTGTGGTGTTAGGCAGTGTTCTGCTGGGAAACCTTGTGTCCTATCATCCATGTGGGTGTTACTTTGACACCTACCTAAGCATTGTTGCAGACCATGTACACCCTTTCATGGAAACGGTATTCCCTGGTGGCTGTGGCCTCTTACAGCAGGATAATGCGCCCTACCGCAAAGCAAAAATGGTTCAGGAATGGTTTGAGGAGCACAACAATGAGTTTGAGGTGTTGACTTGGCCTCCAAATTCCTCAGATCTCAATCCAATCGAGCATCTGTGGGATGTGCTGAACAAACAAGTCCGATCCATGGAGGCTCCACCTCGCAACTTACAGGACTTAAAGGATCTGCTGCTAACATCTTGGGTCCAGATGCCACAACACACCTTCAGGGGTCTAGTGGAGTCCATGCTTCGATGGGTCAGGACTGTTTTGGCAGCAAAAGGGGAACCAACACAATATTAGGGAGGTGGTCATAATGTTATGCCCGATCGGTGTATTAGGGCTGTTAATGCATGCAATTTATTCAAAATCAGTGTTTTTGTTGACTAGGAAAATAAGATGACCTTGCATGTCAGAATAAGTTGTGCTGTGTCTTAGTTTTGGCAATTAAAGGAAATGACTGAATCTGATTGTTTAAAAAGCTAATGATGACGAAATACTTTTAAAGATAAATGGTGTATGCTCAATTTCACGATAAGTGTGTATATGTGTATATAGTGTGTATATTTGTGTATATGTGTGTGTGTGTGTGTATATATATATATATATATATATATATATATATATATATATATGTATGTATGTATACACACACTAAGATACAAATGTATTCAGCAAAGATATTAAATTGTTGACGATGTTTACGTTTAATTTTTCCTTTTTGAAATAAACAATGTTCTTTTAAACTTTCTATTCATCAAAGAATCCGGAGAAAAAATGTATCACAGTTTTTCACAAAAATATTAAGCAGCACAGCTGTTTTCAACATTGATAATAATAAGAAATGTTTCTTGAGGACCAAATCAATGTAGAATGATTTCTGAAGGATCATGTGACATTGAAGACTGGAGTAATGGCTGGAGTTTGGCATATACATTAAAATGTATTTTAGATTAATGGTAGTGTATTTATATTTCCCTTTGTATCAATGACTACAGGTGGTGAACGAACAAAGCGATATGCCCAGGAGATGAAATCATCATTGCTTCATTTTGATGAGCGATTGGTTCTTCCCCGCCTGGAGAACCTGAAGCAAAGGAGCCGCTGGAAAGAGCGTTACAAAGTAAGATAAAAGCCCTTTGTGTTTCTCTTTGTCTTTTTAATGAAAAGATGTCACATTTCTAAGTATAATTGCTTGCTTTACTATTTTGAAACAGTCATGGTGTGGTGTAGATTAATACATACTTTCATGTCTATTTATCATTTTTATTTATGAAAAGGAAAGGGTAGAATGTTATCCCAAGTTGCGGGTTATGATGGCAAGGACCCAGACGAAGGGATGTGAAGCCTGTGAGCTTCACAGAACGGGCCGCTTCACCGTGCGGCTCTCTGGCCAGTTGTACCACAACAACACCCTGCAGGAGGACCAGTTCATGCCTGATGATTACCAGGTTGTTTTCCATGCAAATCACTTATACAATTTGACCATAATTTGTTTAAAGATATATTTCGAATGCTTCTTGATTGAATGTTTGTTAACAATTGCAGAGTTTCTATGTTGGCTCTGTCTGTGCCAGTCGTACTGAGGTCTACCATGCCCTGAAGCACTTTAAATACCATCTGTTTGAGAGGTGTCGTACAGCTTTAGAAGCTCAGAAGGAAATACAGGCAGAGGAAACAGGAGAGGACAACGAACCAGTCAAGGACACAGTCAACAAGGTGTTTACCAAACTGCAGGATGGAGGCTGGATCAGTGAGGTGGGAATATGGAACCTGCTCTTTCTGTGTCTTTGAAAGCTACTTGAAGGGATAGTTCACCCAAGGGCCACTTTCTTGCAGAGATTTCAGCTCCAATCCCAATTAAACACACAAACCAGCTGATCAGGGTCTTACTAGGCATACTAGAAACTTCCAAGCAGGTGTGTTGTGGCAAGTTGGAGCTAAACTCTGCAGGAAAGTGGCCCTCCAGGACTGAGTTTGGACACCCCTGACATAGGAAATTTTTAGTAAAATAATCCATCCCTGTGAGTCCATATAATGGCACTGAATGGTTGCTTATCTGTTCACACTTGAAAAACCACACACAGTAATCATGACAGTAATCCATACGACCCCAGAGGATGAATCTATGGGTCACATGCATGTAGGTAGCTGCAGTATTAAAAGAATGCAGTTTAACTGCACAATGGCTGCTAAAAATGACAACAAAGCCAGCAAAGATTGCAGTTTAGTCTCCATGTTATTGTTTACACAGTCGTCAAGGATACGCAGAGCGAACATGGGCAGCCACGCTATCGTTTTCAAAAGTCTCAGTTTATACTGAAACCCAACCCCGGCATTTTCAAACTAAAATGGGCTCTGCAGCGTTTTCAAAAGTCTCCATTTTCGAGGGTCGAATACGCCGTAGTAGTTTAAACAACAGGCGTAACCATAGTAAAAGTTATGCGTTTTAAAACGAAAACGCACTAGTGTACATGGGGCCTCGTTCACTAATAATTGTGTGGATTATTTTGTATTTGTACACACAGGGGAACTTCCCACAAAAAATCTCCATCTAATTCACAAGATGTGCATGCGCACATGAATTTGTTCATAATCTCATTCAAATGTTAGTGAATTTGTACAATTCTAAATGAGCGGTCGCGTGCACGAGGTTAGTCATTTGCATTAAACACGCACAAACCATCTCCATATAAGGGCTTTCCGCACAACCTTTCCTTTACAGCATTTCATCACTCTTGTCAAACATATTATGTCGCTCTCTGTAGACGCGTGCTCGCCAGATCCTCAAGCGATGCCAAGTGTATCATTCTTGAAACCAGTTCAAACACAATAAACACCTTTTATACAAACACAGATTACAGACCTCTGATTAGCCAGCTATACATGCGCATAAATCTGCGTTATTCAGAGAAACCGCGCAGCTGAAGCTATAACACATCTTTTCTTACTCTTTCACTGTATAAGATGAAATATTTAAAGGGTTAGTTCACCCAAAAATGAAATTTCTGTCATCAAGTACTCACCTTCTTGTCGTTCCACACCTGTAAGACCTTCATTCATCTTCAGAACACAAATTAAGATGAAATCCGAGGGTATCTGATCCACACATAGGCAGCAACGTCATTGCACCCTTTGACATCCAGAAAGGTAGTTAAAACATGGGTAAATTAGTCAACGTGACTACAGTGGTTCAACATTAATGTTATGAAGCGACGAGAATACTTTTTGTGTGCAAAAACAAAACCACTGTAGTCACGTTTACTATTTTAACCATGTTTTCAACTATCTTTCTGGACGTCAAAAGGTGCAATGATGTTGCTGCCTATGTGTGGATCAGATACCCGTGGATTTCATCAAAAATATCTTAATTTGTGTCCCGAAGATGAACGAAGGTCTTACAGGTTTGGAATGACATGAGGGTGAGTAATTAATGACGGAAATTTCATGTTTGGTGAACTAACCCTTTAAGATGAAATTAAATTGCATTATTTATTAATTTTATTATATAATTATAGCAGGTCACACAGAGAATACATTTTAGTACTGAAGTTTTTGGTGAATCATGATTTTTTTTTTTGTGAAAACTTTCATATGCAGATTTCACATATGCAATTTGTGTGTATGCTTGCTTAGTGAATGAGACCCAGTGTCTTTTTAAGTGAAATGACAAGTGTATGAAAAATACTTATTTTTTAGTTTTTAACTATAAATCATTGCTTCCAGTCTACTGTGATGTGAGCGATCACAAGGGGGACATCTATCATTTCACTTCACAAGACATTGATTCATCCACTGTGGTCGTACGGATTACTGTCATGATCGCTGTGTGGTTGTTCAAGTGTCAATTGAGCGGCACCCATTCAGTGCCATTATATGGACTCACAGAGATGGATTATTTTGCTAAAAATCTTCTTTGTGCTTATCTGAAGAAAGAAAGTCATATACATCAGGGATGGCATGAGGGTGAGTAAATGATGAGAGAATTTTCATTTTTGGGTGAACTATCCCTTTAAATGTGTAGGAGCACACTGATTCCTTTTTTCTTTCCATCCATTTAGCAATACGAGAAGTTTCAGGAACATCTCAATTCTGCCGATTACTTCCAGGAAGAAAAGCTGGACTGAAAAGATTAAACTTACCCTAATGGCATCAATCTACCCTGTTTTTGTAAATATTTTTTTTTTTTGTTGAAGCATGGCTAACTTTCGGGTTTTTGAAAAGTGTGTGCCCTGAAGTTTTAGCTTTTTCCTTTTATAATCACACTGCTGTGTAAATTGCTTCTGCATGATTGTTACAAATTCAGTACTGAGTATATAATACTCAATATATACAAACAATATTACAAGCTGCACCCCAAAATGTAACAAATTTGTCCAAATCCTGAGGATTTAAAAATCATGAAAATACAGTATTTTACCGATTCATTAAGATATGTATGATGTTTTTAAGCCTTCATTTATAAGTAATCTTCTCATATTAACACTTCTGCGTAAATGCATCCAAGCGATTTTAGTGTTTCATTGTTCTTGTAATAAACAAGATTCATAACCAGGTTCTGCTAAATGTTGTTTTGCATCACAGTAATGATTTCTGAATTCAAATTGTACATTTTATTAGAAACAGCAGTCAAACAATGCATATAACACAATCTACAGACTCGTGCTGAAACGGCATCCTCACAGGACACCAAGCTTGTATTCGGTCATGATGTGAGGATCGCCCATCATCTCACTCTGGACAGGATCTGAGGGGGGAAAAAAGTTACATATAAACCTAATATACTGCACAAAAAACACTTGTCAAATTGTCCAAGTAAACTGTAATACAACCAGCAATCACTACAACCATGTTTTTATAAAGCAAACTCAAGCAAGGAACTAAACAGCTCATAACTTTAAGAACATGAAAGGTAACGTGTGTGTGTGTGTTATGATGGATGTTTCTTCGTACCATTGAGGATGTCCTCAAAGCCAATGTAGTCATCACTACCTCTGAGGGTATCCAGGGCCAGATTTGAGCTTGGCAGGAAGGGCAAACGCTGAATCTGAAAGAAGGTGAGTGCAATATTTAAATACGATGGTCATAATGAGCATAGGGTGTACAGTTTATGGTATAATTTATATGTGAGCAAGTGTCATAAACACCTGTCTAGCCGCTCTGTACTCCATCTGTAGTTTGAGGGGTGCGTGGAGACCCTGGATGTTCCTTAATGTGTTGAAATTCATCTTGTCCTGGTTAAGCTGAAACTGGTTTCACATAATACAAGCTGGGGTTACACTTTAAGATGTCCTTGTTACAGTGTAAATACACAGAGTAAAAGTGAATAACACATTTTTACTATAAGGGTTAGGTGCTTGTATAATTTACTGTTACTATAGAAAGTACATGTAACAAAGACACTGTAAAATGAAGTGTTGCCCAATCTTGTTAAAAATCACAATCATGCATTTTGTGCTGATGATTAAAGGTGCAGTGTGTAAATTTTAGCATCTAGCGGGGAGGTTGCAAACTGCAACCAATGGCAGCTCACCTCTCCCTTTTAAAGCAAAATAGAGAAGCTACGGTGGCCATCTGGCCGATACAAGTCAAAGATGTCTTCGTCGGAGACAGCAGAGAGTACGTTAGCCAGTCAAGCAATGAAGTTTCTTCTTGCTTCTAACAAAGAACGGTCTCTGCTTCCGTAAACCAGACGACTACTACTACTACTCCTTTGTGCGCATTTAACGTAGTGACGAATGCAAGCTGCTTCTAAAAACACGAAGAAGAACAACATAGTGATGAAACACGCTCTGTAGAGTGTTTGTCCGTTTAGGGCTGCTGTAGAAACATGCCGGCGCAAAATGATGATTTGACATGGAGTGGGGACCCGCGGTGTATGTAGATATAAATGGCTCATTCTAAGGTAATAAAAACAACGGTTCATTATGTAAGATTTTTATACACCACTGAAAACATAGTTATGTATATTATATTGCATTTCTGTCAATAGATCCTCCCAAATTTTACACATTGCATCTTTAAATGTCAGAAATAATTGCTATGAACAATTTCATTTGGTTTGTCATTGTACACTGTCATGTCACTTACAGTGTAAGCCTAAGATGTTTTTTTTTTTTTTTACTTCGAATCGTATATAATATAATAATAAACATTATAATAAAATATGCCCATATGATTTAATGCCGTGACAATATTTAAATAACTATAATATAATATAATGCAGTATGATTAAACACAAGCCTTCATTTTGTATGAAGAAAGAACTTTGACTGTACTTTACAACTGTTTTTTTTTATTTTTTATTATTCAAAATGTGATTGAAATTATTGCAGTTATCTCAAATAATTGCAAATAACCATGATTAGACAATTAATGAATCGTTACAGGCTTACATTTGACACTACGTTCCACTCAACACTAATAAGCATTGGTGGATTCAATACACACTTATTGAGCTAATGGCTATTTATTTTATATGTTTCTGAGGCTTATTATTTAATGGTAATGAATGGTTACCTATAAGGCATATACAATAATTCGAGTTTTTTCTAATGTTTGTATATTAAATTTATTATAATCAGTCCTACTATGTTATTTAACAATTATACAATATATGTTTGTATAGATGTGACTATTTAAAATGATGTATATCACAATACATTTCGGGTCTTAGCAAGAGTATCATCATTTAATACCAGTATTTTTCCTGATATGTTCTGTTCAATATTTTCCCCCCTCCATTTTAGCATCCATCCTGCACATGTATTCATATACATTTATATGTATTTTGTAGGACAATGCACTCAAGCAGCCATTCTACTTACATTTTTCTCAGAGAGCTCCAATGGATGACTCGGTAGAAGCTCATTTTTTACACTTGAGAACCTATGGTCACAGCAAAATGAAATCTTTAGAATATAAATAAGCATAAAGAAATGCCTATTTATAAGGTTTCTATGGCCAGAAGAACTCACCCTCTTCGCAAAGAGTCTTGAACTCCATAAGGTCCTGCCTGTGGACACAGACCTGTGACAGGAACACTGTCCTTCAGCTGAGAGCGCAGGCCACGAGTATTCTGCAGAAAACACAGTATTATTATTATAGAAATATAAAGAAAAGGAAACTAAATGTCGAAATTCACAGGTTAAAAAGGCCTGAATGAGTGGTTAGCTACCACGCTGCGTTAATGTTTTCAGTCTTTACAGGTAAGACTAATACAAAGTGAAAGTAAGGCCATGACACATCACAATTCATTTAGAAGCTAACAACTAAGTGGCAAAATTAATTCTGATATTACTAATTTCTGTCGCGGCAAATAATAAAAGATCGATACTTTTAAGTGGAAATTATGACTGATTAATCTGTCCTGGAATATAAATAAACACGAACTATTGTGCTATGCTAGCTAACTAGCTAAATACCAGTAAAGCACAAATAAGCATTTTATTAACCTCAAACGCACATACTTTCACACTGTGAAATGGACAGCAAGAAAATAACACACATCACGACCTTATGAAATGCAACAAAATTAAATCAATAATGAAAAAACAAACTGGAGCTCTACATTACCATCTTCAAGCGAATTTCGTCTTGACGATCAGCATAAATGCACTTCCTGTCAATCTCCGGAAACACTGTTATCATGTGACCGCGACGTATGAATATTTTTGGTCGCTGTTTAATACAAGATTATTGTTATGTTATCGTTTATGACAACATATATTAGAGGGGTATGTATTTAAAAATATATATTAATTATATGTAAGCAGCAAGAATCCATTCTGATCCTAAGCTAATGTTCAAGTATGTATCTGCATATTAGTGTTTAGCGGGTGGGGGTATAGCTCAGTGGTAGAGCATTTGACTGCAGATCAAGAGGTCCCCGGTTCAAATCCGGGTGCCCCCTCACGATAAACACTTTTTTGGCATAGTTAGTACACATAATGTGCACAATACATTTGTCGACATGAAATTATGCACACAAAGAAAGCCAGACGAAAGACTACACAGAACTGACCAGTGGTGCTTGCAGCTGTATGCACCAAGTGCATCAATGTGACTAATCCAAGATCAGTTTTTGAAGAAACATTTTCAGTTGTTGAATGAAAGCATGGGCAATTGAAAAGACTCGCTCAAGCTGTTTAATTTCCTAAGCATTTCCAAGACATTCGATTACAAGAATCAGGTTCAGACTGTTTCACTGCAAATTTGGCAGCTCACTTACAGGAAAAAAAATGATTGTCCCAAATCATAGCTCACTCTGTTAAAGTCCCCCTGAAATCAAAATGTAAGTTTTTTAGCTTTTAGTATGAACATAGCCTTAAGGTTATGAATAAGCTGGTGTGTTCCAAAACAATAACAAAATTCACATTTAGGAGATATAAGCATTCAAAACTGCACACTTCAGCTTCTCATCAGATCTTCTGTCCAATCAAATGATCTCTAGAATCTAAAGCGTCCCGCCCCTTACATTATTACGCTGAAGCTGGGGCTGAAATCGGTCACTTGTTCACACATTTACTATTTTCTACATGATGAATGGCACATAGGGCACCATATAAGGGATAGGGAATGATTAAGACCAGGCTTGGGAGGGTTACTTTAAAAATGTATTCCGTTACAGTTACAAATTACTTCATAAAAAAAGTATTCAGTAACGTAATCCAAGTACCACAATATAAAAGTAATGTAATCTGATTACTTTTGGATTACTTCAAGGTCACATTTACAAAGAAAGAAAGAAATAAAAAAGAAAGAGATAAATTGCATTTCTAAAAATCAGATAAATTATCTATTGCAATATTATTATCGTTGTTTAGGGCTTAAAAACATAAAAGTGACATCAGATCATAACCAAACTGAACAAGCTTAGATCAAACATTTCTGTTTATGTTTGTTCTGCTTTAATTTTAATGTTTAGCATTTTGGTTACTTTTAAAACCTATTAAAACTAAGCAATCATGTCTCATTTCCACAATTTGGGAATACACAGCCCTGAATATATTTGTAAAGGGCTATTCAGACATCTAGTGGCTACAGTGTGGTATTACAGATTATTTTTTAGTCCTTTGATAAAGAAAGTGTTTTCATAGCTGGAAGGCAGAGTTTGCACTGTACAACCATGTTGTTTGCATTTTCTTCTTTGAAAACAAAATAGCAGCGAAATTTCCATGAATTGAAAGCGTTTTTCGCCGCCGGCAGCATCGTTTCAGTTAGCAGCAGTGGTTCAATCTGCGTCTGAGGAGATTGTAGACGGGTGTTATTTGCGCATGCACCAGCGGGTGGCTCACGTTGGTCATCACTGGCAACAGAACCAGGAAATACTGTATAATCAAGCAGCACTTAATATGTGTTATTATGGCAAAATAATATTTTATTTAGTTTTAAATGAAACGATTGTAATCCTAATAGTATTCCCCCTTTTTTCAAAATGTAACTGTAATCTGATTACTATGTTTTTTGACGTAACTGTAACAAATTACAGTTACTTGATTTTTGTATCCTGATTACGTAGCGCCGTTACATGTATTCCGTTACTCCCCAACCCTGATTAAGACAAGTTAAATATGCTTTCCACTGAGGCGAATGAAGTCTTTTTTTACGTTAGTGTCACGCGAACCGGTTAGAGATGGTTAGAGATGCGAAGGAAACTGATGTTTACCAAGCTTAAGGACTCTGGCTGAGCTGTGATATAAACAAAACGCTATTGGCTATTTTAAAAAAGCAGAGGGGCTGTTGGATATGTCCCGCCCCGTCTTCCTGTTTAGATGAAATTATGTCAACACATTGAATAATGCTGTGAGTTCCAAAACACTTCAGTGGGCCTTTAAAGTCCCCCTGTTTTCAATAATTTTATTCCTTAAAACTCATCTTTGATCACCAAAATGACGCATTTAAACATTTTTTCCTGTGAAAAAAATTTCTTCATGACTTAAGATAGCTTGAATGCAACTCTACACCCTTGCCTCATTTATTATACGCGGATTTGTGAATATGCTAATTAGCCCCGCCTCCACTCACTCGCACAAGCTCAGGAGATCCACTCCTGAACTTACTGAGGTAAACTCTGCACAATGGTATCGCTTTTTTTTTACAACGCCAGACACATAAGGTAATTAATATGATTCACCTTTTGCTTGACTACATTATCAAACAGCTAATAATGTGTTGTTAATGTTACACAAACCATGTTCCCGTTCGCGAGTCAGACAGCTGTCTTCTAACAATCAGTAGCTATACTTAGAAACCATAGACTGTATAAAAAATAAAAAAAAAGAAATGCTTTGAATACCTTAACGTCAGTGGAGAAAGGCATATAGTTCATCATAACATACATCATACACCCGCTATATTGCCAAATCTACCCGATTTTTTATATCAACAGAAAAATATATCGGGATCTATTCTCTGAAGACTCTCCTGCTTCAGAGCGGTCATAGTTTAATGTTATGCTAAAGCCCACCGGAACGTTGACATGATTGGTTACAAGGTAGTTTGTGATGTCAGAAAAAAAACATCTTTTTTCACTGCAGTTTTAAATAGAAGATATAGTGTTGAGTTATGAATTTGCACATGGTTTGTCTTAAAGCATATTAAAAACACCACATAGACATAAACAACATTAAAAACTTGATTTTCACTACAGGGGAACTTTAACATTTAGTCAGACTTATTTGTGTGTGCTTGCTCTTTGGTGAAGTTTTACACCTAGTTCCAAAATGTGAAAAGGGAATAGTTTTAGTGTTTCTTAGAATCTTGTCACATATTTATTTTCCCCCTCACTTGTATGCCTATGTAAATTTTACAGCTTATTAATTACAATGATCATTGCCCAATAGATATTGATTAGAGTCAAACATAAGGTCATGAGGTAATAATTTGCACTTTAAATGGTTTGCTATGGGTGAAAATGTAAGTGAACTCAGGTTTGAGGTTTTAACTTCACAATTAAAAATTCATTAAAATGCTGCTGTGCAACAAGCCGTCTGAAGACCTCTTGGCTATTTCCTTGTCTCTGCAGATTAACGCCCCTCGCCCACACACTTTTAACAAGACACTGTTGTGCAAATCAAAATTCTGTCATATACATTCGTGTGTTACTGAATGCATTTAGACCTTAATTTAATGCAAATTATAAAATAAAATTTTTGATAACACCAGGATCAATGTCTCAGGATACCTCAGGTAAGACTGATTTCATTTCATGTATACCGCAACTTGGTTCTGCGTACATAAAATTGGTCTTATTCCCATCCAATATTTATACTGTATATTTTACACCTTTTATGCTTTTTTTGACACAGTGGAATTCCAAAACAGCATAACATTGTAATATCAGACCAACTTTAATTTAATTTAAAATTTAATTTAATTTTTGCCCAATTGCCCCAGTGGATTTTTCTGGCAATGAAGAAAATGCATCTGTTGAGATGAACTGCTCAGGAAAGGATCCTCTCATCAGTATTGCTGTAGCACTGTGGGTCGCTGTCATGGCATTTGTGTTTTTTATCTACTTGTACTGGAGACACATTCATCTCAAACCAAGGTATAATTCATTGCTTCATTTGTTTTGCATAATAATCAAGAAGAATTCCACTCATATAAAGATGTTTCAGCATTTACATATCAACCTAATTTTCCAGTTTCCATGTTTCATGCCGAAATAATTTAGAGATGCAAGAAACCAATTTACATTCCGGAAAAACTACTGATCTTACAGTCGAAAAAGGCAAGCAATAATATTACAAAATTACAAAAAAATATTATAAAATATGATAGTCATAAAAAGTCAATTTCAAAGTATTAGAACTTTCAAAGTGTAATTATATGCTGCATGTTGTAAAACAGCTAGTTTGTTTGTAATCTTTTTGTTATTTTTAATTTCATTTAAATTATAAAATGTAATTGTTTTGTGATATATTTTAAGAGATTATTGTTTTGTGTCACAGAGCTTGAACAAAGAGAAACAGAGCAGTATGAATCTCTTAAAGGACGTACAAACCAAAATGAGGGTAAGCATACACAATCTGAGATAAGTGACCCGATACAGTGACATACAAAGACATGTGCTGTCTGTCTGAGACCTTTAGAAGCATTTTGTAAATTCGCATCTGCACATTGGTATCAAATCTTTCTTGACATCAAAGACAAGATAAACCAAAGGTTCTCACACTTTTACCAGCAGTGTGCTTCCTGAGGAAGTCAGCACTCTATGTTTTGTAGTAGATGTCTGACAATTAAATGTCTTTTCTCCATTTTAAAGATGTTTATCACACTCTGGACACAAAACAACAGGAGCCCAGTTTAGAGAATGAGGAATCTATCCACGCCAAAGACTTTTAACTTGAAGGAATTCAATGGAATAATACACTGTACATGCAATGACATTGTTCTGGACACAACAAAAGGAAGGATTTGAAATGGTGAGGGAAAAGAGTGTGTATAAGACACTGACGCACAAATAAATGTGAACAGAGACAGAGATTGAAGCAGTTTAATGTCCTAACACACTCCACCAAATGGTGGATTCAGGTCGACATGTCAATCTGATTAACAACAATAATAACAAACACAAAGAATAATACAAAACCATTTACATGACATCCTAGTTTTGTGCTGAAATACTGCAAATATATAGAGATTTCTTTACAGAGAGTATAAATAGGAAAAAAATAAGAAACACAAGGTGCTACATGACCATTAACTAAGACTATCAGTCAAACTCTTTCTCAAGGCTTCTTTTCAATGAGTTTACATGCTGAAGAGTCAATCGCTTCTATACTTTCCCCCTTTGTTTTAGCATTGAGACCTGAGTTAATTTGTGATATAATACATGTTTTTTTTTTAAAGTAAGGGAAAGTGCAGTTGCATATTTTAGATATAGCATCACATAACTTCCTTCAGTGGCATTCACGTGGGTGCTCAAGTGCCCGTGGGCATCTCAGATCAACATGCGCTGAGATCGAGTTTGTAAGAGCTTTCAAAGAGCTTATTACATTCAAATGAATGCGAATAAAAGGGCTCAAGGGTTTGTTCCTGTGGATTCTACATCATGGGAGTAAATCACATGTTCTGCAGGTGCGGTCGCATTAGTGAATTTTCATGGGCAATTTGTCATTAGGGTAGCAATGTTTGAAGCACAGTTCACTGAAGTCACTTTTAAACCAAGCAGCTTTATGGCAAAATCTGTGTGGGGAAAGCGTTTGTACGCACCTTTATTGTGTCTTTAAATTTTTTTTTTTCTGAATTATCAAAGTGGCTGTTTACACAACACCGTTTTCAACTAAAAACGGAAAACTTTTTTATGCGTTTTGGCCGTTCATTTACACGACAATGGCGTTTTGGTGGCCTGAAAACACAAACTTTTGAAAACTGGTTTCAAAGTGCAAGTTTTTGAAAACGATACCGTTGTCATCTCCGTGTAAACGTGAATCTGGAACGGTGAAAACGGTGACGGCATGCACATGCATATTACGTGTTAAGTCTATCCACCTTATTTTTCAACGTGAAGGTAAGGTTTTCTGTGAATGTGTGAGACTTCTGATTTATTAGCCGCTGTGGGGAAATAACGAGAAGAATATCCAACGCTATTTCACGGCCAGTTCGTACGTATTTTACAAGGTGGCTAATTCGTACGAATTTGTACGATTTGTCTAAACAATACTAAAAAGTAGTGAAACAACACAAACGCAAACGGCCGTTTTAAGTTTAGAAACATTTTGAGTCACCCCTCACTTGCCTCACAGTGGTTTGGTCCACCGCGCACATCACCTACACACACAAGTCCGGCGGCGGGAGAGAACAGTTCTTCAGACAATAACGTTAGTTGAGGAACTCCAGTAAGTAGGCTGTCTTATTCAAAAACATGAATAAAACACATCAACGAAGTGATTATTTTCTCTTTGATACAGACGATGCTGAGTAATTAGTCATAAAAAAACAAAAATGATGATAACTGATGTATTTTTTCCGTGAGTCTGCTATGTTAGCGATTATAATGTTACCTAGCTTGTTTGGTAGCTTGTTTACGATAGCTTGTTGGATACTATGTCACCCACACCAACTACAACTAACATTGTGATAAGCATATGTGTGAACTGTAATAAGGCTAATAGATTTACTGTTGTGTGTTGGGTTTTGCTCAATGTGTATTCATCGTATTTTGGTGACTTGGTTGTAAACAACTTAAAAAATATTGCAATAAATATTTAGTCAGCTTTTTCATTGAACCAAAGAGAAACATTGAGCATAATGGCACAGTCTCCATGCTACACTAATAATAGTTGTAAGGTTTTCTTTTGTGTAACGTTACATATATCCTTATAAGTAAAATTTTGGCTGTATTATTTGTCCCCTTCAAAAATTGTTGATTGTCGTACGAATTGGGCAACTCGTAAAATACGTATTATTTAGCAAAAAAACGTACTAATTCATACTAATTCGAGTGAGGTCGTACTAATTCGTATTAATTAGCCACCTTGTAATATACGTACGAAATTGCCGTGAGATCAGTTTGGAATATCGAAGTGTAGTAAACTAAAAATAAGGTGGATAGGATAGGATAGCGTATGCGCAGGCACGTACTCTTTCTGGTCTTTCGTAGTACTTATTTGGCATGCATAATACAGTGTTTTTAGTCAGGTTCGCGGATCCATGTGAACGGGGATAGTTTTCATAACGTTGTCATCTGTACAAAGAAAAAACTTTTACGTTTGTACTACATCATTGTTGTGTAAACGTACCATTAGTTTTTAAAGCCCTCTGCCTGTGTTCGCAAGTACCCAAGCAAAGCCTCGAATTTCCAAGCATGTGCAAAATCATGCAACGGTGGAACTAAACCGAGGGCTCCACAAACCAGGATTATAACAAACAATGTGTGTCTTTATTGGGGGTCACTGATATCTCCTCATCTGCTTTTCTGAACTCACAATGGAAACAGTGAAAGTGACAAAAGCAGGGTCTATCTAAAACACGACTCTAGCACTGATAGCACTACGTTAATTGAGGTCTTTCTGTTGTGTGTGAAGATTGCTCTGTTTGCTCAAGATAAAGTAACGACCTTGATTATTCTGAGCTTAAATTGATTTTAAAGGTGTATTAGAACAGCAAACAACATCCTTTTTCACAAACGGTTTACTGTTGATATACGGATAGTAGGTTTGAAGCTAAATTTACTTTTTGAACACAAATGTGACCTAAAGGGAACATCTCTACTGTCTACATATTAGTCATACAAGAATTAGGTCACTGTACATCGATACTTGCTATCAAAATATATCACACATTGCGATTCAACTGCGATATACATCTTATTGCACAACTTTTAGATGTTGTGCAACAAGATGGAAATAAGATTAGAAAATTTTAAATATTGATATGATTAATTTCTGAATCTGAGGTTGTACGGAGTCCAGGGTTATTAGATGTTACTCAGTCACACAGTTGTTGGATCAGAGTTATTGTTCCTTCCAAAATAGATCATATTTCAGCAATATCACTCAAGCAATACAGCTATTCTTCTGCGTGTGTGATACTGCTTTTATACAACAGATCAATAAACAAGAAGTTAATAGAGTAACTTACATTTCATACACAATATTTTGTATTACTTTGTCTTTTCTTGCTCCGCCAATGAAAAACAATGAAAGTAGAATCAACCGTTGCGTTTCTGAGCAACACACAGTTGAGTAAGTGATTCAATTACTTAAGCCGAAAGTATAGTTCCATTTTGCACATTCCACTCCAGTTCGTGGACAGTCCACATGACGTCATTTTTGTCATTAGCTGATGTCTGCACACAGCCTGATTTTTTGTCTGTGTGGACTTGTCTTTGAAAAGTAAAGGTTAAAGTAAAAATTATGACCCAGGTATACATAATTTTCTGCGTTCTGCACACAACTCCATCTTGCACACAACTGATTGCGCAAGCCTTTCAAAAATCATTCGCACAGGTGCTGTTGTCTGCACACAAGTCTGCACGTACACAAAATTGGGTGTAACATGGATGTTGTGCACAGGCATCAGTGGACGGTGCTGATGAAAATTACATTATGCAGACTGTCCTGGAAAGTACACAGCAGAAGTATAGGCCTACTTTTGGCTTAAAGGATTAGTTTACTTTAAAATAAAAACCCTGATGCTCCAAAGCTTTATAATGGCAGTGCATGGAAACCACCTGTTTGAATATAGAAAAAAAAAAGCATCCATCCATCATAAACGTACTCCACATGGCTTGGGGGGGATAATAAAGGCCTTCTGAAGCGAAGCGTTTGTGTAAAAAAATATCCATATTTAACACGTTACAAAGTAAAATAACTAGAAAAGATTGTTTTGTAAGTTGAATACGGAAGGCGGTCTGGCCGGAGGCTAGTTATATTACTTTATAACGTGTTAAATATGGATATTTTTCTTACACAAACGCATCACTTCATTTCAGAAGGCCTTTATTAACCCCCCAGAGCCATGTGGAGTACGTTTATGATGGATGGATGCACTTTTTTTCGCGTTTCAAACAGGTGGTTTCTGTGCACTGCCATTATAAAGCTTTGGAGCATCAGGGTTTCCATTTTAACCCAAACAATCACTAGTTTACAATACGGCACTTCTCAGACATTCCATGAGCTGACAAATGCTGAATAAACATGTTCAAAACTAGTGCTGACAAACGGCAACAGATGCTGATATGGGTAACAGGTCATTTTGCCAAGTAAGACCATGTTCCTGGATCAACACATTTTACTGATCCTGGAACAACATTCCCACCTGAAAATTTAGTCCTAACCTTATCTCTAACCCTAAACCTAACCCTACTCATAAGTTACCCCTAAAATCAGGAGGAAATGATAGGTGAATAACACTGATGTAGGAGCACCAAACCCTGGTTGTAAGCCTAAACTTGACATAAACTGTAAACTTGTCCCTCAAATCTGATTGGTTGATTGGAACATTGTTCCAGGGTCAACAAAGATACTGATCCATGAACATGTTGTACTTGGTGAAACCACACAAACATGTCTGTTGGTATTGGTTGGCGTCTGTCAGTGCGGAGTTAATTAGCGTTATACCAATCAAATGTTAGGACAGGAACTAACTTTTGTATAACAGCATTTGAACTGCAGAGCATTTGGTGTTCTGTCAGTTTTTGGAATGTGAGAGCACAGCACCTCAATGTCATTTAAACACTGTTCTGCACACCTACATTCAGATATGTCAATCTTCAAAAACACTGTTATTAAGGGCAATTAGGTGGGTTGTTTTTTGTAAGGTCGTACTGGGGAGCTTAAGTTTAAATGTTTTTTAAAAATGCCAAAGGCAAAGGATACTTTAATATCTTAAGCTTTCTAAGCTTCATGTTTATTCATTCCTTTCATCTTTCCATGTCCTGATATCCCCCTCCTCAAAGCCCATCAGGCCCCATTCCCCTCCCAGAGCCGCTGTTGTTAGGGTGTGGGTACCGCAGAATGTTTATTACGGAACGTCTCAAAAAATGCCAACATGCCCTTCTTCACGCTGGGAGAGGCCATTTTGGAAGGTGTGTGTCCTTGGTGTCGAGGTGGGAAGCTGGAGCCATCCATGGAGTTGGCTCGTCTAACTTTGGAGCCTGCCCGCCACATTTTGGACCTCACAGGAGGTGTCTGTGCAACCAAGCACTTCTGGTATTGGACCTGAAGGGGGCACCAGACATTTGATTTTGCACTGAATTCTGTATCGATGCTATGAAACTATGAATTAAGTGTGGGATATTTTATGAATTATGTAGAGTGAAAGTCAAATAAATTTAGTATTGCCTCACCATGCATGCAGCCTGAACTGCCTCAGAGATGATCCCAGCATCGGGCTCACACCAGAACACGTGACACTCAAAGCGCTGGGTTCCGGCATCCACTATGACCGCAAAAGTGTGTGTGTCATGACCCACGCCTAGGAAAGTTAAGTAACGTACTTGGGATTCCCAAAATGGGTCATCTCCATCCTGAAATAAAGCAAGAGTGGAAAGAAAGAGTGAAAAACAGAAAGACTATGGTTCATGTACAGAAAAGCATAATACTTATACTATTACTGCAGTAAATAGTGTGTATAGTGCGCAAAGTGTCCTTACGCAGAGCATACAGCACTGGCCATTGTAAGCTACCCAAAAAATGCAGTGCACTTGACTTGACTGAGTAGGCTAAATCGTGCGCACGATTTACTAATTTGTTCCCTCGATTTACTAAAACGTGTGCACGATTTACTATTTCGTTCCCTCGATTTATAATGCGCATGATTTATAAATCGAGGGAATGAAATAGTAAATCATGCGCACGATTTAGTAAATCGAGGGAACAAATTAGTAAGTCGTGCGCACGATTTAATTTTTTTTTCTTGCATATTATGTGCGGGGCTATGTAATTTTAAACTACCAAAAGTTTTTTTTTTTTTCACTTTTGAATTAAAAACACAAAGCAAATTTACCTATAAAATGAGAAAACTACAGCACTTGATGAATTAAACATGGGCCCTGTTTACACCTAGGATTAAGATGCATTTTGGTCGATCGGATCACAAGTAGACGGGGGCGACACATACCTGTTTACATCTTGTGTTTTAACCCATCTCTTTTGTCCACTTTCAACCACTTCTGTCCTGATTTTTTCGAGGGGAGGGTTTATGGGCGGGTAAATGTATGGGTTTTTTCAGATCTTTCAATCTAATGGACAAAATAAGCTCACGCATTTTACATATGAACGCGCCTGGAGATGAAGGAAAAACATAGAGATCAGTTTTCGTTTCTGCTCTGATAGCTGCAAGGCCACGCCAAATACTGTGAGTGTGTTAGAAATCAGGGAGAGAACTTTGTGCTTGGTATGTTTTTTGTCTTCAAACCAAACTTGGGTCTCCAGCCATTATGTCAGTAGGCAGAGAGTAGGAAGTCTTTTGTGGCTGTTCGAACACATTAGACAACATGGGCGTTTACACTACGAAAGCAATCCAGACTAATGTGTTTTCGACTATCTCTGGAAGTGGTCGAAAGTGGACCAGCTCAAAATAATTTAGACCTCATTTACACCTGTATTTAGCGTCGCCCACATCCGATCGACCAAAATGCATCTTAATACCAGGTGTAAACAGGGCCAACAATGTAGCATACTTCTCTTTGAAACCCATTGTTCCATAACAAATACTGTTTTGCATGCTACAAAAAAATTCTAACAGTAGAAACCCACATATCCAAAAAAATACAGTAGGGTGAATTCAGGTTGATTGGGACACTTTTTTCAAGTCATCTCAATGGCAAAAAGTGTCCCAATAATATATACTCTCACCTCTCCTCTCCATAAAGACAGAACTGTATCAGACACATGGATGACTATAGGCTCCCACTCATCTCTGTCTCTGGAGTGCATGATACTCTCAATAGCTCTGTTCAACACTTCCATTCCTGTCAGCATACACATAAAAAACACATTAACCACAAACCCATACAAAACATCACTACCAGGACGATACATGATTTTCTTTGATGTTTAAGCTAGGGTTTCTAGATCTCTAATCAGCCACCAAAGTAATAATTAACCTGGTTTTAGATCTTAATCTTTTTAAACTTAAGCTTTTCATTGAGAAAATCTTTTAAAACTGTTTGATTTGTGTCCAAATTGGATCCACAATATGTTGTACTCATATTTAACACTGAAAATGTTTTAAATGTGACATTTTAATTCAAACTTGAGAGCAGGGATACTATATGCCAAACATGAAGTGTTTGATACTACATGGCAAGGTTACACAGACAGGGCTTAGACTAAGCCAGGAGTAGGCCTTAGTTAAATTAGGACTTTAGCTTTTGTAAACGTGCCTTAGAAAAAAACATTACTGGCATGCATCCTGAGACAAAACAATAGCACTGACATAAGCTGCGTTTCCACCAAAATTACCCACAACAATTTGTCCCAGGAACTTTTTTCCTCCAGACCTGTTGCTGTCTGCGTTTCCATCGTGGTCTAAAGTACCGTGAAGATTAGGCAAATTAGTGCGATGACATAGGACTGCATGCGACTTTCCAGTTCCCGCTGGATTTCATCCTAGCTTACCTCGTCATCAGTCCATCCGTCATATTTTTTAAACTCCATTGTTGATTTGAATAGCAAACAACTATTAATAAGAATTAATTAGGAGTTTATTGAGGCAAAAGTCATAGTTAATAGTTAGTTAATAGTAAGAATTGGATCGTAATCTAAAGTGTAACCGAAATTTTTTTACCCAGAACTTCATTTAGACCCTTGTCCCTGCGGTCAAAACACACTGAGTACAACCCCAAGGTCCCTAGTTCCTGGGAAAAGTTCTATAATAAGCTCTATCTATAAAAGGCTATATTTTAAGATATGTCACTGCAAGTTGCTTTCAGTGAAGATAGCTCAAACATGAATTTTAGTCTGGGACATGGGTTGTAATAGTATTACAATAGTATAGTTGTAATAGTATTATAGCTTTCATTCCAGTGTAAAAGGGTTTATAAGTTATCTGAATGGCCCGAATCACACTCACCCATTGCTCTGGATACAGGTAGGTTTCCAATGTACTCCACCTCAAACTTCTGCACCCTCTGCCTTACTGCGTCCAGGAAGTCAACTGGAAAGCACAAATTAAACATTAAAAAGGATACCATTTGCGGTTTAGAAAACCAACCAATCTGCTTTAAAAGATGCCACTTTCTCAAAGAGGCAGATGTTGTACCTTGGCGGGGCAAGTCCTCTGGGGAGATACTCTCCATGGTGAGAGAACGGGCCATAGAGGGCTGCAGCGCCGCTTTCTCTGCCATGATCTGTGGAAACAGACCAATCACAAACAAACCACCAGCATTGAAATATGGACATTTTTGATCATGAAAATGTTAATGCTAATGTTAATGATGACAATAGAGTTAACAGGATCATGTGATCTTACCTTGGAGCACATCTCATGCAGGGCAGATGCGATGGTCTTGGCTGGAGAATTGCAGCGGAACACATGACACTTCAGCATGCAGGTGTCTTTATCACTGGCCACAAAGGCAAAGTCCCTACGGAGGATCAGGAGACTGGAGTAAATACTTAACACAGTGATATTCATGCTTCTTCTAACAGCCTGATAGACACACTAAATATACACACACATTTTATATACAGGTGCTGGTCATATAATTAGAATATCATCAAAAAGTTCATTTTTTTATTATAAATTATTTTTAAAAATGAAACTTTCATATATTCTAGATTCCCTACATGTAAAGTAAAACATTTCAAAAGTTTTTTTTTTTAAATTTTGATGATTAGAGCGTACAGCTCATGAAAGTCCAAAATCCAGTATTTCAAAATATTAGAATATTTCCTAAAATCAATCAAAAAATGGATTTGCAAAACAGAAAAGTTAAAGTTCTTTAAAGTATGTTCTTTTGTGCACTCAATACTTGATCGGCAGGACATATTACAGCAAATGACTTGCTCCTAGCACAAATTACTGCATCAGTGAAGTGTGGCATGGAAGTGATCAGCCTGTGGCACTGCTGAGGCACTATTGAGCCTTCAGATCATCTGTATATTGTTGGATCGACTGTTTCTCATCTTTCTCTTGAAAATATCCCATAGATTCAGGTCAGGCATATTGGCTGGCCAATAAAGCACAGTAATATCATGATCAGCAAACCACTTGGAAGTGGTTTTTGCACTGTGGGCAGGTGCTAAAGTCCTGCTGGAAAAGGAAATCAGCATCTCCATAAAGCTTGTAAGCAGATGGAAGCATAAAGTGCTTCAAAATCTCCTGGAAGATGGCTGCATTGACCCCCCCCCCCCCCCCCCCAAATCATTATTGACTTCAGAAACTTCACACTAGACTTCAAGCAGCTTGGATTCTGTGCCTCTCCAGTCTTCCTTCAGACTCTGGGACCATGATTTCAACATGAAATGCAAAATTTACTTTTATCTGAAAAGAGGACTTTCGGCCACTGTTCACTGTCCAGTTCTTTTTCTCCTTAGCCCAGGTAAGATGCTTCTGACGTTGTCTCTGGTTCAGAAGTGGCTTGGTAGTCCTTTTCCTGAAGATGTCTGAGTGTGGTGACTCTTGATGTGCTGACTCCGGCTTCATTCTACTCATTGTGAAGCTCTCCCAAGTGTTTGAATCGGCTTTACTTGACAGTATTCTCAAGCTTGCGGTCATCCCTGTTGCTTGTGCACCTTTGCCTACCCAATTTCTTCCTTCCAGTCAACTTTGCATTTAATATGCTTTGATACATCACTCTGTAAACAGCCACCCCATTCAGTAATGACCTTCTGTGACTTACTCTCTTTGTGGAGGGTGTCAATGATTGTCTCCTGGACCATTGCCAAGTCAGCAGTCTTCCCCATTAGTGTGGTTTCAAAAAACAAAAGATACCCGGATTTTATACTGTAGGGATGGTCATTTAATGAAACTCAAATGTAAATATTCTAATATTTTGAGATACTGGATTTTGGACTTTCATTAGCTGTACGCTCTAATCAACAAATTTACAAAAAAAAACTTTTGAAATGTTTTACTTTACATGTAGGGAATCTACAATATATGAAAGTTTCATTTTTTAAAATAATTTTCAATAAAAAAATGAACTTTTTCACGATATTCTAATTATATGACCAGCACCTGTATATAATCAGTCACATGTAGTCATTTATGGTCATGAAAACAATGGTTAATAATCAAAAAGTTTAAATAATTACATTTTTAGGTTACACTTTATTTCAATAAACCACATTAGTCATTCTACTAACTATAAATAACTTTGCAACTACATGTCAACTAACTCTCATTAGTGTATTAGTAGACTTAAAAAATCATTTAAATTCTTTGCTCAAGAAACATTTTTATTATTGTCAGTGTTAAACATTTCTGTGGAAAGCATTATACATTTTTTTCAGGATAGAAATTTCAAAAGGAACAGCATTTATTTGAAATAGAAATCTTTGGTAACATTCTAAATGACTTTACTATCACTTTTGATCAATTTAATGCACCCATACTGAATAATTGTATTAATTTCTTAAAAAAAAAAAAAAAAGTCTTACCCCTACTTTTGAAGAGTAGAGTATATATAAAACATTATATATATTATTTTGACACCTAAAATATATATTTTATAAAATATTAAAAAACTATACTAATAATATACTATAAACTAAGTATTAAAAAATATTAACACATATTACACCTAAATATATATATATATATAAAATATCCATGCTATGGCATCATGATGACTCAATTGTGTTTGACTTTGCCATAAGCATGCTGGAAGGCCACAGTAGTGAGCAGCCCTTCTAAGAATAGGGCTAAAATAAAAATGGGACAAAACCCCCTGCAAGCAGGAAATGACATCGGCCAGCTGGGTATTAACAAAGTGATGCAAAACCATCTCTAGTCTCTCAACCTAACTTGTTATTCACTAAATCTCCTCACATTAACTTTAGAAAGTCTCTCTTAGCTGACTGTTTGTGGCAATATCAGATGTCAGTGTTCTATAAATACAGATCGATCGGCATTTCTGGGCAGTATGACTTTCTAATTCTATATGCAATGCAACGGTGCATTCCCCCTGATTCTTCAAGACCTAAAGCTGCATGCTGGCTCCTTCAAAGAGAATGTTTTATTCATGAATATTACATTGGAGAAATGTAGAGCAGCAGTGCTTCATACAGCACATGGCTCAAGCTCACACAGCATACTGATGCTTGTGAAATCCAGCACTCGTTTACTCTCAACTACTAAGGGAGAACATGCAAGTCAAACAGAATAACAAATTAGTTTGTCTGGTTAGTAAACAGGCAGATGGAAACCTTCATTGTGTGAATACAGAGTCATTGTGCCAGCCCCTGCTGATCTCAGTTATGAAAAAGCTCAGGGTTCCACACTTACACTTAAGTTACCTAGACTGGAAGGGTCTATTTTTGGATTTGCAATCTAAACACATTCTCACAATATAAATAAGGTATAAAGACGATCTCATTGGCACATGCCAACATGCTCTAGTGATGGTCTCATTACAAACTAATCTGTTCCCCCTTTGTCCAAACAATTTTGACAAATCTAAAAAATGTCATGGTTACTGAGACTCTGATTGGTCCATCATGGCAGAATCATCTGCATTTATTGTTTGTTTGAACACAGGGGAGGGTATTTCTTAGACATGCAGAGCAAAGCAGACATTTAAATAAATGTATCATCATTGGTTAATCAAAAAACACTTGTACACTTGTAATTTTGTTATACTTTTTGCATTTAGTACAATTTACACCTGAGATGCATGACAGTAAAGAAATCAAATGAAAGAAAACATGGCTAATGAGGAGCGCTACTTCATGACCACGACATCACGAAACATGTTTTCTAGGTCTAATTGAAAAAAGAAAAAAGTGCAGTTATTACCTGTCTCTGTTTTCACAAGAGGTGGTTTAAAAAAGAAAAAGGAAACAAAGGTTAATAATAGTTAAAATAATGCAAAAGAAACGAGAATGTTTTTTAGCAAGCTAAAGACCCTTGTGAAAAAGAAGTGCATTATAGCATACTTTTAAAAAGAGTACTTATTACAGAAATAATATGCTTTAAAAGAAAAGCATACTGAATCAAACTGCATCTCATGTTTTTGGACACTTAATTGCATGTTAATTGTAAATACATGAAAATATATTATAGTTTAAATTTATATTACATGCAATTAGACTTCTGCTTATTTGACCCACTTAAGTAGGACTTAAGTATATGAAAATGTAATTTCATAATAACTATTGTCTTTGAAATACTGTACATGTACTGTGACCATGTGTTTATGGTAAACTAAAATATACTCTAATGTAATTTCTAGTGAAACCTGCATGCAATGTACTGTATTTTAATATATTTTTTAATTACACATTTGTAATGATGAAGTTGCAATTTAGTACATTTAAAATACATTACCTTTAAATGCAATATCAAATATTACACTACAGTTATAATCAAGTACTTTCCATGTACAAAACATTGTCATGAAAGTGTACTCTCTTTAAGTGGCCTTTTATTTCATTAATATTATATTATCTTCAAGTACAGTTTTATAATTTTACTTTTTATACTTTTTAAAAGTGTGCTTTGAAGTACATTACAAGTGCATGTTCAATACAATTAAGTGCACTTGTTTTTCACATGGGGAGCTACTCTACACTCTAGTCAGCTTTAGCCAGTAATCGCTTTCAACAACACACAAATCAAAAACAAAAGCAACACATTTCATGCAAAACATTTCTTATTATGGTTTGCAAATATTCATCATCAGTTGCTCAAACCACAACTCAACTCAAAATAGCACCGGGCTTCACTTCACTAGGCTTACATTTAAAAAGCTCTCTGTTTTCAAAGACCTGCCACTGCCTGTCACTGAATGAGGAAATATGATTGAACTGAAGGGATGTTGGCCATTTGTCATTTAGCAGGCTCATAAATTTTCTGTTAAACTGTAGTGAATGGAGCCTCTGCAGAAATCCAGATTTATCATATGTGATAGCATTGAAAAGTAGAAAAACTGAGAAATTTTAAACCCACAAATAGAAGAAGGGTACAGGTCAGTCTACCTGCCATTGTTGCAGCCCACCCCCCATACACGGATGTTGATTATGGGCTGACAATGGATGAGGCTGCGGTCCACAGGGTCCATTAGACTGAGAGTGTCCTTCTTTAGCACCATCATCATATCCTGACCCTGAACACACACACACACACACATATGCTTTGAGTAGTTACCATGAACTTCTGTGAGAGCTAGGCTAACCTGAGGTGATTTAATATAATTCAAACCGAACTGTAAAATAGTGTGTAAACCTTATGAAAATTAGTAATGGACATACAGTTGTTAATTAATGGGACCCTTGTTAAATATGATCAAAGATGACTGTAAAAATAAACCTGCATTGTTTATCCTTTTGATCTTTAATTCATAAAATTAGCAAAAATCTAACCTTTCATTGAAGGAAAAGAATTGAAAGTGGGGGAAAAATCACATTATGAAATAAATGTTTTTCTTCAAAACACGTTGGCCACAATTATTGGCACCCATAGAATTTTTTACAAACCCGATTCCAAAAAAGTTGGGACACTGTACAAATTGTGAATAAAAAAGGAATGCAATAATTTACAAATCTCATAAACTTATATTTTATTCACAATAGAATATAGATAACATATCAAATGTCATGCCAAATATTGGCTCATTTTGGATTTCATGAGAGCTACACATTCCAAAAAAGTTGGGACAGGTAGCAATAAGTGGCCGGAAAAGTTAAATGTACATATAAGGAACAGCTGGAGGACCAATTTGCAACTTATTAGGTCAATTGGCAACATGATTGGGTATAAAAAGAGCCTCTCAGAGTGGCAGTGTCTCTCAGAAGTCAAGATGGGCAGAGAATCACCAATTCCCCCAATGCTGCGGCGAAAAATAGTGGAGCGATATCAGAAAGGAGTTTCTCAGAGAAAAATTGCAAAGAGTTTGAAGTTATCATCATCTACAGTGCATAATATCATCCAAAGATTCAGAGAATCTGGAACAATCTCTGTGCGTAAGGGTCAAGGCCGGAAAACCATACTGGATGCCCGTGATCTTCGGGCCCTTAGACGGCACTGCATCACATACAGGAATGCTACTGTAATGAAAATCACAACATGGGCTCAGGAATACTTCCAGAAAACATTGTCGGTGAACACAATCCACCGTGCCATTCGCCGTTGCTAAAACTCTATTGGTCAAAAAAGAAGCCATATCTAAACATGATCCAGAAGCGCAGGCGTTTTCTCTGGGCCAAGGCTCATTTAAAATGGACTGTGGCAAAGTGGAACACTGTTCTGTGGTCAGACGAATCAAAATTTGAAGTTCTTTTTGGAAAACTGGGACACCATGTCATCCGGACTAAAGAGGACAAGGACAACCCAAGTTGTTATCAGCGCTCAGTTCAGAAGCCTGCATCTCTGATGGTATGGGGTTGCATGAGTGCGTGTGGCATGGGCAACTTACACATCTGGAAAGGCACCATCAATGCTGAAAGGTATATCCAAGTTCTAGAACAACATATGGTCCCATCCAGACGTCGTCTCTTTCAGGGAAGACCTTGCATTTTCCAACATGACAATGCCAGACCACATACTGCATCAATTACAACATCATGGCTGCGTAAAAGAAGGATCCGGGTACTGAAATGGCCAGCCTGCAGTCCAGACCTTTCACCCATAGAAAACATTTGGCGCATCATAAAGAGGAAGATGCGACAAAGAAGACCTAAGACAGTTGAGCAACTAGAAGCCTGTATTAGACAAGAATGGGACAACATTCCTATTCCTAAACTTGAGCAACTTGTCTCCTCAGTCCCCAGACGTTTGCAGACTGTTATAAAAAGAAGAGGGGATGCCACACAGTGGTAAACATGGCCTTGTCCCAACTTTTTTGAGATGTGTTGATGCCATGAAATTTAAAATCAACTTATTTTTCCCATAAAATGATACATTTTCTCAGTTTAAGCATTTGATATGTCATCTATGTTGTATTCTGAATAAAATATTGAAATTTGAAACTTCCACATCATTGCATTCCTTTTTTATTCACAATTTGTATGACTAAAATATCTCTGAAGTATATTTCCATTCATATTTACATTTTTTTTAGCACACCAGGGTGGTCATGAACATGAAATTGTCCAGCCATGACTTCCTGTTCCACAGGAGTATAAACATGAGGAAACACAAAGGCCAAATTCCTGTAATGATTCATCACAATAAGTAAAACCAAAGAATATAGTTCTGATGTGCAGAATTGTTGAGCTTCACAAAATAGAAAATGGCTGTAAGAAAATAAAGCATTGAAAATCCCCATTTCCACTATCAGGGCAATAATTAAGAAGTTCCAATCAACTAAAGATGTTACAAATCTGCCTGGAAGAGGACGTGTGTCTAAATCGTCCTAATGCACGGTGAGGAGGAGAGTTTGAGTGGCCAAAGACTCTTTAAGGATCACAGCTGGAGAATTGCAGAGATTAGTTGAGTCTTGAGTCTCAGAAAGCCTAAAAAAAATTATCAAACAGCACCTACATCCCCACAAGTTGTTTGGGAGGGTTTCAAGAAAAATCCTCTGCTCTCATCCAGAAGCAATCTCCAGCACATTCAGTTGTCAGACAAGACTGGAACTTCAAACGGGACCGGCTTCTATGGTCAGATGAAACTAAAAAAAGAGCTTTTTGGCAGCAAACCCACCAGATGGGTTTGGTGCACACATGGATAAAAAGTACCCCATGCCCACGGTTAAATATACTGCTGGATCTTTAATGTGGACCTATTTGTCTGCTGGAGGTCCTGGACATCTTGTTCAGATACATGGTATCATGGATTCTATCAAATACCAACAGATAAAAAATCAAAACCTGACCGCTTTTGCTAGAAATACAATAATGGGCCGTGGTTGGATCTTCCATCAGGACAATGATCCAAAACAAACATCAAAACTAACACAAAAATGTGTCACTGAGCACAAAATAAAGCTTCTGCCATGGCCATCCAGTCCCTTGACCTGAACCCTAAAAAAAATGAGTGGAGTGAACTGAAGAGAAGAAGCACCAACATGGAGCTGGGAATCTGAAGGATCTGTAGAGATTCTGTATGAAGGAATGGTCTCTGATCTCTTGTCAGGTGTTCTCCAAACTCATCAGGCATTATAGGTGAAGACTCAGAGCTGTTATCTTGGCAAAAGGAGGTTGCAAAAAGTATTGAATAAAAGGGTGCCAAAAATTGTGGCCAACATGTTTTGAAGAAAAACATTTATTTCATAATGTGATTTTCCCCCCACTTTCAATTCTTTTCCTTCAATGAAAGATTATATTTTTGCTAATTTTATGAATTAAAGATCAAAAGGATAAACAATGCAGATTTATTTTTACAGTCATCTTTGATCATATTTACCAAGGGTGCCAGTAATTCTGACCACAACTGTATATAACCAAAATATATACTGGTAACACTTAGCAGTATGTAGCAACAATGTTTTGTGCTATTACAGGGTTAGCATGCTAGTACTGATATTACGCCTGTCTGAATGATTTCAGCGGACCTCCAAGGACATTGGTGGGCCCCAGCTAAGCAGATCTCATCTATTCTAGGTCACATGTATGAGTCCAGGCTGTTCTCACCTCTCCCCAGGCACCAACTGCGTCTCGGCCCTCTGCTTTACTGTGAGAAAGCTGCTGGATGCAGTTGTTTACCGCCAGACTACTCTTGCCAGGGGTAAGTTCCTCCTCAGGGATCTCAACCCAACCCAGCGAACGCACCGCAAAACACTGAAAGACAAATGGAGAGATTCTCATAACAGTACTCATACTTTAGATAGACTATATATGGGGCAAAATATGTTGACACTTGTAGCTAAATTCATTGGCATTAATAGTGAGTTGGATCTTTGAAGCCTTTCCACTCTATGTATCTCTCTATATATAGAGAAAGAGAGAGAGAGAGAGAGAGAGATACAGTAGTAGTTAACAAAAGTGATGTTCGGTCTAGGAAAATTGACATCTTCACCCTGTATTTAAATATTATTAAAAAATTGTTAAGGATTTTGTTTGCGTAGTTGTGCTTGGAGTCAGTTGTTTTGTTTTTGATAACTGATAACAATGGCAACATGATTGTGCACTTAATTTTTAATCACGACTTAATTTTTGGCCAGAATTTCATATAAAGAAATTATGAACACATTCAAAAACGTGTCTGGTTTCGACTGTAACCCTAGTTCCCTGAGAATAGGGAATGAGACACTGCGTCCTGAGAAGCTATTGGGGAATGCCACAGCGTGACTGATGTCTGAAGCTCATGTCTAATCATGGCAATCGTATTGGCCGGTGACAGCCTATGATGTCACTACTAGTGCGATCAGGAAGTATAAAAGGGGCGCTTAGAGAACATGTCATCCACTTCTTTGTCTGAGGGAACTACGCAGGCAGCCCGGAAGCATGGCAACGAGACGCAGTGTCTCATTCCCTGTTCTCAGGGAACCAGGGTTACAGTCGTAACCCGAGACGTAAAGGGACGAAAGTAAACTCGCACTGCGTCCTTAGAGGCTACTGTGGAACAAAATACCCACGCCGCCGTGCTGAGCGGAGTGCATGCCGTAATGGTTGCACAAGAAATAATGGCAGTTCAGAGAAAAGCCAGAATCAATTCCCAAAGGCTGTCAGTGACAGTACTTCCTACGGCCACTGCCCAAGCTATAAGCTCAATGAAAAAGTACATTTGCAGTGTAAACAAAAGGACTTGGTCAAAGGCTGCTCAAGGCTTGGAACCAAAATCTTCACTCTATTATGGGAAGAGGTTCCTTTAAGGGAATACAGCCATGGGTAAAAAGGCCCTGGCCAGTCACTATTAGGGGGACATACGTAAACCCCCAGAGCCACCAGGGATGCTAGCTAGCCAACAACCTGTGTCTTTCTTAAAAGATGCGGGGGGAGGAAGAAAGAAGAGGAGAGGGTAGATGTAATGACCCTCAGAGGGAAAGAATCCTTCACTGACGCTGGGCGTCAGTTCTTCTTTCTAGTGACGCACCTTCTTCGCGACCTGCTCCTTGGAAGAGACCGGGACCCCCAGGCTGTTTGGGGGCAGACTCGGACCTTAGCGATATACATGATTTAAATGCGGCCGAGCGTACCTTCACCTCTCTAAACTTTCTGACCACTGCCTCGACGGACATGCCAAAAAGTTCAGAGGGCAAATCCGACGCATTAAGGAGCATGTATCCATGCTCACGCATTCCATAACCCCCAGCAGCTCAGCATACGTGGGGCAGGGTGGCTGAGAGGGCTCAGATGACTCATCTTCTTCACCCTCAGCAGCCATCTCCTACTCTTCCTGGCTTGAAGCCAGCAGAGCACTGGCTGCTGGATCAGAGAGTGCAAGGGATCATCCTACATCCTCATCCAGGAGCATACTCCCAACAGCCACTAAAAGGGTGCAAAAGATATACACCTCTCTCAAACTCTTCAGCAAGCTCCATCTGAGACCCCCACAATCTCTGTCTCCTCTCTGCCTCAGCGCGAGAGGGACCCGAGCCGCTGGGTCCAAATGCCTGTCCCTCTTCTTGAGAGCCAACTCACACGCTCAGTCCTTGAGGGGGCTATTTGTGTGCATTGTGAGCATTTCCCTCTGAGGAAGCTCCGCTCCCGAGAAGAGGGACAGGCATTTGGACCCAGTGGCTCGGGTACCTGAGTCAGAGAGGAGACTGAGATCGTGGGGGTCTCAGATGGAGCTCACTGAAGAGTTTGAGAGAGGTGTAAATCTCTTGCGCCCTTCAGTGGCTGATGAGAGTGTGCTCCTATATATATATAAATGCATAGTAAAATATATAAAACCTGTAGCTTGTAGTTTTGCCAATTTTTTTTTTTTTTTTTTTTTTGCCTTACCGCTACTGTATGTAGTCACACAATTTAAAGAAATAAAGTTGCCATTATAAGACACAGTCACAATTGCAAGATATAAAGTCTGAACTAAATAGTCACAATCACACGAAATAAAGTCATATTGTGACATTTAAAGTCTACACTGTGAAATATAAAGTACCAAGAAGGGGGTGTTGCATACATTTGGCATGAAGTTCATGTTGACATTCTGGGTAACAGCCATTTATATTACAGTAATTACTGTTAGGATGTTTTATATTGTCATACCTCAGTGTTTCTTACTAAGCAAGTAGTCATTTAGCAAATGCTTTTATCAAATATGACTCACAGTACACATATTACATTGACAACATTGAAGTATCTTGGGGTTTAGTTTTTTTTTTTCTTTTTTTTTCACATTGATGATAGATCATGACTCATTCCTGTAGGAAATCAAACCAGCAAGCTACCGTTTACTAAGCTGGTGACTGATGGAAGTCTAAATGTTTTGTACAGAGCATATATCTATGACCCTGCCTAGGATCATTTTACACAGACTCAATAAAGCTGTCTTAACATTGCATCCCTTGTGCTTTTAGAGGTCATAGCCCTCCACCCCCACCTTCTATATACACTCTACCAATGCACACGCATATACACACTACTGAATCACTAAACATGCCCTGATTGATGCTCCTTTCCAAATCTGACCTTTCACCCTCACTGGTTACCTCAGGATGTGCTTTCTTTTAAGTGTGAAATTTGTGGGGCACAGTGACTAATAGCAGAGAAAACAGTAATAAATTGTACATGTTGAACAGTATTAGGGCAGCACACAGCAAGATTCTACCTTGGAGTCGGGATCCATGTTGGCACAGAAATACTCTTCCTGCCAGGAGGGCCTGAAGCAGATCAAGAGAGTACATCATTATGATAATGACCCATAATTAAATACTGGGCTCATTTCACCAGAAAAAAATAAATAAATAGGAATACAAATTAAGTCTTGAGATGCTGAACACTTATTTTTCTATTTGGTGTTCTACTGAAAGCACTTTCATTTATGCTCTATAAAAGCCTATTCAGACCGCTGGGGTATTTTGTCCTGTAAACAAGAAACAGCTCCTATAATTATCACTCTCAGCTTTGGCCATGATGCTTGTGAACAAGTCAGAGCATTTTGGGCATACTTCCTCCCTATAATAAACAGTGGTCCTGAAGAGGAAAATTATATAGTATAGAGCTATAAAATAGAAAGTCCTTTATTGGGGTCTTTGTCTCGGTAGAAACAAAATAAATAAATAAATCAGAATAATAATTAATTAGACTGAATAATACATTAAGCTAAAATTACATTCAACGGAATATTACACTAAAAAGTTAAAAATTGCAGTCATTAGTATTTGAACTTAATGTGCCAGAGTGTAATTTTGTTCTCTGTCGTGTAATGCCACCTCAAGTTGCTGACAATATATGTGAAGGTAATTGCATTCCCTGTAGCTGTCAACAATTCCCAAACAACTTTGAACAAAGTCATTGGAAAGGTCAGTCAATAACAAACATGGCACTCAAAGGATTAGTTCACCCAAAAATGAAAATTCTGTCATTAATTACTCACCTTCATGTCGTTCCATACTCGTAAGACCTTCGTTCATCTTCTGAACACAAATTAAGATATTTTTGATAAAATCCGATGGCTCAGTGAGGCCTCCATTGACAGCAAGATAATTAACACTTTCAGATGCCCAGAAAGCTACTAAAGACATATTTAAAACAGTTCATGTGACTACAGTGGTTCAACCTTAATGTTATGAAGTGACGAGATTACTTTTTGTGCGGCAAAAAACAAAATAACGACTTTATTTAACAATATCTAGTGATGGGCGATTTCAAAACATTGCTTCATGAAGCTTTGAAGCTTTACAAATCTTTTGTTTCGAATCAGTGGTTCAGAGCATGTATCAAACTGCCACGCCACCCAGTGGTGAACCACTGAAATTTCGAAACACTTATGATGTAACGAAGCATCGTTTACTGAAATCACGTGACTTTGGCAGTCTGACACACGCTCCGAACCACTGATTTGAAACAAAAGATTTGTAAAGCTTCAAAGCTTCATGAAGCAGTGTTTTGAAATCACCCATCACTAGATATTGTTGAATAAAGTCGTTATTTTGGGGTTTTTTTGGTGCACAAAACATATTCTCGTTGTTTCATAACATTAAGGTTGAACCACTGTAGTCACATGAACTGTTTTAAATAAAGCAATAAGCCCCAAGAAGCCGTGGTTTACAGTGAATTTATAACAGCTAAGGGGTGTTGTTAAAAAACCCCCTTAGCTGTTATAAATTCACTGTAAACCACGGCTTCACAGGGCTTATTACTTTTATAAAACGGTTACCACCCAATACAATGCCAAAAAATACGTATCAATGCAACTTTCATGAAGTAAAATCATTAAAAGGCTTCCTTCTACTGGAAAAAATAGTCCCTGACCGTGAACAGCAACAGAAGTTACATTTATTACACCATTAGATGGCAACAAAGATTGTCTTTATGAGCGAGTCACTCAGTCGCAAAGACTTTTATATCGAAACGTGTTGTGAACACGGAACAAAACGCAAATGACAAATGCTTTGACTAGCGCTGTCAGTGTCAGCAGGGCACGGGAAAAACACATTAAATGTTAAAAGGACAAGATCGCAACGGACATTCAAACTGATTTTTTATTATGAACATAGGACTGACCTGAAGGAAAATGCTAAATTTGAATTCAGGAAATATACTAGGTCACTCGATATCTCTCTCACAATACTCTTCTACATAATGCAGTAAGCTTCACTGAACAAAATCAATACAGAACAAACATATGTTTACATTGCTAAGAGTGGTTTCTAAGACAGACGCAGCAACATACACATTCAGTGGCACAGCTATAATGCGGTCAGCTGTATGTTTTTGGGAATTTTACAACGGCTTCGAAACGTGGCTCAACCAATCAGAATAAAGGGGCGGAACTATCCATTTTATAATATGTCTTTAGTACCTTTCTGGGCATCTGAAAGTGTTAATTATCTTGCTGTCAATGGAGCCCTCACTGAGCCATCAGATTTTATCAAAAATATCTTGATTTGTGTTCTGAAGATGAACGAAGGTTTTACAGGTGTGGAACGACATGAGGGTGAGTAATTAATGACAGAATTTTCATTTTTGGGTGAACTAACCCTTTAATAAAGGCACGTTCCAGCCTGTTAAATGCGTGTACAATATTTTGTCCTTCACTGGCAAAGACCATATTTAGCACTACAAAACTCTTCTCAGTGTTCTTAATTCCCCAGGTGAGTGCTCGCTTTTGTTCAAGCATTAGTGTGACTGGGGCCTTATGGCCTGATATCAGAGTGTTTGGAGGTTAGCCAAAAATAAAAGTTTTAGTCTACGTCCCACAGTTGTACAGACTACACCTGACTGGCTATCTAAAGCAGAGCCTCTTTCGTCATTTCCACTAGCAGCCAGCGGAGAAGACATCTGTTCACAGGATTCCAGGTGGGTAATACCACCTTCAGGTATATGAATGTGTTTGTTCATTTAGACGTCTACAGGCTTCATCAGTGGGGTAAACAAATGGGGAAACAGAGAGAAAAGGTGCTTTTTCATCTCCAGAGCACCAGAAGGAGAATTTGGCTTAACTGTGTGTGTGTGTCTGTGTCTGTGTTTCTGTGCCAGAGTTTAAATTGACAGTCCTGGGTAATGTGTTACTACACCCAACACATTAAAACAGTTGTGATAAATTAGTTGAAGACACATTTTTAACTAATTATTTTGTGGCTGCGGACACATTTTAACAAATTATTCAGTAGTACTGTCAGGTTGGTTTAGGTTTTGTTCATGTCTTCTATTTTGTAATTTCAAAGTCATGTTTTACCTGCCCTCATGTGATCATGTCTTGTGCTCCCCTTGTGAATGTGTCACATTCTCACTGGCTCATTGTTCATTGCTTTCATGTGTCTTTTGTTAAGTCATTAGTCTTTGTATATATATAGCCCTCATGTTTCATTGTTTTATTTGTGCATCCGCTGTTGGTGAGTTTGCTACATTCATGTTTTTTTTAATGTAGTCAAGTCATTGTTTTTTTCACTTTGGATCATATTCAATAATGGGTTCAAATCAACTTGCATTTTGTGGACTTTACTTACAATTACAAAAAGTATTGGTGACTGACTTCTCAAGGAGACATGTCCCTATGACTTTTATCAAATGTATGCACATAAATGGAAACTGTTTATTACACTGCACTCTGGAATACTTGATTCACAAACATGGCATGGTGTGGTTAAAAAAAAAACCTGACTGATGAACTGTATAACTTGACCAGAGAAAAATGATATAGCTGAGACGTTCATGCTTCTATTCTTTTTTCTAATTTAAGTATCAACTTTGACTCAGGCGTTTCTCCTCAAATTCCTTAGGAGAAATAAAAATGGACATGAATGAGACAGTTAACATATAATAACATTAATTACAGGGGTCTTTTTTCACTAGAAAAATCTGAGAAGCAGGAGATATTTATAAGATCTCAATAGTGATTTTCTTTTACTACAGGCTATCAAAAAAGGTGACCAGGGAAAAGACAGTGACAAAAACAAAATAGTCAAGTTGCTGTATAATAAGTGGAATATTGTCAGTCAGTTATTATCCTGGAACTACATTCCAGTCAAACAACCACTTGTATCGAACCTGGAATATTCCTAACCCTAAAATTATAGGGAAATAGCGGATAGCAAGCCTATTATCCTAATCCTAATGAAATAATGTTATTTCAACAAGGATGTTCCAAGAACATCCAAGAGCATCTCCAACTTGGTTAAAGTGTTAGTTCACCTAAAAAAAATTTAATTCTGTCTTCATTTACTCACCCTCATGTCGTTACAAACCTGTAAGACCTTCATTCATCTTCGGAACACAAATTTTTTTAAAGAAAATGAGAGCTTTCTGCCTCCGATAAACTGCAACGTTATTACCACTTTCAAGGCCCAGAAAGGTAGTAAAGACATTGTTAAAATAGTCCATGTGACTAGTGGTTCAACCTCAATGTTATGAAGTGACGAGAATACTTTTTGTGCTCAAAAAAACAAACAAAAATAACAACTTTATTCAACAATTTCTTGTCTTCCATGTCATTCTCCTACATTGTTCACATTGTAAACACAGTGCAGTGCTTCCGGGTTCTACATCAGAATGTAGTTGTTGAATAAAGTTGTTATTTTTGTTTGTTTTTTTGAGCATAAAAAGTATTCTCGTTACTTCATAACATTAAGGTTGAACCACTGTAGTCACATGGACTATTTTAATGATGTCTTTTCTGGTCCTTGAAAGTGGTAATAATATTGCAGTCTATCAGAGGCCAGAAAGCTCTCGGATTTCATCAAAAATATCTTAATTTGTGTTCTGAAGATGAACGAAGGTCTTGCGGGTTTGGAACGACATCAGGGTGAGTAATTAATGACAGATTTTTCATTTTTGGATGAACTAACCCTTTCATAATCATATTGAGCTTCACACACTTTTGTTCGCATGTTTTATTGTCTAGTTTCAGAGAAACATCTGTAGCCTGTCCTCAGCTGTACGGTCACCAGTGCAGGTGTGATTCCCTCACCTTTCGTTCAGAGAGGGTAACGGGTTTTCAGTCAGTCTGCCTCTTGATTCCCGCCTGACATCTACTGCAGTCTGAAGAAATCAAGAGTGGAGATGTGATGGCTGACAGAAAAACACACACACACACACGCACGCACACACAGATCAGAGTATCTCACCTTGATCTGGCTGGCAGTGATGCCGTTAATGGTGTTTTGTTCCTCCTCTGCGCTGTAGGAGGGATGCTGCCACTGTGTGGTGCCCGTGGGCACGTGCCAGTAATATGTGCCAGTGCTGTCACGTATAGTGCGCCATCCTGGAGGCAGATCTGAGTCCAGCTCCAGACTCTGATCATTCCAGATGTTATCTACACAGAGAATGGATTACTGGATTAATCCGTACCTGAAATAAAATGTTATAAACATTTCACATGCTAACTTCAGGGCAGCATGCAAAGATTCTTGTAAATGTGCCATGTTACAATTCCCACCTACTAGCACAGAGCCAGCAGCCCACACACACACACTGAGATTCACTGAGGCAAACACGCCCTGAGGTGAGGTCGCTGGGCTCAGATCTACTCATGAGAGACAGACCAGGCCCTAATCTGCCCACATGACACAGCCTAAAATGAGGTCAAAACTAAAAGCAGCTCTGTCTTATTAAAAAAAAAAGGCTGGACTAATGTTCATTTCCATTATCTCTTACTCTACCACCCTGTCCCTCTCACACAAACATTTCATTCATATGTAACTACTGTATCTGTACTGTATCCGGACTTTTTTATGACATGCTTTTTTATTGATTTTAATTTGATTAACATTTTATTTTTTGATGATTTTTGTTTATGTATGATAATATTATTGGGTTTACATGGAAACTGTGCATGCAGAACTCATCAAAAGCCACATTTTTACAGAACTGGAATGACCGTCATTTACAAAGGTGGGCACATTGCTTGCCATTTTTATTTTATGAAATAGTATTTAATTAAATAGTATTACATAATTTTATTATGTTTACAGCTAACAATCGGTGTCTAGTATCCATTTAACATGTTTAAATTAATTCCACAAAATACCACTGATTAAACATTTATAACCAGAAAATACTTTTTTTTTTTTTTTTTTTAAATATTTAATACTTTTAAACAATAACCTCGGTTTTTCTACATTATAAGACAGAGATGCAGAGAAAGCAAGGAAGTGTATGCTAATAATTAATGCTGCTGTCCAGATGTCACGTGTATGTTCTGTTTTGGTTTAGTTCTAGTTCCTGTACCTGTTTCCTTTGTTCCCATTTTCCCACCACTAGTTTGTTTCAGTGGTTACTGATTTGAGTTACACACGTTTCCTGTTCTGTTGATTATGTCCCTGTGTATTTAAAGATGTACAACCTGACCAGTGCAGATTCATTTAGGAATTGATAGTGGTGCCTATATGGTAATTATGACATGGTGTGAATGCGGTTTTCTACTGTTTATATTTATATTATTACATGCATAATTTTTATTTATGCTTTATATTAAAGATATATTAATTCTCTTTAAAAATATTCACTTAAAAAAAAAAATAGCAGCTATGGTTACCAGAAATTCACTGTAAAAAATATGGTGAGAATGTTTTAAGTATTACTGGGCAGAATTTTGTTGCCTTTGCCTGCATATTTTACTGTATAATTTATAACCATATAGTTCATAAACTGATAAAATGTTAATATGTGAACTACTAAACATCCTTTGATAACCACCATAATAATACAAGTGGTAAAATAAATTTTGAGTCTATAAACTGTGGCCAAAACTCATATATAGATGGTGCACAGTGTCACACAAAGACAAACCACCATAATAACTAAAATAATGAAATTAATATTAACAACATAAAATGTAACACTAAATACCCTAATTTACATAACTAAAAGCAAAAATAAGGAACCATATCTCTGTAAATAAAATATAATCAGATGTGATGCATCATGTCCTTTTATTGTTTTTCACTCTAAATTATAACGTGTCTTGTTTTTTTGACTAACAAAAACCAGATTTATCAACCAATCATTTTACGATACTGTACAGTATTTTAAAATATGCATTTTTTCACTGTATATGGAAGTAAAAGTGACATATGGGCCAAGTATGGTGGTAACCCAAACTTGGAATTTGTCCTCTGCATTTAACCCATCCAGTTAGTGCACATTAGGAGTAGTGAGTAGTGAACACACACACACACACTGCAAATTGTGGACACGCACACCGGAGCGGTGGGTAGCCATATTTGCTGTGGCGCCCGGGGAAAATGGTATGGTAACTTACAACAAATTGGCAGGTTTTAACTGTAGCTTTTCTTTTCTTGGTAAAATCACACAATTTTTACAGTGTTTATGTGTGTCAAAATCATCCTGTCACGTCTCCTGATGATTTAGTGCCTCAGACAAAGGCATAGGGCTACTGGCAGAACAGCAAGCAGGAAAGAGCAGCTCTGTCTGCTGAATTATATTTGCCTGAATTTATCTCTAGCCTGAGAGAATCATTTAACACAATGCATCTGGAAAGCCCTGTCCATTCTCACAAATAACACAATGCAGGAGGCTGGAGGGGACGTTTGGGGAGAAAATAACACTGTAAACGTGTGTGCGCAGAACTAGAACTGGGTCAGTATAGCGACATGAGATTGCCTGTGCACGGGTATAAGAGTTGCCTCTGACATTCAATGACACAGAGAGTCTCATGGTGACATTTCACAAATGACATTTGCACATAAATTTAAATTGTTAATTTGTTGAGGAAGCCATTGTGATTTATGGTCAGAATAGATTTATACACACAAATCAGTATGAGTGATTGGTTTGAGAGTGATTTAAGCTGTGTTTTATACATCGCTACACTATTGACTATAGATATTGGACCTTTTTGCCCACACCTAACAGGTTTCAGTTATTATGTTGAACAGCTGATCTATGAGCTCCCAGCACGAATTGCAACATGAATAAATTATGCGGATAGTGCTGCAAGCTTGTTGTGTGCTGACTTTATATATGAAGCTCTTGTTGTTTTTATCACCAGTTAGTTATTTGTTTGTATTTGTGTATAGTTATATTAAGAGCTTATCTTTTTACAATGTAGTTATGGTTTTGCCGTACATATATGTAAAAATAGTTACATTTTAGAACCTTTGAAGTCCAAACATTGATACTGTACACATGAATGCCTTCATTTTTTTATTCTTTCTGAAAAAAGTATTAATTTGTTTAAACTCCCCCTGTAGTCAATAATTTTATCCCTTAAAACTCATCTTTGATCACTAAAATTACACATTTAAACGTTTTTTTTTTACACTGTAAATTTTTTTAATGACTTAAAATAGCTTGAATGTAACTCGACACCCTTGCCTCATTTAATATACACAGATCTATGAATATGATAATTATCCCCGCTTCCACTCACTCGCACGAGCTCAGACGAGATCCACTCGGTCAACTTACTGAGGTAAACGCTGTACAATGGTATCACTTTTTTACAACGTCGGACACATGATTAGTGTTTTGCTTGACTACGTAATCAAACAGCTAATAATGTGTTGCAAATGTTACACAAACCATGTTCACATTCACCAGTCAGACAGCTGAATTCTAACAGTCAGTATCCTTAGAAACACTTTGAACAACTCAGAATGTCAGTGGAGAAAGGCATATAGTTCATCATAACATCGCAATATGCATCATACACCCGCTATTATTGCAAAATGTACCCGATATTTAATATCAACAGAAAAATATACCAGGATAACCTTCTTTTGAGACTCCCTTGCGTGGCCCCTTGATATGCTAAAGCCGCCGGCACATTGATAAGATTGGTTACAAGGTAGTTTGTGAGAAAAACCAGCGATTCAAACCGCGGGTTTGAGAGTGTCTTTGGTTTACTGTATTTTTAATGAGAAAATACTCAGCAATGGTGTTATGAATTTGCACAGGGTTTGTCTTAAAGCATGTTAAAAACACCAGATGGATATATAAACAACATTAAAAACTTGATTTTCACCACAGGGGGACTTACTGAGTGCAAACAATTGAATTGTAGTGTATATTTTCTGAGAGTGTGCAATATGTAGTGTGGTACTGTATAAATAGGACTGGCAGAGCACTAAGTGGAGAGAAGAGGAGGTGGTATTACTTAGCTTTGCTTTCAACAAATTTAAAAGCATGGAGAGTCCTGTTAAAGCCACAATAATCTTGCAGCACAAAGGACTGTGGGGTTAACCTTTAAACCAACACCTAAAATCTGCTTCAGTCCAATTAAACTTGTCGCAGTCCTGAGGCATAATAGATGACCATTTTTAAACTTTAAGCTGATTATTTAATGGCTTGGACTGTTATCAGGGTTCATACTTTACTATTGAAATATAAGCACTTTTCCAGCACTTTCAAGCAGTGGCAGCAGTGCTTTTCAAGGCTGGGTACAATGATTGAAAGCTCAATGATTAGTGAATAATCAGATGTACATGATATGCAAAACAGCTGAGAAGTAAACTATAGGAGGACAAACTGCTAAATGGGAAAACATAGCAAATATAAGTTTGTGTTTTCATTTGCTCCAACAGCAATAGTAAAAAATCTATTTTGCATTTCCAATGACTATCAAACTGTATATATATATATATATATATATATATATACACACACACACACATTATTCCATCATCATGTGTGTGTGTGTGTGTGTGTGTATATATATATATATATATATATATATTATTCCATCATAGCGAAGGAGGATGGGTGTAAGCGTCTTTGTGAACATTTGTGTGTGTGTGTATATTGTGTGTATACACTATATTGCAAAAAGTATTGGGACACCCCTCCGAATCATTGAATTCAGGTGTTCCAATCACTTCCATGGCCAAAGGTGTATAAAATCAAGCACCTAGGCATGCAGACTGCTTCTACAAACATTTGTAAAAAAATGGGTCGCTCTCAGGAGCTCAGTGAATTCAAGCATGGTACCGTGATAGGTTGCCACCTGTGCAATAAGTCCATTTGTGAAATTTCCTCACTACTAAATATTCCACGGTCAACTGTTAGTGGTATCATAACAAAGTGGAAGCAATTGGGAACAACAGCAACTCAGCCAGTCAGTGCATGCTGAGGTGCACAGTGCGCAGAAGTCACCAACTTTCTGCAGAGTCAATAGCTACTGACCTCCAAACTTCGTGTGGCCCTCAGATTAGCTCAAGAACAGTGCATAGAGAGCTTCATGGAATGGGTTTCCATGGCCGAGCAGCTGCATCCAAGCCTTACATCACCAAGTGCAATGCAAATCGGATGCAGTGGTGTAAAGCACGCCATTATTGGACTCTAGAGCAGTGGAGACGTGTTCTCTGGAGTGACAAATCACGCTTCTCTGTCTGGCAATCCGATGAACGAGTCTGGGTTTGGTGGTTGCCAGGAGAACGGTACTTGCCTGACTGCATTGTGCCAAGTGTAAAGTTTGGTGGAGGGGGGATTATGGTGTAGGGTTGTTTTTCAGGGGTTGGGCTTGGCCCCTTAGTTCCAGTGAAAGGAACTCTTAATGCTTCAGCATACCAAGACATTTTGAACAATTTCATGCTCCTAACTTTGTGGGAACAGTTTGGGGATGCCCCCTTCCTGTTCCAACATGACTGCGCACCAGTGCACAAAGCAAGGTCCATATAGACATGGATGAGCAAGTTTGGTGTGGAGGAACTTGACTGGCCTGCACAGAGTCCTGAACTCAACCCGATAGAACACCTTTGGGATGAATTAGAGCGGAGACTGCGAGCCAGGCCTTCTCATTCAACATCACTGACCTCACAAATGCGCTTCTAAAAGAATGGTCAAAAATTCCCATAAACACACCTAAACCTTGTGGAAAGCCTTCCCAGATGAGTTGAAGCTGTTATAGCTGCAAAGGGTGGGCCAACCCCATATTAAACCCTACGGATTAAGAATGGGATGTCATTAAAGTTCATGTGCACGTAAAGGCAGGCATCCCAAAACTTTTGGCAATATAGTGTATATATATTATTTCATCATAGCGAAGAAGTATGGGTGTACGCATCTTTGTGAACGTTTGTGTGTCTCCGGCCCTCCCCAGAGATCATCAATCATGACCAGATCGAACTCCTCTCTTTTTCACAAGCTGCCCCTCGCCTTCGCTCCTGACAGGCCATAATAATCGCACTGTGTTGCCATGACATTTTTAGTGCTTTGGGCTGGCGAGCTGTGCTGTCAGCTGGCTGAAGTAAAACACAGGCAGAAAAAGGAAGAAGAAAGGCTATTCTCAGTCTAATTCTGGTCCCCATTCAGAGTGCACCTGAAATGATGTCTGCTGACTGTCTGTGTTTGGAGCTGAAGGCAGTTTTAATAAAAGTGCAATGAGTGGATGCATGCTGAAATCTCATTGGTTATCACTTGTTTCCAGGCTCAGGGACCAGTAGATGAATACTGATGGATATTACAAGAAGAAAGAGGTTGCTAATATACAACACATCTGTTATTCTGACACCAATTTGCTTCAAATGACACCCATGCTACCTGCTGCATAATGTATACACATTATATTACATAATACATCATGTAATACAGTATACTACAGACAGACAAATCTCAAATGCAAGTCTGTGGTTTCAAAAAAAACTCTTAAGGTTATTAGGGAGCAGCTACAGTGAGATACGACCTCACTTCCTGTAATTGTGGTATCACGGTTTTTCGCACGTAGGTGGTGCCGCAGTTCCCATCACGCACCCGCTAACAACTTCAAGGCTATGTCATGAGGATGAAGCAATAACAACAGATTGAATGCTGAAAACAACGTGGGGGAGTGGAGGGGTTGAGAAGAGGATGTTTGTGAATTATTGATGATCTCCTGAGAAAACCTGCACTGCCTGATGAGTCCCTATAGAAACTGCTATATAAGGACTGTGGCACAATGTTGACAAAGTCTGACATACATACATACGTTCATTACTTGGCACTCTGCATCTAAGAGTTTAATGTGTGAGTAAATTTCCAGAAGAGTTGTACTTGCCTGCACACAATGCTAGTTGTGGGTGGTTGCCAGGCTATTGCTGTACAGTCTGAATGGTTTCAAGCATATTATTTTCATGTTATGCAGTTGCTAGGGTGTTCTGGGTGATTGCTAGGCTGTTGCTAGGTGGCTGCTGACAAAAATGGTCTTATTTCCCCTATAGTATGCACAAAGTCTTAGAAAAGTAATAGCACCTTTCCTCAACAAAACATATGAGTTGGTGTTAAATCTGTTAAGGCAATATTAACACTGATGCTTGCAATTCAAGCACCAAGAATTATTGAAATTATTCTGGAAAACTACTTGAATAGTAAACAGGACACATGACTCAACACCCAGTCACACTTGAGAGTGACCACAAGCACCTAAAGAAAAACAATGTCTGAATTGTGCCTTATACCAGACAGCTCTTATGTGGCCAATCCGAACTGACCACTCTTGACTCCCATGAGCCACTGAAACAACTGTAATAAAAGGCACCATTACTGCACTGATTGCAATCAATAGATTTTTCGCCTTCCAATTTAACCACTTCAAAGTAAAGGTGAAGTATGAGGTAAAGAACACTGAGACGGATGTACGATAAAGAGAGAGAGAGAGTACAGAAATGTGTTTACACTTTTTGGTTAAGGCTGCTGTCACCCTGGGTTATTACCCTTCACTACAGGCTCAAGATGCATCACATTAGCTCACGCAAATGTCACTTTCAAACCAAGCAGCTTTCTGTTGGTGAATGCGGTGAATCCATGTGGACAACTTGTACCCATTACAAAATCTTTTGTCCTCATGCGAAATTCCCCACTGCATGGATTCCTACTGAAATGACTGAATTTCACCCACGAAAAGCTGCATTAACATTAGCACTCTATTAGCAGTTGCATTGCTACACAAAAACAGTTATTTAATAAACTAGTTTTAAAAACCCAAAAGGCACTACTGGATAGGGCTGCACAATATATCGTTCTAGCATCGATATCGTGATGTGCGCATTTGTGATAGTCACATCACTGGATGTGCCATGTCAAGTATAGGGATCATTAATCCGTACGGACCAGACACCACGGTCAATAATAACCAACTGCAGCAGTGTCAGACCGGTGTTGGGGTGGAGTTTATAGCATCATTAAAGTCCCCCGTAGTCAATAATTTTATTATAAAACTCATGTTTGATCACCAAAATTACATATTTAAAAAATTTTTCCTGAGAAAAATATCATCATGTTTTAAAATAGCTTGAATGTAACTCTACACCCTTGCTTCATTTAGTATACGCATATCTATGAATATGCAAATTAGCCCCACCTACACTCACTCACACCAGTTCAGAGATCCACTCGGTCAACTTACTGAGGTAAACGCTGCATAATGGTATCGCTCTTTACAACGTTGGACACATAATGGTGATTAATATGATTAGCCTTTTTCTTGACTATGTTATTAAACAGCTAATAATGTGTTGCTAATGTTACACAAACTATGTTCACATTCGCCATCTCAGAGTCAGACAGCTGCCTTCTAACAATCAGTATCCTTAGAAACGCTTTGAACAACTCAGAACGTCAGTGAAGAAAGGCATATAGTTCATCATAGCATTGTAACATACGTCATACACCCGCTATATAGCTAAATTTAACCAATTTTTCATATCAGCAGAAGAAATACCAGGATAACCTGGCTTCACGGCATTTTTAACCACTTTAACTATCATACAGTGCAAGCTTATCATTTGCATGTTTTAGCTCCTGTCAGTTTAAACATTCAAATGATTTTAAACATTTTGAGCACAAAAAGAGAGCTCAATTCTGAACTTAGCAGCACAGACAGCACGCAAACACCGAATTCCCTTCTTTTTCGCATCTATTTGTGCTTAAACGGACACATACACGCAAAAATACCAGTCTCGGCAAGTATCCTCCTAAAAACAGTTGCTTATGGCTTAGGTGAAAGTAAACAATTGAGACAGAAAACAGAATCTGTGCATTTGGTCTTAAAGTGACAGCAGCCTAATACTCCTACTGCTGTCTGTGTCATGAATGTTAATCAAACAACAAAACACTATCAGTGTTATTTTACATTTGATTATTTAATTTCTGTCCCTGAATACTGTTAGACTCACTGTAATTTGTTTATTATCTTTCTATGCGGTTTCACTCACCCACAGCATCACTCCAATCATTCTAGAATGATTAATTCTTTCCAAAAAAAAGCTATTCAAGTCATCTGGTGATTTTTTTTCATATCGCAATATACTGTATATATATCGCAGAAAAACAAAATAGCGCAATGTCAGTTTTTTCCAATATCATGCAGCCCTACTATTGGAAAAAAAGGTGAATATTGCGAAAAGCAGAGAAAAGGACAAAGCTAAAATATGTCCAGGTTTGAAATCTGTCAGGACAAAAGGGAGAATGTGAAAAGCAGAAAGAGATAATTGTAGCTAGATCTAGGGAAAAAAATAATAATAATCCCAATGGCGTTATGTCAGTGGTCAGATAATCCCAATTCAGTTATGTCCGTGTGAGGTCAGAGCGGGAAGATTAAGACTAGAGGTGGATCTAAAAATCCATCTGGGACTTAATCCTTGGGCCTTCAATAAATCAAGAAGCAAGACACAGCATGAAGACATCCTCACATGGAGGCAGGCAGTATTTCAGTAACTGAAAGTACAACAAAATTCATTAAGCAAGGAAAATTTGACTCAAATGCAATCGATTCCTGTACATCTATAGGAGCTCCTGCCATCAGCATTCACTCAGCACCATTCATCATTGTGTCTAAATGCCTTAGTGTCCATGCCTTTGCTTTTGGAGAAGCTATTCCATCATTCACTATCTCTCATACAGAGACAACAGACAAACACCTTCTTTCTCACACACACCTCCTCTCTGTGTCTTTAACAGAAGTTATTTTAAGAGTGATGACGTAGGGAGGATGCGGCGAGGACAGTTTCTGCCTTTGTACAGATACTGGGTACTTGATACATAATGTGTCCTTTTTATTATAAACATCAAGGTTTTAGGTTAAAATGTATATAAATGTATAAGACAAAGTGTATATTTTGGGTCTTTTAATATTTTAGGTGTATATTTCAGGCCCACCATTTTAATAAACTTTTTTTCCTTCAGTAGTTCATTTTAAATGCTCCTGTGGTGTGACTTTATTTTTTTTTTTTTTTTTTTTTTTTGACAAATATTCCATGTATAGTCTCTGAATAGATAATTTTGGTAACACTTTAGTATGGGGAACAATTCTCACTTTTAAAGGGTTAGTTCATCCAAAAATTCTGTCATTAAGTACTCACCCTCATGTCGTTTAAAACCTGTAAGACTTTCGTTCATCTTCGGAACACAAATTAAGATATTTTTGATGAAATCCATGAAGTTTTTTTTATCCCCCATAGAAAGCAGCGTAATTACTGTCATTTAAGGTCCAGAAAAGTAGTGAAGACAACATTAAAATAGTCCATGTGGTTCAACCTTAATGTTATGAAGTGACGAGAATACTTTTTGTGTGCAAAAACAAAACAAAAATAACGACTTTATTCAAGAAATTCATCTCTCCCCTGTCATTCTCCTGTGCTGTTTAAGTTCAGCGCTTCCAGGTTCTATGTAAAAACGTCGGCTCAGTATTGGCTGGCTATTGCATCAGCATCACGTGAACAGCGTCGGCCAATACTGAGCACAACGTTCTGACGTAGTACCTGGAAGCGCTGAACGTAAACAGCGCAGGAGAATGACAGGGGAGAGATTAAATTGTTGAATAAAGTCATTATTTTTGTTTTGTTTTTGCGCACATAAAGTATTCTCATCAAACCACTTGTAGTAATGTTGACTATTTTAATGATGTCTTTACTACTTTTCTGGACCTTGAATGATGGTAAATACGTTGCTTTCTAGGTGGGATAAAAAACCTCTTGGATTTCATCAAAAATATCTTAATTTGTGTTCCGAAGATGAACGAAGGTCTTACGAGTTAAAGTGTTAACATAATTTTTATATTGACATGTCAATAATATTTTTATCAATATAACTGACAATCACACCACAAGACATGTTCAACTTTCCGTTCAAATCCCCTATTCTGTGAGCAGAATATGAAAAATATATCATGTAACATGATGGTTTACTGGTCAACAACCATCTAAGATCCCATTAATATTATCTTCTGAAAACAAAACTCAAGATATCAGCCCACTATCACTTCATCATCTGGGAAGTTTAATTTAAACATTTTGGGAAGCAACTCTCAGCATCACAGCTCTAGGTAAGTTGTTTTGATTATAGTTTCAGCACTAAATGTATCACCTTTGACACTACATCTCAGGTGGCTGCAACCATTATTAATAAACATTATGTATTTTTGGTTGGAGCTCTTTATGTAAATCATTATAAACTGATTGCACCGCAAAGAATATCAAGCTCTACCACATAAACTCATGAAGGGGAGGAGTTTACTGGTCTATCTGATGCTTCATGTTGTGTGGGCAAATTATCCACAATCTAATCCTCCAACAGATGCATAATCCCAACAAAACCGCACAGGTGACATTGTCCATGAACGCTTGTACGCCTGGCTCATATCAAGAGGCAAACCTATCAATTTCAACTTTTTTAGATTGTGTTGGTCTCGAGTGTGAAAATCAATCGATGTAAAAATCAAGTCCTTCTCACTAAATGTCTCAAAAACAGGGTCTTTAAACAGTCGAGTGGGTCTAGTATGACACAGCACCTGTAGTTAAAGTCCATGATTGAGCGTGTGAACAACAACTCTTCCGCTCACTTCGATACCTAAGTAGTAGAGAGTGCACTAAGTAGAGAGGCGAAAAAGAACAAAGAGGAGGGGAAAGTGCAGATGCATCGGTGTACCTACCATCGTAGTTGACGATGATGATGGCGAGCATGTAATCCTTGCCCAGCATGGTGTCTTCCCGAAAGCCCCCTGAGGTTAGTTCAGATACATTCCAGTTCAAAGCGTCCCAACACCACCAACAAACTCTGCAGCACACACTCACACACAGGGTGACCACCGCTCTCTGGGATACACTCACATGCCAAAAGGATTAAAACCCACACTCCTCTTTTCCTCTCTCCGTCTATCCACTCTTTTATTTTCTCCTCAGGTAATTTCACTGCTGTCTAATCAACCTCATCTTTGTCTTTCTGCCAAATGCTTGTGAGATCTTGCTCTCCTGTTTTCTTTCCTACTCTTTTCACTGTCGTTCCGTCAAGCTGAGAGTGATGCTGTTTGTGAGATCGCTTCTCTCTCTCTCTCTCTCTCTCTCTCTCTGTCAGTGTGCGTGTGTCTCTCTGTGGATTCTGTAATTCAGTAATGCCTGCAGCTATTCCCCCTCCTTCGCCCCCCACCCCTCTCTCCCTGGCACTCTTTGCCCCCCTAAGCTCATGGTGGCGCCTTAAGGATGGCTGAACACACAGCTGATGAAAGCAAACTGCTGGAGCAAACACAGCCGTCCGCTTCCTATACAATATTGCAGGTGTAAATATTTTAGATGGAGAAAATACATGCAGCAATATATACAGCAAAAAGGATTTTAGTATTTTCATTAATCAAACAGGGCACAAACTGTGACGTGTGTTCCTGAGAAGAATTAGTGTCTCCAATCTGTTCCACACAATGAGGCAGAGAATCACCATCTGTAATGTGAAAACAAATTATCATTTTTGACACTGGGTAACTTTCTGTACATTTAAAAGCCCTTTATTGTATTGTTACAATATAATATGGATCAAAATATGCTATTAGAGTTTATGTTATGTGAGGAATTAGGCTATTTATTAATTTGTAATATAACAGCTTCATTAGACTTCATAAAACGTTTCTGGGAAACATCTTAAGATGTGTTTTTACTGAGATTAGCAAGCTAATGTTACTAAATACCGAGGCGTGTATTATGTAGCCTAAATACGATAATATAAACATTTGACTCATACAGTCGCACATGAAATATTCTTTAGGAAATGTTTGTGGTCAATAAAGAGCTGTGGGGTTGTAAAGGTTAGCGGTTTGCGTTGTGTTGGTCCACCTTAATTCCTCCCGTCATGAATTCAAGCGAAGTCCGTCATCGTCCAGCCTCCGTTTGCATCATCCCTCTGGTTGCCGTGGCAACGACTTCTCTGTCGCGAGCGTCTGTCTGCTTCTGCAGAGTCAAAAATGGAGATGGGCTCGCGCATTTATCAGTGTAAAAAGCTGCTGTAACGATAAAAAAATATCATAATTATATTTTATATATATTGTAGGCCTATGTCTAAGCCGCAGTTGATGCAGGCTATGAAATAGGTTACATCGTTGTTGAAATATGCCACATTCTGAAAATAAAGCATAAAACAGTTTCAGTCTCAGTTCTCTTGTGAATATGAAGTGCGCTTAACTGTGTTGAGTGTGCACTTGTAGTGTACTTTAAATCTTAAAGCTATATTTATTTTTAAAAACTGTAGGCCTACTGCAGACAATCTAATATTAATGAAATAAAAGTACTCACTTTCATGATTGTTTTTTAACACACTTAAGCATTCTAAAAAAATTACACTTTGTAATAATGTCAAATAAAAAGTTTTACTTTAAAGAACATTTTTAATTATTATGTTTTAATAGGCCTAATCTTTTGTCATGCTTTAAAGTACACTTGTTTTGATGCGTTGAGTCTGTTGACATTCTAAACCACGCGGAGCCTAAAGTATTTGATTATAAGTGCTATTTGATAATATATTTAAAGTTATTATACTTTTAATGTACTAAATTGCAACTTCATTACAAATTTGTATTTAAATCATTTAAATAATGACATAGTTTCAGCAGAAATTAAATTTAAGTATAGGCCTATTTTATTTTACACTAAATGCCTGTAATGAATTAATATAATATAGATTTAATATAATTGAAAACTAAAATACATTTTAACTTAATTGTGAATAACATACTATTACTGTAAATGTCTGGAAACATTACATTCAGGTCGCACATAAGTAGGCATATTTTAAAATAGGCCTATATTATTTATGTAATAAATAGGCTAAACGTATGCTAAAGTGTAGGTCTACTTCATTTTCACAATGCCAAATGTCAGACATTAATGACTTTTAAAAAGCCAACGGATTAAAAAAAAAATAAATGAAAAAATAAAAACATCTGACCTTGACCTTCCAAGAAGAAAAAAAGTGCACTTTTATCTTAAAGTTAAAATTTCCTCTTATAATAAACTATGAGATTGTTTTTAGAATTATTATATTATATTATATTATTGTCATGATCCCGGCCTGTGTTCCTCGTCTTGTGTTGGACTCTTATTTTGAAGTATAACTATATTCCTTTTGTTCCTATGTTCAGTTTCTGTGTTAGGTTTTGTAGTCCTTTGTAGTCCTTTTTTTTTTTTGATTAGTTCCCCATTTATTAGTTTTGATTGTCCCCAGGTGTGCCTTGATATATTGTTAGCCCGGCAGCCATGACAGCTGGAGACTTTAGGGTGGCAGCCATGACAGCAATGATGAAGGCTGAGACCAGTGATGCGCCAGGCTCCACATATCTAGAGAGATATGAGAGAGAAGAAGAGAAGGAAAGAGAGAAGAGAGGAAAGGACAGTGTTTTACAAAGTTCAAAATGTGCAGGAAGAAACAGGAGAGATGAGATAATAATATCAAGATTAAGATTTGAACACACAATACTAAACAGTACACTTTATAAAATGGGGAAACATAATACAGGAAAGTGTAAATATTGCGGGCAAAATGAAACGGTGACATGTTATGGTCCACTGTCAGAAAGTATTCTGATACAAAATTTTGCAAAGATAAAAATGCAGTTTAAACTAGTAGATATTCTACAAAAATGAGCGTTATAGTTTTATTTTTCTGACATTCTGATCGACACAACACACCAGTCGGTGGCGGTAATGCACCATTTCGTTGTTTGTCAACCTGCCGTTAAAACCTCAAAAGAAGAAGAATGGGGCAGACAAATGTAATCAAACATAGAGCGCGATTTATCTATAGCAGATTTCAGGTTGCTCAATCGAGCTCAGAATCTCTGATCTCACGCAAGCAGTCATGGCGGATAAGGTTGGTGGGCTAGCGAACTTAATTAGACGTTTCATGAGTTACTTTAAGTTCTGTATATTTGATGCTGTTCTCGATTACTGTTTAGCTACTATGTCATGGCATTTAGTAGCCGCGAGACAACGGAAAGAAAACAAAATATGCAGTTCCGTACAGTTTTTGAGTTGGTCACTCTGTTACATGTGTTTTCCCTGTCACGTATCTGTCCGTTATGATATAACCTGTACTTTATCCGTATTCCTAAATGTCTTGTTTTTTTTTTTTTTTTTTTTTATAAAACGTGTATGATAGATGGCGCCGAATTACAATCCCTTTTCTGCTGGCACACCCGCGATGACTCATACTGCTGACAGTCCCATCAACCACAATTATGATTGGGTTTGTGTGTTGTAAATTTCTCAGTATTTATGTTTCTTGAACAGGATCCATTCCGGCAGCTGAAAGATCTGTCCCTGCTTAAAGACCAGCTCGAAGACATTCAGCGTCGGATGGAGGATGAAGTTGGGGTTGGAATTCCACAGGCAGGACTTTATACTTTTGTCAAACTCGGGACCCTTTTCACAGACTGTGATGACGCATTATCGCAACAATAAACAATATAAATCTAGCATGGTTGTATTTAATAAAATAATAATGTAAATTTACAATTCTCTACATAACTTACCCTGGCATTGAATTAGAAAAAAAAACTAGTAAAAAAAACTACTGTGAAGGTGTTTCGAATAGAGTGTAACAGTGTCTGCCCACTTTTTCAGCATCTTTGGTTCCAGAAGTATTTTTCTTATTAATATTTATTTTCTAAACTATAACAGAATTTGACAAAATTTGTCACCAAAATAAGTCATCCGGTTTAACCAAAATTTCGGTTTTATCAAATGACACTTTTGGTTATACCAAATGATGATATTTTCAAAAAATGCTAACAGGCTGATATCTAGCTAGTTAGCAAAAGGACAATCAAACATTTTATATTTAGTACAAGTTTTTAAAATATTACAACATTTTCCATGTTTTATAGCGGTTGTACTGAATGACCTGATGTTTCAGGACATGCGTATGAGCAAGTGAAAACATGAATTTTTCATCTAGTTAAAATAGAGTTAATTACTTTGCTTCACAACCATGTGGTCCTTTGCAGGTGTCTGAGTTAGGCTTAGTTAGGTGTCTGAGTTGTACATCCTATCACATGATATTGCCCGCATGACTTGATCCAAAATGGTCCCTTTATATTGGTTACTCCAGACATTCTTTCTCATAACAAAGCAGTGACTTCTACACATAATTTTAATACCATTTTGCACTATGTTGATATATGATGTTATAAAATCATGCAAGAATAAAAAAAATATATACATTTATTACATTTTAATATATTTTAATCACAAATGAAGTGGCTGTATTGGCCTTTGGATGGTTAAACCGAATGACCTTTTGACACTTCAAAATGTTTTGACATTTCAAAATGTTTAAAATACCTTTATATGCAGCAAAATATAATTAACTTTTTGGACTCAATAAAATAGATCTAGTTGTACTGCCTTACATACTTTGGATGTCATATCTTTGTTTTTTATTATTATTATTATTATTATTATTAAGGCCTTTGGACAAAAAAAATGACCCGTCACGTCATTGACCCATATATATATAGTATGTATATCCATATAGTGTGTGTGTGTGTGTGTGTGTATGTGTGTGTGTATATATATATATACAATGTATTTTAAGTTTTTTGCAAAATGTGCATATATGTACAAATATTAAAGTAATTTGATAGCATAAGGAGATTGATTCTATTACATAATTTGCTTCATGGGAGTGGGCAGGCATAAACAGATGTTTTGGCATGATTTGCTTGTTTCGATTCCCTGATTGGAGATTTCTTTGCAGAATTCTGGGTAATGTGGTTTTTCACCTAGAATTCTGCTGTTAAAGGGATAGTTCACCCAAAAATGAAAATTCTGTCATCATTTACTCACCCTCAAGTTGTTCCAAACCTGTATGAATGTCTTTCTTCTGCTGAACCCAAAAGAAGATATTTTGAAGAATGTTGGTAACCAAACATTTGTTGACTTCCATAGTATGGGGGAAAAGTTACTATGGGGTCCATCAAATTTTTGGTTACCAACATTCTTCAAAATATCTTCTTTTATGTTGAGCAGATGAAAAAAATTCATACAGGTTTGGAACAACTTAAGAGTGAGTAAATGATGGCAGAATTTTCATTTTTGGGTGAACTATCCCTTTAAACATGATTATTTAAAAAATAATGCGACTGATGGCTTCACTAAAAGCATAAACCATTGATTAACAACCTCGTCCTTTACAGTTAGTCCGTCTTTAAAGGTTTATAGAGTTATTGCTAAAAAATAAAATCAATTCCCTTATGGAGAAAATGAATGGCATTTTATACTTATGGAACCCGACTGTTGCATTCTATATAGCTGCTGTACTTTCTATATTCCCTCTTTTGGAAAGTTGTGGAAATGCAGTAGTAAATGTAAATTAAACTCGTAAATGTGAAAAGGGTCTGTATGGTCATTTGGCTTAATGAAGTTCTTTGTTTTCTCTCTCACTCACGGTCTCTTGCCCTCTTCCTCAATTTAGGGTGGAAGTGTGCTCAGTTCTCCCTTCCTCAAAGGTTTTTTGGCTGGGTATGTGGTGGCAAAGCTCCGCTCCTCTGCGATCCTGGGAGTTCTTGTAGGGACCTGCACAGGCATCTATGCTGCTCAGAGCTATCAAGTGCCTAACATTGAGCAGACCATTAAAAACTACTTCAGCTCATTCAAGAAGAGATAGAGGGAGCCATATCAAACAATCTCAGAAAAATGGTGCCTCATTCAAGAACTTCAACATGTACCTCCTCAACTGAAGGTGCCACTCATCAGACCACATAGAAAAACTGGATGTATTTAAATGACACTTTGGTATATAAAATAATTGAGCTTCTCATGTTAGCAGTTTAGGTTGTTTTCTATTTAAAGTTGGTGTGGGCTGTGCTGTTACAGTGTTTTGATTTTATATATACCAAAATTCCTCATGATGGTGCAAATGGCCAAAACTTTATCAGTCTTTCATATAGTTTCGGTGTTAATGCATGTATGTTCTGTCTGTTACATAAATATTTTTTCCACTAATCTTTTTTTAATAGAAGTTTGCACAAAAACAGGTGAGCAATCAAACACAACACACTCTGTAAATAATGTCTGCCATTGAACAATTCCTACCTGTCAAATGTCAGAGGTTGCTGGACTTGAGTAGCTTAAGTATTTTATATAATTGTTGGATAAATATATGTTGGATAAATATGTTGCACTTTACCAATCGCAACTCTACCACTTCTGCTTGTAATAAATAATGGAAGTCAGCCATTGGAAGTGAAATAGAAAACAGGAAGTAGTCCAATTAGAGAAGGAAAACTAATCTACATGCATTTGGTTTTCAGATGGAGTATTGAATTCATTTGTATGGTTTTAAAATGTAATGCATCATGTTTCTATGTAAAGAATTATTTCAAAATTATAGTTTTCAATAATGGGATTTATTTTCTTTGCTTAATGTTCTTTTGTTTTGGCTTTGGGTTTATTGCCATAATGTGATATATTTTTTGGAGAGATTCTGTTTTAATGAATAAAATCTCAAATTGCAATCTATAGTAAAATGTATGCTAAACGTGTTATTTCCTTCCAGAAAAAGGGCGAACAAAGAGCTAAATCTTTAAACATGTTTTGGAATTTTGGGCCACGATATACAATCCAATTACCTTTTAATTTACCCACGACACAAAATGGAGTTTTGTGTTCATGTAAGTACAGTGGTTCAACCTTAATATTATGAAGCGAAAAGAATACTTTTTGTGCGCCAAAAAAACAAAATAACAACTTTTCAACAGTATCTAGTGATGACCGATTTCAAAACACTACTTCATGAAGCTTCTAAGCTTTATGAATCTTTTGTTTCGAATCAGTGGTTCGGAGCATGTATCAAACTGCTGAAATCATGTGACTTTGGTGATCCGAACCACTGATTCGAAACAAAAGATTTGAAGCAGTGTTTTTTGAAATCAGCCATCACTAGATATTGTTGAAAAGTCGTTATTTTGGGGGTTTTTTGGCACGCAAAAAGTATTCTCTTTGGTTTATAATATTAAAGTAGAACCACTGTGCTCACATGGTACACTTGCACATAGTTTTTCAGATATCTTTGCAGGAAGGTTTCTTCAATATATAAATATAAATAACTGGCTTAAAACTATTTTTTAGGGGGGGTGAAAATACTAACGTGCCTAAGACTTTTGCACAGTATAGTGTATATATATACATAAACAAATGCCTTAAAAAGTAATATATTTAAATTACATTTATTTCATACTTGGTTAAAATATATCAACATATTTACTGACATCGCTTGAGACTGATATAAAAATTATAATTAAACTTTATTTGGAGTACTACTTTTGCACAATGCACATTTCTTAATATTAAACCTAAAGTGTGTTTTAATGTCAATAAGGATTCTATGAACTTTGTATAATATCAGTCTTTAACTGCAAGATATTTAAAGTATACTTGCAATAGTTCCACTTTAGCACAATCAAATATATTTATGTATATCTTTAGTTGGACCTCAACACTACTTCTGCACAATTAAACAGCATTAAGTACAAAATTAATTCCAATTTTGTACTTATACCAGTTTAGTATACCAAAAGTACAATTGCAGGGTATTTATATTAAGTACATAAATATGTAAATATATTTGTAGTATACTTAGCATAAAATAAATGTATTTCAAATACATTTTAGTATATTTTTCACTAGGGTGGTAAGAAAAATAGTTAAACACAATTGTAAAAATATTTTTTCTCATTGTTATTTTTAGTAATGTGTGAGAAGTATTAATATTAAAGGTTTACTGTTTTGACCTAATTTTTATTTTTCATAGTGTGATTTTTCATGAACTGTATTGAATCTAGTAGGATCAATTTGACCCGCAACATAAAATTTGTATTCAGAATTCAAACATATGATGAAATCACATGTGCATCCCTCATAAGCTGAAAGAACTCTCTCTCTGTGTGTGTGTGTGTGTGTGTGTGTGTGCACTATAGCATTTGCAAAACATCTTTGGGTCATGGAAATTCACATCATAGCCTTTACCATACAACCTGAAAGTACAAGAAATTGTCTAAAAAAAAAAAACAGAACACACAAATGGTTAGTAATTAATTTTATTGTCCATCTTTGTTAGCTATCCATCATCCATTTTCAGCTCTCCTTCTAATATTAGTTATCTCTCATCATCCAGTCTACAAATGTTCAATAAAAGGTTAGTTAAAAAAAAAAAAATAACAAAAAAGTACAATTATTAAAGTGAAAGTTTTTTATAAAAGGTTTGCTGCAGTTGATCTACTAAAGTCTGTAATTATTACCAGTACAATATGAAACACAATACATTTTATTTTAGATTTTCACTATCGTTACAGCAAAATATCTGGCTACCTCAAACCAAGCTATGAATCTAAAGTAAATGTGAAAGTTCAGCTGTTAAAGTTAAAGACAAAGACACCAGAATATGATATTTATGAAATCTTCACTGCTCCTCTTCACTGGTTATCTGTCCCCACCAGAGGCTCATTCACCATTTTCTCAGCTAAAATAAAGAACAGGGATGCATGCTTTTTATTGGAGTTACATATCATATGACACCACTCAGTAAATAAGCGTGCATGCTAAACAATATGCAAGTCAGCTGTCATTTAGGAGCATGCTAACCTTGCTGTAATTGGAAAATGACAAAAATAATTCCTAAATATTACTTTTTTTTTTTATTATCATTAAAATAAGTAGCTCATCTCTGCCACAGTATATAAGCAGTAGAACACAAATACTCAGCTCATACCGGAATTGAGGGCCCAACACTGAGCAGGACCTTCTTTCAGAGAATCTGGAATCTCGACGCCGTTCTTGTCCACACACCAGCAATAGTCAGTCTTATCCCAGCACTGCTGGGCCAGGTAGTTTCCATTCTCATCACACCTAGGGCGGAAGGATGGCAGGAGGCTCTTGGCCTCCCCTGCAGCCTCCTTCTGGCACTGGGTGAGAACACTGGGCTCTGTGGGACAGAAATCAACAGAAAATACATCTGTGTTAGAGCAAAGACATACAATTGCTGAGAACTACATTTGGTGTTTGACAATGACAAGATCTTCATACCTGGTTTGGGAGATGAGGAAGGGGAATCCTGAAAAATAGAGCATGATGACAGGCATGAGAGAACTGTATTTATATATTGTATGTTTTTATTTATGATTTTATATTTTAATTTATCATTTCCTGTTTTTACACTACCGGTCAAAAGGATAATTAAGATTTTAAAATGTTTTTTTTTTAAAAGTCTCAGATTCTTTCCAAAGCTGCATTTATTTATTTGATCAAAAATACAGTAAAAACAGTCATGTGAAATTTGGAAGAACTTTTCAATTTAATAATAAATAATTTTAATATGAATAAAATTAAAATGAATCATTACTCCAGTCTTCAGTGTCACATGATCCTTCAATCATTCTAATATGCTGATTTGCTGCTTATTTATTGTCAATTATTATTGGTGCTCAGTTATTAATAATGGTTCTTTTTGGTTATTGATAATGGTTCCTCTTTTTTCAGGATTATTTGATGAAAAGAAATTAAAAAAACAATAGAGTTTATTTGAAATAAAAATCTTTTGTAATATATATAATGTCTTTTCTGTCTCTTGCTCAATTCAATGTGTTGTTGTTGAATAAAAGTATTAATTTCTTCTCTTTTTTTTACATTTTTATTCTTAATTAATTTTATATTGCTTAGGCTACCCCAAAATTTTGAATGACAGTGTATCACAGTTTCCAAAATAAATAAATAAATAAATAAACAGCAAAAATGATTTTGAACATTGATAACTATTATTAATAATTGAGTAACAATAAAAATTGATAATAACTGAGCAGCAAATCAGCATATTAGAATGATTTCTGAAGGATCATGTGACACTGAAGACTGGAGTAATGATGCTGAAAATTCAGCTTTGCATCACAGGAATAAATTACATTTTAACATAGGCCTATATTAAAATAAAAAATTAAATTGTAATAATATTTCACTATATTACAGTTTTACTGTATTTTTGATCAAATAAATGCAGTATTGGTGAGAATAAGAGACTTTTTCAAAAACATTAAAAATGATTAATTAATTATTTTAAACTTTTGACCGACAGTGTTTATTCATAATTTCAGCAAAACCATCTGAGAAACGCAGCTTCAACTTTCTGACTCAATTCCGACACCATGCGGCCGCCTGACTCATTACAACACGAGAGGAAGTGAGTTTTACCTTCTTCTCTTTGGGCTCTTCCTCAAGCGTCAGAGCAAGGGAGCTCATAGGAAGATGCATTTTCATGGGGGCGCTGGAACGCATGGCTGCACAAAAAAGGGAAGAAAGTCAGAATTATCATGTTTCCAATTGAGGACATTTATGGTAATGGGTTAAGGGTGATTTAAATAGTAGTATGATGAAAAGCCCATAAAATAAAAAGATGGAAAATGATGCAGCTCTCTGACCAAACTTGCGGCTGAGCTCATGCAGGCGGTCATTGCGTCTCTCTATGGTGTTGAGCTGATCCTTTTGGCTGTATGCCATGTAGGCGGTGAAGGCCTGACCTGCGATCAGTATTCCAGCCAGCAGAGTCACTCCTGCCACCTTCAGGGCCTGATTGTTAGATCTGTTAGGAAACATAGACCAGTGCATTCAAGCACTTCATCTTGAAAGCATCTGCTGATTACAAACATCTGACAGACGTCTTTAAGATGTCAGTTTTACATACATTCCAAATCATAAACATCTTAAAGACATTTTCTGAACACCTAGGCTTTGACATCTGACAGGAAACGTCCTACAGACGTATTTCAGATGAGCAAAGTACTTCTTCCAGATTTAAACACACATCAAATAGACGTCTTCGAGATTTTATTTTAAGACATCCTTTGTTCCGTGTCAAGTGAAGAGAAGTTTGATGAACTTTGGTTTACATTAAAGATTTTTATTAAAAAAAAAAAAAAAAAAAAAAAAAAAAAAACAATATGAGGGCTTGGTCATTAAAGTTGTATTGAACTATGAATATGCAATGTGAGCAATGATTCGTGATACGCAGAAACAAAAACATTGCGATGATACAAAAACGTCTATATTTCTTACAGAACATATAATAACACTTTTTTAAAGAAGCACTGCTAGTGAGGACTGTAAATTTTTAGCAATGTTTGATGCTTTTAAGCTGTCTAACACTATTTTTCTGCTAATTTATTAAATAAATCACTAAAAAAAGCTCTTTGCACTCGAGATAAATTCAGTCACTTAGCAAATTTAGTTTAGCTACATTTAACATATATAACTGAGAAAAACAAGATTTGTTTATAAAAGAAAATATGAACAAAAAGTTTTCCTCACCGTCCCTGAGGTCCCATATTGATGGAAGATTGCTCACTTGGAGCTCTGATAAGTGGTCCATCGTTTCCGTCGGTCGACATTTCTTATCAATAGTCAGAAACTTTCCAAAATGTTGTCAATTTGCTTAAGGGATTTTTGTACCAGCTCTCTATTATGAAAATGTGAGAACTGAGAGTCCAGCAGTGGCACTCGGATGAAAGTGTCTAGAACAGACTGAAGTTATTATTTCATTGGATAAGACGGGCTGCATCATCGGTTGTCAGACAAAAGTCAACTTGAATGTACTGTTCCGCATGTCTCACATACTAGTCTTAAGCATTCAGTTTGAGAATTATGAAGTGCGACTTTCAACATTTTAAGGAAATTTCTGTCAGTAATTTTCAAAGCGCAATCGGTTTTTTGAGATTGCTCTCATGGCACCCCTTGCACCATTAAAAAAACAACAACAAAACAAAACAAATCCATTTTTTGTAACATACTTTCCAAATATCAGTGTGCAATGAAGCCATAAACAATGACAGTACTTATCTTATGTCTGATACGGATACTTATACGTAATTAAACCAGATTTATAATTCTTTTTCTATTTTAAAGGATTAAAAATACACATTAAAGTGTAACTTTCACTTTCACTCATCTTGATTGTTCCCAGTGTTGGATAAGTTACTCTAAAAAGTAATAACTAGCTACTAATTACATCTTTAACAGTGTAATTAGATTACTGTACTAATTAATTACTCTCTAAAAAGTATTGTACTTATTACTTTCTAAATCCCATATGATATGGGCCTTATCAACTTCAACGAGTTGAACAATACAAGGATAGACTTGAAACTGCACTTTTAATTCTTTCAAATAAACAATATATAAATGCATAAACTATTCTTGAACTGACCAAAGTGTGTAAAGTGAGGTTACATTAAAACATTTTAACATTAGATATAAAATTTTGATGTTAAATCCACTATTGTTTTATATAGAATTGTTCTATAGTCTATGCAGTATTTAATGCAATTACATCAGAAGTAACTGCTACAGAAAACTTAAGAGTAATCCCTTACTTTACTTTTTCAAGGGAAAAAGTAATTAAATTACTTAGTAATTAATTATACCCAACACTTCTTGTTCCCCAACTTTGTACAGATGTACCATTTTTGTAACATACTTTCCAAATATCAATGTGCAATAAAGCCATAAACAATGACAGTGCTTATCTTTTGTTAATGTCTGATATGGATCATAATTAAACCAGATTTATAATTCTTTTTCTACTATTTTAAAGGATTAAAAACACACATTACAGTGCAACTTTCACTTTCACTCATCTTGATTGTCCGCAGCGTTATGTAAGTTATTCTAAAAAAGTAATTACTAGCTACTAATTACCCAGGGTTCCCACACCTTGGTTAACTTCAAATTCAAGGACCTTTCAAGGACTTTCCAGGTCCAATACCCTCAAATTCAAGACTTAATGTGGGGACACATTTCAAGTGAGAGCAAGGTTACATCGTGTTGCCTTGTAAGATACATTGTTACAATTTTCATGTGTCAAACAAAACTGCAACTTTATTTTTGGCCATATGCCAGAGATCTGATATTCTATTTGTAGTATTTCTGTTTTGCATAAAACTGAAGAATATTCGGTACATACTGTATTCTAAAATGATCTGATATTAACTTTTGCATGGATTTTACTGAAAAGAGCTTAGGCTCATGTAACCAGAAGTTTTAAGATATATGAATATGCTTTTAAGTTATTCTTGCTTAATGGGTTTACATCTGTGAAACGTTGAGGTACCATTGTAGTACAGTAGTTTTGTATGTGCGTGAACGTCATGGCAACGTACAACACAAAGTACCTCACGCAGGAAACACTTAAAGGGTTAGTTCACCCAAAATTGAAAATTATCCCATGATTTACTCACCCTCAAGCCATCCTAGGTGTATATGACTTTCTTTTTTCAGAAGAACACAATCAGAGATATATTTAAAAATATCTTAGTCCTCCAAGGTTTATAATGGTTGTGAATGGCAGCCCAAATTTTGAAGTTCACTTTTTGGATGTAAGTCGAATGCGTATGGCTGTCCCGCCGGAAGCTCGTTATTCTACTTTATAAAGTTTTAATAAGGATATTTGTCTTAAACAAACGCATCGATTCAGAAGGCTTTTATTAACCCCCTGGAGTCGTATGGATTAATTTTTTTATGGATGGATGCATTTTTTGTCTTCAAAATTTGGGCTGCCATTTACAACCATTATAAACCTAGGAGGACTAAGGATATTTTTTTAAATATATCTCTGATTGTGTTTGTCTGAAAGAAGATAGTCATATACACCTAGGATGGCTTGAGGGTGAGTAAATCATAATTTTCATTTTTGGGTGAGCTATCCCTTTAATGTAACTAACATAAATTAAGCAAGCTAGTATGCATAGGCCACGAAGTGTTGGCGAAATAACACATTAGCAGACCGGAGGGAATAATATGGAATTTTTTCCCAGAAAACTTCTTGCACAAAATAAATTCAAGCACTTTCAAGGACCCTATGTATGTTTATTTTCAAAATCTTTCCAGGGCCTTGAAATTATTATTTTTTTTCCAGATTCACAAACTTTCAAGAATTTCAAGGACCCGTGGGAAACAATGTAATTAGATTACTGTACTAATTACACTCTAAAAAGTATTGGATTATTACTTTCTAAATCCCATATCAGCCTCCACCAGTTGAACAATACAAGGATAGACTTGAAACTGCTCTTTTAATTCTTTCAAATAAACAATTTATAATTCCATAAATTATTCTTGAAGTGACCAAAGGGTGGTGGTTACATTAAATACATTTTAACATTAGATGTAGAATTTTGATGTTAAATTCAATATTGTTTCATATAGAATTATTCTATAATATACAGTATTTAATGCAATTACAATAGACGTAACGGTAACACTTTACAATAAGGTTCATTAGTTAAACATTAATGTATTAACTAACATGAACTAACCATGAGCAATACATTTGTTACTGTGTTTACTAATCTTCGCTAACAGTAGTTAATGAAAACACAGTTGTTCATTATTTGTTCATGTTAGTTCACAGTTCATTAACTAATGTTAACAAGATTTTAATAATGTATTAGTAAATATTGAAATTAACATTAACAAAGATTAATAAATGCTGTTTATAAAACAGTTCGTTCCTGTCCTTGATTCTGATTGGTCAATAGCTGTTTTATATTCACGATAAAACACAGCTATGACCGCTTCACCCAACAGTTCTATGTATCACTACACAACACCCTTAACTCTTAGCAACGTAAACTGTATGTTCTCAATTGACATTGTTCATTAAAGCTTACTGTATTACGTAGAAGATTGTGAGAAAGAGATCGAGTGAGCGAGTTTATTACCTGCATTCAGATTTAGCATTTTCCTTCAGGTCAGTCCCATGCTCATAATAAAAAATCTGTTTAAATGTCCAATGTATTATCCTGTCCTTTTAACAGTTAAGGGGTTTTCCCGTGACTGACAGCACTAGTCAAAGCATTTTTCAGTTGTGTCTTGTGTTCACAACAATTCAGTCTTTTCAATGTAAGTCTTTGCTACTGAGTGACACTCAAAGACAGTCTTTGCCACCATCTAATGGCGTAATAATGTAACTTCTGTTGCCGTTCACGGTCAGGGACTATTTTTCCGGCAGAAAGAAGGCTTTAGTGAAAGTTTACTTCATGAAAGTTACATTGATACATATTTTTGGCTTTAATATTTGTAACTCGCGTCGTGCCTAAACACGCCCTTCAGCCGTGACTTATTCACAATACAGCACAGCCTCTCGTACCTTATTGCTTACATAAGTGCAGTTCATTATTAGTTCATGTTAACTAATGAACCTTATTGTAAAGGGTTACAAACATAAAATTACATTAAAATTAAGAGTTTTTCCAAGAGAAACATAAATGCAGTAATTATATTACTTGGTAATTAATTACACCCAACACTGTTTGTCCCCCAACATTGTACAGATGTACCCAAGCACATTTAGAATGACTCAATTAAAGCATAAAAACAATTGCCATTAGCGACAGCTAATTAAGTACTAACAAATATATGGAGAGTAGTTTACAGAACCATAAAAACAAAAGTAACCAGTCTCTACACAATACATGTTTTATGCATAGTCTGCATGGTCATACTTTGCTGTGATTTTACTTTTAAGCATGTCTCAAATTTGAGTTTAAGAAAAACAAGTTCTTTCAAATTGTTACACAACATTTTGCAGTTGGAGCCACAACTTCAGTCTCTGTGCAGGCTGAAAAACTTTCAGCAATGAGGAAATTAATTGTTCTGGCATCATTTGACTAGGGATGCTTTTTGGTATTCCCCAAACATTCATTCATTTGGTTTCAAACACACCAAAGCATTATACATTAAACCGGTTAGACGTGTATAATGAGCTTAAAGGAAACTAAACACCTTAGTCACTGCAATCATAAAAACATCAACTTGTGCCGCTGCAGTGAAGACAGGAGGCAAAAGTATTGTTTGACTTTTTATTCTGAAAAAAATCCAATAGTTTACAGACGACGTCCACGACGACCTCCCTTTCTGCGGGTGCTGTCTGATGGAATGGGGGTGACGTCCTCTGAAAAAGAAAACGAAAGTGAATTAGACTTCCTCATGGAAAACTATTCATAACCCACTGAACAGAGATCAGGCTTCATTAGATGACACTGTCAGATTTCACGTACCGATACGGCCGATCTTCATGCCAGAACGAGCCAGAGCCCTGAGGGCAGACTGTGCCCCTGGTCCTGGTGTCTTGGTTCTTAAGGGAGGGAAAAAAGGAACAAATAAATCATGATGCAAGCACAAGTTCTTCCTTCCCATAAACCCAAACCCAGTGTCAGCAACATGACATTTCTCGTCAGTCCCTGTCTGTAAATGTTCTGTTCATTCAGGGTCTTACCTGTTTCCACCAGTGGCCCTCAGCTTGATGTGCAGGGCGGTAATTCCCAGCTCCTTGCACCTCTGAGCCACATCCTGAGCCGCCAACATAGCAGCATAAGGGGAGGACTCGTCTCTGTCGGCCTTCACCTTCATCCCACCAGTAACACGGCAGATTGTTTCTCTGAAGATCAAAAGGGAGGAAAACTCATTCAGAAGATGATCACCAGGATACAATGACAAAATTCACCTGAAAAGATTCTGTTCACCCAAAAACAAAAAGACAACCTCAACTTATGACTTTTTCCTTCTAAGAAAATCCTGGGCACTATTTACAATGAAATGGAGAAAAAAAAATGCCTGTACATGTTGCATGGTATGTACCACTTCATCAGAAACCATATCATAGGTCTCTATGAGATGAAGCCCAAAATTTAAGTCATCGAAGGACAGCTTTAAGAAAATGTTGAAATTACATTAAACGTCAATGGATCATGCACGTCTCATATCCACAAGCCATTGATATAAAACCTTATGTAATGCAACTAATGGCCATGTTTAATTTGAGAACTAAAGGAAAAGGCAAAATTGTTAGTAAATAGTGTGCAACAGTTGTTTCCTTAAGTAAAAATCATTCCATACATTTTCTCCATAGGGAAATTGATTTTTTTTTTTTTTAATGATAACTTATAACCCTTTAACTTTCTCCACCATTGACAATTTTCCATCATTTATAACAATGCCTCCCTGCCACTGACAGAATTTTCCAGCAATCCATGTTTTCACTGTTATGCAGTAGAGGGCGCTCTTTAGCATCTTTTGAAATAGAGAATCTCTAGATAAAAACAGACAAAAAAAAAAAAAAAAAAAAGCAGAAACAAGCTTTATAAGCATTGCTTATGCATGTTGTAGTCTTGACAAAAACGCAATTTGTTTAAAAGCTTTTTGTTCAAATTGTTGCTTTTTAAATTGTACCCACATTCAAGTGTTGATGCAGTAAGCTTGAATAAACCTTTTTTTTGTTTGTTTTAAAAACAGAGGCTCTGTTCTTTCTTTTGATACACTGCATGTTCAGATATTTATACAACAAAATACTCAAATACCTTTCACGTTGCAGCACTTCCAGGTTCTACGTCAGAATGCCGGCTCAGTATTCACGTGATCAGCACGACGCGTGTGTGATGCTGACGAAGGAGCTGACCAATAATGAGCCGCCGTTCTGACATAGAACCTGGAAGAGCTGCAATGTAAATAGCATAGCAGAATGACTGTTAAATAAAGTCGTTATGTTTGTTTTGTTTTTCTCGTCGCTTCATAATATTAAGGTTGAACCATTGTAGTCGCATTGACTATTTTAATGATGGTTTTACTACTTTTCTGGACCCTGAATGACTAATTACGTTGCTTTCCATGTGGGATGAAAAAAAAAAAGCCACCTCGGTCAAAAATGAGAACGATATTGAGTGAATGCTCTCCGCACATAGTATACTTTCATCAAATTCTTTCACTACAAACCCGCCAAATTCCAGCCTAAGCCCAATTATAGGAGGCTAATAAAAACGTTAATTTTAAAGAAAAACGTCAGACTTAGAGGCTTTTGCATCTGAAGTCTTCATTTACACACACACACATAAATTGTGTGTATGTATATATATATATATATATATATATATATATATATATATATATATATATATATATATATATATATATATATAAATAAAAATAAAAATCTGCATTTTTAAATTAGTTTTTTATTACTTAGTTTAATTCAATTGTGCTGTTTGCAATGCTTTATGGGATTGTAGTTCTTTCCCTCACTAAAGAAGTTAAAAGGTTAGTTCACCCAAAAATGAAAATGTCATTTATTACTCACCCATTCCACACCCGTAAGACCTTCATTAATCTTCGGAACGCAAATTAAGATTTTTTTGTTGAAATCCGATGGCTCCGTGAGGCCTGCATAGCCAGCAATGACATTTCCTCTCTCAAGATCCATTAATGTACTAAAAACATACTTAAATCAGTTCATGTGAGTACAGTGGTTCAATATTAGTATTATAAAGCGACGAGAATATTTTTAGTGCGCTAAAAAAAAACAAAATAACGACTTATGTAGTGATGGCTGATTTCAAAACACTGCTTCAGTAAGCTTCGGAGCGTTATGAATCTTTTGTGTCGAATCATGATTCGGATCGCATGTCAAACTGCTAAACTGCTGAAATCACGTGACTTTGGCGCTCTGAACCGCTGATTCAACACAAAAGACTCATAACGCTCCAAAGCTTCATGAAGCAGTGTTTTGAAATCGGCCATCACTATACAAGTCGTTATTTTGTTTTTTTGGTGCACGAAAAAATATTCTCGTCGCTTTATAATATTAATATCGAAACACTGTACTCACATGAACTGATTTAAATATGTTTTTAGTACATTTATGGATCTTGAGAGAGAAAGTGTCATTGCTAGCTATACAGGCCTCACTGAGCCATCAGATTTCAAAAAAATATCTTAATTTGCGTTCTGAAGATTAACAAAGGTCTTACGGGTGTGGAACGGCATGGGGGTGAGAAATAAATTACATTATTTTCATTTTTAGGTGAACTAACCCTTTAAGTACACAGTCTTGTCCCTTTGTATTTTCATCCTGATTTTCGAATACATTTTTTTGCTTCAAATTAAAGTTTGCAATGTCGCTCGCTTTGTTCATGGCTTATAACACTTTAAAGACTTTTTAAACTCCCTCTGAGAGAAGTGAAGTGAATGGAAGATTTTTTTTCTAGAACGAAGACCAGCTGAAAAAGTGGACAGGCACAGTTGCACTCTATAACGAATTACATTTTGGTTTGTTCATCACACAAAGCTAAATCGCAGGGCTTATAAAACAAGTACGAACTACTTTGCTTTATTTTGGAGCTTGACAGTCCCAGTCTACATTTACTTATTATAAAAATAAATATATATTTGAGGTGAAAGTCATACAGGTTTGGAATGACAGGGTGGCCAAGATAAAACAGTCAATGGTCAAAATAACTGATATCAACAGTTTTCAAAGCACACTTCACTGTGTGCAAATACAAACATCACTCCAATTGTTTTGCTGGTATTTGTGCTTTTTATGAAACATACAGATTCTATTCCACATTCTTGGGTTACGTACTTGCCGGAGAGATCAGTGACATGCACAAAGGTGTCGTTGAAGGATGCAAAGATGTGGCAGACTCCAAACACATTCTCGCCTTCGGCAACCTGAGGTCCCAGACTGATGACCTGCTCTTCCTTCTTTTCCTTACCCTTGCGAGGTGCCATTGCTGAAAAAAATTAAACATTCAACAGTCAGGCCAAATTAATATGAAAAACATCCTGGGTCTCATGATAATTTAGATCCTGAGGTCTACAATTTAAGTTAAACAAATGATCTTGACATGCTCTAATAATGCATTTGCAAAGTGTGCGACTGCGCGTTTAAACTAGTTAGTCATAGCATTATAAACTACAGACTTAATTCAACGTTAACTGCAGACTAACCATTATCACGAAATACTAAGGAAAAACATCCAAAAAGGCCAAAGGATTCATCCACAACATGGCTTTAGACGCCAAAGGTCTGCTAACAAACCTACATTATCAATAACACGTTCATAACGTTTAAGACATTTTAAACGAAGTCGTTTATTGATTTGGACGAGAAACTAAGCACATTCCCCACACAAACTGTAGAGCAGCGGAGTATATCTCCTCCGAATATAGACAACTATAGTGGCTCATGGAGCTGCGCTAGACAGAGCAAGATGGTGCAGGACCCCGCTAAAGCAACACTGGTAATCCGGTTAAAATACTACATTTATCACCATTTGTGGGAGTAATATCACGTTCTACTGGTGCATGAAGTGTTAGGGAACATTACAGAAGTTCGATTTTATATTTCACACTTTTTATAAAGGTAGGATTTGAACGGATTGAAACTGTGTTATCTTACCTATGTGTGTCTCTAATCGAGGCCGAAACAGGAAAGGAAAGAAAAATCGCTGCCGGGTTGAAAGTTCAACTTCTACAAGCGGAAGTAATAGTATATATAATAAAAGTCCCATTGACCGGCATATTTTACGTATACCCTTCACATGCTCGGTTATATGTACTCTTGTTTGTAAAAATGTGCTTGGTTCTCAAAAAAAAAAAAAAAAAAAAGAAAAGAAAAAAACCTCTTTCCCACTAGTTATTTCGTATAAGTTATTTCTGATATATAGACAGACAGACAGACAGACAGATAGATAGATAGATAGATAGATAGATAGATAGAATAGTGCTGTCTGTACAACCCCATTTATGCCTCAGTTAATTATGACTTTTTGCATGTTTATGATTTATTTTGCTTATTTATTCAAGATATTTACTTAAGTCTAACTCTTGCTCTCTTTACTGCTTTTTTAGTTTTTTTTTCTTTTTCCCCCCTATTTTTTCCCCAGTGATCTTGCAACAATGATGTACACCACGATGTGTGTATATATATATATATATATATATATATATATATATATATATATATATATATATATATATATATATATATATATATATATATACACACACACAATGCCCTCCATAACTATTGGGACAGTAAAGACAAAATTGTGGTGTCAAGACATTATAAATACGATTAAAAGATTGAGGCAGAAGTACAGAATTGCACATTTTATTATTGGCTGTTTCAACACAAAATGTTTTACCAACTAAGAAGTACAGCACTTTTAGAGTTTCATCCCTCTGCCTAATGTGAGCATAAAGTAAAAAAAAAAAAAAAAAAAAAAAACGCTAATATTTAATTGTAAATCCCTTGCAAGCAATCACAGGAGTGAGTCTGTGACCTATAGACATCACCAGACTCTTGGTTTCACACTTTGAAATGCTTTTCCAGGCCTTTAATGCAGCCATTTTCAACGGTTGCCTGTTCTGGAGAGTTTCTGTCTTTAGTCTCCTCTTCTTCAGCTGGTGAAAAACATGTTCAATAGGATTTAAATCTGGGGACTGACTTGGAATGTCCAGTTTGGTATGTCCTGAAAAAGACTGATACCACTGGCAAGCTTCAGCAACTGACAACGAGCAGGTCAGCTGAGAAAACCAACAGCAGTTGATAAAAGACAAATGACAAGGGCTGTGAAAAAAACTCTAAAATAACTGCCAGTAAAATCACCAGCAACCTGCAGAAAGCTGGGGCGATGGTCTCACAATCTGCTGTTCGCAGGAGACTTCACCAACAGAATTACAGAGGCTACACAGCAAGATCAAACATCTGATCAGTTCTACCAAATTGCAAAAACACACAGAGATGAGCCTTTATGGACAGATGAGACAAAGATTAACCTTTATCAAAGTGGGAAAAGCAAAAAGTGTGGAGAAAAAAAGAAACTGCAAATTATCCAAGATATACAACCTCATCTGGAAAGCATGGAGGAGGTAGTGTCATGTCATGGGTATGCATGTCTGCCTCTGGAACAGGCTCACTCATCTTTATTGATGACTTATTCAATGATGGCAGCAGAAGAATGAATTCAGAAGTGTAGAAAAGAATCTTGCCTACCAGTGTTCAAGAAAATGCCACCGGACTCACTGGAAATTGTTTCATATGGCAACAGGACAATGACCCTATACACTAGTACTGCCAACTCAGTCAAGATTATCATGGTAAAGAAATTTTGGGTCTTACATTATGTTGAAACAGCCAATAATAAAATGTGACATTCTGTACTTCTGCCTCATATTAATCTTTTAATCATAGATGTCTTGACACTACAGCTAACAGAGCAATTTTGTCTTTACTGTCCCAATACTTATGGAGGGCACCATATATATGTGTGTGTGTATATATTTATATATATATATATATATATATATATATACACACACACACACACACTTTTCTGTATGGCTTAATACTCCAAAAAGTAGAGACAGTTGAGACTTCATTAAAATGATGGATGTCTTCTAGCACAGTAGCCTACATGCATCTATATTGCATGTTTATGTACTTAAACAAATCACACAGGTCATATATACTGTGGCCATCCTAAGAGTGTTCAGCCTTCCAAATGTAAATGAACAGTCTGTGGTTAATGTAGCGGCTCATTGGCAGTGTCAGAATGATGGAGTGTACAGCTCTGGCCAATATGCACTCTGCTTTGATGAGTGTGTGATGTGGATGCAAGCCATGCTCACAGATGCCCTGCTGCTGACAGATTGAGATGCAGCTGTAGTTTATGTTTGTTATAAATATCAAACCAACCAGTGACACACCAATGTTTCATGGGACAAGGATCAGCTGTAAGTCTGCATATCCGTATGGAAAGAGGCTTCTTTTGAGAATGTAGATCAAAATTTTCGGTGCCATAAAATTATATCCATATGACGGTATAAAAGGGCATTCAAAGCCCTAGAATTTTTCGGGTTCGTTCACCCAAACATTCTGTCATTAATTACTCACCCTCATGTCGTTCCACACCCGTAAGACCTTCGTTCATCTTCGGAACAAATTAAGATATTTTTGAAATCCGAGAGCTTTCTGACTCCTCCATAGGCAGCAATTTAACTACCAATTTCAAGGTCCAGAAAGGTACTAAATACCTTGTTAATATAGTCCATGTGACTACAGTGGTTCAACCTTAATGTCATGAAGTGACGACAATACTTTTTGTGAGTAAAAACAAAACAAAAATAACTTTATTCAACAATTTCTTCTTTTCCATGTCGGTCTCTTATGCAGTTGATGTAGTAAACACAGTGCAGTGCTTCCGGGTTCTACGTCAGAACGCCAGCTCATTATTGCTCTCTTCTCCTTCCTTACCTGCACTAGATAACATTTCACTTCACAATCACACTTCAAATTCTGATACATATTTAAAAAAAGTCAAACATTATAATATATATATATATATACACACACACACACACAGGTGCTGGTCATATAATTAGAATATCATCAAAAAGTTGATTTATTTCACTAATTCCATTCAAAAAGTGAAACTTGTATATTATATTCATTCATTACACACAGACTGATATATTTCAAATGTTTATTTCTTTTAATTTTCATGATTATAACTGACAACTAAGGAAAATCCCAAATTCAGTATCTCAGAAAATTAGAATATTACTTAAGACCAATACAAAGAAAGGATTTTTAGAAATCTTGGCCAACTGAAAAGTATGAACATGAAAAGTATGAGCATGTACAGCACTCAATACTTAGTTGGGGCTCCTTTTGCCTGAATTACTGCAGCAATGTGGTGTGGCATGGAGTCGATCAGTCTGTGGCACTGCTCAGGTGTTATAAGAGCCCAGGTTGCTCTGATAGTGGCCTTCAGCTCTTCTGCATTGCTGGGTCTGGCATATCGCATCTTCCTCTTCACAATACCTCATAGATTTTTTATGGGGTTAAGGTCAGGCAAGTTTGCTGGCCAATTAAGAACAGGGATACCATGGTCCTTAAACCAGGTACTGGTAGCTTTGGCACTGTGTGCAGGTGCCAAGTCCTGTTGGAAAATAAAATCTGCATCTTCATAAAGTTGGTCAGCAGCAGGAAGCATGAAGTGCTCTAAAACTTCCTGGTATACAGCTGCGTTGACCTTGGACCTCAGAAAACACAGTGGACCAACACCAACAGATGACATGGCACCCCAAACCATCACTGACTGTGGAAACTTTACACTGGACCTCAAGCAACGTGGATTGTGTGCCTCTCCTCTCTTCCTCCAGACTCTGGGACCCTGATTTCCAAAGGAAGTGCAAAATTTACTTTCATCAGAGAACATAACTTTGGACCACTCAGCAGCAGTCCAGTCCTTTTTTGTCTTTAGCCCAGGCTGTTGTTCAAGAGTGGCTTGACACAAGGAATGCGACAGCTGAAACCCATGTCTTGCATACGTCTGTGCGTAGTGGTTCTTGAAGCACTGACTCCAGCTGCAGTCCACTCTTTGTGAATCTCCCCCGCATTTTTGAATGGGTTTTGTTTCACAATCCTCTCCAGGGTGCGGTTATCCCTATTGCTTGTACACTTTTTTCTACCACATCTTTTCCTTCCCTTCGCCTCTCTATTAATGTGCTTGGACACAGAGCTCTGTGAACAGCCAGCCTCTTTTGCAATGACAGTGGTCAGTGGTCGTCTTTTGGACAACTGTCAAGTCAGCAGTCTTCCCCATGATTGTGTAGCCTACAGAACTAGACTGAGAGACCATTTAAAGACCTTTGCAGGTGTTTTGAGTTAATTAGCTGATTAGAGTGTGGCACCAGGTGTCTTCAATATTGAACCTTTTCACAATATTCTAATTTTCTGAGATAGTGAATTTGGGATTTTCCTTAGTTGTCAGTTATAATCATCAAAATTAAAAGAAATAAACATTTGAAATATATCAGTCTGTGTGTAATGAATGAATATAATATACAAGTTTCACTTTTTGAATGGAATTAGTGAAATAAATCAACTTTTTGATGATATTCTAATTATATGACCAGCACCTGTATACACACACACACACATATATACACACACATATATATATATACACACACATATATACACACACATATATACACACACATATATATACACACACATATACATATATATATATATATATATATAAAATTTACCTTATACCTCTGAAGGGTCATAGGGCTGGACCCTATATACAGGTGCATCTCAATCAATTAGAATATCATGAAAAAGTTTTTTTTTTCCTGTAACTTAATTCAAAAAGTAAAACTTAAATATATTCTAGATTTATTAGACAAAGTAAAATATTTCCAGACTTTTTTGTTTTCATTTTGATGATTACAGCTTGCTGCTCATCAAAATAAAATAATCAGTATCTCAAATTATTAGAATATTTAATTTCAAGTTCTTTTAAATTACCATTCTCAGGGTATAAATACTGGGTTTAGGTCAGTAATCCCAACAGCAGTCATGGGGAAGTCTGCTGACTTGACAGTTGTCCAGAAGACGATCATCATGACCCTCTACAATGAGGGTAAGCCACAGAGGATCATTGCTGAAAGAGCTGGCTGTTCGCAGAGTGCTGTGCCAAAGCATATTCATGGAAAGTTGACTGGAAGGAAAAAGTGTGATAGGAAAAGGTGTACAAGTGAAAGGAATGACCGCAGGCTTGAGAAGATTGTCAGGCGAAGCCGATTTAAGAACTTAGGAGAGCTTCAAAAGGAGTGGACTGAAGCTGGAGTCAGTGCATCAAGAGCCACCGCACACAGACGTCTTCAGGAAATGGGCTACAACTGCCACATTCCACGTACCAAGCCACTTCTGAACCAAAGACAACGTCAGAAGTGTCCTACTTGGGCTAAGGAGAAAAAGAACTGGATTGTTGCTCAGTGGTCCAAAGTCCTCTTTTCAGATGAAAGTAAATTTTGCATTTCATTTGGAAATCAAGGTCCCAGAGTCTGGAGGAAGAGTGGAGAGGCACAGAAACCATGTTGCTTGAAGTCCAGTGTGAAGTTTCCACAGTCAGTGATGATTTGGGCTGCCATGTCATCTGCTGGTGTTGGTCCACTGTGTTTTCTGAAGTCCACAGTCAACGCAGCCATCTATCAGGAAATTTTAGAGCACTTCATGTTTCCTTCTGCTGACAAGCTTTATGGAGATGCTGATTTCATTTCCAGCAGGATTTGGCACCTGCCCACACTGCCAAAGGTACCAAAAGCTGGTTCAATGGCCATGGTGTTACTGTGCTTGGTTGGCCAGCAAACTCGCCTGACCTGAACCCCATAGAGAATCTATGGGGGTATTGTCAAGAGGAAGATGAGAGACAGGCTGCTATCAAAGCAACCTGGGCTTCCATTACACCTGAGCAGTGCCACAGGCTGATTGCCTCCATGCCACGCCGAATTGATGCAGTAATTCATGCAAAAGGAGGAACCAAGAGTGCATAGAAATGAACATACTTTTCAGAAGCCTGACATTTCTGTTTAAAATATCCTTTTTTTAAATTGATCTTATGAAGTATTCTAATTTTTTGAGATAGTGAAGTGGTGGGATTTTGTTAAATGTGAGCCAAAATCATCACAATTAAAAGAACCAAAGACTTAAAGTACTTCAGTCTGTGTGCACTGAATTTATTTAATACACAAGTTCCACAATTTGAGTTGAATTACTGAAATAAATGAACTTTTTCCATGACATTCTAATTTATTGAGATGCACCTGTATATGAAATGTACTGTATATTTATACTTAATAAAAGAAAAAAGAAGACAAAGAATTAAAAAGACAGTGGTTTCTTTATTTGCAAATTAATCACAAAAATATTGGCTACCAACAATAAAAAATATTAACAACAGTAGGTTTGATTGTACAGTCCAGATGATTATTTCCTTACAGTTATTTTATTCTACCTATTGATACCCTACGTTATGATACAGAAAGCACAATATTGGCAGTGTGAAAGTCACTGAGACCCTCTGCACATCTGTGAGTGTGGTCGACGTATATAAAAAAAAAAAAAATCATAACTAGTTCATTCATATTTTATAATTTCTCTCTGTTCCATTCACTCAAAATAAACGGGTTCTGTACACTGCGAAAGAAATTTTATTTAAACAATTTGTGCTTGGTGCAAAACTTCCCATTTTACCAGGAATCACGATATTGCATTATTAGATGTCAGTTGTCGGCTTGGGAGCAGAAATACTAAATGATATAGAGAAAATGAACTTTTATGTGTATGATTATGAAGAATCCAAGAGCAGCATGTAAGGTGCATGATTCTGTACCGTAGACAGTTGTAAACTACTTATATTTTAACCAAGACCCAGTAAAACTATCTTTAAAAGGTACTGGTAATACAAAAACACTCTGTGGACCCAAAAGTCTTCCTGTGGACTGTTGCAAAACCTTTGTGTGAAATGATATCCTGGCATTGTACGCTTTTACACTCCTTGGTCAACAACACAAATATTGTGCTTCTCAAGCATCATACTTTGAGGTCAATGAAGAAAATTAAGGGTTGTACAGTTTTTACAAATAGGATCTATATTATATAAAATAAACGCTCTGAGATACTGTCACTCCTCCAACTGTAATATTGCCAGACCCCTTCCACCCTAAAGCAGGGAATATCAGGGGTGATCAATCATCAAACATAGTTCAATTTGTACTTTTTGGTGCCTTTTCATCATGACGTGCTTGACCAAAGGATGCACTTGAATCGAAACGCCAAATGTCTATAGAGGCACACAGCTGTTAGAGGAGACTGATATATGCAGCGTGAAGTGTGATGTAATTGTGCATGGAAGTATGGAAGAAAGTGCACAAAAACCTTTCAAAGACGAATGAAAAACAGAAGGGAACAAAATTAAATCCAATTAATTTTATGTTATACATAAAATGAGATTTGGGTTCGTTTCATGACTTCTCATTTCAGCAGCAAGAGAAATGAAATCCATTAGCGCAGTGGTTTAATTCAGCCCCAGCGACTGGGTTAAGGGGCTTTGTGGAGCTTTCCATGGTTCGCCCTGCCTGCCACCGAAAAGGCATTGTGTCTATTATATAGCATCCTGATTACTTGCTTACATTCATGGGTGTAATTCATACGGTTCAGTAGCAGTCAACAGTTCCTACAGAACACATGTCATATAAAATGGCCTTTTAAAATAGTCTCTTGGCAGAGGCAATACATTCCTGGACACATTCTGATGAAAAACCTGAATGAAAAGTGATTAGATGTTGTGATATGCTAAACAATCACATAAAAACAGAAAAAAGGGTAAAACATTCATTAAAAAAAGATTAAAAAAAAGGTGATAAAAGATTATTGGCGGGCAGGTTTTATGAATCGCTATTAAAATGGCAATCCCCTTACTTAATGCTCCAGTGAGATTTGTGATATGCCAAAATAACACATGGGGGTCCAGTTCTCATGGGGACATTCATCATTCGAATTAAGATCAGCCCCTCGAGGCCTGTCAAAACCCTTCAGCTTGTATACTTTAGTGAATTTAACCGTAATTGGCTTGATAAAGTTGCATTAAGGCAGTTACTGCACATATAACGGGCCAACAACATACCCAGATTTTTTACAGTTTCATATTTACAGTCACATTGATTATGGATGTAGCTTATCTGTGTTTTAGTACCACAATTTATCACGCATTATTAAGCTGTCCTGTGGATTCGCAACTAATAGCCATAAATACGTCGTAATGAAATTTCACCTTTAAATGTCACATTTTAAGCCCGGAGGGGGCAGCTGTAATGAATGGGCTCAATATCCTATGAGATAAAAAACATTTAAAACAGAAGAATGAAACTACAAGGCGAACAGCCTTGTGTTGTGCAACACAACACATGAAATGAGTGTTAAAATAATATTTAACCAAGAAAACAAAGAAAGTCTGACTTTAAGGTACCACACTGGCACTTATTTATCTGTCGCGGACTTGTGTATGTCCTACAGTTCTGTCAAAAGATACGTGCCTCGTCTCCCATATTGCATGTCCATTTGTTCTGACGCTACGTCTCCCTGGTACTTCAACACACCAGAGAATCTGAATGTCTTTTGGAAGCCTCCCGTTGTGATTCCATGTTCGAGCCAAGATTTGTGGCAGGTGTACCCCAAGGCTATATCCTGGGCACATCACTGTTCTCCAAAACGGAACAGAGCCACTAGCGCATCTAAGCCCATCTTTCTCAACCTCTCCGTCTTGTCCTCTAGAAGCTCAGTTCTCTGAACTGAAGGTCCTCAAAGCCGCTGGAGAAGACTTGACCGACCGTGACCGGCGGCTGACAGGGGTGGACAAGAGGGCGAGTCCCCTCAAGAGCAGAAGGAGGGGTGTCCGAGTCTGACCAGTGTGTCCCCACCCCCCTCCTCAGGTTACCTGCTGTGGAGTAGCTCCTCCCTGAGCCAGCTAGGTAACGGCTGGCCCATTTTGTACAGCAGCTTGGAGAGCTCAATGTTGTGCTCATGGTAATACTCTCTCAGGAAGGTCCGGGACTGTGGAGAAAGAGGATGGGCGGTCAGTTTCTCTGCCAACATGTAATGTACATGTCATACTAAAGCTATTATCATTTCCGCAATTTTTACATTTAGATTAGCTTTGCCATCATTTGACACTCAGTTAAAATTAATCTTTAAATTTTTTTAAATGCAATCTTTGGCAAATGTCAAAATAAATATCTTTTTTTAATACTGTACATTATAATGTTGTGATGTCCAAATTCACTTATTTTTTCACACATTATTTTTAGTTATTAGTGTTTTATTTTAAATTTATTTAGCCTAAACAAAATATCAGCCATTTATCAGCAATCACATGAAAATCATTACTGGATTTTGATATTGGACAGATTTTTTATATTTATTTTTTTTAATCATTTACTTACCAAATAGATACATATTTGAACTGACTGATTAATAAAGCACACTTTATTTTATTTTTGACTTTTGTCACTTATTGACAGGAACAATATAGATTAGAGAGGAAATGATGATGTAAATGTGAAATGAGCAGGAACTGATATAGGCTGATCTTGTGTTGCCTGCATGAGCACCATGGGTCGGCGTGTGCACTAAAGACAAGTACTCACCTTCTTTCTTGTCGTTCCACACTCGTAAGACCTTCGTTCATCTTTGGAACACAAATTAAGATATTTTTGCTGAATCCGAGGGTATCTGATCCACACATAGGCAGCAACGTCATTGCACCTTTTGACGTCCAGAAAGATAGTTGAAAACATGGTTAAAATAGTCAACATGACTTTAGTGGTTCAACTTTAATGTTATGAAGCGACAAGAACACTTTCTGTGCGCAAAAACAAACAAAAATAACAACTTTATTCAACAATTTGAACCGTTGTCATACGTAGTGAACTCAGTGCAGGCTTCCTTGTTTACATCCGAATGCCAACTCAGTATTGGCCGGATCCCGGAGTTCACTAACGGTTCGAATTGTTAAATAAAGTCGTTATTTTTGTTTTTGCGCACAAAAGGTATTCTTGTCGCTTCATAACATTAAGGATGAGCCATTGTAGTCATGTTGACTATTTTAACCATGTTTTTAACTACCTTTCTGGACGTCAAAAGGTGTAATGACGTTTCTGCCTATATGTGGATCAGATACCCTCAGATTTCATCAAAAATATCTTAATTTGTGTTCCGAAGATGAACGAAGGTCTTATGGGTGTGGAACAACAAGAAGGTGAGTACTTGATGACAGAAATTTTATTTTTGGGTGAACTAACCCTTTAAAATGGCACATATCCTCATGCTTAACAGCTAAATATTTATGACTGGATATTAGACCAAACACCACTGGCCTAGAAAAGGTCATGAACCTTTAGCCATGCTGTGTGTGTGTTAAATGACAGTGTTCTGCTCTGTGTACAGCTCTTTATTTCAGGAGTGCTGCTACTGCGACTGCGTCTGCAAAGCCACAACACATCAGCCTGTTCTTTCACCCCTCATTAACTTTGATGTGTCTGCCAAGAAGCCTCAAGGTAACATCAAGGTCCTCGGCATTCGACTGAGCCTCTCTTTATCATACTCTGTTAAAAGATACTGACTGAAGCTACACCCTTCTAGAAAATACACCAGTCTGAATGACCCTGAAGTAATGAGAAAGGAATTCAGTGGCTGCAAACAGACTTACTGAAAGGTAAAAATATGTATTGAAACATTCACAACTAATTTAATTTCTGTAATGTGACATATTTCTGAATAAAACTGAATATTCAACAGGAAATGCTGTAGGGCAAGATTTTATCTATCTGGATTTAACTGGATTGTAGATTTGTTTGTTTATTAAGTTTTTCATGTTAGCATCATGGCTATTTACATGGCAAACACAAAGGTCAGTATCATCCATAAAATTTACGTTATTATATAAAACATTTCAACTTAACATAAGATAGAAATTCTAAAATACGTTTGGGTGATACATTTTGAAATATTCCATGCAAGCATGTTTCGAATAAAAGCGTTAAAATGGATTGTAGATGTTAAGCTATATGAATTTATTGGTTATTATTCTTTGTTTTATTTTAAAATATGAGCATTTAGACTACCAGGTGGATAACATTTTTTTTTTCTTTTTTAAAGAAACCCCTTTATTCAGCAAGGACACAAAAAAATGGATCTAAAGTGAGAGTTAAGTACGAAGCCCCTAAAGGGACATGGTGGTGCAAAAAATTTGGGATGGGAGGAAAAAATTATTTTGCAAAACTTTTGCGTTCCCTCGCTAAACTTTTGCGTACTCTCGAACACTTCCTTGTTTAATTCCCCGCTGGCAGTTGTTCAGACAGCTCACGTTCACAATGGAGCCGTTCATTTTATTTTGAACTTGGACTCAAATATAAAGAAATGCTTTTTAAAATATTTTTTAAAAACTATTTAAAAAAAAATTCAAATCACTTTTCTCCCACAATTCTGAAAACAAAACATGACAACACAAAATAGCATGTAATTTACTCGAGGTTCTGTCAAAATGTTCTATTTAACGTTATATGTAAATGTGTATTTTTATAAATATCTAAAATGTTATACAGTGCTCAGCATAAATGAGTACACCCCCTTTGAAAAGTAACATTTTAAACAATATCTCAATGAACACAAAAACAATTTCCAAAATGTTGACAAGACTAAGTTTAATATAACATCTGTTTATGGTTAGGTTAATAATATAACTTAGATTACACATTTTTCATCAAATTAGGGTGATGCAAAAATGAGTACACCCCACAACAAAAACTACATCATCTAGTACTTTGTATGGCCTCCATGATTTTTAATGACAGCACCAAGTCTTCTAGGCATGGAATGAACAAGTTGGCGACATTTTGCAACATCTATCTTTTTCCATTCTTCAAGAATGACCTCTTTTAGAGACTGGATGCTGGATGGAGAGTGATGCTCAACTTGTCTCTTCAGAATTCCCCATGGGTGTTCGATTGGGTTCAGATCAGGAGCCACTGAATCACTTTCACCCTGTTCTTCTTCAGAAATCCAACAGAGGGCTTAGATGTGTGTTTAGGATCATTGTCATGTCGGAAAAGTGCACGACGAGGGCACGGAGTGATGGTAGCATCTTCTCTTTCAGTATAGAGCAGTACATCTGTGAATTCATGATGCCATCAATGCAGCTCCCCGACACCAGCAGCACTCATGCAGCCCCACATAAGGACACTGCCACCACCATGTTTCACTGTAGGCACCATGCATTTTTCTTTGTATTCCTCACCTTTGCGATGCCATACAGTTTTGAAACCATCAGTTCCAAAAACATTTATCTTGGTCTCATCACTCCAGAGTATAGAGTCCCAGTAGTCTTCATCTTTGTCAGCATGAGCCCTGGCAAACTCTAGGTGGGCTTTTTTGTGCCTGGCTTCTTTCGTGGACGGCACCCATGCATGCCATTCCTCTGCAGTGTACGCCGTATTGTGTCATGGGAAATAGTCACCTCAGTTTGGCTGTCTACTTCTTTAGATAATTGCAGTGAACTTGAATGCTGATTTTCTTCAACTCTTCTCATCAGAAGACGCTCCTGTTGAGGTGTTAACTTCCGTGGATGACCTGGATGTCTCTGTGAGATGGTTGCAGTTCCATCTTTTTTAAATATTTGTACCACTTTTGCTACGGTATTCTGACTGATAAGTAAAGCTTTGCTGATCTTCTTGTAGCCTTCACCTTTCTGGTGTAAAGAAATGATTTTCTTTCTCAGGTCTTGTGACATTTCTCTTCCATGTGGTGCCATTGCTGACAGCATGAAATGGGAAGGGGTTTTAACACCCTTTTATAGTCAACTGTCTGCTGGACACCTGTGTAATGAATAATTAGACTCACCTGTGGTTGAATTCTTGTTAAATTAGACATTTGTAGTCTAAAGCTTAGCTTTGCTCCAGAGACTTTCAGTGGGGTGTACTCATTTTTGTTTAACCCTAATTTAAGTAAAACTGAAAATTTTGTTCTCTAAGTTATATTATTAACCTTACTTTCATGTAAGTTAAGTTATAAGTTAAACAGTTGCTATATAAAACTTGTCAACATTTTGGAAATTGTTTTTGTGTTCATTGAGATATTGTTTAAAATGTTACTTTTCAAAGGGGATGTACTCATTTACGCTGAGCACTGTAAATGAGTATAAAACGAGTATATTTAAAAAAAGAATATTCATTTAAAAGAATTTGTTATGCTAAAGAAATGAATTGTTGAAATTAATTAATCAAATACATTTTAACAGTCTCTGGTCCCCACCTACTGGTGTAATAATGTAATAGATACAATCTTTATTTGAAGTGTAACATTAGTTTCAAAGATCATTTACTCATTTTGATCGTGGCTGCCGCAACATCAGTGGTTATATCCGAACTATAAACTTTAATCCCAATACTTTCATTACTAATTAATTTTTGCAACACAGAAATAACAATACTGTGAAAACACTGATTTTGAAGCGATTTCAGACATAGACTGCTGCGCTCTCTGGATCAGAGGCAACGCAAAAGTTTAAATAGGCCTATCCCGGTTTTATCATAATTTTAGGTTAGACAAAGTGGAATCACTGTCTTTTAGGAATAAGATCGCGTATGAGTTTGAATTTTGATCGCAATCTTGTAATGATTAATCGTGCATACATATGGGTCTAAAGCCTATATTTTTGTATGTTATATTTGTACCAGACCTTAAAAGTAACCCGATGAACCTGATGATATGCACAAGATGCACTAATCACTGTTTGGACATTTATTGGGAGTGTTTTTATCCAGCATTTTCCAGTTCAGATTTAATTTAATTTTTCATGAAACAACGCTATTTAGCGAGAGAACAAAATATAACAGGATTTTTTGCGAGAGAACGCAAAAGTTTTGCGAGGGAACAAGTATTTTTGAGATAGAACGCAAAAGTTTTGCAAGGGAACAATGTTTTGCGAGGGAACACAAATATCTATGTGAGAGAACGGAAGTTTTGCGAGGGAATGCAAATATCTTTGAGAGAGAATGGAAGTTTTGGGAGGGAACACAAATATCTTTGAGATAGAATGCAAAAGTTTTGCGAGGGAACAATGTTTTGTGAGGAAATGCAAATATCTTTGCGAGAGAACGGAAGTTTTGCAAGAGAACGGAAGTTTTGCGAGGGAACGCAAATATCTTTGAGAAAGAATGCAAAAGTTTTGCGAGGGAACACAGTTTTGCGAGGGAACACAAAAGCTTTCAAAAATATTTTTTCCTCCCATCCCAAATTTTTTCCAAGACCATGTCCCTATAGGGGCTCCGTATTTAAGGCATTTATAATGTTACAAAAGATTTTTATTTCAAATAAATGCTGTTTTTTTTTAAAAAAAATTAAACATTTTATTCATCAAAGAAACCTGAAAAGAGTTATCACAGTTTCTATAAAAATATTAAGCAGCACAACTGTTTTTAACATTGATAATAAGAAATGTTTCTTGAGCACCAAATCAGCATATTAGAATGATTTCTGCAGGGTCATGTGATGCTGAAGACTGGAGTAATGATGCTGAAAATTCAGCTTTATCATCACAGGAATAAACTATATTTTACAACATATTCAATACATTTGTTGCCTGTATGAACAAGCTTCTTTCTCCTTTTGTCTCTATGAACACTCAATCAAAACCCACAATCAAACCCAAAAGGACTGGAATGTTTTTTAACCGAAACAGGAGTATGAACTAGAGTCGTAATCTCACATCAACATCCATGTCAGGATATCTCCTGCCTTTACTCTTCCCCAGGCATTTGGTCTTCCCTCCATCTAGCAGCTGGCACCAGAAGCCCTTCTTCGGATCGAACCTGCAGCAGGAAGGAAGGGACAAAATGGAGAACGGGCAGCAAAAACAGGGCGATGTTTTAACATCAGCCTAATCAGAAGGGAACATAACAGACAGATGGTGCACAGCAAGGCCTCTTGAGAGGCTGCCACAGGACAAACCATATTCATTGTCCAGTGGGAGATGTGGCTGACAGATGTTACTGCTTATGAGATTATGAGATACAGCATGAGAGGACAGAGGACAGATAGAGAAAGAGAGACAAGTGGTAGGGGTTTGACTGAAAAGAAAGAGTGTACATGAGGTGGTAGAGAATTAACAAGCACTCTTGTGATCCTGTCAGACTAATGGGATCCATCAGGATGAGGAGCCTACTGTGAAACACTTCAAAGCAGCTCCAAACCAAACACTTCAGGTGCTCAATAATGTACAGCATATTAATGACTCTTAATTGTCAGTCATAAAAGAGAAGCAAGAAACTTGGAGCTTTTAAGGACAAGCTTCTTACGCAAGGATCTTGTGGTAGTTGAGTGTGTTTGTCAGACCAAGAAACTTCTGGATTTTGTCCATCACTGAAGCCGGTTCTGTCCTCAGCATCTGTCCATCCAGCACCAGGATCTGAGAAGAAACAAACAGGTTAATGTAAGTCATAGAAACATTCTCAAAAGCACAACGCAGTGATGGACATACATGCACTTAGAAAGTTACCTGACTGGGGTGATAGTGTGTGAGCCAACGCTGAAGGTGTGTGGCGTAAAGTCCGGGCACCAGACATCGGCTCTGCAGGACCCTCAGTTTGATGGGCGCGTCCCGGCCAGCAGTGATGACATCATGGAATGTATATTTCTGAGCCACAGGATCATCATGAGCCCTCTGGTGCTGGGAAACAGCAAAAACAATAATGAATATACAAATTCATAAAAATACAGTTCTGTGAAAAGGTACATTTAAAAGTGTATTTAAATTTCATCAAAAATGTTCAAATCAAATTGAAAACTTAAGACCTTTTTTTAAGGCCTGCACAAATAAAATCAATATCGTATGTCCATATAGAACAAACTCATACAATCTCAAAATAAATCATGCATCTCAGAATGATAGATTTTGCTGATCAGATAATATGTTAAATGAAAGGCAACAACAGATTATTGTGCCAATTACTAGTTAAATCTAGATACTGAATGTGTTAATGTTCTTAGTCTTTATCCTGTGATGGGCCAGAGAAAGATAGAAGAGTTTATGTTGAATTAATTACCTGATTCAGCTTATTGCATAACCAATATACCAACAATACCATGTAAAAAAGATTTTATGCATAAAGTGGGAATTTTAGTTATAAACAAGCTAGAAATTCAACTGTACTTTTATTTTTAAATGTTTATGCTTTACTACTTCCAGACGCTCAGAGATAAAATATGCATTCAAAGTTTTTCTTTCAGACGAATACAATCAGAGATATATTTAAAAATATAAGATAAGATATATCCAAGCTTTATAATTGCAGATTTTGAAGTCCAAAAAAATTTCATCCATCCATTATAAAAAAGGGGGGGTTAATAAAGGTCTTTTGAAGCGAGGCAATGCGTTTTTGTGTTAAAAAAAAATACTGTTGTATACTGTCCACAAATAGACTTCTTAAAATGATAATTAAGACTTATGTTGTTCAGATTAAAACATTTAAAACTTTTTATGACTTAAAAGGCCAGATTTACTAACAGCTTGCACCAGCACAAACACTCTTTTGGCATTAAAAAACTACTGTCAGGATTTACTAAAGACACGTAGTGGAAAAATTAGCGCTGAAAAGGAGTGGACAGTTGTTTTTGTGGCTGACCTTATTGCATATGCATTTGTAGGAGTTTCCCTTTCAGATGCAAAATTTATGGGAGGAGAGTATTTAAATGAATCAAGCAAGGTGAATTACTAAGGTTTCCGCTAGTCAATTTACTAGCATTTGCGCCATTATTTACCACCCAAAAAGCATGTCTTAAACCAGACTCTAATTTGCACTGCTCTTGGTAGATAGCGTTGGTCATTATGGAAATGATCTGACTGCGTCTGCGTTCTTTAATTTGCTAGTCATCAGTAGATCATGTGCAGAACTTTCCACTCCCATCTGCACTTTTGGAATTGCGCTCTCATGCTAATTTGCCCTGTTTAGTAAACCTGGCCCTAAATTTGATAAAAGAAAATTTACCCTGTATTTATTCCTGTATTAGGGTTTTACCAGTGTTAATAGATAAAAGGCAGTATAATATAACAAATGACACTTAATGTAATGCAAATTTTGTAATGATTTCTACAGATTGCCCTCATAACAGCAACTATGAATAACAAATCAAAAAGTGAAGCATGAAACATCTGTAAAAAAAAAAAAAAAAAAAAAAAAAAAAAAAAAGTTGAAGCAGAACTGTGACATTTCAACATGACAATGAATCTAAGCATGCAATCAAATCTGCTACAAAAACAGCTTAGCTTGTCTAACATTATAGGTGGACTTCTGGGGAAAAAAGTAATAAGCTACAGAAGTGTACAATATGAACTCTATAGGATCCAGCAAAACGATGTCATTTACAATCATTTCCGAATTACATGTTTTTCCATTTTTGCAGATCTAATCTCCTGTCCAGAGCCAGCATCATGGCCTTGACTAACCCTGGATGTGACTGAATGACACATGAGCAGTTAGATACTGACCTGATACCAGGAATAGGCTCTGTCAGCTGGGTTGATAAGAATGGTGATGATTTTGGCTTTGGGCAGAAGAGCAGCTGCTCGCCGGGCCGCGACCTCTGAGTCGAAGTAGTTGGCACTTTTCTCGAAGTAGAAATCCGAGCTAGTGTTGGAGGGTAGAGGAAAGTACTCCATGTACCTACCATTAAAACAAACAATCAAACTATTAACATTTCATTAAATTTAGTCCACACTTCTAAAGGAAGCCAGATGGGAGAGAGGCATGTCAGCACCTGTAAAAAACATGTTTAATTATTGCTGCACCATTGTTTTTCTCTGTTTGGTGAAATGAATCTCCCTCTTTACAATCAGCATCGTATTCGCCTCTTGTTTTTGAGATCAAACCACCACATGAACCATCAACTACCTTCATTTGTTCACAAACTGATTAAAGAGAAAAAGAAAGGCAGGAAGAGAGAGATGTGCATCAGACACCTGCTTTCTATTAGTCACATTTCAGACTACTGAAAGGAAAAGAAAAAGCTGGTAGTGAAGGCAGTGCTGTGTTTTGAAATGACCCATAACATTTCCTCTCATGGGAACATTTGCCTCCATGTCTCTTAATACTCTTTAACTTCAAAGCATGCCAGACCTTCACAATCAATGTACTTCACAGCAGTTTATAAGAGCTATTTACTATAAAGAACCCATGACATCATCTTGTTGTCTTGCCTGTGTTGATGTACTCCCTATAGAAACAAGAAGTTAGGACGTAGCAAAAATGGGTCTGTTTAGGAGGAGGGGACCTTCTCATTCCAGAAAGCACTTGATTGGATACAGTTGTGGATACGCCCATAAGAGCAATGTGATTCAATATTTGAAATTAATCATCTGGATCAAAATTTTTGAATACATTTTTGTCAAGGCCTGTTCACACCAAGAACGGTGGAAAAATTATTCTGAAAGTAATTCCATCGATATGGTTCCTCCGGTCCTGTTTACACCTGGTATTAAGATGCGTTTTGGTTGATCGGAAAACAAGTGAACAACGCTAAATATAGGTGTAAACGGGGTCTAAAACGTTTTGAGTTTGTCCATATTCGACCACTTCCAGATGCAGTCGAAATCGCATTCGACCAAATTGCTTTCACAGTGTAAATGCTCATTTGGTTGAATGTGTTCAAACAGCCACAGAAGAATGCCTACTCTCCACTTAGTGACTTAATGTGTAAACATTATGGGAAGTGTGCTAGCAAGACAGGATTTAAACTTTGTCGGCTAAAGATCCATGTTTGGTTTGAAGACGAAAAATGTACCAAGCACAATGTTCTCTCACCATTCCTGATTTCTAACGCGTGGTACGGCGTGGTCTACGCGTGGTCTATGCGTGGTACGGCGATGCTCCCTGTATGTTTTTCCATTGTCTCCAGTTGTATGTAAAGATATGTAAATTGCATGAGCTTTTTTAGTCCATTAGATCGGTGTTGCCAAGTCCGCGATTTTCTCATGGAATTGGACTACTTTTACACTGTTGCTGCCAGTTGGAAAGCGATTTTTACCCCCTGGAACGCTATTGCCTTTTTTGACCGTAATTGTGCGGGTTTTGAAAAGCAATTGGGATGGTTTTGTTACGCAAACATGGCAACCCTGCATTAGATCTGAAAAAGCCCATACATTTACCTGCCCATAAACCCTTCCCTTTGAAGAAGTGGTTGAAAGTGGAAAAGATATGGATTAAAATACTAGGTGTAAACGGGTATGTGTCTCCCTCGTCTACTTGTGATCCAATCGACCAAAACGCATCTTAATATCAGGTGTAAAGAAGGCCTCTGTCTCGTTATTGTTACAGTTGGACTTGACTACTCTCATAGAATTAGAACAATTATTAAAACTTTATAGTTAGCGTTATAGTTATCGTCTTTGGTGTGAATGGGCCTTTATCCTCCTAAACGTTTACTTTGTCAACTTTTGCATGTACACTAGCACACCCTCATAGCTAACAAGAGATATGGATTAAAAGACACAAAACATGCATGGTCTCAAAGAGACTGCAGCCAACAAAACTGAAAGTATGGAAGAAACATTTCTGTTCAAAATATTAGCACATACCAGTCAATGCCTTTGTGGTAGTTTCGGCCATTGAAGAACTGGATTTCTTCGAAGGTCTCTTTGCTGGGGTAGTTACTGGTTAAATCGGAATGCATGCCCAGAAACAGATAGAGAGCAGTAGTTCCTGAACAGACACAAGACAACAGTGAGTGAACAGGTCTACTGTCACATGATCAGGTTTTACATAAACTCGTGGAGTTGATGCAGCTCAAGTGCTGCTGTCAGTAAAGCAAAACATTCATGTCAATTTTTGAATTTAATGTTTCACTCAAATTGTTATGTTGATTATATAATTTGTTAAATAAATAAATAAAAAGTGGTCTTCACTCGTGCTCTCAGTCATTTGGACCTCACTGTGCCTCTTCACATTCTGCTATTGAGCTATAGAAGTAATTATATGTTCATGTGTAGTATAAACCCAGAGTTAACTTGAGCAAAAGGCAGGAAATGTTTTGTATAAGATGCGATAATAAAGTTTCACTGAAAGCTTACTGAAATTATGCTGTTAGCTAATACACAAGTCTAAGAAGTGAAGTAATAACAGTACAAAAAAAAAAGAATAATAAATGAATAAATAAAATAAAGTCACTCTATGGCCCAACCCCCTAATCTAACTTATATTAAGAAGATTAACACAGCCATTTTACTACCCACTCTAAGAGTGGGCTATTGCTCCCTGAAGACATCTTTAGAAGTTTAATTAGTCAACGCTGTAAAACTGAAATTCACATTTACTGAGGAGCAGCTAGGGTTGTAGTAGAAAGCTTTACGAAAGCCTGCATTCATCTGCTATGAGCCTGTACAGGATATAAAACTCTCCCAACCCTGTGCACACTTAAATCAAGGGCATTGGGCATTCATAAAAAAAAACTAAAACAAACACCTATTCTCCCCGCCCGCCCTATAATTGCGTAATACATTTAGAAAACATTTAAAAATCTCAAAAACACTTTTCAGGACACCATTACAAAGGTTGTAGATATTTACAAATGAAATGAGATAAAAAATAATAAATAAAAACCCACATACACACACATTTAAGTACATAATATGATTTCGTATCCCAAAATGAAACATAATGGCTGTTTTTATTATTTAAAAAAAAAAAAAATCTTATTATTAGAATAATAAGTATACATTGGATTGATTTTAATAAGAGAACATATCTGGCCAACACAGCTAGATGGTGCAAGTGCACACATGTGTGGAGGTGTAGCGTGCTGAAAACACTCACCAGTTTTCTGAGGTCCGATGATAAGCAGCTTGGGGAAACGGTCACAGGTCTTTTCCTTAGACCAGATGTCTTTATGTCTTTTGTCCTCACAGGGGTCCTGTAATGGTAAGAAATAAGCTGAAGTGAAGTATAACCTATACATCACTGAAATGAACACCTTCACAATAAAAAACACAGCAGTGAGTCTATGGTTGTGCCTCAATAACCAGCGGGAAATTATGAAAAAACTGGAGAAATTGTTCTCATTCAAGCCAGCATGAATATTAAAAAAAAAAAACTTGGGCGTTTTACCAAATTACTCAGGGCAAGATGTAACCTACGTCTGAATATGCATACTTCCCAGCAAAAAAAAATTAAGTCAAATCAGTAGGATGTCCAAAAGTTCAGGACATGCTCAGGAAATATAGGAATTAGGATGAAGCCTGAGCACTTGGCCTCAACATAAGCAGAAAAAGTGCATTATGGAGGGATGGCTGTTATCCAGCCAAACTAGTCAAGCATGTCAAATATCTTACAACACATCAGCAGAGTCCAATAACAAGCAGATTTTATATTAATTCAGACTTAGCCTTTAAACTCGCCATAACAACATCCCAGAGGTGGCCGTTTTATGGGATTAACTAGATAAAAATCAGTTGCATAAACCAACCCCTGTCAAGAGCTTTGAAGCATCTCAGGAGAAAGATGCCCTGCAGCAGCCATTTTGAGCCCTTTATCCATCACAGCTGAAGATGCAGGCAACGGTGGTAATTAATTAATAGTTTTAACCCTTGCCTTTAAATTAAAATCTTGCATGAATGCAAGGTGGTCAAACGGTGCATCAAGACTGTGAACCACAAGCAATCCAACACCTGTCTGTCCTAATGAGTAGATTAACAGCCAGCGCCCCGGCGCTAATGACCGAAGAGTCTTGCTTAAGTACACGCAAGTGCTAAAAGAAATATTATACTGAATTAACACATCTGTGAATTTATTACTAATGTACTCATGGGATGACAGTTTATAACAGTAAACATGAGCTCTGTTCCGAATCCTAGTGATCTGCCTACATAGACTGCACTGTAGGCACACTTCGAAGGCTGTTCCAAAATCCCGAAATGCACTGCGATGTGTTCAGTAAGAAAATACATACAAGATGGTGGACTGTGAATAGAATATGAACTATAAATATTAGGGGTGGCTCGATACATCGATTCTCGATCGATACATCGAATCTGGATGGATCCTGACATTTTCTCTCTCTAATCGATTCTGAGCTTAGTTTTAACAGCAGATGGCGCTCTAGGCTAGTTTTTAACCGTACACTGTCAAACGCTCATGAAGAAGACTGCTGGACAGCGCTCGTGCGTTTGGTTGAGTCATTTAAGTGGTTAAAGATACTTGCACATCAGCTCAGAATGCTTTTATGATGCGAGATTTGTAATTCGCTTCAACCTTTTCAAACTTTATGAATGATTATTTTAGGTTTAAGTGGTGTGTGTAAAGGAACTAGAAGCAGGCAGTGTACAAGTGTTTCTAAAGCACATATAGTAGTGCCATCGGCTGTTTAAAAACTAAACTCAGAATCGATTCGAGAGAGAATCGAGATACACTGGAAAATATCAGAATCAGTTCAGATTCTTTGTATCGCGAATCGAGATTCGATGTATTGTCCCAGCCCTAATAAATATACACTACTAGTGTTGCAAGATATACTGGTACTAGAAAGGTATTGCGATACCCTGCTATTAAAAACGGTATGATACCACATTTTATGCAAGTTTTAAATTTTTTTAAATGTATAAAACTATGAATTTTCTAGTTCTGTCATATTGTTCAATTACTTTTACTGTTTTAGTTTTTTTGCTGAGGTATCGATTCAGTATCGTATCAAGGTATTTTTATCGAGGTATCGTATCGAAGTCATAATTTTGGTATCGTGACAACATATTGCCACTACCATTCAAACGTTTTTTGAAAGAAATTACTACTTTTATTCATAATATTCCACAATATTATATTTTTTATTGTATTTCAGATCAAATAAATGCAGCCTTGATGAGCATAGGAGATTTCTCAAAAACATTTGAGCTGTTGTGTACTAATTCATTTAGTATTCAAAAATGTACTATCATTCACTATTTATGTGTGCCGAGTATTTTTTGGCTTACTATGAGTGTTGTGTTGTTAGTTTAGCAACATGCTAACTCTAAGGGAATCAACTGTAAGGTGAGTCTCATGTTCAAAACAAAACAGGTCACCTGCCACAGGCAAAATTACCTGTAGTGCGAGGTATTAATTTCCCAGCCTGGTTACTACCTTAAACGATATAGCTGCCCATGTAGGACGTAGACATCAAGGCAGCACACTAGATTTTGGAACAGAGCCAAGGGCATGTTGTATTAAGTCTAAAATAAAAACCTAAACTCTTTCCTCTGCATGTAACAGCAGCTTGCAGATTTCTTGGGAAAACAACTGCAGAAGAAAGAAGATTATTCAGAGCAGGGCAAGCTGTGGAACGCTGGAGAGCCGACAGAAAAGATGGGACCTCAACCTTGACAGGAAACGAGAGAGATCAAAAGAGGGATTTAGAGCTTTCAGGCACCCACTTTCTCTTTCTCTAAGGGTGAAACAAAACAACGGAGTTAGAGACATGAAATAAAGAAGATGGATAAATTGAAATGGGGAGTGGTGGTGGTGGTGGTGGGGGGGTAAAGAGAGAAAGACACTTCTTCTGCATTGCCTCCAACTTTCAACTGAATTATAGGAACCGATTTTAAAAATAGCATTCTCTGATTTCCTGGCAGGCTACACGGAAAACCATTTTCACTCTTTGTACATCACAGTAAATGTGAAGACAACCATACGAAACCTTTTGCCACATATTACAGCAACAGCGCTCAACACTCTCAACCTCTGCTGATCCACTGCCACTAAATAAAGTTGTATTTGTTTCCCATAATGATCCCAGGACAGAACAGACCCCCAACAGAGCTCCTTTGTTACCTGCCAGATGGGGTCCCTCTCCTCAGGGAAGATTTGGAAATATCTCTGTGCCAGCTGTACAGGCGGAAGAGTCTGCAGTTTCAGGTTGGTCCACATCTGTATGAACTTCACCAGGTTCTTGAAAGTGTACAGGCCAAGACGGTCATTCCCGTAGTTGGACAGGTGGGTCATGAAGATGCTGATCTGGTTCAAAATAAAGCGTAAGAAGTCATGAAGGCCCAACCCAAAGATTAATGTCCTATCCTTTGAACAGTTGACTTCAAAACCACTCTAAATTCAATGGATCATTCAGAGCGTCTTATTGAGCCCCTTTTGAAGAATGATGTTTGGGATTCTCCTATTAAACATCTGATGTGAGGGTTAGGCCAGGGTACAAATTACATTGGGACTGACCTCCAAAAGGAACCTAAAATGTTGGGGGAGGGTCTTGAAACATATACTACTGTTCAAAAGTTTGGGGTCAGTAAGATATTTTAATGTTTTTGAAAGAAGTGTTGTGCTCACCAATACTGCATTTATTTGAAAAAGAAAGAAAGAAATACAATTTTGTATTTACAGAAAATTATTTGTCTATCCGCTTGTTAAGTCATGACGTAAGGAACGCCATTTCTGGGTCCAAGCCACAGCTCGTTTCACTTGAGAATGCCATCTTGACGGCCGTTTATGAGCGCTATTTATTTATAATAAACATTTAACATTTTAAAATGTTAAACATTTAAAATACTTACAGTCTACACAACAGCCGTGCTCACAGTGTCACAGACATTAATATTTTAACGATTTATAAGATGAATCAGTGTCTGGCCATCTGAGATTTTGGTATGGAGATAAAGGTTATGATTATAATTTTTGGTAGTATCAAACCACATCATATGTGTATATTAGCACCGTTTGTTGTTTTCTTGCGGTATGAGATAGAGCGTTTGGACCCGGAAGCGCTGCCGCGTGACGTCAGACTTAACAACCGAATACAGTTTTTCTATTGTACTATATAGTAAAATTTAATTTATTCCTGTGATGACAAAGCTTAATTTTCAGCATCATTACTCCAGTCTTCAGTGTCACATGATCCTTCAGAAATCATTGTAATATCATGATTTGGTGCTCAAGAAACGTTTCTTCTTATCAATGTTGAAACTGTTGTGCTGCTGCATATTTTTATGGAAACTGAAATTATAAATGTCTTTATTGTTACTTTTGATCAATTTAATGCATCCTTGCTGAAAAAAAGTTTTAATCTCTTTGGGTTTCGAGACATTTTGAGATCTATAGTAGATTGTGAGTGCTATATTAATCAATAAATCTTTCATTAAAAGCATCAATAAATAAAATAATTAATATTTAAAACTATTTTTAAGATTAATAATTAATATGCCACTCACAATCCTCCATAGAGATATGGAACATTTGAACATATGTGCATATGCAAATGAGATATGGCAGCTATAGTGTACAGAGAGATTTGCAGTGAATAAAGACTTTTTACACTTTTTTCTTTTAAAACCCAACAGATCATGCCCCAAAAGTCATTGTGTGATTCACACACTGGTTTAGATATGATAAAGAATATAACAGTGTCAATACTCACTGGGTTGAGGAGGACAGTGAGGAAAAGCTCTCCTCCATTTATGAGTTTGTCCAGCTCTTTAGAGCCTCCAGGATACTCATTGTAGAAGATGGTGTGAGTAAAGAGACCACAGGTCTGCCTGGGTAACACCTGAAAAACAAAGTCTTTTCTTTCAATATGTAATCTCTTTATTTAAAATAATCGATTTTCAAAAAGAGCCTTATATAAACATCTGTGACATCAAATTCAATTTTATGAATTTTGTGAATATTTCACGATTTTGTAGAAGCTATAAGCCACTTAAAGGTATAGTTAAAGGTATAGTAGTTAGTTATATAAAAAAAAAAAAAAAAAAATCACATGCATAGATCATAATCCATACAGCTCCAGGGGGTTAATAAAGGCCTTCTGAAGCAAAGCTATGTTTTTTTGTAAGAAGAATATCCATATTTATAACTTTATAAACTATAATCACTGACTTCAGGTAATGGTTAAGTTCCGGTGGAAGAATGACCTCTGACCAGGGTGCGAACTACGGGGGAGCTAGGGGGAGCTCGGCTCCCCTTAATAAGACATGGGCTCCCCTGAAAACATGATTTGTGAAATTTTGGGGGGGGTCTCAAAAAATTTGACAATGTTATTTTGACGTGCAATTTCAGTTTTGTGTAATGTGATCATCGTGGATTATTATGTGTAAAATTGCAAAAATATTCATTCATGCATGATGGCGATTTAAACCTAATTCACTTCAATGAAGATAACTATACATGCTATTCTTGTCATGAGCATCAAGGTGTGGGGGTGCTGCAGTGCAAATCTCGGTGCGGTGTTAAGCAAAGAAAGCTGACCCCAGGCCTGTGTTAAGGTGAGGCATGTTATTCGCAATTATGTGTTGTGGCTGGGTTGTTATAGGTGTGCGTGACTCTCGATGTATTAGACCTAATTTAACGGAGGAATTTTGGTATTCTTCTGTAGTCTGACGAGTAACTTTAACCGTTGTTCTTGTGAACTCAAAGACAGCCTGATGCTTTGTTTATAGACTATTTGTAGGTGGCTGTTTGTTGTTTCACCTATCAATTCGTGTCGATAATGCATAATAGGGTACATCCTGTATAGTGATTTATCCTATATAGTGCTTGCATAAAGCAAGTAGTGTACACAGTCGTAGCTGTTATGTATCTTTGTAACTCATTGTAAGCCCTCTTTTGAGGCACGTGCAAGCACCCCTTAGGTGAGAGTAGACGCCTCTTGCGGTTCATACAAATAGGGTTGGGCAACAAACTCAAGCTTCTCTTATCTAATATTGAAGTCCTCTGACATTTCTCTTTAAAAATTTGGGTCAGAGGTCACTCTTCCACTGGAAGTAGACTTTCATACGGCCGTTACCTGAAGCCAGTGATTATAAAGTAATAAATATGGATATTTTTCTTACAAAAATACATTGCTTCTCTTCAGAAGGTCTTTATAAAGACCCTGGAGCTGGTATGGATTATTTTTTATGATGGATGAATGCACTTTCTTGGGCTTTAAAATCTAGTGTACCATTCACTCCCATTATATAGCTTGGAGGAGCCAGGATATTTTTCAGTATAACTCCAATTGTGTTTGGCTAAGAGAAGAAAGTCTTACACACCTAGCATAGCTTGAGGGTGAGTAAATTATGGGATAATTTTCACTTTTGAAAAACTAACCCTTTAAATTACAGTCTATTACAGATTTTAACATGGTTATGGAGCTCTTGTAGGCTTACTGCTGTATCAAAATCTAAGCAGAAATGTTTGTTTTTGGCTATAAGGCAAATTAGCTGTGGTGTTGACAGCTCCACATGTGCAAATAAAGAAACATTTTGTATTTCATCACCCATAATACGTAATCTCATTTGAGAGTCACTTTAGACTGGAATGAGAACTGAATGACTGAATGACCTCACTGTAGAAAAATAAAGTTCCACCAGAGTTCACATGTAATGAGTTGAAGAAATGTTTTTGCTCTAACAAAACATCAACCCTGAAATAAGTGGCCCACACATCTGCATACATGATCTTATTTGACAGCCGATGATGGTAGAATGGAGATGATTTACACTAAATGTGCTTTTTTAGTCATTTTTCCGCCATTCTGAAAGCATTCTTTACATAATACATGTATGATGAGACGGCTTTCTTTGTTTCCTCATGCATGTTTATCTTTCCCTGATATGAACATTGGATAATAACTGTATGTCAGCTTGAGGAAATGTTAGATGTGTCTTTAGAAAAAAAAAAGCTGCGGTTTATGATTCCCAAGATGATTTTTTTTCTGCCCATCGTGGCCAATGCATTCTTACACTCACATGCACACAGAAACCGCTCTGTCATGATTCAGTGAGCTTTTGTCATACTCTCTCTCTCTTTTGTCCCCTGAAGCGATGCACAACTGATAAAGAAATAAATAAATAAAAAAATAAAATTGTACTTTTACAAACAGTTTGCCCTTAACCCCCTACTGGGATTCAAAGCTCAAACCATACACAAAATAGCCTGGGGTTTATTGTACTGATTCCAGCCGGAGTAAGAATTCAACATACTATCATTCAACCATACAGCCGTACAGACTACAGTCTCAATAAATATGCACAATCTGTTTTTATCCATAGAAAAATGTATGCCTTGGTGCACTGGTAGTGCATATGTTTTGCAACATTTTAGCCCCAGGGATGCAGGCTCAAGTCTATGTTATTTCCCAAACACTTTCTTCCTATTTCTCCCACATTTTCATCTTCACTTTATTTATTAAAGGCATAAAAGCTTAGCATTCTTACACTGATGCCACTGTGTACAAAGCCCCTGCGAAAGCGTGCGGGTTTGAGGTGGGGATACTCCTCTGTACTGGTCACTTTGATGCCCCATACTTTCTTCCAGGCCTCGTACAGCTGCAAATGGATGGGATACACTCCAGAGTGATGGGGAGCCACCGCATAACCCATGTTTGTGGGAATGCCATGCTCCTGAAAGGGAACAGCAAACACAGCTCATTAATGGTCAAAAATAGCATGCTTCAGGATATGCATTACTAGTTGTGCATGACTTCATCCCAATTTCCATATGCATTAAAGTATATACATTTCTGGTGAGGAGAAAGTAAGAGTTTTTGATCATTTTATGGTGTAAAATTATGCTTTGATGCCACATATGGAGTGCATTTGAATGGGATTTGTTCATTTAAAATTAATTACACCTTAACTTTGAAGTTTGTATTTTAAAACTGCTGAGGCAGCCACTGCCTACAATATCTTTCTAATCTTTTACAACGGAGAAAAAAAAAAAAAAAAAAAAAAAAGTCACAAACTCCTCCACAGGGCTTGTAGGCAATATCAAACAGCATGCTTGGACGCACATCCATGGATGCACAAAAAATAAATAAGTAAAATTGTATACCATCCAGGCAATTTCAATGTACTGTGGGCCATCATGTTTTTGAGCCACACTAATTCTGATTTAAAATGTATTTGGGCCACACTTATTCTAATCTTGCATGTATAGTCAGTTCCTCCAGGATTTCACGATTTTACATGAACAGAATTTAATGCAAAATCAAGCAAACTCTGCAATACAGCTTGCAATTTTTTCGAAAATAGAATTTGGCTCGAGACATGTGACATCATTACACGTCATCGCGCATTCAGCCAAAGCCCACTTCAAAAGTGTGTCGAATATGAGTCCAGCTAAAAGGTCTCATTTACCAACTAACATCACTGTGTTCTGTTAAAATGCAAAAAGACAGATATACATAAAACTAAAACAAACAATGGGCAGTATAAAATGAAAATTTTTCATTTTTATTTTGTGGTAAATTTGATTGAAATGAAACTTTCAAACTGTATTGTTATTAATTGTTATTTTCAGCATTCTCTTTTTATAAATTTAAGAGACCAATGGTTCTTGAGGTCAATAAAGTAATAAAAATGTGTACTAAATGTCTGTGATGTACTTTTTAATTTAGAAAGTGATTAAATAATGTTTTCACAGGTAGTAGTTTAAAAGAAGGCAAGGTTTTCCTAAAAAAAAAAAAAAAAAAAAAAATATATATATATATATATATATATATATACACACACAACATACACACACATACAGTGTTTAGCGTAAATGAGTACACCCCCTTTGAAAAGTAACATTTTAAACAATATCTCAATGAACACAAAAATAATTTCCAAAATGTTGACAAGACTAAGTTTAATATAACATCTGTTTAACTTGAAAGTAATGAAAGTAAGGTTAATAATATAACTTAGATTACACATTTTTCCAGTTTTACTCAAATTAGGGTGATGCAAAAATGAGTACACCCCACAACAAAAACTACTACATCTAGTATTTGTATGGCCTCCGTGATTTTTAATGACAGCACCAAGTCTTCTAGGCATGGAATGAACAAGTTGGCGACAATTTGCAACATCTATCTTTTTCCATTCTTCAAGAATGACCTTTTAGAGACTGGATGCTGGATGGAGAGTGATGCTCAACTTGTCTCTTCAGAATTCCCCATAGGTGTTCGATTGGGTTCAGATCAGGAGCCACTGAATCACTTTCACCCTGTTCTTCAGAAATCCAAAAGAGGCCTTAGATGTGTGTTTAGGATCATTGTCATGTTGGAAAAGTGCACGACGACCAAGGGGACGGAGTGATGGTAGCATCTTTTCTTTCAGTATAGAGCAGTACATCTGTGAATTCATGATGCTATCAATGAAATGCAGCTCCCCGACACCAGCAGCACTCATGCAGCCCCACATAAGGACACTGCCACCGCCATGTTTCACTGTAGGCACCATGCATTTTTCTTTGTATTCCTCACCTTTGCGATGCCATACAGTTTTGAAGCCATCAGTTCCAAAAACATTTATCTTGGTCTCATCACTCCAGAGTATAGAGTCCCAGTAGTCTTCATCTCTGTCAGCATGAGCCCTGGCAAACTCTAGGTGGGCTTTTTTGTGCTTGGGCTTTAGGAGAGGCTTATTTCGTGGATGAAACCCATGCATGCCATTCCTCTGCAGTGTACGCTGCATTGTGTCAAGGGAAATAGTCACCCCAGTTTGGCTTTCTACTTCTTTAGATAACTGCAGTGAACTTGCTTGCCGATTTTCTTCAACCCTTCTCATCAGAAGACGCTCCTGTTGAGGTGTTAACTTCCGTGGATGACCTGGACGTCTCTGTGAGATGGTTGCAGTTCCATCTTTTTAAAATTTTTGTACCACTTCTGCTACAGTATTCTGACTGATAAGTAAAGCTTTGCTGATCTTCTTGTAGCCTTCACCTTTCTGGTGTAAAGAAATTATTTTCTTTCTCAGGTCTTGTGACATTTCTCTTCCATGTGGTGCCATTGCTGACAGCATGAAATGGGAAGGGGTTTTAACAGCCTTTTATAGTCAACTGTCTGCTGGACACCTGTGTAATGAATAATTAGACTCACCTGTGGTTGAATTCTTGTTAAATCAGACATTTGTAGTCTAAAATTTAGCTTTGCTCCAGAGACTTTCAGTGGGGTGTACTCATTTTTGCATCACCCTAATTTGAGTAAAACTTAATGTTGTTCTCTAAGTTATATTATTAACCTTACTTTCATGTTATAAGTTAAACAGATGTTATATAAAACTTAGTCTTGTCAACATTTTGGAAATTGTTTTTGTGATCAGAGATATTGCTTATTGCTTTTCAAAGGGGGTGTACTCATTTACGCTGAGCACTGTGTGTGTGTGTGTGTGTATATATATATATATATATATCATTTACAGAAAGCTCTTAAAGGATTTTTATCTAATTAAAAAAGACTTCAAGAAAACTCAGATCATCTCTCTGATTAAATCACCTTGAGCAGTGGTTCTCAAACTGGGGTATGCGAAGTGACAAGAGGGGGTACGCAAACAAAATGCTGAGTTTTGCCATTCATTTAATTCTACCTTACCTTAAAATAACATTAAAACCGAGCATGTATTTCTAATAGGCAAAATATTGTAAATACATGACATCCAATCGAATAACCCCATCTTTTGCGGTCAAAACTGACTGCATCCACACAAGCACATCCACACAAATAATATGTTGCGTGCAGAGTATGCTGTCTTAGCAAATCGTGCTACATTACAGCTGTTCTCGACAATGTACCTTCGTAAAAGTGTGGATTTAGCACTTACTAGCATGAAGAACAAATAGCCTATGAACACAGGTTGTGCATAGAGATCGATTTAAGACTCAAACTCTCTTCGACACGAAAAACCTGTGTGAGTTTCGAAGCAAAGTAGAGAAGCTACGGTGGCCGTCTGGCCGACACAAGTCAAAGATGTTATCGTCTGAGACAGCAGAGAGTATGTTAGCCAGTCAAGCAATGAGGTTTCTTCTTACTTCTAACAAAGAACGGTCTCTGTTTAGGGCTCTGTAGAGTGTTTGTCCGTTTAGGGCTGCTGTAAAATTGTACACATTGCACCTTTAAGTGATAAACATTTTAAACGCAGTATTGTCAGTGTTGTTTGCTCAATTTTGCAACGAAATATTAGTTCCAAAAGCCACAGAAAAACTGCAACAAGCAGCAGTGAATGAATCTGCGGCTTTGAACGAATTGTAAGAGTCAATGATTCAATGACCCATTCATAGATACAGCCACTTGCTTTGTTACTGAATGAATAAATAAATGATTCGATGACTCATTCACTAAGACAGTGACTTACCGCCACCTACTGGTGGTTTTAGTTTAATATTTAAAAGTATCACTTCGTTTTTTCCATCATTGCATATTTCTCTACTGAACCTTTTTTATTTAAAACATTATTTATTAAAAGGTATTTATAAAGGTTTAAAAAAAAAAAAAAAAAATCCACTGGAAAACCTATTTAAGGGGGCAACTATTGTCCCTTAATGGAAAAGGTGTGACTGCAGTCTAAGTGGAAGAGAAGGGGTATGCAGAAAGTTGTTAAATGCTTCAGGGGGTACCCAATCTAAAAAGTTTGGGAACCCTGACTTAGAGTCTTACCTCTGCGAACTTGCGGTTGAGCAGCATTTGTTCGGCCAGCACGGACTGGTTGTGGAAGAGGTGTGGCTGCATGTGACTCCACATGTGTGGGAACCACCAGAACTCCTTACTGTAGGACAGAAGCAGGTCATCTCCAAGATCCTCCTCATCTGTGCCTGGAATATAATTACACAGATGCAAACAGTGAACATCTTGACTCTATTCCAATAGCTGCCTTATAAAACAGCATCCTAATCATCATGGAAGCTCATAAGTGGCTGATTAGTAACACACTACAAACTCATGCATAGGAGACTTGACTAACACTGACAGATACCGAAAGAGTAGGTTGTTAGCATTTTGCTAAGCTAACAATGTGATATTTACTTACCCGCATGGAAGAACTTTCCAGAGAATCCCAAGTTGAAAGTGAAATTGGGCACGTGGGTTCGGAGTTCATTCTGCGTCTCTAGAAGTGCCTTTGAAACAAGGAGTTTAGCAATTTAATAAAAGTTGCCTAAACACCCCTAAGTCAGTAAACACACAAAACACATTCAAAAAAGCACACAGACAGCAGACGAGAACACAAAAAAGATACATAGCTAACATACGCCAACGCACGTATGCGCACATCCGTAACAACGCTAGAGGGACAGCGCAAGCATGTCTGCTGTCTGTTAGTCTCCTCTGTTTGCTTCATTACCCTTCTCAGATTTAGCTCTGCATCTGCCTCTCATTTGATTTGTTTACTGTGCTTGTTTTTGACTGCCTGTCTCTCCAGTGTGACTCAATCAAAAGCCTGATTCATATTTAACTGCACAGAGGTCCGCAGACAGACAAGACGTCTTTGATTATGTTTGCTTTCTATTCCTTCCCCTGGCTGAACATCTGCATCGGAGCGCTCCGAAGATGAGAGATTCACAAGAAGGATGCAGAAAACTGCATTTGAAATATTCATGCTTGCGGCGAGTCTTTGGATGCCCTTTGAACAGTGAGCCATAAAAAAATAATAAAATAAAAAAGTGAAATGGAAAGAAGAGGAGATATTTGGAATAAGAACAGCAGAGGTTGGAGTATTGAGAGAAAAAAAAAAAACAAAAACAAAAAAAACAAATGAACAACTAGTCATAGGAAAAGTGCTGTCATACCATGAAAAGTTAGTGAATTATTTGACTCTACCAAACCAGTTTCTCCATGTTCTGCTTCTGAGGTGCTTTAGACAGATTAGCATCATAAAAACATCTTTCCCCTTCTGAGTCTTCATCCATGCCTTTTTAATGGCCTCTTCTTTTTTGCCTCAATGTATATTTATTTATTATATATGGGTCAATGACATGACACCTAAATATATACTTAAATAATGCAGTTTTTTTTTTTCAGTTAAAATTTAGTTTAAATGTACAAAAAGATACCATATATATGTAGTACCTCTCCTGTGCATGTACTCACTTTAACTTTAAAAAAAAAAAAAAAAAAAAAATAGTTATTTGCAATTTTCTGTTATTTAAAGTGTCAAAATATCATGTGTTGCGACCGTCCGGCCATAATTTCTGTTTTGGAAATGTCTTTGAAATTACTCTAAATTTATTCAAATTAATTTTCTGCACTAATTGGCATGATTTCCAACATGTTTTGTAATCCTGTACAAAATTGCAAAGCATTCGTATTTATATTTCCATCATAATATACAAACAAACTTTGTCCGACGATGTCCATTTTATGAAATATCATGTGGTGCGAACATCAAAAAATTACCACTTTGGGACTTCTATGTTGAAATCCATTCAAAGACAGGAAGTTGCATCATATACCAATTTGCAAAGGACCCATGGAAGCAGCGAGCAGGTTTGTAACTGTCTTAAATTTGAAAAAAAAAAAAAAAAATACCTTTTTAATGGCTGGTATGTAGTTCCCACATTCTGATATCATGTGGTATGACCTCAAAAAAAACAATGAATATGGAGTTATTTCTGCAAATATATACTTTTATTACAAATTTCATAGTGACCTTTTGCTTTTATATTCAATTGATGATTTATATACATAAAGTACTTTATTTTATTATCATTCGGAATAGATTTTTATGCAATTTAGGTCATTTTACAAAAATATTTCAGACAATTTATGTATGTATTGTACAATATGAGAAAAATGTAAAACAAAATTGTTTAGAGCATGTAATTTCAGTTGGATAATTATGCATTTATTAGTCATTTATTGTTTATTTATTTATAACTATTTCAATCTATTTTACCAGATGCTTCTGCCAAGCAAAAACCGCTGGCCATAAAACCGCTGGCGTATTAATTCTGACCCTGCAGCAAGAATGGAGTTATACCTTGCTAGGAGAAGAGTGAAATGTTATTACAATTTAAAATATCTGTTTTATATGTGAATATATATTAAACTGAAATTTATTCCTGTGATCAAAGCTGAATTTTCAGCATCATAACTCCAGTCTTTAGTGTCACATGATCCTTCAGAAATCATTCTAATATGCTGCTCAAGAAACATTTCTGATTATTATCAGTATTCATATTTTTGTGGAAACTGTGATATATTTTATTTGCCAGGATTCTTTGATGAATAGAAAGTTCAAAACAACAGCATTTATTTGAAATATAATCTTTTGTAAAATTATAAAATGTCTTTACTGTCACTTTTGATCAATTTAAGCCTAATGTGTCCTTGATGAATTAATTAATTTCAACTTAAATGAAAGTCAACTTAAATGAAATGGTACACTTATGTTTGTGATGTGATTTTTTAAATATAAAAAAAGTTATTAAAATTTGTGTTCATGAAAATTCGGTGAAATTTTAATAAAATCTGGTTTAAATCTATTTTTTTTGTATAAAATTGATTGTTTATTGATCTTTTTAAATAGATTTGTAATGAAATTTAAGGTCTTCATGTCATTTGGAGCGACCACACATGTGGTGCGAACAATAATAACAATAACTGTTTTAAATTAAAAATAAAATATCTCATTTCTGTGGCTGAAATATGAATCACTGATACAGACAGCATGCTTAAGTGAATTGTATTTTTAAAACATTTTTATCAGTTTTATGCGATTTACAGGAAAAAAAAAAAAGTGTTAAACTACATTTAAGAAGGCAACTCTGAAGTTACAGAGCAAAAATATAAGGTAATTCTTTACAGAATCTCAAACAAAATGCAAATACTTTGTTTCTAAATACTAAATACTTTGTTTCTAATTCTACTTTAAATACTGAGAACTTTAAAAAAAAAATGTTAAGCATGTTAAGGAAATTAATTAATTTTAAGATAAATCACGGTCGCACCATATGACATTTTTTAAGGCTATGGCCAATTCATCTAGATAAAAAAAAAAACACTAAAATCACTTAATTTAAAATTATAATATGAATTTATGTGTACACAACATTCTTAATGTTTGAACAATTGCAATAAATATTATTTTTTTGTATTAAAAATTGGCCTGTCGAAAATCCTTATACGTCATTGACCCATATATATATATATATATATATATATATATATATATATAAAAAATTATATAAAGATTATATTTTAAAAACATGTATTTTTTTAAAAAAATAGATTAGAAGTATATTAGATCTTTGAATAAACTTAATAAATCAAATAATTGAATAATAATGTAAAATTTAAATCATAATAGTTGATGGATCATTCTTGCTATTTTAACAAATCTTTATCCATGTTACGTAGGTAATGTTACATTCATGTAGGCATTAAATGTTACTTTCAGGAACAATGTTCAGTACATCACAAAGTTCTCAAAGCATAAAAATACATAAATGTGATCTAAAAACATAGGACAAAGTTGCCAATAGAGTAGGACAATTCTGTCAATTGGCCCGAAAATCTCTCACATGGGTCCTGGTCCATTCTTACTGTTGAGCTCTGCTTTTGCTCTCTATGCATAAGTCTGGATCACCAAAAGGATAAGCAGACAAGGAGCAGGTAAGAGAGAGGTAATAAGATAAAGAAAATAGGAGAAAATCTTGGTTATTTGGCCCATATTTCCAGACATCCAATCATAGCTAGACTTAAGATAGTTACACTTGAGTGAGTCACATTTAAAATGTATAAATGTGATGGAATTGATGATAAACTAGCAAACCAACTTGCATTTATTAAAGAAAAACTGCACAGAATTTTCAAACAAAACAGTACCCACCTTGACGTCAGACACCTTCATCCGTGTGCCCTCCTTCCCAACAAAGATGTCATCGATATCCACCAGTATGTAGCGCTCAAGAGCCAGTGAGAGACGTTTGCCAGTCAAGAAACTCACTGCGTCCACCAGCACCAGTTTGTGCAGCCAAAAGTTCAGGTTGTTGCCGAAGAGTACCCGCTGGATGCCATCATGAAGACCTAAATCCTGAACCACGGCTGCATGAAGGGGTCCGGGCACTCCACTAGCCTCCGTACTCCGTCCCCGTGCTAACAGGACAGGCTCATAGGTGGTATGGTTAGACTGGAAGACAGTCCAGTCATCTCCAGGTAAGGGACCATGTTCCACCTCCCGGGCCTTGGTTATGAGCAGCAGTGGAGACTTGGGGTTGACGCTACAGTCCCTTAAACCCAGATTGGAGTGCAGGAAAAGAGGAAAGCCCTTGAGCTGGGCGCTCTGCAAACTGTTCTCATTAGCCTTTCATAAAGTGTCGGAAGAAGAGAGAGCAGAAATGATTGGTAAAACAGAGGAAGGTCAAAATATTTAGAGGTATATTTCAGAAGATAAAATATATAGGGGTCATATTCACATTCAGGCTTTTAGCATTTTATTTTTCCCCATTTATACTTTTAGTCATAGTAATAATTTAGTTTTACAAGACCATTATCCATATTTAATGTGTTCATGGCTGTGATGTCATAACCATTTTTTAAATAACCCATTTTTTAACAGCTTAGACTTTGAGCTGAATTAAATTCAGCAAGAGTTTCCAACTTTTTACTTGGAAAAGTGCAATGGAACTCCACTTGATGTGAGATTTCCAACTTGGAAAATGTGTTCAAACCCCGAAATCTGATTTTCAGATGCTAGTATAGCATATCCTTAATTTGGTTGCTAAGAGAGAACTTTGTTGACAAATCAAACACCTGCAAAGCTAATATGTGTCGACATTTTGTTTCTTTCTACATTGTTTGTAAGCGTCCAGCAATGCAGCCCTTTTGTAGTTAGAAAAAGATTTTATAAATGGTCTGGATGTCCTGTGAAGGACATTTGCTTTGTGAACAGATTTTTCTCCCCCCCTTTAATATATCAGTAATGTATTGCTCTTGTACTTCCTTTCATGAATTAGATGCCCTGTGGTACTATGGGTGGCAGAGTTTGTTTAAACACCTTCCGCACTCATCTGTATGCAGCTCACTCTCCTCTCGGGCCAGCTGACCCTGTGAAGCTGGATCAATTGGTGATAAACTGCACACTGAGTGGAACAAACACAATGAGCCTTACAATTTGGAGAGAGGCCTGTATCCTGCTCATCTCCAAACACAGCCATTTTTCTGCCACCAGAGGTAGCAATGGGACCCTCTGGAGAGATGCACAGTCCACAGGAGATGTCTGATAATTCATACACATTATTATCTGTTCCTTTTAGTGGCAACACACTCATACAAGATGAAACTGCAAGAGGTGGTGATGTCACTCAGCACTAGGAGAATAAGGGTGGATGGTAGATTTTCCACATACCAGCAGCCTTAATCAATAACTTCCCTGAGCCTCTCCTTCTCTCCTTAATCCCATATTCCTGTCTCCATTGTTACAGCAACACTTGCAAGCCAAAGGCTCCTTCGAAGCTTATCAGCATTTAACTTTCTTTGACACTGAACAATTCATGAACCGTGTTAGACAATTAGCCCATTTCCAAAAAGCTGTTAAAAGACTTGTAAGCCACCTTGTTATCTACTGCCAAATGCCAACACAAGCAACTCCTTTCTAAGGGAGTCACTTGGAATTTTCTAAGTAACTGATTTGAAACTCTATACATGTAGTAACTCTGTGAAGCACAAAGGAGAAATTGATTACAATAGTTTGATGTTAGCATGTTGCTAAGCTAACAACACACTTCTCTAACAAAAAAAACACAGTGAAATATAAGCATAATCAAAAAAAAAAATCAAAAACTGGTCTTGTCTGATAGTTTAATCATTTCTTTATTTTCCTACTGAGCTGGGGTTTGCTTTTCCACATAGAATACATGTGATGCTGCCTTTAAACTTGGTAAAAATAAGGTTTAGTTTATGTCGTTTACCAAAAAAAAAAAAAAACTCTTTTTGAACAGAGCTAGTGTGTTCGGTTGGTGCCGGAGACTTAATATGGCCTCTAGAGATTATGCCAACTCAAGTGCTGGTTAGGAAACCAAAAGGGTTTATTCCAATTACACATTGACTCTATGGATATGGGATTAAGACAGAAGACTAATAGGAGGGCAAACAAGAGCCTGAACCCATTGATGCATGCAAGCGTAACTAAAAGAAGTGCTGGTATCCACCGTGATGTTTGTATATGTGCGTTCAGACATACTCCAACTCTTGAGAGATAAATGCATTTGGCATTGACAGGTGCAAGTCAAGGCTTGATGTGAAGCTAACTATGCATGTTCCATTACTAGTGGCAGCACTTTTTCCTTAAAGGGGGAAAAAGGTTTGGTCTGCTCATCCATTTACCAACAGACATGCTCAAGGTTCTAAATCAATGAAATCCAGCAAGGAAAGGATGCCTGGACAAGAAAACAGTATTTCCAGCCAATCAGGGATCGAACTGCTTCTGTTATTCTGTAAACTGCAAAGCCTGGGGTAAAAACAGCTTTGAGGAGAATCGTAGCAGCCTGAGTCAATAAAAATTAACGAGCGCAAATTTTTTGCGGTTCCTTTTAAGATGTGTTGATGTCCTCGCCTTTTTGCTGCAGGCGAGTGAGACACAAACAGTCTCATCAACTGGGTTAACCTCCACTAACAATTAGTGTGCAGCACTTAAGCTTGTGAGGGTAATAAAAGCAGGCCTGGCCTTAGGCAAACAATATATTAGAACTGGGAGAGGAGGTTTACAAGATGGCAATGACAGACAGCAATGAGTAATAGTCAAATGTGCAGACTCTAGGGCTGATTATTTCCTCATACTGATTTCTTAGAGCAGCTCCCTCATAGAACAAGAGCCAAGACAATCAACAAGGACATTCGCATTCAGTAATGTGCTATTACTGCAATGTTTAGCATAATGCCCCAACCTCCCTCTGCTGGCAATATTTCTGCAAGCTAACATCAGAATCAGACTGTGAAATGTCAGTTGTGAGATCGTTTAGTGCAAGGTGATTGACCCACTGGAATTAAGAGTCACATTAACACCCATTAGTGACATGATTTGCTGTGAAAGGTCACACTGTACAAAAAAAAAAAAAAAAAAAAAAAAAAAGTCTCACCTTGAAAAAGCCGATGATTCCAACACCATACTCCACACAGTACTTGTCCAGCAACTCTCTGTTCCAGGCATCAAGGTTGACATATTTGAGGATGTTCTCATAGATGACCAGTGTGAATCGACCCCGGTTCTTGTCTGTGAGTGTGGGCATATCGCCCTTCCCAGGTGCGATCTCGGTCTGGTACCGAAATCTCCCAGATTCCAAGATGGCCACAATGTCCTGGCCCAACTGAGAATACAAGCTCTCCACAAACACCAGCACCACAGGGTCAGTTCGAGACATGTCTGCCGGTTTGGCGGTTCTGGCAGGCAGCACCCTTGCCGACGGAGGAGAAGGAGTCGCCCGGGGATCTTCCCAATCAGCAGTACCTTCTTCTGGGACCACCATACCTCCGACTCCTGCTGGTTCGAGCTCCCGTTTGACGCCATACAGGAAATAGGCTGAGATGAGAACACTGACCATGCAAAAAATGAAGAGCAGCAGCAGGCTGGTCTGCAGCGTGAGCTGACGGAAGAGCCGCCTTACGCGTCCACACATCAGCATCATCACCTTGCAACCACACCAATTAGGATAGACACAGTCCTCTATTTACAAATCTATTGTATGGTTTTTCCAAAGAGACAAAATATATATGTTGAAATTGGGCTTCTCCTTAATGCATGCGCTCATGTCACCATTGCAGAGGGTGTCGAGACTGGGTTGGGCAGGGGACGGCATGGGCGAGGTGGGCTTCCACTCTCCAGCAAGGGATGTGCACTGCCCCCACATGCACCAGCGGCCCCCTGCCCAACACCTCTATGCCCCTTCTCTACCCTCTCTGAGTCCTTATCTCCTGATCTCGTGTAGAGAAGATTCTGGGTTTCAGACTTGGTGAAGGTGGCTTCTTGTTTTTCGTCACTGGATGCTCTAGACAGATCATGCCCAGAGCATTCTGGCCTCCTTGAGTTTACCTAAAAAGAAAACAAAGTGTTAATTTAACAAAAGTACACTTTAACTCAATGAAATTATTGCAAAAATATCTACTCCGCACCATTTTAGAAATCAATTCTTTTACTTCTGGACAGAACAATCCTTTAACTCTAAGGTGCAACTGTGAATTCTGTGCAAAGAATTTTGACTAGACCACACGAGCAACTCTTTTATTACCCCTCTCTGAATGTCGGCTGCAAATGCCAAACCCACATGATGCCGTGGGAGCCCTACAACCTGGGTTTCTTTTCACTGAATACCAAGAACGTCTAGAGAGGCATTTACAAAGGCAATGCAAGGATTATGGGATAATGGAGGCGGCTTGTATTGATTAGTGAGGGCTTTAAAAAGTGATCCTCACTATCCTTTATGCACTTCAAAAGGGCAAAAGTCATTTAATCTTTTCATCTTAAATGAATGGTTTAGTGCAAAGTGTGGCACAGGTGAATGAGTCGAGTAGGATTCAGATTAGCACTAACCAAGTAAAGACCTCTGCAGAATGAGGACTAATGGTGATTACAGGAAGTAGTATCGAAGGCTAAAGGTAAGGACAGCCATTAAAATGTTGACAAGTGTGAAAGGATTTTACAAGAGAGTTCATGAAAGTGTAACTTCAGATGTTACCTAAACCATTCAAATATTGCTTATGTAACTTTCAAAGACATTTTGATCTACAAAAAAAATCTTGTTTCAGACAAAAGGATGGTAGAAAGTTTGAAAAGTCAGCAAACATCGAAGTCCGCAGCTAATTTAAAGCCATTCACATTAAGCAGACACCTAAACAAACAAAACAACTCTGACTTTTACAGATGTCTTCTAAGTTGAAGGACATGAAGTGGTTTTAGGTTTTTTGTTCACTTTCAATAACATCTTTTCAAAAGACGCAGAGTTTATAGACATGCCATTATCATTGGCCCACATGTCATTTAACTAGAGGGAGAAGCATACAATAGCACACAGGGCGTCTGAAAACTGAAGTGAGGCAACAAGACACAACGTGTCTGAGAAGCAATACAGGTCAATTTTCAAAGGCATCACAGACCTATTTCATGTATGGGTTATGTGAAAAGGGAGAGTAGAACAAAGAATCAAAGCCTTGCAGGGGTTCTGGGATAAAAATGCATGAAAAAGGCAAAAGACACAAGAGTACGCCTCTAAAAAGATGATGAAGGGGAAAAGAAAATCTTGCCAGAGAAATAAGAGAGCCTCAGAGAAGGCCATTTTATCACTTCAAAAGGTTGCTGGGAGTACAGCATGTAAAAACCCTCTCACATTCACAATCCTGAAACACATCTGTTGATTCTGCTGTCTGCCTGTGTGATCCAAAATCCTCATCAGGAATTTTAGGGATCGGTGACGTTAGGAGAAGAACATGAAGTGTTTGAGATGAATAGTGGGGAGGCATTGGGTTTTATAAACCAAAAAGACAAATCTAGGCTGCATTCCACAAGGGACCCTCAAGAATAATGTTTTTGCACCAAGTAGCTTCACATCTCCTTCCCTTTACACCAGGATTACTCTCAGGGCACAATACCTGTCACTGGGCTCTCATTGTGTCCAGCAGAGAAACGTGAACAGCCATCAGCATGTCGTCAGAGGTCGGATTACAGTCTTTAAAGCCTTCCTATTCAGAGCCTGGTTCTTTAATATGCAAAAGTTCTGACTAGAGTCGGCTGAAGCAGCCCATTGTGTACTACGTGGTCTGAACAGTATGACTCAGATGACATGAAGCAAGATAGCCCACACCCAGAACAAAATTCTAAGGACATGAAATGGCTTTGTGGCATACAATATTGTTAATAAGGTAATAAAAATATTCACTTTAAAATATGTGTGAAATGTATAAAATATGTGAGTGAAACTAGATACAGTACAAGATTTCATCAAAAAAAAGTGTGAAAAAGCGAATTGCAGAATTGTCCACTGCTCTTATTCAGATGCTTTTACACACATAAGTCTTCAAAATCAAGGTTGCGCATTAAGAGAAAGACTGTTAAATGGTAGTTTTCAATTATTTATTCAAGTACAAGGTTTCCTTGAGTGGCAACAACAAACACCGTTCAAAAGAACATTCAATAAATAAAAGTCTTTAATAATAACTTTTTTTTGGGGTGAACTTTCCTTTTATTTAGGCTAGACTAAAGGTGATATTTTAGATGAAGATGTTTAGGTGAACATGTGATGTGTACATATACTTATCTAGATTATAGTTATGTTATAGATCTAAAAACAGAGATAACTTGCCGTAAACATATTCCACACTATGGCAAAACAAAAATAAAGAAAAAACAAAACAAAAAGCTTATAGGTTAAAACAAAAACAAGGGATGAAAAAAAAAAAGTGTCAAGACATGGAAAAATAAGGACCTTGACATTTAGAAACCCGTCACCATCTCACCCACGCCAGCAAGTTTCTTCTGTCCCACATCTTCCCTTTTCACGGTCTCAAAGCCCAACAGACGTGTGAAAAAATGCACCCTGCCTGGGAGTCACAAAAGCCATTTTCTGATGGCAGGATAGCTTCCATAACACTCCCTATCTCAAGGGCACAGCAAACCTTCATTCCCAACAGCTCACACTCTATTGTCAGCTCTGGCTCTTTCAAATCCCTCTGAGTGTCAGTAGAATTGTGAGCCTAGACAATGTCCGACAACTATTGTATTTCAAAACACAGATAAAAAATTTAAAATGAAGTTAGATTAGGCATTAGAATGTTTAATATTTATGTGCTCCCAGTTATGAGCGCAATAAAACCAAGAGACCGGAAAACAAATCAGAACAGCGACAACTACATGATATCCGGAAACACGGGGGGGGCAGAGGAAAAAGCAGAGGATATCAATATGCACAGGTGTTTTTGAGGGATCTACTGTCAGGTAAAAAGATATGGAGCCATCAAATGTTTATCTGCACTGTCTCCACTTTCTTGTTTTATGTCAAAGCAAAGTGATGGTAAAGATTTGCTGCTGGAAGAATGAGACGATAAAAAGGATGGCATGCTTGAACAGCTTTGAACACGAGGCCACATTCACTGCCGCTCAGAGACACAGGACACTTCCTGGAGCAAGTGCCGTGCATCTGCGTGCCAGGACAGCAGGACAATAGCTGGCTGCTCGCCCTGGACAGCTCGCCTCGCAGGACTAGTTTCTACTGAGCTTTAACTGCAGGCAGACCTAAAAATCAAAAGAACCCCACCCAAATCGGTACAGTGCCATTTAAGGTTCACAATGCCGGACATTGTTCATAGCACATGATGATGACGGCGGCTGCTGTGGGGTCCGTTCATGCTCATGAATGGAAGTAGTCAGACTGAGACTAATGCTGGCACTGACCACCCCTGTTCTGTTACAAGTTCGGCCTAAACCTACAATAAGAACAGTCCCGAATTTGCCTGCCAGTAAAATATTTGTGTATTTCATAAAAAGAATAAATAAAACATGTTGTACTTGTCATTACGCTCAGCTGATGCTGAAAAGAAATATGTGCCGTTAATATGTGCCTGTTAATTCATGATGTGTCACTGTACAGCGCAAAAACAAAATAGAGGAAAAGATTTACCCAAGGGAAAAAGCTGAATAGTCTAATTTGTTAGAGAGACAAATCACCAGCTGCAGGTCACTGGGAATGAACTCAGCCTCAGTAGATGAGCAACATTCAAAATGTTGTTGACTTCAGGATGATTGCGTCTGTAAAAAGTGGGGAGTTGTTAAAAAAAAAAAAAAAGTGGTTTTTTTCTTTTGTTAGGAAGGATGAGATTTCATTATATAAAATCATCTGCTCGGCTTGCGTCTTCTTTGTTTAGGTAGCAAGTCTCTCAGCGTGGAGCCAAAACAACCCCTACCTAGTCAAAATCACAGCTATCAAAACGAAAGTGACCTGGAGATGGACAGCCACATATCTAAGAACGTTTGTTAATATGGCAAGCAACAAACTTTATGAAATCAGTAATAAACACAATGATTTACAATAAACCACTCATCACATTAGTGACCATATCCATGGCCGAAAGATGCCAAGTTTTCTGTCTTGACTAGGGTTGTCACGGTACCAAAATTCCAGCAGTTGGTACCAATTAGGGGTGGGAGTGACAGTTCGTTGTAAAAAAAAAAAAAAAAAAAAAAAAAAAAAAAAAAAAAAAAAATCGAACCGTTCGGTTCTCCACGCGCTTGCACCGCGGTTCATCCCAAATCTGACGACGCATCTATAATATGGTTTGTTGAAAACAACGTGCAAAACAGACAGACTGATTCGGCTAATGTATGTTTCAGTTGATGGATATGCATTCTGGCTTCCCAATACGTTACAACAGCGATGATCAAAAGAACATGGACAAAACAGTCACTCATTGTAAACAAATGTTCAACGACGTGCCGAAAGCTTTATGACTAGTCATTTACGCCATCATCACCCGGGTATTGATAGCGCGCAAGCCCAGGTGAGACATGAACATCTCACGTTGCTATCTGTGTTTAAACTAAACTCATTTAAACCATGCCAATTTAAACATTCAACCGTAGGACGCGAAACACAACTCGCGTGCGCTGTGAGGAGATTTGTGTGTACTCATCCGAAGAGTGTACATGGAGAGCCGCGCCACAGCGCGCACATTCTCTTTCAAGTCTTGCACCTAAACGGACAAATTCACACAAAAATTATGTCAACATGCCCATCTTAGCGAGTATCTTAAACATAGTAGGTTATGTCTAGGAGACAAACGAGATAGACAATGCATGTGTATCAGTATCAATGTACTTCTACTCTTTGTATTATGTCTTAAAGGGACAGCAGTCTAATATTCCTGCTCTGTTTTAATGTTAATCAAACGACAAAGGACGAAGAAATCACTCTTGACTGAATAGCTTTTGTAACTTCAATAATGTTTTATCTTTATTTAACTATTCAAAGTTTATATGCAGTGTTATTTTATATTTGATTACTTTATTCAATTTCTGTACCTGAAAGCTGTTAGATACCTGAAGAACCTGTAAAGCATTGTTTATTGTATTTGTATCTCAGCTCTCATGTATTTATTTCTGCTGTTTCTTGTATTTAGATTATTTCTTTTTATTTTCTTTATCTTTATTTGACAACTGTCCTGTTTTTACTGAACATAGCACATACCAAACTGTACCGAAACCGTGACACTAAAACCGTGATACACACCGAACCGTGAGAAATCTGAACCGTCCCACCCCTAGTACCAATACCAGTAAAATTACACGGTTCTCTGTACCAATTTTGGTACCATAGCAAAAACTGTTTTACTAATTGATTTAACTATTTGTAAATAAAAGTATTAAATTAAATGAGTTTCTCAGGATTAGTTCACTTCAGAATTAAGATTTCCTGATAATTTACTCAACTCCATGTCATTCAAGATGTTTATGTCTGTCTTTCTTCAGTCGAAAAGAAGGTTTTTAAGGAAAACATTCCAGGGTTTTTCTCCATATAGTGGACTTCAACAGTTACCAATGGGTTGAAGGTCCAAATTGCAGCTTCAAAGGGCTCTACACGATCCCAGCCGAGGAATAAGGGTCTTATCTAGTAAAACAATTGGTCATTTGCTAAAAAAATAATAAAAATGCACATTTTTTTAACCACAAATGCTTGTCTTGCACTAGCTTTTCAATGTGCCACGCAATACGTAATCCCGTTGGAAAGGTCACGCATGACGTGGGCGAAAGTACCAAGCAATCGTGCAAAGGCTAAGTCAAACAGCCTTTACAACAACGATGTTGGACGATTCTGAAGTTGGAGGAGAAAACGAGTTTTTCACCCTACCGCGGTACTTCCACCTACGTCATGCGTGACCTTTCCAATGTGATTACGTAATGTGTGGATCATATAGAGAGCCCTTTGAAGCTGCATTGATACTACAATTTGGACCTTCAAACTGCTGGTAACCATTGAAGTCCACTATATGGAGAAAAATCCTGAAATGTTTTCTTTAACCTCAACTTCAACATCTTTTAATTAAGTTAATTATCAGGAAATTTTAATTCTGAAGTGAACTAATCCTTTAAACTGCATGTATCCTTCAAACGTTTTATGTTGCAACAGTATATGTTGGCCATTTATAAGTTGGCCATTTAAACATCGGGCCGTTGGTTTTGCAGTATGTTCCATATGTCGGCTCTTCTTGCTCTCACGTCGGTGGGAGTTTGCCCGATTCAGAATGTTGAATCGGCGTTGGGCTGTCGGTGAGAGAAATCGCTGTGATTGACTGGTCAGTACACAAGAATAAAAGCAAAGAAGTCAAGACCACACAGACAGAAGGCTGTTCTAATTTTACATCATCTTACCAGAGCATTCCAGTACACGAAAATTTTCATAACAACATGAGCCGCCTGGAATAAAGAAAGTGATCAGCATGGTTGATATTCAAAATTGTAAGCAAGCGTAGCTTTGTTTACGGTTTGTATATATGCAGTCCTAGTTTCGATTTCGATTTTTGAATGACAAATTTAGACTACTGATACCTGTTGATATAGACAGCTATTTTCTTACATGCAGGCGCAGAACGCATGTGCAAGTTGACAGTTGGCTGTAGTCTTTTTTGGGCCGGACAAAGCCGACGCGAGGCAACAACACAGTTGTTGACTTTTATCGCCACTAGTTCGGTGTTCACTAGGTGTGTCACGGTCTCAGATACACACAGGAGCTTTGAAAGCAGCCACCTATCAGAGGGGACCGAATATACCAGAGTACTTGGTACTACTGGTACTGCAGAAATGCTGGTATAGTCACATTTTTTAATATTTCAGCACCGACTTGGTACCGAAGTACTGGTATTTTTGACAACCCCAATTAAGTAATACATTAAAATCTACAGTCATACAGGTCAGTGACTTAAAGGGGACCTATTATGCAAAATTCACTTTTGCATGGTGTTTGGACATAAATGTGTGTTGGCAGTGTGTGTACACAACCACCCTATAATGATAAAAATCCAACCACTCCTTTTTTTTTAATCCCCATAAATCATAAGCAGTGTCTCAGAACAAGCCGTTTCCAGATCCCTGGCAGTGTGATGTCACAAAAGCCACAGGCCCTGCCCACAAATGTTGACAGACACTGCCGTTTTAACATAGAACCGCCCTGAGCGAGTTCACAGCAAGTTCACAGTTTTATTACAGTTATACTTATTACTTTATTACAGTTCATCTGTGTTGATTTGCGGATATAAAGTTTACCAGTTTATTAAGCACCACCCGAAAAGGCATAATGTATATATTTGTTTACTGTTAGTTGTAACGAGTGTTTCTGTGTACTTCGCTTTGTATGTTGATGATAATGCAAGGGAGAGAGAGAGTTTATGGATAATATTTTGTGTTTTATTAAGCTCTTACAGTGATTTTCTAGAGTGAAGACAGATGCTTCATATTTTGTATGAAGTACAATAAACGTCATAAAACTCATTGGTAAACTGGCTTGTACTAATATAGTGCATAAAAACAAGAAGACAATATAAGTTATAACCGTAATTGAACTAAACTATACCTCTTCTATCTCCATGCAGCATATATTCGCAGTTTCTGACATTATAGTGCGTCCTGACTGAATCCTGACAGCGGAGAAGAGCTCTTGAAGCTCCGCCCTCTAAGGCCGAGCGCAGCAGCTCATTTGCAATTAAAGGGCACACACTGAAACGGCGCGTTTTTGCTCAACCTCAAAAAGTGGCAATTTAAACATGCTATAAAACATTATCTGTGGGGTATTTTGAGCTAAAACTTCACATACACACTCTGGGGACTTCAGAGACTTATTTTACATCTTGTAAATGGGGGCATAATTGGTCCCCTTTAACTTAGAGTGTGCACAGTAACTAAACGTATTGTAAAATTTTAATATGTTTTGGATTCTTGCTTTTGCCTCATAAATACATGCAGCAGGGTCAGCTGTATGTTGTGCTCTAATCTCAAACCCAAAACTGAAGATGTAAGGAGACAATTTGCTGAAATCTCAAATTTTCAAAAGCAAAGGGCTGCAAACAAAAGCTTTAAAGTTCAAAGACCATGTTCAGTGATAAATATCTAAATCTGTCTGAAAGAGAGCGCCAGCGATTCCCACTGCCAATGTGTTCAAAGCTCATTTTTGCTTTTATTGTTAATAAATAGCTAATAATAACGAATATGGGATGCCACGCTAGCAGAAGATGACATATTTTTGTCTTTATGGGCTATTGGCTTGATGTGAACCCATTTGACATGAAAGCTGTGTGTAATCCCCTCAGGTCTCAAAAGCGTGTGATATTGGCCTAAATATTGATATTATAACATGCAATATTCCCACAGAAGAAATTCACATTTTTTTTAATGGTAGTTTTAAAGGGACTAAATCTGAGTTTGATTTAATACATAAACATTCTTCAGCACTCACTATGCAAAACCTACCCAGGTTAAACTGACTAAAAAAAAAGGCCGTTCTGAAATAGTTATGGTTATGGAGTCAAAGGACAGAGCACATGAGCGGCCACGTTTATATAAACTATGCACAATATATCTGTACCATATATCTATTTTTTATACTGTATTATAATGTGATGCCTAAATCCATTTGTAGCATTTAAAATGATTGTTTTGTGAAACATGCGCAATGAAGCCAAGCTAATCATAACAGATCTCATTTACATAGAGAAGTTTTAAAGGTACAGTAGAAAAAAAAAAAAACAGTGAGTAATTATAAGGGTCTGATAGGATGGAAAATTATGACAGCAAATTAGTTTTGGTTACAAGAAAACGTATTACTCTTAAACTCTTATTAAAGGGTTAGTTCACCCAAAAATGAAAATTCTGTGATTAATTACTCACCCTCATGTCGTTCCACACCCGTAAGACCTTCGTTCATCTTCAGAACACAAATTAAGATATTTTTCATAAAATCTGATGGCTCAGTGATGCCTCCATTGACAGCAAGACAATTAACACTTTCAGTGCCCAGAAAGCTACTAAAGATGTATTTAAAACAGTTCATGTGACTACAGTGGTTTAACCTTAATGTTATGAAGTGACAAGAATACTTCCTGTGCACCAAAAAAACAAATAACGACTTTATTCAACAATATCTAGTGATGGGCGATTTCAAAACACCGCTTCATGAAGCTTTGAAGCTTTACAAATCTTTTGTTTCGAAACAGTGGTTCGGAGCATGTATCAAACTGCCAGTCACGCCCCCCAGTGGTGAACCACTGAAATTTCAAAACATTTATGATGTAACGAAGCCTCGTTTACTTAAATCATGTGACTGAAGGTTGACTGTAAACCCTAATGCTCAAAATACTTGGTTTGAGTAGGACAAACTTAAATTGAACAAATTAGTTCAGTTAAATTAACTACTATGAGTATTTAGCACTTTCTTTTTCTTTTGAGTTCACAGCACTGACATATTTCAAGTAAACTGAACTGTTTTATTGTTTTGAGTTGTATGAATTCATTTCTTTTAATTTAGACTAACTTAAGTTTAACTGAAACTGGACTGGGATTTCTATTTCCCAGCATGCTTTGCCCATGGCACTCAAAAGCGAGAGTAAATGCTAAAATTAAGTGTTATATAATGTTTTTTTGCTTATATGTTTGCTTATATAATGTTTTTATAACTCATTTGATTTGCAAGAACAAAAGTTAATTACCAAATATTTTATGTAAATTGCTATCAAAATGTATGGATTAGCTAACTCAGTACTGCAAGTTAGGAGCAATTAACATGCATGAGTACTACAAACTCAAAACTTGATAGTTCTGCTTACTTAAAATTGGGAACATAACTCAAAAAATTTGATGTAACTGATTACCTCAAATTTTTTGAGTTAGCCCAACTTATTCGGGTTTACAGTGTTTGAGACGAAATGAGGGTGAGTAATTAATGACAGAATTATTTTTGGGTGAACTAACCATTTAAACTCTCATCACTAGGTAAAAACATGAAAATTCATGACTCGTTCATTAGGTGTAATTTGGAAATTAAAACTATTATTATTATTTATTATTATTATTATATAATATTGTTTCTAAAAAGGCAACACTTGAAAATTATGAAAAGATTTAAATCCAGTGCTAGTTTTGTAAATGCATATTATGTTATATTTAATTTGCAAATAAAATTGAGTATTTTAAAATGTTATTAATTTATTATATATTTCATGGACTTAAAATATAATTATATTACACACTGAAATAATTATTAAAATAGATTATAAATATAAATTATTACAATATAAATTAATATAATTCACTTATTTAACGATTTAATTAAAAATGCTACAAATGTGTATGTCCCCTTTAAGTATTTATTAAGTGTGTTAATAGATAGTGCTTTGTCAGAGCTGGAATGAAACTGGATAGGACAGAGAGAGAGAAATAGACAGTCAGAGAAGCAGAGCAAGAGATAAAGGGGCTGATAGGATGAGAGCAAACAAGAGCTACATAAAAAAAGGCTATACCATTGAGCAGATTGCTTAGTTCAAAGGGTAAAGACGCCACTGGGACAAATGGTTGGTAAACTCCTCAGGGCTTCAAACACTGAACTGACAAACAGCATTAGATACTCAAAGGGCCTAGACACAGCACAATCTGGAGAAGGTCGGGGAAGTGTAATCCTCAATCCCTAATCCTGTTTATCTGGGCTGGACCAAATGTGCCGATGAAAATGGCAGATAAATGCACATTGAGTGGACTAAGTGCAACCTGAAACTTCATCGCCGACAGCAAAAAAAAAAAAAAAAAAAAAAAGTCTCTGCAGATCAGTTCACAGTTCAAATCAATTAGAGGCCATTACAAAGCAGGGCACAATAATATCGCAATACGGAAGCTACACACCCGAGCGATGCAGATATACCGCAAGTACAGGTAACACCATAGCCGGATTTCAGTTTAACGGGCAACTGCCCCAAGAAAATCCTGTTTAATGGGTTGATACTGATGAATAAGCAAGTGTGAAGTCTGAGAAGCGAGAGCAACTCAAGAAATCTTGACAGATCCGAAATACTTGAGATGTAAGGACTTCTTCTCTGGCAGAAATGGAGGGGACACTCAAAGTCACTATTATGTATGAAGGCACAGTGGAAGCTGCAGAGAGCAACAAATCAATCTTCCCTGCTGGCGGCTCCAATCTCAAGGGCACTCAGTCTCCATCAGAAGACTGCATATGCCCTTGCCAGGCCAGACGGTGTGTGTGCTGAGCTTCATCCTGTGCGCTCTCACACCCGGCATCCACACACACACACACACCAGTTTTGATACAACTGTACTGGTAAACACTTCAGTCTGTCTGCACACAGTGTGCTGCCACCGTTCTGCTGCCGGTGCCAAGCTCGAGGACAGGCTGACTTGCCAAAAGTTCCTTCCCCACCCTACGCACAACATGGGCCGTTGCTGTATCTGTGCATCCACCGCACTGCTGATCTAACGTCCGTCCTAATCAGTGGGCGTAATCTCCTGTTTCACTGGGACCGCACTGACCCCGAGAAACCGGACAACAAAGACACGCAATCATGTGCCCCCAACTGTCTTAACCACAGGGGAAATGGGATTATGGGTAGGGTAGGTTCGTGGGGGTCGCAGGCTGTTAGGGTAACGGCGTGGACTCAGTAAGATTAAAACAAACACAAGCTGACTGAAAAAGCATAAAATTAAATTAAGTTAACCAAATCGAAAAGTTATGAAAAAGCTAGGGGTTTCACGGTATATGAAAACGATGGTTCGGTACGTACCTCGGTTTTGAAATCACAGTTCTGTATGTTTTCGATACAGGAGGGGGAAAAACAAATCATGTTTTCTAAGAGAAAAGATTTGAAGTGCTTACACTTTTAGAGGCAAAATATGTTGGTAAAACAATTAAGAAGAAGGTTAGAATTATTGTGCACAAAATTCGAATCCGCTTCATCTATTTGATGCGCATTTGCTCATTGAAGTTAAACATAGACTCGCTTGCTGTCATGATAATCCTTTACACTCTAAAAAATTTTGGGTTATTTTTTCTACCCAAGTTCTGGGTTGAGCCTTTTGGGTTTATTTTTAGGGTTATTTTTCCAGTGTTTGGGTAGTTTTTGTGTTAACCAGATCCTGGGTCAGACATAACCCAGGGGTTGAGTTATTTACGGCGGGTTTTTTGCGAACTTTTCAGGAGAGAGGGGCATGATGTGTCGGCCTTTTCGCATGATGGAAACGCCTGATGCCTTTTATGCCTGATGCATAAATTTTATGTTTTTATTAAAACAAGATACAGAATATAAATACTTAGGATGTTAAAATATGTTCTCAGAATTGTAGTGATTATTTATGGACAGGTTATGGAGCCAGTCACAGCATTTTTCGGCTACAAGTGAAACGCAGGGCAGCAGTCTAAAGTTCGGCACGAGATCCAGCGCCGTTACGGTGAAAACAGGACAACAGAGACTGGTCGATTACACTTGAATTTCTTCTAAATGTTTAATTTTTATTTCTAATATTTGTTAAACAATCTTAAATGTAGGCAATGTATTAAAAACGATATAAAATATGCTCGGAAATAAAGGAAATCATCATGCAAACCAGTGGTTGTGTGGATTACATAAAAAAAGTTTAGAGGATTTAATTCGTAAACATTAATTTACGTATGAAGTAAAAAAAAAAAGAAAAAAATAAGAAGTTAGTATTATAGTAAAATTTAATTAACCCATTATGCTGGGTTAAATAACCCAATTTGCTGGGTAAAATTAACCCAACATGTGTTCTGTCCTATATTTACTCAGCCCTTGGGTTGTTTTCAACCCAGTGTTGAAACACCCCAGTAAAAACTCTAATCCAAAAAGGCATTTGAAAATTCATGATACATTTATTAGGCATCATTAGAAAATTAAACCTATTATTATTTATTTATTTATTTATTTTTAAAGGGCAACATTTGGAAAAGCCAATTATTATTAAAAAAAAGTGCTAGATTTGTAAGTGTATAGTTTGACGTTATTTTTTTTATATCAATTTAGTGGGTTTTTTTTAAACTGCTTTGTATCTTTTTAATTTTAAAATAATGTTTTATAAATATTTAATTTGTAAATAAGATTTTGAACTTTATGAATGTATTTGCTGTCACTTTTGATCAATTTAATGCATCTTTGCAGAATAATTTTTCAATATGTCCAAACTTTTGTACCTATAATTATACCAAATATTAAAATAGATAATAAATTATTATAATATAAATTGATACAATTATTAGAATAAAACAATAAAAAAAATGTTAATTATTTATTGATTTAATTTTTATTTTAAAGGTACTTTAGTCCTTCGACTAATTATTTAAAATTAAAAAGTTGATTAAAATGTTGCTATAACAGAAAAGGTTTTTTTCCCCATCAAAAGAAAATGCAGAAAAGAAATTACCATCATTTTTAACATTCCATGAGCAATCATTTAGCAGGTGTCACCCAAATGAGCCTACAATCACACAAAATTAGCTAATTACACAGAGTCTAGGCAATCCTGGTGGTAAACAAACAAAAAAAAAAAAGAAGAAGAAAAAAAAGAATGAGCAGAATATAAAGAGCAACTAGGCAGATGAATGTTTTTCCAAGACCAATCAGACAGGAAGCAGCACCTACGGGTGCTCTTATCCGTGAGACGTGCCAACGTATCAAAGCTAACCGTGAGGTGCATCAGTGCAGCTCCATCTCTTCTCGTGTCCCTCCATCAGTCGCTTATATCCAAATACCTCTCAGACGGCGCTAAGACAAAGAAGCATTTCAGAAACATGTTTGACACAGGCACAGAAATAAATCAATGAGCTGTCAGCTCAATCTCTTCCTTCGGTGCACCTTAATGGCTCAGACGAGAGAAGACAGTGCAAGCTTGACCCCATCACTTATAAAGTCATCTAAGCTTCGATTTCACTTTAAATGACAATCTGCAGGGTTAAAAGTGCAGAATTAAGAGATATTTTGATTTAACCAGCCTTCAAGGCCCATGTGGATGCCAACCTCAGGGCTGCCTTGAAGAAATTTCAGGGTGGAAGCAATCAGACACTTTGTATTCTATGTATCCACCTGGTATCTACAAGTGAAGCTGCACACCGATAACGACAACATCTTGAATTCCCAAAATAAAGTGACTCGACTTGTTCAGAATGACATTCTGTGCTAAAGGAAACTGCTTATACTGAAACTTGTGTGACATAGCGCGCTGGGAACAGGGTGCAGAAAAACTCCCGTCAGCTTCTTTAAGGATGTCTTCAGTGGTTAGCCATGCTACAGGGGATAATTGGTAGCGGTGCGCATACACTAGCAAATAAAAACAAGGGCAGCCATTACATGCCGAGCCCAGATGCTCGGAAGCACCTCCGTCCCTCTCCTCTTAATTAGGTTGCACAACACGAAGGGAACTAGGCTATTTTTAGCCCCTTTAACTACCGAGGGCTCTCAAAGACCTGGAGAGAGTAGAAACAAGAGGAGAGAGAGCGCGAGAGAAATGTCACCTTTATTTCAGAGGACACTGGAGCCACAAAAGGTTACAAAAATAAATATCAGACGGGCTTGCTTGTTATCTCTGGTCAGAAAATTTTGACTTGACCCTGAAATTACCTCCAACGATAACAGTGAATTCATCTTCAGGATGTTGGGAGCCGTTTGCGAATCAGATTACGCTAAAGGCCAATAACACAATCAATTTTAAAGAGCGAGTTACCTAAATCAAATATCCCATTTTATACACAGTCCTTCTGCTTCACAGCATAAAAAAGCATATTAGCTGCATTATAACTCATTCGCCCTCATAACACTATTAAAATATTATCATAAACTATTATGTTTTCAGATTCCCTTAATAAAATGTTTTACAAAATCAAAGACATTAAATACAAACTGACCTGGCACTTTATTCTGTTTCACCTGCTTTATTTGTAGGTCCAATTAGTAGGTCCATGTGGTTAAAAGTAGCAACAACAAGCAGCACAATTTTAGGTATTATTCATGTTGATCGCTCTAATGGTGAGAGTTACACCCCACGGTTTATGACTGCCTTAGAAAGCATCGCTAATAATTATATCACTTTCACAAGCTAATCAAATGCTAGCGGATAAATCAAGTCTCGCTCTACAGTACTTCCTGCTGAATATCCTGTCATACTCAGAAATGGGTCACATTACAGAACTTTAAAGGGTTAGCTCATCTAAGAATTAAAATTTATGTACTCATTCCGATACAAATGCACAAGCTGTTGATTTTCCCTGTTACCACAGGAAAATGCTAAACCAGCTACTTTCCATACAAAACTTCACAGTGACCATGTCTGTGAAAAATATCGCTCTCTCTTGTTTCATACAAGTGATATCTTGCATCTCAGTTATTGAAAGTACTGAAAATGAATGAGGGGGCTATCAACGCCTACTTCATCATTGCAACGTTAGCCCCGCCCACTGGTGTGTTAGTGAGATGACGAGGAGAGAAGAGCGATACAGGACTAAAAATAACATTACCTTTCAAAGGATCCTAGGGTTAGGAATATGGTTATTTATTTTCAAGAATGTGAATGTCTCAGTTGAGCTTTATTTATTTGTATTTGGTACATTTCACTGTGGATTCTTTGGTAAATCAATCACATTTCGGTGCAGACTTTGCAAACATACTTTTTCGATATGGACTCGACAGTAACGCAACAACATGTAAGTAACTGTGTTAATACTAATGCCTAATCTGATATCTATGACTCATGTACAGTCAAATGTTCTTTATCTATGTGTCAGTTAATCAAACCAGTGACTAAACAGTTAACTTTACGTTGTTGCTCTTAGTAGGATGAAAATAATTTGTTATTTAAATAGTGATTAAATTATATATAGAAAGCGATCAAAGAACGCTCCCTTTACAATGGCTGGAGCCGTCAATCAAACAGCGCGAGTTTATCAGTGGACGCCAAAACTCCCGTTTTATTCAACTTATCTCTTAGTTACATCGCATTTGCGTTTTATTTATGACGAAAGCATTCCTTAATGTGCAGAAATTGAGTTGCAATGATGAGATCACTGCTTTCATGCGCTCAACAACATGTCTGTGATCGGCTACAATGTTCATCACTGCAACTTTTCATGCCACGATCTAAATATATATATAATGCCATAGATCTAAATGTAATGCTATAATCAACACTTTTCATGATTAGTTTTGAGATCTGTAATAGTAAAAACATGCTAAAAGTTTTCGAGAGAGTAATACTTAGACTTACTTAGTAGTACTTATGCAAAGATGTTAGCCAATCACAGCAGTGGGCGTTTACACTGGTCTCTCACAGCAGACACACCTCTTAAAACAGAGCGTTCAAATAAGAGGGCTAAAATCAGGGTAGGAAAAAGGCCTTTTATTTCTAAATTATGACAATTTATGATGTAAAAAGCATATTAACATTATAAGTGCACCCCAGGAAACATTTTAAAACAATAAAGAACACAGTTTATGACTTTAATAGTATTGTTGTAGTGTTTGTTCTGTTGCCAGAACGATTGTTGTTTGTAATGGATTATAAGATAATGAACAGGTAAGACTTTAAAACAGTTTCAACTGAAATCAATATTTCATGTCCGCATAATTATTTATTTGGTAAAAAGCAGTGTAACAAGTGGTATGACTGTACATTATCCCTTAAATGTTCGTCTTGTTCGAACCTGTCCGTTTGTCTTGGCTCAAAGCCGCTTGCTAGGAACTATTTTTCCTTCGCGCAAGCTTTCAGTTGAGAAAATATCATTATCTTACGTTCTTATGTGAAAAACAGCTAACAAATTTCTTATGTTTAATTGCAAAATGAGTGAATGTTAAGGTGTAAATCTAGTAAAATTCCAATATGAAAATCTTCATATATTAAATAACCATGTTTTTATTCTGATTTTAATCTAGTACTTTAAATACAAAATTTCATAATTTTCTCTTTTAATTTGTATTAACTATTTTTTTCCCAAAAACAAGATTATTCATAATAAATAAGTCTGACATCAGCACAAAAACAGCAGCTTTACTTTGTATTTATTTTCATTTCATTTATCTCACCATCTAGAGCTATTTCCACAGCAAGAATAGAATAGAATAAGTAAAAAATAAAAATAAAAAAAAATAAAAAAAATAGGAAATTAAATTAACAAACATTTAAAAGGAGTTAAGGTGTGCTTTACATTGCACAACAGCTCCAGCCATGATATACAGTCATACAGCCCTATGTGGCAAGTTAAAAAAAAAAAAAAAAGCTTCTTCAATATCTTCAAAAAGATTCAATTCTCAGCTTCGACTGCTGTCCTGAGGCCAATGCCATATCCTATTCTGTCCATCAAACTCAGTGGAGACACAATACTACAATGCCATAAAGAAGGATATAACAGGCTGTCTAATCTCCCACAGCTCACGCTCGATTGATCCAGGACAGCTGCGCAAACCGCTTACACGTCTTTTTTTAACCCGTTGTTTAAAAGAGAACTGTGGCAAAGCACTGGGATTTATTAGCTGTGATTAGATTGGGTTTAATATGATAGATTATAATGGATCACCATCAGCGTGGGTGTGCAGTTCTGCATTGGAGTCCAGTGTCTGAAACACAATGAGATGACTATGTAAAGCTCCTCTTAAGAGACAAACAACAATGGAATGACCGTGTCAGTTCGTACATTTCTCTTGTCATCCAGGCTCCATTTGTGCCGAGGCAGGACAAAAGACGCTTCAGGTTTCACTAAAGGGAAAAAAAAAAAAAAAAAAAACTGTCTCTGATAAGACCACAGTCCTTTCTTTTTCTCATTTATAAACTTCAGATTACTGGTAGAAACAGACATTTTGACTGATATGAATGCAAACAATGGCAATGGTCTATTCTTTTAAACAGCATTCGCAAAAACTAATAACTTAGATCACATGCAAGTACAGGCTTAAAGATAATAAATATCTGTTTAGAAACTGAAATGTGAAACAGAAATGATATCATCTGCTTCCAATATCAATCTAATCCCACCGGGACTGACAACACCCTATTGGACTACAGCATTGAATCTTGCTCCATCATTTTGTTGTGTTTTCAATATATTGCTTGAGTTGGATTAGGCCACATGTACTTCCAGAGGTTTATGGTTTATAAAGAGCCCTGAGAACTGAAAAAGTGCTACATATTATAGAATAATTTTTATTATCAGGAATCTTAGGGAATTTAATTATTCTGATTATTCCACATGATTCCTGTTCCTTAATTAATGAATGATTCTTTTCGTACCAAATGATGAGACACTACCATTCAAAAGTTCGGGGTTGGTGAGATTTTTTGTTTGTTTTTTGTCTCTTATGCTCACCAAGGCTGCATTCATTTGCTCAAAATACTTTTGATTTTGTGTAATATAATTACAATATAAAAACTGCTTTCTATTTTAATATATATGTATGCGTATCATAATACTTAAGAAATCGTTCTAAAGGCCAATTCACACCACACAGACAGACGCCAACAAACACAGACAATCAAGTTGGCCATTGGATTTAGAATTTTATGAAATATAACTCATGTTCACACTGCCCCAACAGACACTGACAAACTTCGAGCCAGAATGTCTTTATGTGTCATTTTTCACCTGAAAAGAGGACGTACAAAACGGGAGAGGTTGTGGGTGAAGCCGTGGTTGGTGTGATGGGAAACACGGGCGCGTAGTTGAATTTATGCAGTTGATCTGGACAAACTGTTTCATTAGAAAGATTAAATACTCTAGCTTCGATATTTGTTCACTGTTTATGTTTGTTAAAATTTGGTTGCAGTGACAGTAATTTCTTAATTCATGTCAGGAGTGCAAAATAATCAATTGGTAACTTATGGTATTTTGAAACGCATTCATATTCAGTCACGTCTGCTGTGGTTTATTTGTGTTCACACAGCTGCACTGAACAGTGTCAGTTAGGGCTTTTAGTCCAAAAGTACGCATACTTGGAGAAATATTGATATATTTACACAAGCTAGTTTAATATTTATTAGACAGAATCATCATTTCTATTCATTTATGCGATCTGATGACCATTGGCGGCTTCTTGCGCTATCTGTTTGTGTTTTCACTTCCCAGAGAAATGTTTCTAAGCATGAAACATGAAGCTAATAAACACACGATTACGATAGTATATGATTTGTATGTGATTTTCATGAAGTTTGGGGTATTTTCGTATCGATAAAGGATGTTTCAATCAAGGATGTTTCGTATCAATAAAGGATGTTTAGTTTGTCGGTGTCTGTTGGGGCAGTGTGAACATGAGAGTACATCAGACATTACTAAACATCTGAATGTATGTTAAAATATACAGTACAACTTACCGAAATCCGTATCATGTCTCGTGTAAATAGCTCAGTGTTTCAACCTCGGAAAGACATCAATAAAACAGCTTGTAAACAATGTCACGTAACGTCACGTTTACCTCAGAAAAACATATTCAGTGACCATAAACTCATTAGTCAGCTAGAAAAGTGAACTCTAGAAAGCAGCATTCTGATAAATATAGCTATGCACCGTTTCACATTCATTATAATGTTCTTCAATATTTAATGCATGTTTGAATAAATCACTTATGACAGCCACGATTAGGGTTGGGAATCGTGAGAAATTTTTCGGTTCTGGTTCCGGTTCTGGTTCTGCCTAATGATTCCGGTTCCAATAAAATAATTAAAAAATAGTAGTAAGGGAAAAATGCACAATACTCGACTCAAACAGTCCTTTTTGTGTTTGTGTTTTCTGTTAATCTCAATAAATTCGCTAACACTTTACAATAAGGTTCATTAGTTAACATTGGTGAACTAATAATGAACTGCATTTCTACAGCATTTATTAATCTTTAATTTTAACATTTACTAATACATTATTAAATTCAAGAGTTGTATTTGTTAACAGTTAATGCACTGTGAAGTAACATGAACAAACTATGAACGGCTGTATTTTTATTAACTAACATTAACAAAGATTAACAAATACAGTAACAAATGTATTACTCATGGTTAGATCACAAATGAACCTTATTGTAAAGTGTTCTCACAAATTAGATAAGATGCTTGAACACACATGTAAGATTCAGACAGGTTAAGTTGGATTCATAAAGACTTGTTTCTGAAAGAATGATTCAGTGATAGACACATTTTTAACAGTAAATTAGTTGCCACCTAGTGGTGTAACAATGCAATCGATACAGTCGTTATTTGAAGTCCAGTTACATTCAGAAGGTAATTTATTATAAACATCAGCGTTTCTATTTAAATAATAAACTTTTGTATACTTCTGTTATAAATGGAATAGGCCTATTTGTCACACAGAAATAATGATACTGTGCGTTTGAAAAAATTGTTTGTGAAGCCTGTTTATATCTAATCATGACAACTCTCTTCAGATCAACGGCAGCGTGAACGCAGATTTGAATGTTGCGATTTTTTTTTGTCAAAGGTTTAATATTCACGGGCGAATCGTTGTCATTTAGGAATTAGATCATGTGGGTGATGAAATCGAGGACGCGATCTTTTAAAGATTATTCGTGCAGCTTTGGGCACCTCTCTCTCTCTCTCTCTCTCTGCATTGAAATCTGACGTATATGAGTAGCGCGAGGGCTTTTCAGTGCTTTCATTGCTATAATATTCATGATGTGAGATGTCTCTATTAAAGGATACGCTCCCCGCACTTCGCCCACCCATCACACCAGAACTGTTTTCGGAACTGAAACTTAGAAATCTTGCACGATTCCGGTTCTTTTTCAAAAAACACTACCGGTTCCGGATGAGAACCGGTTCTCGGTTCCCAACCCTAGCCACGATTTAAATGTTTATTTTAAAAAAACGAATTGGAGTAGAAATATGATTATGTAATTCTGAACTTAAAAAAAAACATAACAGTGTAATTTAAGTGTTTGTATATAAATAAGTTAATTTTAAACGTTCATATTATAGTAAAGTAGTACCAACTGACTTCCATGTGAAGTTTACAGCATTAGTTGAGAGATTTTTTTCCTCTAGAAAATTTGCCATGTACTGTAACTGATATACTACATCCAAAATAATCAATATCGAATCGTGAAAATTGTGTCAATACCCAGCCCTACTTAATTTTAAGGCAATTGTGCTATCCCTGTACCTGCGACATACCTAAACCTACCCCTTCCAGGAGGGAGTCTTAATTCTAATGCAATTGGGCTGTCCCTGTACTTGAAACAAGCACTAAAACCTACTCCTTACAGGGGAGTGGGCCATAGGCGGGCCCTAAGGGAAATAGCCCGATGATAACCTTAACTCCATGTTGGGGAGCGGCACATTAGATTTTGATGTGAAGGAAGGGGGATTAAAACCAGAAGAAAAAGGAGGATGGTTTTGATTGAAAGAAAAGGAGGGGGTAGGCAAAATTAGCAGAGTGGATCAGTCCCGTCAAAAACATGCTCTGGCCAATGCATTTCTGCGTCCTTCCTAATCAAAACTGGATAACCGGAAGGTTGTCTGGGGGAGTCGTTGTCCTTTTCAACCCTAACCCCACCTAATTTTCCAAATCAAATTGGCAGTAAAAGTCATTTCAACTCATTTTTGTCTATTTGAATCTTGTATAACTTACAAAATGAAATTAAAATTGGTTAAATTTATTTTGAGGAGTTGAAGTAATGGAAAAACATGTTGCCATGACTTACTGATCATATCAATTTTTGCAGTGTAGCCAGTCCAAACAAAAGTACACAACAGCTGCATGACTACAGGTGGAGTGATTGAGAGGGTGGCTCAGTACTCAAGGGCCAGTGCAAAAACTCACAGTGTAGTTGTTTTGGTTCAATAACCCATGTACAGAAAAAGTATTAATCTAAAGCCATAAGGATATATGCAAGCTTAGACATAATGCATCTTCTATCAAGGCTGTAACCGACTATATCATTTTAACCTTCCTATTACTTATAGAAAAAAACAGAAGGCGTAAGGGAACACCTTACCGAAACAACTTTGCCCCCATTAATGTGAAAAACCATCCCACGGAGGACAAACATGACACTGGCTCAAAGACGAATGCATAGCCTACATAAAACTGCAAGCTGAATCTACTTGGTAATAAGCAGAAATGAGAGCAAATGCTATTGTGTAGGGTCCTCGCAACTGGAGGGTAAAAAAGCCAGTGCCTTAATCTTTTTGGCATATTCTATATGCCCCATGGCTTTAGGGAATGAGAAGATTTCCTCTTTCACTTTGAGAGAGAGAAGGAGGGATTTAGGTTAAGAGAGACGAGAGGAGGGAGAAAGCGAGAGAAGATGTTGCTTTAGAAGTTATAGCAAAACCAGGAGCAATGCATCATGCTGACATGAACGAGCAACAGAGGGAGAGTGAATTTACTATATTGGATTTCAGTGGAAACAAATACGATTGGCCACCCCCAAGATTCATCACATTGACTACCAATTAGACGGGCAGAGCAGAAGCAGCCATTGATTTCTGAGAGGTCAAACCTTACGTTACACCTTAATTGACGCTCACACGGCTGCAGCTTGGCAAAAACCGAGAAACAACTGTATAATCGCACTGCCGAGATTAACTGCTGAAAAAAGGAGGAGTATATGTGTTTGAGAGTGTGATTGTGTGTGTGAGTGTGTTTTATTGGCCTTTTTGTACTTTGCCTGAGCTGAAAAAAAACAAAAACAAACTTCAATCACTGTGTAACGGTCGCCATTTTGCTGTGTGATCAGATGTAGGAATATGAATAACCACAACTTTAAAATTAACTTTTTGGCGGGTTGCCTGAACAAGTATTCGACTAATTGGTCTCAAGAAAAATCTGTATAATTATGTATATAATATTAATTTTATATAATTGAATATATATTGTATATATTGTATTGACAATATTACTGTTAAAATAGTAATATAGTATAAAAATCAATATTTCATAATCACATATATATATTTTATATACAAGAACCATTTATAAGAACACATTTGAGGAAGAAAAAATGCATTCATTTAGGGTCAAGTATTCTGAGCCCTCCAAGGACCCACAAACACTCCCTCTGGTGTAACTCCACAAATGGTGTATTATTGGCAGGGTGTAATACAGTCTAACATGCTCTCCACATCTTAAGAGAATGAAAAACAAAATCCCAATTCTGTCTTCTTTTGTGTCTTCCATCAGCACTTTTAACAAACTGGGGATGCACCAATGGCACATTTTAAATGTGTTCAGCATCTATTTTGTGTACACAACATAGATAAGCTATAATAGGTAAACATGTCAGCTATGTGGACACTAGCTCGAGTTTAATCGGTAATGATATGGTTTCTTATATCTAACAAAACGTCACTAAACATTTGTAGCGCGCCTGCCATCCATCACAAAAAGCTTTGTGCTTTGTTACTTTTAAGTCTCAAATTCAAAATTCTGTGGATTTTATTACAAACTTCAAACAATAAATGTCGTTTTGGCGCTCTTTAATATGGCGTGACAGATCACTAACCACCTCAGTTCAAGCGGCAGCATGGATCAAGCGCATGGGAACCGATCATCTCTTCCTCTTCACTACTAGTTACAGCATGAAATAAACATGGGTGAACACGCAATCGCTCAATCTCAACCAGGAAAGACGTCAATAAAACAGCTTGTAGGCCATATAATGTCACTAAATGTTACATTTACCTCAAGAAAGCTCGTGTGACTCTGTGGTCGTTAAAAATCCCAGGATGTCCTTCGAAAAGAGTAGGGATGTAACCCTGACATCCTGGCCAAATTTGCCCATTGGCCTCTCTCCATCATGGCCTCCTAATCATCCCCATATACCGATTGGCTTCATCACTTTGTCTCCTCTCCACCAATAAGCTGGTGTGTGGTGGGCATTCTGGCGCAATATGGCTGCCGTTGCATTATCCAGGTTGATGCTGCACATTGGTGGTGGTTGAGGAGATGCTTTGAGTACCCAGAAAAGCGCTATATAAATGTAAGGAATTATTATAAAGCCATTTAAATGTCCATAAATTCATTAGTTAGCTAGAAAAATATCTCTAGAGAAGAGCATTTTGCTAAATATATGCACTGTATAACATTCTATTTTTACTTAACCTGTTAGTGATGTCTTCATTATTTAATGTATGTTTGAATAAATCTGTCATGAAAACAAGTTCTTGCAGTTTTTTTGTCATTTAAATGTTTATATTTCACCAACAAACTGGAGTAGAAACAATTCTGTTATTAAAAAGTTGGTATAAAAACTGTCTTATATGCAATTTAAATATTTGTACAACTCAGTTTTAACTATTTAAGTTGATTATCAAATAACTTTGATTAATTATTTATTTATTTCGGTTTCAGCCCAGAATTTATTTCAGTGCATCCCTTAAACTCGCGACTCAAGGCTACGGCATCAAAGACTATCTCACAAACATGTATAAACGTCTAAAATCAGCCTTGACTTTAAACAAAAACTACAGTTCTGACCTCAAAAGGACTAGTGGCCTAAATTAAATCTGCACTAGGTGATGGTCCAGCTACATTTAAACACTCCAAGGAGAAACCCGTCCTAACCCTGGAAATGAACAAATGACTTCTGAAGTTCATTCAGCCCACAGGTCTTCCTTTTCACCACAGGTGCAGCAATCAGTTCGGAGGGCAGCACCGCATACAACTCCATTGGCACCTTCCATCCTCTGCATCTCGTTTCTGATGCCAAATCCAGCTAAGTAAGCCAGGTGGTGAAAGTCACAGGTATAAGCCGGGCCACAGAGTAAGCTTTGTGTGCGAGCAATGTGGGATAGTGCTAATGATGAGTGCTAATATATGCATCTTTGCTTCACTAAATCACAGCGCTAGATTTAACAGCAGTAATGGCCATATACAGCTGTCACATCGAACAACACTACGTATTTTGGAAATGCTCCTTATAAGATGACAAAATTATTTAAGTCATTTTGAAATTGTGTTTGTAACCCATTTCTATGTGAAACAGCATATTTCATTAGAAAAATATAGCAGGATGCGACTTGGTTTTATGCAGAGAATTAATCACTGATGTGCAAAGTGGACAAAGAAGTCACTAAGGTTGAATTTATTTGATCAAAAATACAGTAAAACACTAATATTGTGAAATATTAGTACAATTTTTATTTTAATATATTTTTTAATATATTTACTGTATTTTACTATATTTTATACAGTCTTGGTGAGTGTAAGAGACTTTCAAAAACATAAAAAAAGAATTAAATATTCCAAACTTTTGACCTATAAAATATAATATAATATAATATAATATAGGAATAATTGACGACGGGCCATTGAATTATTAGAAAATAATGCACACCCGAGGTGGTAATGCGGCCAGGATGCAAAGCGGGTGTGCATTATTTTCTAATAATTCAACAGCCCGGAGTCAATTATTTTGCTCATGCTACAGTGACCACACCTTAAGACACTGTTCATATGTTTTATTTCAAGACATTTGTCAGGTTTTTGTCCTTAAAACACACTTGTGTGTGGGACTAATTTCTTACGCATCTCATCCCAAGCCTCCGTTGCTAATTCCAAAACGTAATTTCAGAGCTAGTAATGGAGGCTTGATTGGTTATTAAAGCAGATATGAGAGAGAGAGAGAGAGAGAGAGAGAGAGAGAGAGAGAGAGAGAGAGAGAGAGAGAGAGAGAGAGAGAGAGAGAGAGAGAGAGAGAGAGAGAGAGAGAGAGAGAGAGAGAGAGAGAGAGAGAGAGAGAATTAGCCTACCTGAGTCGGTGGTCTCTCAACAGTGTTCGGCAGCAGTGCCGCTACTAATAGCAAAACTATATATAATATAATATAATAACTTTATTCCACATTAAAGAGTTGATGTGGTATCTACCTTTTTATGGTCAGCCCCTAAGATATCCGGTTTGACTGCCAGAGTATTGACTCATGCTGGAATAACTAGAGTCGGAACAAAGACTCATGTCAATCCACAATCCACCCACCTGAAACACCCTGAAACCATCCTGCTTTATTCTCTTTTGCTCGTCTTCCCAACTGCCAGAGAGCTGGGTGCCATTTGAAGGCACGGTGTAGCATTTGCACTGCCTTGATCATCAGTGTGTGTGTCCAAGCTCTCAGTGGGGAATTCTGGCTGGCATCTCTACTGAAATTGGCAGAGCTATTTGTCAGACACAGGGAACGACTCTTGCAGAGATGAGCATCTTAAAATGTCAACATCGTTGGAACGGCTCAAAATATAATTTAAAAAAAAAAAAAAAAAAAAAAAAAGTTATTTGCTTTTTTTGTTGTTGTTGTTGAAAAGTCAGCAAAAGCCACTTTGGAATTGCCATAGCCTCTTTGCACAGTAGGACTTCAAGTCCAGCTAGTTTTAATCACAGTGACGCAGTGAGTCATCAGTGAGACTTGGCTCGAGGATCACCGCAGGAATCTGCAGAAAATCTCACTCGTGTTGACAGATGAGCATGTGGCTCGCCGATCGATAATAAGCTCTACAATTTTAGAGCAAAAGGTCAGTCTTCAACTCAACTTTCATCAAATTTCGGACATTACTGAGATCACACATTATTGCTTCTTCAGTAGTGTATGTGCTAGTTCTTCTGTGCAGATTTCCACTTAGGCAGAATAAAGTGCTGAATAATGTTATTTATAAAATCCCATCAGTACAACACATCCCAGGGGTACCGGCCTGACATTTGAGGCTAAAATCCACTAAGTGGTTCCACCGTCAGGGTGCTAAGTCGAGTCCAGCTTTCAGGTTACTGTGGAGGAAACATTTTCTCGGTGAGGGGGAATCTATACACACAGGAGCTGTTGCTGTCACTTTTATCGGCACAGCAAGCTTAAATGGAGCCATCACCCCATGAGCAGCCAGGTTGGGAATGGTCTAAATGTACCAGACCAGGTCTCACATGATGGGGAGAAAGACATGATGGACACTTACATGATGTGGTTCCAGCTGAGGACCATTTCCTCTCCCTTAGAAAAAAGGGGAGTAAGGAAGGTGGTGGATGATAACCCTTCTGGAACAAGCAATGGAGAAGATTACCATATTCTGGAGCAAAAGCAAGAGCAATTGGGTCAATGAATTATAAGGGTGTCCAGAATAAAGAAAGAGAAAAATCTTTGAAAAATATAGTTTGAAAAAAAATAAAAAAATATTGTCAAGTTCTTAGAAGTTTACTGTGTATTCATGTATATATTAAAAAAAAAAAAAAAAAAAAAAAAAAAACGCTTTCAAGTTTCACCTGGTGAAATGGTGTGACCCAGTAAAAAGTGATAACATTTACACATTGATGATGCATACATGTGAATTATAGGTCATTATTTTTTTGTTTTTTTTTTTATTTTAGTTTTAGTTTAGTTTTTAAATATAGTTTTTAAAAGTAAAAAGTATTTTTACAAATATCATTAAAGGGATAGTTCACCCAAAAATGAAAATTATCCCATGATTTACATATGGCCGTTACTATCATTATCAAGCTTGAAAGAGACAGGATATATTTTAATATAACTCTGATTGTGTTCATCTGAAAGAAGATAGTCATATACACCCAGGATGGCTCGAGGGTGAGTAAATCATGGGATAATTTTCATTTTTGAAAACTATTCCTTTTATTCATATGGCTCACAGCTTTAACAGCTTGCGCTTTGGTTGCTCAACAACAAAGCTGGAGAATCTCACGCAGCCAAAATGACGATTGTCAGTAACGGTGTTCAGCCTTACATTGTTCAAATGGGAGTCGGACAATGATAGAAGTAGAAATAAGATTATTTTTAAATAAATTAACAAGTCCATGACCCAATTGTTAGTTATCCAAAAACAAAGATGTTCCTCTTTAGACAGACACCAATAAACTTAAGCCGAGATGTTAAGGAAGCACCAGGAAGCAAGAAAAGTGAAACGAATTCATAAGGTTAGTCTGAAATCCTAAAGCTCATGTCTCATAACAATAATTCTCTGGAAGAAATGACGTGTACAGTGAATGAATGGAAGAAAATATAGAGGATTAAGTGGAAAAAACAGGGATTCTTTTTGTTTTGCGTCAGCTCTGAGCTCTCTCGGTTGAAGGATGAATCCCGGGGGCAAGGCCTGTAGGCCTCATTCCCCCACAGCATGCAGAGAATTCCTAATAGTACCGCACATTAAGAGAGCGGAACAGACTACTCAGCGAATCAGATAATTGAGTTGAACAGCAGCTGGGGAGGAAAAGAGTGAGAGAGAAGCGGTAGCATCTCCGCTGAACGTTACAGGGGGGAATATATTTCCACCCAGCATCCCAGTCGACGGCTCTTTTCTTGGTCTCCACCCTACTTGGAGAACATTCGAGCACTTGAAGCATGCTAGCACATGTGGCCTGTTGGTGATTGCCCTGGATCGTGAAGAGAGCACACTCAGATTGTTGAGACGGCTTATTGTTCTGGGACTGCGAAAGGAACATGAGGGCCTGCCAGGAAAACAGGGGGATGTTTAATTGTGAATGAGTGCGTATGTCTGAGAATGTTAGCAGCATTACGACTGCACCGAGAAACAAAGTGCAAGCATGTGGAGCCCATGAGAGAGACTGATCGATACCAGGTGCTTGTTCCATTTAGGCCGCCCAAAAAGGACATGAGCTAAAGTTAAAGCACTTCTGTGTCTGCTAAAGTGGGTCGAGGTACCACTCCTGTTGCTGTGCTGCATCCGTGCCGACTCTGCGGGTCAAAGGAGGCTGTGTGGAGCTTGCAGGCAACCTGCTTCTTGTCTCCCAAGGTGCTGGGAAATGAAAAAAGGGTGTTGGTCTCCAGGCGCATTCGATCAATCAGCAGTTAGAGGGCAGTGGCGCAAGACACACAGACGGGCGTGTAGGGAACAGGATTGAGCGAAGATGGGCATGTGTACACATATACACACAGACATACACACAGACACACACAGACATACACAGACATACACAGACATACACACAGACACACACAGACACCAGCTGGCAGTCGGCTGTCAGCTGAAGTAGGATGCGGTGAATGCTGATGTCAACAATGGGAACAATGCTAGTATATATCATAAGAGTTCAAGATGCTTGAACAGAATAAGGAATAAAAAATTATATTCCCACCTTGGTGATGTATCATGATAATTATCACTTTAATACTACTACTATTAATAAAAGACATTACAAACACAATCCAATAATCATAAGAAAAAAGAGAAACTATAAAAAAAAACATTAATAAAAGTTGTTGTTATTATTATTATTATATTAATGATGTCGATGATGATGGTAACAAATGAAACACTAAAACATTTTTTAAAAATTATAAAAAAAATTGTTGATGTAGTCGTTATATTAATCATGATAACAACAACAACAACAACAACTATAGCCTCTTTCACACAGTAATCCCAGTAATTTACTGGTAAAATACTGGTAAATTTTGTGACGTCAGTTATCGAAAATGATCTTTAACGTGTTTTTGCTCTTAAAAACATGAGACATGCACAATAGTATTCAACTGCAGAGCCGCAGTGCTGATGAATGAAAAAGAACGCTGGGTCTCGAGCACGACACACTGAAAAAGTTCCGAGATGTGGCTCAACGGTCAAAGACGTCCATCTAGTGCATATTTTCATAGAAAAACTTAAAAAGCAGTGGACCTTACTGTAAACAGTGCGGCGTAACCGTGTCACTTCCATAAGAACTTTATGATTGGCCTAAAGCAGACTTCTTTCGCCAGCGAGTTCGGACCTTGTACGTGTTTATGCCGTAATCTTCATTCTATGTTCACACACAGCATCAGGTAATTTACTGGTAATTTTACAACTTCTCACACTGCTAAATTGCCAGAACCGATTTACCAGTTTTTTTTAAAAGGTCCTGTTCACACACGATCTCTTACCGGTAATTTACCAGTAAAGAATGTATGTGTGAAAGGGGCTAATAATATAACAACAACAACAACAACAACAACAATGTAGATATAAAACAATTATTAATCATAATAATATACAACAGGTGAAACAACTATTCATAATCATCTTAACACTATAATGGACAGCAAACATTGAAACTGAACATAACCTTACATGAAATAACCGTATAATAGCTATACTGCTTATATTCATAAGTTTAGTATTGCATGCACATAAAAGTTTCCTCTAATCCATATTCTCTTTCCACTCTGCACTTAAGAATACAGGCACTGGTTTAATATACATTTTTGTAGGTAGGTTCTTTTTAGTAAAGAAGTTTTTGTAAGATTAATGCTACACACAGATAAAGGAAAACAAAAGCATGTTGGTTATCTCAATTTTCCATATGGCTCAGTGTGAATGTTTATGCCAGACTCCAAGCTGCTGGTGTGAGTGATCCCACCGGTTCCTGCACTCCGCAACTCAACTAAGCGCAGGACCCGTGACCACCTGGGCCATGTGCGGACACTGCTTTGTCAGAAAAAAACTCTTTCAAGTGTGGAATTGTGATGATTTCGCAGGGCAGGACGACTCTGGAGTGTGTTGGGTATAGTCATCAGAGGTCCCGGCCAATATGCAGCTGTCAGCTGTTTGAAATCTCATCTTCATTTCCTTTGACAAAGCAGGACAGGCCATATACTGAGCCCAGACAGTGTTACATCCACAGAGAATCATTTTGAAAATGGGAATAGACACAAACTTCACCTTGACCACTGCTGAGACAATCACTAAACAGAATGATAAAACAGGAGAGAAAGTGTAGCGGCGGGAGAGAGCGCAAACAAGAGTAATCCAGTACTGTTTAGGCACCACGGTGAATTTGCTCAAAAGTCTGTTTCATTAGTATTCATAGACATGATCCAGGAGCCCTCCGCAACAGTTGTAGGTTTGCATTTACATTTAAAAACACTCGCACAAAAGACAAACACAAGTCTAGAGCTCTTGGCATTGCCACTGTCTAGAGCAAATGATCTTGGGTGCATAATTAACCGTATTTACATGAGTGCAAAAGAATGAGTGTAAAAGAACTCCTTGTGGCTGTTTAGACGCTTATCTACTGAAATTGCTATTGACGGGCATTTTTTTTTTTTTGTCATTTTTTCCTTTCGAGTACTGGATAGTAGGGGTGTGACGAGACACTTGGCTCACGAGATGAGAAGAGACATGAGATTGGGTTCATGAGAACGAGACAAGACTTTTGCACAGTATTTTTAAGAAATCCTCAATGACAAAATTCATGACTGGAAAAATAGTCTGCAGGTACATTTTGAAATGTTTTAACTAATCATCTTGTAATGAATGTCATTTCAGTTCTACTTTGTGAGTATGAATTATCATATGCATTGAAAGACAACAAGCACTGTAAAAGGTTTTTCCACAAACTCAAATGACTGGATTCTCTCCTGTATGATTTCACACGAGTTTCTTCAGACCTTATGGTACATTAATTATGAGCTTCCAGAACTTCTGATTGAGGCTGTGTGTGACCTCCTAATTGAATTCCTTTCCACAAATTGAACATAGAAAAAAAAAAAGTATAAATAACAAAAATTACAGTTTTTTAGTGCAAACAATAAGTGCAACCATAATCAAAGTGCTCTCTCAACATTCAAAGTGCAAACAGAGACCAAAACAGAGACCAGAGCTAATAGGTGGGTACAACTACACAGCCCAGCCTAAGATAGTTCTGATATTGGGAGACAGTGTATGAGTGTCATGAGGATAAGTGCATCTTGAACTTGTACTTTTTGTTGAATCTGGTAGGTTTGGTCAGGATATTCTTATCCAGTATGTGTCTAGAATAAGTCCCGGCTGGTGTAGCTGTATTTAACAACTTTTGATTAGGTCCAAACTGATTCCTTTGCTCTGTCCAGTCTTTATCAGCAGAAAAATCCCTCTCTATGATTGCGTTGATTGGTTATTTTCCCCGCTCTAACTAGAACATGACGGCTGTGAAACTGAATTTTTAAACAGCATTTTTTTACTATCATATTTATTATTGTGGTATTGCAATTTCATTGAAGAAAAAAACAATACAGATATAATTGAAATGTAGGACAATGCTTAATTTTGCAGGACATGGGAAAAAGCTCCCAATTTCAGAACTGTCCCACATTTTGTGGTCACCCTAGTGACAAGACACTAAAACAAACTACAGCAACTAAAGCACAAAGAATTCCCAACATTCTATAGTGTTCTCCTTATAATATTACAGTATGTATATGGCATTTTGGCACTGCACATCTTGCTCTTTACTGTATTTTTAATTATCAAACTGATTCCAGGCATCACTGTGCACTTTTTAAAAGCTAGTTTCACTTTTTTTTTTAAAGCCAAAGTTTCACTTTAATTCTCCAGTCTGTAGTCTTTGGACAGCATGCTGCCCTAACGCTAACCAATCAGACCTCAGGTACCACCCAAAATGCCACAATAACCAATCAGAAAAAAAGATTAATATATTTTTAAAGTCACAGTGACCATCATTTTCATGATCAATGGTCACTGCCATTTACTTGGAATAGAAATCTTTTGTAACATTATAAATGTCTTTACTTTAGATTTATAATTTAATGCATTCTTGCTGAATAAAAATATTTTTTTCAAACATAAATATCTTACTGACCCCCAACTTTTGAATAGTAGTGTGTGTATATTTATATTTCTATACACGTACACTATGCACTAATTTCATAAAACAACCTTCTCGATAGTTCCACTATTTCATACTTTCAGCTGAATCACTTGTAAATATCTTTGGAAAAAAGCGAATGCTAAATGAAAAAAATGCAAATGTAAATGCAAATAATTTTTTTTTTTTTTTTTTTTTCCATTTTTGTATTTTTTTTTAACTTGCCAAACAAGGACAATAAGCACAGGTGTGTTAACAGAGCACATAATCCAAACACAAATGAATTCAGTGTTTCACAGCAAGCAAGTCGAGTTGAGCTCCAGCTGGATCAAGTCTTTCACAGGTCAGAAAAGATCTGAACTTATTCATGAATAAGTTTTTCATTAGGTAAAATTAGGTTCCACAAAGAAAATCATTTGCTTCTATTCCAGAGTCATTTCGCATCAAGTCAAAGTCAAGCCACTGCTTGGTATCTGGCACAGACCAGGGTTGCATTTCCCAAAAGCATTGTAGGGACTAAGTAGATCAGAGACCATTGGTGCCAACAGTTTCTATGGTCTACTTAGGCTTACGATGCTTTTGGGAAATGCAGCCTAGATCTTGACGCACGCATGTAAACGGCAAAACACAGCATTCTGATTTGATTTCACTTTCAAGTGTGGTTCTAAATATGACATCTGCTCACTAGGGCTGGGCGATATGTAAAAAATATTTTATCGATAATCGCCTTAAAAAAATATCGCGATATCCGATAATATCGTCTACCCGAGCCCCGCCCCGTCCACCCCGCCCCGCCCCCGTCGGAGACAACATAGCCGACACGCACTGTAAATCAGTTTGGTTGCACTTTATCTGAAAATAGCCTGCAAATCAGTAGGCATAAACTTAAACCTTTAACCTTTTAATTCAATTGTTTTTCTTTTCTTAGTTTGTGCTTTAGTATAAAACATTAGCTTTGTTGTTATGTTAGTGTTGTTAATCATTTCCACACTGCTCTTATCAAGTGTTTGAAATGAATTTCGTTTCGTGAAGAGAACTGTTGAATTGATCGGAGTTTAACGGAGTTCATTGTGAAGGTGGACATTCCGGTGGTGATTGTAAGAATCATGCATGTTGATGTCAAATGTGTCATGCCTATTTTTTCTTAAGGTCCGATGTTTCTCTTTCATTTTTGAAAGAAACAGACACATTTCATTATGATACGTTTAATTTATTTAATTTGAACGCGTAGCGCTGTTTTTTAAACTTGTAGTTAAGCTATATTTGTTATTTGTCTAAAAGCGATTAAAAACAATTTGATTCGTTCTGCATGACCAAAAACGGAAAGGTTATTTTTTCTCATGTTTTAGAGCTCCAATGTGTCCTTACAGGCCTCTTATAACGAAATAAATAAATAAAAAAATAAAAAAAAAACATTATTTATTTGGAAAAATAAGTAATTACAAATGTTGTTTGTTAATTTTATTTTTCATTTATTTTGATAATGAACAGGCTGCGACGTCAAGCAGTGCTATTAACATGAGTGCGCTCGAGGCGCCGGCATGATCACTTGAACTGCTTCCTTACACCAGTGAAAACAACTTAAAACACTCATTTTTGGTCATACATAAACTGTAAAGAGTTTAATTATATCGGTGTACACTCACAATAAAAACAAAACATTTTGTTTTTGTAAAATAAAGAAAACAGGTAGGCCTACCGCTTTCTTCCGTCTTAGTTTCCTTTTTGAACGTGTTTGTGTGGAGAGCGTCGCAAAAAAATAAATCAATTAAAACAGCATATGGCTTCAGTTTTTTTTTTCTTTCGTTTTGTAAATCCTATAATTGTTTAAGTGAATATATTTTGTGTATTTATTCCTTTTATTTAGGCTATATGAGTATTTTGCGCTGCAGGTGCTTGATGTGAATCCTCCTTTTCTGTTGTTTGCGTGTGTAAAATGAAACCACTGGAAAACAAATTTTGTTATTTTTAATGAGTCATAGACATTTAGGCTATCCATTCTAATTTAATGTAGCCTTTTAATTCTAATTTAACAAACTTGTCGGTTTAAACAGAAATGAACATTATTAGCGCCGCGGCTAGGCCTAGGTTGATGTCAATACACGAATCCAATATAGTCTGTTACACACACATGCGTGACAAAACTGTGTTTACGGGAATATTTTTACATACTTTTCTGTGTATTTGTCCACGAAATAACCTATGAGGCAGCTCTCTTGTGCGTGCTCTGGATGTGTGCGGAGCTCAGAAAACAGCGCGCGGGGCCTACAGAAGTGTTGTCTGCTTCATCTCGCGCTTGAATGTTTTAAAAATAAAAATACATTGTTAATAAGCAAAATCAAAATGTTAATTTTATAAAGAGTAGCCTAGGCCTATTCGATTCCTGGCCTTAAGTAAATGCGATTCCAGAATAGATTTTTATTCCTAACCCTATTAGCTACAATAGGCTACAAAATATTTCATTTATGCTATTGCATGTGAATAAATATGTGAATGGTAACTACGGGACTATGTTAAATAAATTTGTATTTTTTTTTGTCGATATTGGCGATTATCGTCTGTAACTGACTTTTATTATCGACATTGCGATACTTGCAAGACATCATCGATATATGATAATATTGTCATATCGCCCAGCCCTACTGCTCACTTGACCTATATTTCAACATTCATATTCCTCTTAGGCTAAATAAGATAGTGTGATGTGAAAACATCACTGGGCACTCATGTAAGGTTAGTAAACATATGAGAATTCCTTCAAGTGAATCATGGAGGAAGTACACCTGTATCTATCACATCTATTAATTTTATGTGATGTACTTTCTTATTAAATGTAGACATACGTCAAATTGCCTATTACAGTCGTATTATTGTGTAAACAGTCAGTTATGTTTTAAAAGCTAATGTGCTTCATTTTTTGGTAAAATACCTTTGTGTTTGAGTTTAATGTGAAGTAAGACATTTGTAGGCTGATTCCCCTGAAAAGTGGGGTTATGGGTAGGCTTAACAAATGGTGTTACTTTGGGGGTGGGAGCACAGCTTACGCATAACCTTTAATTGAATGGAAACAGAGTAGGGGTGAAAAGGAAAAAGAAAAAAAACATTATACCTTGCAGTGTAAATGCAGCCAAAACATCCATCTCTCTCTCTGTGTGTGTGTGTGTGTGTGTGTGTGTGTGTGTGTGTGTGTGTGTGTGTGTGTGTGTGTGTGTGTGTGTGTGTGTGTGTGTGTAACGCTATTTAATGCATTTAGCACTTTTCTTTTGAAGATTTCACATCAGATTTAACATCATAATTTTAAACATTATAAAAGAGGATAGAGCACAAAAATCACAAGTACTCCAGCTGCTTTATCAATTTTTTTTTTTTTTTTTTACTTAATGAAAGGAAATAACACGTCTCTGCTTTGTGAAACTAAGATACGCTCATGTAAGCCCATCTCTACGCATCAAGAGAGATGCCTTTTTCACCTATTAATAATTCACTTCTGCCGATGGCTCTCAATTATTTATGAAAGTTTATAATTCATCTCCCACCTTCACTTCCATAAGGTAAAAAACAAAAGAGGAGTTGATGTAAAAATCAATGATGCCTGTGAGCATCACATCATCATCAGGCCTCAGGTATTCGGGTGTATGAGACATGAATGTGAAGGTATGTTACAACATGATTAGGGCTGCAACAACTATTCGCTAAAATCGATAATAATCGATATGAAAATCATCGACACCTATTCTCATTATCGTTTAGTTGGGTCTGCCCACCGTGCACGGAAGACTTCTGTCAGTCGCATCAAATTACAGCACTGAATAACGCATTTCTACGGACAAAACGGTGAAGGAAATAGTTTGAGCTGATCAAAACATGAGAATTATTTATTAATTCTTTTAAGCTAATGCATTAGGCGCTTTGACAGATGCATGTACGTCCTCAACGCAAAACGTTCATTCTACGTCTATATCCTTATCTGTAAATGTTACAAGCATTTCCATTCTGCATAAAGGCTCGTCCTGACCGTCTGCGTTAAACTTCAAACTTCACTGAATGAGCGCCGGCGCGCGCACCCGCGTCAGATAGATGGAACGCGTGAGAAAGGGAGACAATTAATATTCAGCGCAAAAATATTCATTTTGCTGAAATATCTGTTGTTTAAAGTTAAACTTAGATTTAAAAACATGTCATTCAAGTATTTTATGAGAGTAGTAACTGTAAAGGGATAACAACATTTAATTGAATATAAATGTAAGACATTTTTTATAGCCTATTTACAGGATAAAGAAATGACAGTAAGAGGTGATTGTGCCCGAAGTGAATGTGTGTGTTCCTGCAGAACATTTATCTTGCCTGTTGGTTAACACTGAGTTTGTGTTTTTCTTTATTATCTTTATTAGGCTACTATCTTGATTTTTAATGTAGAGTAGAGATTTAAACTATATTCATTATATACAGTGCTAAAGTTATTAGACATCTGATAGGTGAAGGTTTGTGCCACAGCTATCCTAAACTAGCAGTATTAGTGCTAAAATAATTTTTCGTGTTTCTGTAATGGTTAATCCACCAGTATGCGTAAGCTCTTTAGTCACAGCAGTATTTCTAAAGCTACAATATATTTATTGTTATCCATGAATTTTTGATTTTACTGTTTTACAAGAAAGGCAGGAAAAAATAAAACACTTCATAGTTGTTGTTTGTTTTTTCTGATGCCCAATTACAGTCAATAAAAACAGAGACTGTTATTAAGTTTTTTTTTGGATATTATGTGTGTATATTATTTAGAAACTATTTAGTTGTTTCAGTTTGTTATTTTCCTAATAAATGCCAATACCATTTTTAGCTTTAAACAAGTTTTTGATAGAATCCTAAAATATTTGTGTTCTCTCTTTATTTTGACAGGTAGTATAATAAATTAAGCACTGTATGTTTTCATAGCATTAGATTGGCACATTTGTTTGAAGTACATTGGGCAGGATATGCATTTTTATTTTATTGAAAAAACAAAAAACAACAGTAAATAAAATTAGGATCTTTATCCGATTAATCGAAAAAATAATCGTCCAACTAATCGATTATCAAAATAATCATTAGTTGCAGCCCTAAACATGATAAACATCAGAAAATGTTTAGTAGTGACTATTTGAGGCATTTTAACCTAAATGATCAAATACAGCTCACAGCAAAACAAGACTGGCAGAATTTCAATTTGTTAAGGAATCCAAGGTTTCATTTTTCATGCATTCCCACGGGCAGGAATGTGAACTGTGTGAGAGATACAGTAGTGCTCTAGATCTTTGGCTGATCAGAAACACAGGTACCTGCCATCAGTGTGACTCATGTGCCTTTCTGCCTCTTGAAACCATAAGGGAAATGCTTCATACATGGTGCTTTAAACCCTGACGAATCCCAATTCCAAAGATGAACTTTGATACAGGGCTCTACATACCTACTCCATTGCTAACAAATTGTAGACAGAATGAGGCAATAGAGAGGGGCCAAGAAATCATACCTGCAAACGAAGAATGTCCAGGGATGGCAAAGTTGCTACTACGATTAAAAAGTCTTTCTACAGTATTAGGAGAACCAATTTAATTAAAATGTTGTTTTAGACCACATTGACTTTAATTGTATGGACAAAACACTTGATACAGGTTTGGAAAAACATAAGGATGAGTAAATTATATATATATTTTTTATATTTTTGTGAGAACTAAAAACTACACACTGCACTATAAAGTTGTCAATGGAGTGCTGCAGTGATGATGTATTTTTGTAGGCCAACCTGGAAGTTAGCATCACCATGGTTCGTGTCAAAAACCCAATAGGATTTTTCCGTTGGCATTTGGATTGTTGCATAAAATAAGCTCTGTGACCAACAAATGTTTGATTCTTAGACGTTTTGTTCATCATGATAATCTTCACAAATAAACAACTTTTATGAATTTTGAAGCCTGAATACAATTTCCAGAAGTAAAAAGCTAAATGTAGGCTATAAATGAACTACACCACAGTCACATGACTTCAAAGTAACCACCATTAAACTCCTTCAGTCTTAATTTAGAAAACATTTTCCCTGAACGTTTGAGTTAGAATAGTTTGCAAGAGCACAAATGTTCAGTGTGGTAACGTTTAATGTCCATGGTAAACTCTGCAGTCCCATTTAGGCACTTGTTAGCAATTGCCTTATTGAAGACAAAAAAAAAAAAAAAAAAAAATAATAATAATAATAATAATAATAATAATAATTCACAAGAGGGTATTACTGATGTATTTTAGGTCATAGAATAAAACATGAGCTTGTGTTAACCACAGACCTTATTTCAGGCATTTAACCAAAACCCCATTACAAAACCCATTGACTTCGGGACAATGGAGCCGCAAGTGCTAAAATGCAAGTCAAAAATAAGTCATCCCTGCAGGACTTAGATAATTAATGTGGTTCAGATAACATAATATTTTGAGTTTCTGACTCATTTAACTCAAATTTTTAATTTCAATGAACTAATTTTTAAGGCAACCAGGTAACTTGCTTTAAGTTAAACCAACAATTCTTTTTTACAGCCATTTTCCTGGTTGCATTCACACCGCCAGTAGGAACTCTGAAGTGACGTAAGCTGCGCTTGTTGTTGTGACTTATTTTAACGGCGCAGAGCACATTTATTTTGACGCCGCAGAGAACGCCAGAGCCTGAGCACACAGCGCTCCCATTCTCCATCTTCATCAGTTTATGATCCTGTCTAATACATTATTAGATAGAACTGTTATACAAAAAAAGTAAACAGCATATGAAAAAGTATTAGCGTTTGCCGTTTGGTTGAAGTAAATATATAGGGTATAAACTGTGTGTACACAGCATTTTTAAAAATGACGGGCACTGGTGTTTTGCGTGCATTCGGCCAATCAGCGTACACTTATGTCACTGGTAGTTCCTATTGTGCTGGGTTAGACCCTACTCTGAAGTAGGAGCTAATTTTGTTCCCCCAACTAAAATTGTTCCCAGTTCCTGTGGTGCAAACATGCCAAAAAGCGTTTACTTTCGGCATTAGTTCTAGGAACTATGAAAAGGTTTCTCCAGTGCAAAAGCCCCTAATATGACCATTTAAAGACTTTGTAAATTCTGTTTATTCAGTGTTTTGTCCTTTGACAGACATACAGCTGCTGCAAGCACATTACAAGAAACAGCAAGGCCACACAACAACGCTCCAACTGGTAAAGCAATAAACCCTGACCGGCTTCCTTCCTACCTCTGGTTGACAGTGTGGTCCTCCCAGAATCTCATCAAAAGTGGCTCTGCTCGCCTGAGCTCGGGATCTGCAGGTGAGTCTTCCGAGACGCTGCAGGCATTCCTGCGAAACGAATCAGAGCGCATCGATTAACAAAGCAATAACAGGTGCAAGCAGGGGAGAATATAAGGGACATGCTGGTGGGCTTCAGACAGTTTACCACCCAGGTGTTCTGTGGAAAAACAGGCCTTGCTTTTATTCATTCAATTAAAGTAGCCGGATGGATTTAAAGTGAATTAAATGGGGTGTAACGGTACACAAAAATTACGGTTTGGTATGTACCTCTGTTTTGAAGTAATGGATCAGTTTTCGGCACAGCAGGGGAAAAAAAACAAATAAAATGGCTTTTTATTTCCTTTTTTTTTTAATTAAGCAGTGGTTTACTGAAACTATGGCTCTGTCTTTAAACAAAAAAGTCTGCCAATACTACTGCAACTGGCTGCAACACACTCAGTTTATGGTGCTATTGTAAATAGGGGAAGAGATTTGAAGTGTTTCCACTTTTGAATACAAAAAAAAAAAAAAAAATAGTAGTAGTATATTTTAGTCAGAATTATTGCAATCCCCTTCTATTGCATGCCATCTATTTAATATACATGCATGAGCAGGTGCCGTGCACCATTGAAGTCTGTGAAGTTCTTCATGCAAAATGGAAATACTCAGTGCAAGACAAGCATTTGTGGTTAAAAAGTATATAAATTATTATTTTTTTAAAAACGACCAATCGTTTTGCTAGACAAGACCTTTATTCCTCGGCTGGGATCATGTAGAGCCCTTTGAAACTACATTGAAACTGTAATTTGGACCTTCAACCCGTTGTACCCCGGTGAAGTCCACCATATATGGAGAAAAATCCTGGGAAGTTTTCCTCAAAAACCTTAATTTCTTTTTGACTGAAGAAAGAAAGACAAACATCTTGGATGACATGGGGGTGAGTAAATTATCAGGAAATTTTAATTCTGAAGTGAACTAATCCTTTAATGGGAACCAAAAAAAAAAAACAAATTAACTTATTTAATGTTCCACAGAAGAAAGAAAGCCATACAGGTTTGGAACAACATCAGGGTGATTAAATGTTGGCAATTTTCATTTTTGGGTGAACTATCCCTTTAAATAACCATGCTACTCTATAAGAAGATTAACTGTCTAACAAACTAACTAAACAGCATGGGTGAGTCACTACTGTTCAATAGCTGGATGAAGCTGCAGTGTGCATCAAAAGATCATTTGGAATATCTAAATCCAGTTCCTGCCCCCAAAAGCAAGTCAGCGTGCTGCAAGATATATTATATGAATAATTCAAGCAGAATTTGCCCTGTTTTGATGCTCCACGGCTATGGCAACCACAGGTCAATTTATCCAGTTCCTACCGGAGCAGTCATGGAACTCATGGCCTGCAAAATCTCTTTAAATTGAGCTTTCATGCATGAGCTACAGCACGCATTGTAGCCCCTGACGGGCTACAATGAGAAAATGAGAACAAGGAGTAAATTCTGCATCAATATCAATGCTGAGATGTGCATTTTATCTCCAAAAAAAGATACATTATCTTAGCAGGGCCACATTACAGCAGTGAGAGGGGAAAAGCGCTGAATCCGAGCCATTGGATTGAAGCCACTAAGGGATTGGCAATGACACTGTGGCAGCTCTGGATCACCGCCAACTGGTTCCTCCAAAAAAAGCCATATCTTGCAGTCTGTCATCATGGCAAAGAGGCAAGAGAACCAACATGCTCTTCCAGCTATGCTCCAAAAGGGTTAACGTAATGGCGATCAGTCCAAGCAGGACGCAAGATATCCAGTAGAATGCAATAAATGCTGACGCACAAGTGCTCAAGCGAAGAGTATCGTTCTCTTGCTGTAATGACTGCTCTCTAATCAAGAGCCTCGCATGGAGAGATCTTGAGTGGTGGATTACAATCAGAGGTGCACGAAATCAGCACCGGGTGCCGTCATCAGTCCCGAGGAGTGACAGGCGAGAGCACAGACAGAAAGAATGGTTATTGCAGCTGTTCGGGGCCAAGACCCTTTATATATCCGGCTGGCAAGAGCCACTTTAAAAGAGCATCAAAACACAGTGTAGGTGAGCACAAGGAATGGAGCCAAAAATAACAACTTCACACTTCACTGGTGCCTGTCTGAACAGCTGAGGCCGTTCCTCACCGGCTCACACAACTGCTGCAAGATCGCTTTCTGGACAAATGCAAATCTGTGGGTTATTAAGGGAGCTCACAAGTTCCTGAATCCTCACAGACTGAACAAAAAAACAAAAAAAACAATTAAGTATTATTGCAGGCAATATCACTAAAACAACATTCAAAATCCTAGTTCAGAATTAGAAAAGTTTACATGAAGCTACACCATCTGAACAGAGCTTTCTGGCATTTATTGTTGGGGTGGTTGATTGTGATCTCACTTTTTTTTTTAACTTTAGTTAGTGTGTAATGTTGCTGGTTGAGTATAAACAACGTCTGCAAAGTTACGATGCTCAAAGTTCAATGCAAAGGGAGATATTTTCTTTTAAAGAATTCTCTGTTTAAGCACTACAACAAACAGCCGGTAGGGACTACAACAAACTTGTAGCTTCTTCCTGAGTCTCTCCATCAGTGTCCGACACTGTTTTGAACAATGTAAGGCTGAACACTGTTACTGACAATCGTCATTTTGGCTGCGTGAGATTCTCCAGCTTTGTTGTTGTTGAGCAATGAAGCACAAGCTGTTAAAGCACCGCCCTCTTCTGGAAAGCAGCTGGGAGCTCATTTGCATTTAAAAGGGACACAAAAATGGCGTGTTTTTGCTCATACCCAAATAGGGGCAAATTTGACAAGCTATAATAAATGATTCTGTGGGGTATTTTGAGCTGAAACTTCACAGACACATTCTGGGGACACCAGAAACGTATATTATATATTGTAAAAGGGGCATTATAGGTCCCCTTTAAAATATCAAATAATGTAACCTTTTTATGACAAGGGAAGGTAAGTTCAGGTTGCAAAAATGCCATGTGGTGTGCCTACCCAAAAACATTTATTAATAACTATATTCAAAAACATTAAAGGGCATATTGCAGGTTAGAGCTTCAGTGATTCAATGTATAGAAAAATAATGTAGGAACTAGATTTTCTAGATTAAATACACTACTTAGGCTTCTGGAGTCTTATTTTGTCAAAAATGCCAAATCGGGAGTAACGTAACGGGAGGGAGTGCAGTCAATATAAACGATAGGAAAACAATGAATCGCAATAACAGTTCAGTCGCTGAGGAAATTGTAAATGTTTATTCATTCTCCTATGACAGACCACAGCCATACAATTAGCCTGCTATGTAGTCAAGAGAGCAGGGACAGGCCAGGATTAGACAGAACAACGGTCAAAAGAGACAAATTGAGCTGTGGTGTTAGGAGAACCAGTGGAGAACAGGGCAGAAGACCGATGTTAGCTTGTAGACATATACACGTTAGCTAACAATATGTAACACTGTGCTCAGATCACAATATTGTACAGATTATTATCATGTATCAGGCAATAGCAAAGCTAGTATTGGTCATCTAGGAGTATTGATTACTAAAAACAGAAACTAATAAACTTTGATCAGGCATAGCCTATGTCACACTCGTTAATATCCGTCCACACTAACGTTACGTGATATAAAGGTTTCTCATCACGACTGATTTGTTAGTTAGCAAATGTATATAAAAAAAAAAAAAAAAAAAAAAAAAAAAAAAAATAGATGACTGTGCACAGTTCACGTTTTCGTCGAGCTGCATCTCTGATGGATCTGTGACAATCATGTCTCCAGCCGGTGGCCGAACAGACAGTAGTGTTACTGTATGTGTTTCATGTTATCCTTTATTCATTAATTCTGTGTTATGTTTATTCCGTGCCCATTCACTGATAGTGTGAGGATGCATATGACGTCGTGAATATGTAGTTAAGTGAACTTGAATGTGCATCCATGGCATGAATGAAATTGGAGTATTCACATTACCAGCACATAATTCGTTTTTCGAAGCAGATGCAGAAGTGAAGTCCCGTCTCTTCACCTGCACAAAACACACCCCAGCACGGAAGATAGCACCGTCCTTTTTTTATGTTAGTAAACCTCTGGACTCAATGTCCTGATAGGCTGGAGTTTGTGCAACCTCCACAAACACAATAATTTGCCATGACGATGATAAATTAAAATACAAAAACTACCAAAAACACACTGATTCACAACCGCTGTTACTGAATACCAACATACTCTGCACTGACTCAACACAGAGCCCGGCGAACAACTCCCTCTCGTGACGTAAAATGACGCGACGTTGAAAAAATAAATAAATAAAAAAATAAAAAAAATAAATAAAAAACGATTTTTACAGAGACGTCACTTTATCTACTAAATTTGTGCCCTCATGTCCTGCAAAACATTTGTCTTTTCGTACAAGGTTATATATTCATCTAAAAAAAAAAAAAAAAAAAAAAAAAAAAAAAAAAAAAATATAATAATAATAATAATAATAATAATTATTATTATTATAATAATTAACCTGCAATATGCTCTTTAAAAATTCAAGTACAGTCAAATGTATTCAGGGTGTAAGGAAAATGACAAATAACATTTTCCATACACCTTGAATACATGTGACTGTATACATCTTAAATCATTTTCTAAAATAAATACAGTTAATAATTCATAAATATTGCTTTCTGGTTAAAGCAAGAGACTTGTATGAAAAATGAATGCAGAGATTTCACTCCTAAGCACATGGATTTTAATATTAGGGGTAAAAATAATCTTAATCTTTTTATCATCTTTATTGCTTGCCACTGACCAAGCAGCATCAAATTACTATGCCAAACATCTCCCCATTTCCCAAATATGACTTGTCATAGAGTTTAGACAGAACTGAGATTAGGACAAGGAGAGGAGTACAAAACTATCTTAAAATGGCTGCACATTTAAGGTAAATTTATCAAACTCATGCCGTCAGCCTGTCATCTCTTTTCCTGTGCCTCTCGCCAAAACAGAAGTTGCTTTGCTCTTTAGCACAGTTCATATCCCTGAAGCCAGAATATCACTACAGAACCACATACCACAATATAGCTATTTCCCCTGCTCCCCCGCGCGTGCAAATGCCAAGCCAAGATGTTACAGAAAAAGCATTTACTAAACAGCTGCTCAAAACTTTTGGGGTGGTTTTGTTATCTAGAGCTCTTTCTTTACAATGACAACAGTGAAGTATTACCTTCAGCAAAAGGCATTTATGCTTTTCTAGTTCAGACAGAAAATCATTTAAAAACTGACAAAATGTCACAAACATTGTCCCTGGGCTATGACTTCAATATTCCATCAACAGCGCTGCAAGATTTCCATTACGCTTCATTATTCTGAGACCAGGGGACGGTTGACAGGAACTCGAGGCATCGAGTTTCTATACCATTCAATACTTTGCATTTAAAAGGTTTGTGTCATAGAAAACAGAAGTGTTTTAGTGTTTTTTAAAGAGTTTGAGGTATGCAGGCAGGCATACCAAATTCACCATGCAGAGAGGTTAGCCAATCCAATCATAGAGTGATTTATAAAGCAAAAACCTCTTGTTTACCTCTAAATTACCTCTAAATATTTTTTTTGGTCCATTTTCCAGAAAGAGAAAAACTATACTTTTTAAATGTGTATATCTGATACAAGTTTATTTTGTTAACTTTTGTAGTAGTACACTAGCATATAGACACCTCAGAGTGAACAGACATGGACTAAAACGGTTTCATGAGGTATCTCTCACTCGGCATCATGTGGTAATAACCGTTTCATGTTCATTCCTAGCAGTGTGAACAGACTGAATTAATACGTTTAGTAAACATTATGTATTGGGTCACTGCAGCTGGTCCAATCATTCCCGGTGCAAGATACCCATCTTAGATATCAGCGAAGTAATGGTTTTCACCCCCCAAATCTGGGGTGGAACGCAGCTCACAGCTGTCTGGCCGGATCAGCAGCTGAAGAGGCTGACAGAGCAGGAGGAGCTGGAGCCCTGACAGCTCTGGATCCATGTGTTGCTGGCTTGGCCTTCTCCACAGCGGACCCTGGCACGAATCCAGGTCCTTTCCCAAACCCAGGTGGTGGCTGATGAGCACACCGAGACAGCACCCTGCATAAGCTTTACATCGGAGCGAAGAAACCCAACCTAAGAAAATCTCTGCATTATGATATAAATTATGTTCCATCTATTCTCATTTCATTCAAGACCATTAAAAGTCATTCTTGCAACTTTGCCAAACCTTATCTACGTTAGCCAGCTAGATAACGCAATTCACAACAATCAAATAAAAACGCATATACATGATCAATGAAGGCAAGGTGTAGTGAAAGTGTATCCTGAAAGTGACAGACTGTCAGATAACCCGTGACTCTCTCAAACTGGATCTGGGCCATTGGGACATCATTATTCTTTGCTCAAATATTAAAGTTCAGTCATGATTCTGCATCAGGTATAATGTTCGAGCATGGATTACAAGTGGCACTTAAAATAAAGGAATCAATTATTACCATACGTAAATTACTATTAACAAGATTATAAACCTAAAAAACTGTTTGTATATAATTATAATATATATATATATATATATATATATATATATATAGAGAGAGAGAGAGAGAGAGAGATGTAAGAAAAAGTATATGAACCACTTGCAGAATCTGTGAAAATGTTAATAATTTTAACAAAATGAGAGATCATACAAAATACATGTTATTTTTTATTTAGTACTGTCCTGAGTAAGATATTTTACATAAAAGATGTTTACATATAATCCACAAGACAAAAAAAATAGCTGAATTTATTAAAATAACCCCATTCATTGATTCTTAATACTGTGTGTTGTTACCTGGATGATCTACGGCTGTTTTTTTGTTTTGTGATGGTTGTTCATGAGTCCCTTGTTTGTCCTGAGCAGTTAAACTGAGCTCTGTTCTTCAGAAAAATCCTCCAGGACCTGCAGATTCTTCAGTTTTCCAGCATTTTTTGCATATTTGAACCCTTTACAGCAGTGACTGAATGAATTTGAGATCCGTCTTTTCACACTGAGGACAACTGAGGGACTCAAACACAACTTTTAAAAAAGGTTCAAACATTCACTGCTCTAGAAAAAAACATGATGCATTAATAGATGGGGGGTGAAAACTTTTGGAATTTGAAGATCAAGGTAAATTGTATTTAATTTGTCTTCCAGGAAACATGGAAGTATTTTCTGTTGCTTCCAAAGGGCAGTGCTAAATGAAAAAAAAAAAAAAAAAAAAAAAGATATTCAAGCGAAATAAGAAAAAAATCTCATGGATTATATGTAAACATCTTTTATGTAAAATATCTTACTCAGGACAGTACTAAATTAAAAATAACATGCATTTTGTACGATCTCTCTTATTTTGTTAAAATTTTGCACATTTTCACAGATTCTGCAAGTGGTTCACACACTTTTTCTTGCAACTGTGTGTGTATGTGTATATATATATATATATATAATGTGTGTGTGTGTGTGTGTGTGTGTGTGTGTGTGTTTTTTTAGATAAATGTAACAAAATAATACTAATTTTTTAATGATTGGTAAATGGTAAAAAAGAATTTGGCAAAAAGATAAAGAAAAGCAAGATAACGCTATTTTAAAATACATTTAAATAAAAAAATAAATAAATGTTTACATTTTACAATAAATACACTTAAAATGCTTGATTTAAAAATTATTTACTAGATTATTAAAAATGAGTTAAAGAGTTCTAAATTTGAAACTATTATTTACATTTTTAATTAAAACACTGATAATTGATTTCAAATTGATAATTGATTTTTTGATCAAAATTCAAATTAAATTTAATAATTTTGTGCAATATACAGCAAGTCTTCTGATGCCATGCAACAGCTTTGGGAGACGAACAGACCAAAATACAATCATTATTCCATTATAATCTCTTATTTGATTGTGTATTCAAATATGTCATGTGAAGACGCATTGTGTGACACCATTGTGTATAACAGAACTGCACAAAATGTAGAAACTTTTATACGACACCTTATATATTATTCAGATTATTGCTCTATTTCTCACAAAAAGCTATCAGATTTAGAAAATTTAGAATAAGTCATATAAGACTACTTTTAAGGGGCTTGACTTTACCTAATTTTTCTTTTTATGTACCATGAATGAAAGCAAGTGGATTTCGAATTTCAATCTGTTTAACATATCTGGAAAGTTTTTCTGATTATTGTACAAAACCATAGCCATTCTTTGTAAATTAAATCAATGAGATTAAATTACCACATGCAGATGAATTTTAATTAGAGATCAAAGGCAGAGAAACAAGCCAAGATACAAACTGTGATTTTAATTTTCCCAACTTTGATAGGATATGTGCAGCAGAGAAAGGACATACACTCAAAAAATGATTTATTGATGCTGTTCACTTTATTTCAACAATTCATTTTGATTTAACACCTTTCTTTCTGGTTTCTCATTCAAACAAGACTGCATCATGTTTCCATTTCCCATCAAGCTTTGCATGGGTGTGGATAGGGAGAGTAAATGTTAAAATAAAGTGTTATTTTATGCATCTTTAGCAAGATGAGAAAATGGGGAGACTTAATAGAATTTTAAAATTCTAATAAGTTTTTTTTTAACTTTTATAATAGTTTCTGTTATGTTAGTGTCGAGTATGAGCTTGAGTTAAGGACCTGCTAACAAGTACTCAAGTTGCTTTAATAAGAAAAGCAATACTATGGGAATGTCACGGATTGTAACCAGTACCATCTTCTGGTTGCCAACATGTAGAATGAATTAAACTGAACTGAGCAAACTCAATTAAACTTAGACGTGTCCAAATAACTTGACTCAATCAATTTCATCCTACATGAAGTATCTGAGTAGAGGTAACATGTTTCCATTGGGGGGTAAAATAACAGAAGAAAGAGGAATGAGATTGGGAAAAGATGTGAATTTTTATTTGGCTTAAGTAGCTATTCCTTTAATATCTAATGTCCAAATGCAGAAGTGTCTGAGCAAACTGTAACCTTGAACAGTTTACCATAAATGACAAGCAGGACTCTCTGCTGGTTCCCACACATGAGAATCAAGGCTAAATATGCTCAATGATTACCATCACCCAATAACAGCTTCTCAGTAGGAGGGTTTTGTGTAGGTAGGTGCACATCTCTGGAGAGGAATTCAACTGAAAAACCACCTCCAGAATACCATGAATAAAACCTCCCCAGACTAAAAGGGGTACGCGAGTGCTTGCTTTTTATTTCTTTCACAGATCGCCCCTCAATTTGGACTTATTTATAAACCACAAAGGCTTTTAAGAATCACAAATATTTTCGCCAAATGTACTTTGGCTAAAGCTCTCAAGAATCACCAATCATTGCTGGCATTCACAAACAGCAGGTACCTGACTAGTGGGTGGTGAAAAATAAAGCTATAACAGTAAATGTTTGGCTCTGTTACGTTCCCTCATGCATCCTAAATGGCGTGATGATAATAGTCTGACAGATTTTAATCAACTGCTTACCAGACAGTAATGCATAGCTGCCCAGTGATGGCATGAACTTCAAACCACAGCTTCTCAAAGCATATTTGAAGAGCACAAGTTCCAGCAGGATTTCAAAGACATGCATATATGCATACACACATCCAGCACACATGCCTGATTAACTTTGCACAGTATAGTCTAGGGATGCATGATATATCAATATCATCTGTTATCAGCTAATTTTTTCAGAGATTTTTTTTTTGGATATTTAATTGTCCATGTTCATTTCCTCTATTTTTTCATTTAGATTACCTTTGTAAATAAATTACCTGGGAAATTTAAATGCCTTTCGAAAGTTCACCCAAAAATGAAAATTATGTCATTTATTACTCACTCTTATGTCGTTCTACACCCGTAAGAACACAAATTAAGATGTTTTTGATGAAATCCGATGGCTCAGTGAGGCCTCTATTCCAAGCAAGTTAATTTACACTTTCAGTGCCCAGAAAGCTACTAAAAAACATATTTAAAACAGTTCATGTGAGTACAGTGGTTCTACCTTAATATTATAAAAAGTTACGAGAATACTTTTTGTGCAGCAAAAAAACAAAATAAGGACTTTTTAACAATATCTAGTGATGGTCGATTTCAAAACACTGCTTCGAATCTTTTGGTTTGGAGCACCAAAGTCACGTGATTTCAGCAGTTTGGCAGTTTGACATGCGACCCGAACCGCTGATTCGAAACAAAAGATTCTAAGCAGTGTTTTGAAATCGGCCATCACTAGATATTGTTGAAAGGTCGTTATTTGTTTTTTTGGTGTATAAAAAGTATTCTCGTCACTTTATAATATTAAAGGGGAACTATTATGCCCCATTTTAAGATGGGGCATAATGTCTCTGATGTCCCCAGAGTGTGTATGTGAAGTTTTAGCTCAAAATACCCCACAGATTAATTTTTTTATAGCATGTTAAAATTGCCACTTTTTGGAGTTGAGCAAAAACACACCATTTCAGTGTGTGCCCTTTAAATGCAAATGAGCTGCTGCTCTCTAGTAAATGGAGAGAGCTATGTGGATTAATCCATCCAGCTACAGAACACCTAAAAAGCTTGGGAGACATTCTTGTCAGTGCAGTAATGGCGGACTGTACAGCTCGCTGTGAATTCGCTCAGGGCTCAGGAATTCATTCTATGTTAAAACGGCAGTGTCTGTCAACATTCGTGGGCGGGGCCTGTGGCTAATGTGACGTCACACTGCCAGGGATCTTGAAACAGTTTGTTCAAAGGCACTGCTTATGATTTATGGGGATTAAAAAAAAAAAGGAGTGGTTGGATTTTTTTCATTATAGGGTGGTTGTGTACACACACTGCCAACACACATTTATAGCCAAACACCATGCAAAAGTGAATTTTGCATAATAGGTCCCCTTTAAGGTAGAACCACTGTACTAACTTAAAAACTGGATGGTTTTAAATATGTTTTTGGTACCTTTCTGGGCACTAAAATTGTAAATTAACTTGCTGTCAATAGAGGCCTCACTGAGCTACAACGAGCTTCTTACCAGGTTAGTGGCATCACTAACCCTAAAATTTATATAAACCCTGACCCCGAGAACACGCAACAAAGGGGGTGAGGCCGTTTTGGGCTGTTTTGGAGAAGAGGAAGAGTTGTTGTAGTAGAGTGTTGTTGCTATGCCATGAGGGTCAATTCAATATTGGATTTACACAAAAGACTAACATGACGGCACATGCTAGTCTATGACTTGAATCAACTCCACAGCAACTACATAAATGTATCCACTAACCATTCAGAAACGTCCAGTTGCTTTCTAAACATTGTAAGTTCTTCCTGAGTCTCTCCATCATTGTCAGACTTTGGTTTGAACAATGTAAGGCTGAACACCGTTACTGACAATCTTCATTTTGTCTGCGTGAGATTCTCCAGCTTTGTTGTTGTCGAGCAACCAAAGCACGAGCGGTTAAATCTCTGCCTTCTTCTAAAAAGTGGGCCAGGAGCAGCAGCTCATTTGCATTTAAAGGGACACACAAAGACAGCGTGTTTTTGCTCAAACCCAAATAGGGGCAAATTTGACAAATTATCTGTGGGGTATTTTGAGCTGAAACTTCACAGAGACATTCTGGGGACACCAGAGACCTATATTACATCTTGTAAAAGGGGGCATTATAGGTCCCCTTTTAAGTCTATTGTATACGTTTATATAAATTAGAGCTTGCACGGCTATGCATTTTACTAGTCAACCAAGTAGGCAGATCGGATGTTTTCCTTAGTCAAATAAAAGGTTGCGTTAGTTATTTTTGCAAATTTCCACACATTTAAATTGACATCCACCATTTGTAGAGATAAAATGCAGGACAGAAAACCATTTAAACCATAGCAATTTTCCTATTATTAAATAGGATATTTAAATAAATGTTAAACATGTGACTGGCCACGTGACAAGCGCATTTCCCGGTTCACTCCTCCAACGTGAATATATCGTCATCTAAATGCTGGAGTTATCACTATCACTGAGGAACCATGCAAATATATTTTTACAGACATCCCCATGAGAAACGATTACCGCCCGAATAGGGTTATAGTCCACTAAACGAGAACTCCATGCTGCATTGAACAGCCTCCTTGACAAACTATCCTCCATTTCTATTAGCTAATGGCAGCGGCTCATGGAGGAATTATGGGAACTGGCCTGCTGATGACCGTAAGCAGGTCATCTCGATTTGATCTTCCAAAGGAGCCTGTATTATCCACTCCAGCGGTCTGGTTTATCAGGTGATCACCTCTGACCTATGGTAATTCAGCAAATAGCACAGAAAAAAAACATTTGTGCTTTTGTATATCATATTATTTTGATGTTATCCAAATCTTCTTCATATCAAACCCCTGTAGTCCTCATTTATATTAAACTAATCTTTCAGTGGGGAGCAAAATGACTGACCCGTCTGCTTTCCCAGCACCATCTGTGCCCAGGACAGCGAGCACTTGACAGAGTAAAAGAGATGGTGAGAAATGCTGCTTGTCATCTTCGTGGGCTAACAGAGCCGTCTACAAAGAGACACACGGGCTTGTTCCCTTCCTCTCGGCCTACATTTATCCTAACAAATACAGACAGCAGAGGAAAGGAAAAATTACCCACACGAGGTTGATGCTACATATCGGATATGCCTCTGGGTGCCAGGCAGTAAAAAAACTGGAACAACAAAGGCGAGCATGTAAAAAATTCAGATGGGGAAATGAAAGCAGAACGTGTGTCAGCAACTCAGAAGCACAAGTTAGTAAGGAAAGGTTAGTGGAAAAAACACACTTAGCTATTCTGAATAATTTTAATTTTTAAGGCACAGATGCCTTGTGGTAGTTGTGTTCTATAGGAATATAAATCACGTGAATGGAAACGTGTTTGAACCAGGGGACTTAATTGAGCGCTAATCAATTTTGAATATGTATAAACATGAGGTCTCACGAGATGCCACTAGTGATAATTATATAGAGCTAATGAAGAGATCAGAGGAAAAGACACAATGATGATCCAACCTTAGAGATCCCTAGAAGCAATATGAAGTTGAGGGCTTTGCTAAGGATCACAGCATTTACTCCATTCCATGACAGTTTAACATTTAATCTATATTACCAGTCAAAAGTTTAAAAATGTTTTAAAAGAAGTGTCTTAAGTTCACCAAAGATGCATTGATTTAAACAAAACTACATTAAAAACTGTAATATTGTGAAACATTATTACAATTCAAAATAACTTTTCTATTTCAGTACAATTTTCTATACATTTTAAAAATGTATTCATTGCTTTGATGGCAAAGCTGAAGTTTCAGCAGTCTCAATTCACATGATTCTTCAGAAATAATTCAAAAAAGGTAATTTTATTATTATCAATGTTGAAAAAAAGTTGACCAGTAGTAGGGATGCTCTGTTCAGGATTTTTGTAGCCAATACGGACTACTGATTTCTTGTCATCATGATCAGCCGATGCTGATCCTGATCATTCAAGCTTTATTTAAAGGGTTAGTTTACACAAAAATGAAAATAATGTAATTTATTACTCAACCTCATGTCGTTCCCGTAAGACCTTCGGAACACAAATTATTTCTGATAAAATCCAATGTCTCAGTGAGGCCTCTATTGCCAGCAAGATAATTAACACTTTCAGTGCCCAGAAAGGTACTAAAAACAGTTCATGTGACTACAGTGGTTCTACCTTAATATTATAAAGCAACGAGAATACTTCTTGTGCGCCAAAATAAAATAAAATAATGACTTTTCAACAATATCTAATGATGGCCGATTTCAAAACACTGCTTCGAAGCTTTATGAATCTTTTGTTTTGAATCAGTGGTTCGGATTGCGTGTCGAACTGCCAAACTGCTGAAATCACGTGACTTTGGCGCTCTGAACCACTGATTCGAAACAAAAGATTCATAAAGCTTCGAAGCAGTGTTTTGAAATTGGCAATCACTAGATATTGTTGAAAAGTCGTTATTTTGTTTTTTTTGGTGCACAAAAAGTATTCTCGCCACTTTATAATATTAAGGTAGAACCACTGTAGTCACATGAACTGTTTTTAGTACCTTTCTAGGCACTGAAAGTGTTAATTATCTTGCTGGCAATGGAGGCATCACTGAGTCATCGGATTTCATCAAAAATATCTTAATTTGTGTTCCAAAGATGAACGAAAGTCTTACAGGTGTAGAACGACATGAGGGTGAGTAATAAATGACATAATTTTCATTTTTGGGTGAACTAACCCTTTAAGTGACATGTAAGTTCTCTGTTTGCTGTCAGTTTTAACCCCTTACATCCTGAAGGCATTTTTAATGATTATACGTGATTTGGCATACTTAAAAGTAATGGCTTACTTTTAGTAACTCTACAAAAAAACAAAAACAAAGTATCATCAGGTACATGGCCTCATTTGCTAGAACCTTTAAAATTTTGAAGAAAATAGATTTAGATCATGTTTGAAGGTTCTTATGTTACAACACTGCTGAAAAAACCCAGAAAAAGTGATGCAATTTATTGATTTATTTTGTTGTTATTCATGCTTGACATGATGACTATTAGAAATGACTATTGGACAGGTCATAAAAACAAGTTTGATTTAGTTTTTGATGATCTTCCAGCACTGTTTCAGCTGTACACTTCTATTCTATTGTTCACAGTAAATGAAGACTTGACAATCTTAGTGATCAATCCAATCCAAGCATGCTCCAGCTGTGAAACAATGTCCGATTGGTCTTGACACATCGTCCCTACCCACCATACCCAAGATCCAGTTTCCATTGTTTGAACTATCAAATGTGTTGGCAAACACTGCGTTGTGATAATGACGCACGCATTTGACCCTTCACCGGGAGTTTAACTGACAAGCGATCTAACCAATCATAACGCCGAATCCGCCGTTATGTCAGACAAAGCAGTCAGGGAAGTTAGTAGATTAACGTCGGTGTGTACTGACGTCTTTCCACGGTGGAAACAACATTCCTTCTGATGTTCATTCATGTTTATTTGATGCTATAAATTAACTAGTAGGAAGAGATGATCGGTTCACAAGCCTACTTTTGATGGTTTCATATCAAAAGTAACCTGCTCTGTCTTGTCTTTTGATGCATTGTCAGTGTCCTCTTTGCTCCGCGATGTATTTTTCACTGCGTGAGAACATGATGTGTGGTAGGGCTGGGACGATACATTGATTCTAGATAGATACAATGAATCTGGATCGATCCTGATATTTTCTCTCTCTAATCGATTTTGAGCTTAGTTTTAACAGCAGATGGCGCTCTAGGCTAGTTTTTAACCACACGCTCTCAAAGAAAAATATACTCGTGTAAAGGAACTGGAAGCAGTCAGTGTATGAGTGTTTCTAAAGCACATATAGTAGTGTCATCTGCTGTTTAAAAACTAAGCTCAGAATCAATTCGAGAGAAAAATCGCAATACATCAAGAAAATATCAGAATTGCTCCAGATTCTTCTTAGCGCGAATCAAGATTCGATGTATTGTCCCAGTCCTAATGTGTGTGAGAGCTGCATAATTCTGGATAAATTGAGATTTTTTTTTGTTTTGTCAAACTAAGATCACGATTCTGAATGACAACTAAACTAAATAACATGTAATTTACTAGAGGTTCTGACAAAATATTAATTGCTGCAGTCTATTTTAAAATTTTTAATTTATTTGAATTAATTATTTTTTAAAAATCTGTTTGGATGTATGATTCAATGACTCACTCATAAATACTCTTGTTTCCTTACTGGATGAATCTGTATTTGAAAGAATCTGTTGAATGAAGAGTCAATGTCAAATACATTTTTTAACATTCATTTGTTGCCACCTGGTGGTGAAACAATGTAATCGATAAATGAGTTGTTTTCTTCAAAAGCTGATTTGCTGTATTTTGATCAATAACAAAGACATTAGTGTTTATATCTGAACTATAAACTTTTATCTCAGTATTTCTGTGATAATTTGAATATTTGTAGGCTAACACAGAAATAAAGATACTGTGTGGTTGAAAACACTGTGCAGCTGTTTATACCAACATGACAACTGCTCTCTCAAGACAAACTTTGAAGTAGATCAACTGTAAGACGTAAGGAAACCATGAAACTGCCACACTGACAAGCTGATATGTACTTTTTTTTATTCACAATCTCATCGTCGGCGGCAAGTACAGCACTCATTTTCATGTGTTTGTGTGTTCTGATTTCACGTGGCGATAGCGCAACTTAACTCCACAGCGACTTGTTTTCGTGTCACTCGTAGGGCGTCTGTTTGTGACCCAGGGACGGAGCGATCTTGAGAGTTGTTCATGCAACCGAACTTCATGTTTGTTTACATTTTAATGCATTTAAGTGAAACAATATCGAGAGTTATATCGAACATGTTTTCTATCGTTATCGATAAAGACATACCGTTTTATCGCCCAGGCCTACTCCCAATTGAGTCACAGCATTTGAATATCGGCCAATACCAGTCTGCAGCCCATCAACAGGATCATCCCTATCCGGTAGTGTAGATCTATCCTAAAGACCTTTGGTCATGTAGATCCTTTCGGCCCTGTTTACACCTGGTATTAAGATGCATTTTGTTCAGTTGGATCAAAAGTGGACAACACTAAATACAGGTGTAAACGGGGTCTAAAAGGTTTTGAGCATGTCCTCTTTCGACCACTTCCAGAGGTAGTTGACTACTACTAATACATGTTCATATGTAAATTGCGCAATCTTATTTCGTCCATTAGATAAAAACCCATACACTCACCCGCCCACAGACCATCCCCTCGAAGATATCAGAACAGAAGTGGTTGAAAGTGGACAAAAGAGATGGGTTAAAATACCAGGTGTAAATGGGAAGGTGTCTGCCTTGTCCCTTTGTGATCCGATTGACCAAAACGCATCTTAATACCAGGTGTAAACAGGCACCTTTGATAACCCTGAGAAGCACAAAGGACTGAAGTCAAGGCTGCTTGGTTTTCTCCTCAAGTAAGGCAGAGTCGCTGGAGCTCAGGGACTTGCTGGACAAACCTCTGCCATTCCCTTGTCTCTGCTCCTTGTTTCAATGCCGCTCTCCATGACAAAGCACCCTTTTGTCGGCTCTCCACCAAAACAACATGGATGGGGGAGAAAAACAAGGCAGTCATTTTGCCACTGCTCTTGACATCTGAACTCAATTCCTCTCCTGCGCAAAAGTAATCAAAACTGCCTCAGTGCCAGAAGGGTGTAACGGTCCTCCAAAACACAGCTGATACAAGCAAACAAATGCTAAGGAAAACAATGCTGCCACAATACCCGAATCAACGCACTGCTCTGTGAATTTCTTGTGGGTCATACTGCATATAATCTGCGTCTTACAAATAAAATATTTCTGCAGAGGTAAGAAACTCTGTTGGCGGCTCAGGCACTCTCACATTTGATTGAGATTACGAATGCTTTTGTCGCTGACCTTTCCAGACTTGCTGAGGATAATTTAATTCTTCACAGTCTCAGAAATGTGTAAACAATGATGCAACTTCATGGAGCAAATATTACTAGAATATGTGGCAATGTAAGATGCTGTTGTTGCCAGGGTGTTGTTATGCGGTTACTAAGATGTTCTGATTTATAAGCGTTTCTGTGGGCACTGCTAGATGGTTCACAAGTGGATGTTTAATAGCCACAATCAACCAATCAATCAACCAATCAAGTCCACCCCAAGTCTCTCTGATGTTTTGATCCCAAACAAACAATTCAGGAGAAGGAATATCTTTTGGTACACCTAGATACTAAAATAATTTGCTTATTTAAAACAAAATATTTATAACAAAATGAAATGAAATTATTGAAATTATTATTATTGAAATTGTAAAACAATTTAACAAGCAAATAAGTATAAGCATCAACAAGAACCACTTAAAACGAACAAAGAATTTTTAATTACCGTTCAAAAGTTTGGGGTCGAATGATTTTTTAAATGTTTTTAAACAGAAATATAGTGAAATATGGTTATACTTAAAATAACCTTTCTATTTTAATTTATTTTAAACTAATTTATTCCTGTAATGTCAAAGCTGAATTTCAGCATCATTACTCCAGTCTTCAGTGTCACATGATCCTTCAGAAATCTAGTTTCTGCTAAAGAAACATTTTGTATTATCCATGTTAAAAGAGGCTGTGCTGCTTAATATTTTAGCGGAAAGTTTTTCAGGATTCTTTGATGAATAGAAAAGTTCAAAAGAACATTGTTTCTTTGAAATAGAAATCTTTTGTAATATTATAAATGTCTTTTCACAATACATATTGTTTCAACATAGCCTTACAGAAAATGCAGGTTCCTATATTACAATTTAGAGTAATCTGTTATCAGAGGTGACTCTGTCAAAGTAATGTCCATATGTCAAAAATGTACAGTTCTAAGATAATACAAATCATGCAGTTAGCTAATTAATTTAGACAGAAACTATAAGCTCATTAAAGCAATTATTACAAGCTGGATCATAATGATTACAATATATAGAAATTATATATAGTAATATAAATTATGTAATTAAAACACAAACATTCTAATAACTAACTAAGCTAAACAAAGATGAATAAGCAGTTGTGTTCTTCTAATATCAATGGATTCATTAGGGGTTTTAACTGCTTGTAATTAGGGAATATAAAAATGTTCATAGGAGGCCCATTTAACAGTGTAAAGATCAGTGTCAGCACATATTGTAAACCTTTGAGTGCTCTCTTCAACCGTGAATAACCCCTGTCTCCCGCCACACCTGAGACCTGACGCAAAAAAAACAAAAAAAACAAACCACTACACTGATGCCTAAATACAGCCGAGCAAAGCACGCAGGGACAAAAGGCAGCAGCAGCAGCCTGAAGGGAAAGCAAAACAACGCTGTGGCTCCACCAAAGCATGACCTAATGACATTTCATCAATCTTCCATTTACAAAGACTGATGCATTCAATTATAATACTCTTTCATATACACAAAAACATGTTCAGACATGAGAAAGACAAATAGTAGCCTCACAAGACTGTAAGTGACGAGTGGAAGCCCAACCCTGTGTCACGATATTCGAAAACCTGAGTCTATTTACTTGTCAATTTTGACAAGACCATCAAGACTGCAAGTGCCAAACACTAACTAAAAACTACACAAGACTGAACACAACACATGCAACAAACTCTGCAGCAAAACACTTCATGACGGTCACCAAAGTGTTGCTATGCAGTTTAGGGTGTACTCACACTAGGCGCTCTGAACCGTGCCCGAGCACGTTTGACCCCCAAAGCCCGTTTCGTTTGACAAGTGTGATCGCTCCATTCCGTGCCCGGGTGCAGTTCATTTAGCCGGCCCTGGCCCGCTTGGAAGAGGTGCCAGAGCACGGTTCAGTTGGTCTCTAGCGTGGTTCGCATGCAGTGTGAGCGCTAACCCTGCCGGAGCACAGAACAGCTACTACTTTTGTGTGCACTACTGTCATCATTATGACAGCAAACATCTTTATTACTACTTTGATAGTACACTTATCAATTCATGTAATTAATTTGAGTGTATTATTTGGGTTTATAACGGGTCTGATTCTCACCTTATTGATGAACAGGAATTGTAGTTTGCGAGTAAAGCTGCAAATTCCTCCATTAACGTCAGCTGCCTTCGTAATAATCCTCTGATACGTGCTATTGAAATCACTGCGCGGCATAAATTATAAATAGCCTATTAGGCAGTATCTTAGCGAAAGTGCATTTCTTCCTGTTTTCTTCCATTCAAAAAGTTGCATCGTATATGACGTAAGCGTGCTCCGGCCTGGAACGTTAAGTGCAGGGGAGTGGGGAGGGGGGGACAATCGCGCTCGGGCTCGGTTCAAGGCAATCGTGCCTAGTGTGAGTACACCCTAAATACAATTAGCTATATAGACTAGACTACCCTTGAGATCTAAAGCCATGTTCACACCAAGGACGATAATCATCCATAACCATATACAAAAAGATAACCATAACTATAAAGTTTTAATAATCGTTCTAATTCTAAAAGAATTAGATAACATCAAAAACAAGACACAGAGGAACAATATCATTAGAATCACTTTCAGAACATTTTTTTCCAGATGATAAAGGATCAAGCATGTGATCAGCTAGAGATAAATAGCAGGAAAATCTGTCCAATGGCCACGCCCCAAGCCACACCCCCAGCACTTATTTAAAAAGAATATATATTTTTTAAATCACATTAAAATATATATCTCATATTGTAATAATACATACTATTGTCCTGTAAAAAAGCAGCATTTGATAAACATGATAAAAACATTTTGTTAGCCAATTAAACTGAATTGAATTTTGCAGCCCCTCACGAATGACAAATAAATTCTAAAAATGCAGTGTTCAAGTTAAAAGTTCAACTTTTAAAAAAAAACAAAACAAAAAAAAAACAGTCAAATGTAAAAATTAATTTCCATTTTTTTTATCAGTAGAATATAAATGTTGTGATGCCTAAATTTACTTGTAGCATTAAAAACAATTGATGTAAGTGTTTTATTTTTTATTTAGCCAAAAATATTTAAATATATCAAAAATAACTATATATTACAAAAATAATAAATTAGCATTTTAGATATGAAAATTTAATTTTAGCCAAAAGTTGTATATTGGTACATCTCAATGTAATTTTATGCAAGGATTAGAGACTATAGAAACACCAAGACGTGAATCAATTAAAAAAAAAAAGAAAAAAAAAATATATACACTCACTTGAGCTGAATACAGGTTTAGTCAACATGCATAATCATGGATAATCTATAATGGAAACACATTTAACAAATAAATTCCCAAAAAATGATTGCATACAATCTCAAATGTTGCTCTGTGATTCGCTGATCACTTATAAACAAGAGCTCATTCATGTCTGTAGCACAAACGGTGCGGAATGAGTTATGCTCTGACGTTATATATTTAGAGTTAGGGGTTTTGAAAAAACATAATTCCATGTAGAGCAATAGCACAAGTAGCAAACATGACTGAGTCATTGTTATACCTGGCTCTAGTGAATGAGGTTCATTCATTTATCAGGTCGGATGTTAAACACAGCTGAGATTGTTTAGCTGGTATCAGTGGTGATTACAGATGCTGTGGTAATAGCGCTGCTGTCAGCAGAGCCCACCTGCAGCGGCACGAACTGCACAGTTCACGCCTACTGGATTACAGGATCACGCAGATTAAAGCATCCGCGGCTCTGTCACATTGTCACAATCGGACTGCGCGGAAAAAAATGTGAATGGGGTGAGCAGGTGTGCTGGAAACATTGCAGCCTTCTATATTCCTCTCTGTGTGTTGCTGTTTACAGGGTTGTAACAAAGACTGTTCTGCATCCAAGCGTTACCGCCGCTGCCAGAGGAGCAAAGCCTTCCTGGAGCCCCGCCAAAGACAAGTGTGACCAGATCAAAGAACGTAAACAGATGCCAACACAACTACATGCTCACGTCTCACAATACAGGTGTCAGTTCATGAGCAAGAAACACAAAAATTGCATTTACTCAGTTTGTTTTGGTTTGTTTCCCTTGATGGAAAACAGGTCACGATGCGGCTGTCTGTAAAGATCCTTAAAATTTCAGACAACAGTCGTGGCCATTTTACCAGACCCCAGCCTACAACCGACAGCTTATAAAAATTCAGAGCAAGAGCAGTTGTTTTTCCTTCCAAATGCCGTCCATCTGTCAGGAAATGTGCAGGCCTTCTTAAGACAAATTTAACCCAGCATGTGCTGGTTACCGAGAAATTTGTCTGATCTCTCCAAATGAACTCAATCTGCAAGCTTGTTGGAGTGAGGAAGGGAAAAAAACTTGACCAGATGGCACAATTTAACAGGAACTTGTATGGAAAAGTTAATACTTCTCAGACATGGAAATGGGTTTAAGCAATTTCATCAAGAAATGTCAGACAGCAACAACAACTATTTTGCAAAGTATTAAAGGGATAGTTCAGCCAAAAATGAAAATTCTGTCATAACTACTGACTTGATGTCCTTCCAAACCTGTATGACTTTTTCCTTCTGTGAAACACGAAAGAAGATATTTTGAAGAGTGTTACAACTGTTTTTGATCATAAAATTTAAGTCAATGGGATCCCATTAGAACCCATTGACTTTTATTGTATCGACAAAAACAAACGGACAGACATTTTTTCAAAAATCTTCTTTTGTGTTCAGAATGAACTAGTGCTGTCAAAAGTACCAACCGCGATACCAAGTCAGTACTTGTAACATTCGTAAACATCTTTGATTGGCCTTTGGGTTCACGCACTCATCAGATATGTCTGTGATTGGCTACACTGATCAACGCATGGCAGCGTTTGAAAGCACACGGAAGTGCGCATGCGCTCGTACATACACATATGGCGTGTTGTTCACACAACTTCATGAATGAACTCCATTATTCTTAAGTTTTCAACCCCAGAAACTCCAGAATATCTGTCCAGAGACAGTGCGAAGACGGCAACGTAGGCAACCCGTTACAGCGGCATGTTCATCGTGGTGCCGATAAATATCCAAATGTCCACAGAAATGTGTTTTGCATTTGACATAAGTGGATTAAAAGAGTGGTCAGTAACACACCGACTGTATGTGCGTTCATCATTTGTGCTTTACATTGGGGTATGAGAAGAATGGCGGTAAAAATAACCACACTTCTTAACGTATAATCAGAATAATGAAAATTGCATGTAAACAGGAGTGAAGAGATTTGCTTGTGAGTTGTGTCATGTAAACATCTTACTGCGATTAAGTTCTTACTCTGTTTATTGTAAATAAATAAAAATCACATTATTGGTGCACATGTAAACTTAGTCATCGTTTAGATGTAAATAAAACCTAAAACCTTAAGACCTAAATTAAACCTTTTCATCATATAAAGTGATATCTCTCTTTCACAAGACTTGGATTGAACCACTTGATAAAAGGTTATAAAAAAAATCCATATTTAAGTTTTGGTTACCTTGACTTTCAGTGGAGGGACAGAAACCTCTCATGTTTTCATTAAAAATATCTCAATGTGTTTTGAAGATTAACGAAAGTCTTATGGGTTTGGAATGACTTGAGTGAGCAATTGATGACAATTTTTATTTTTGGGTGAACTACCCCTATAAAGGGTGAGTTCACGCAAAAATTTAAATTATTCCATAATTTACTCAAGTCATCCTTGGTGTTTATGACTTTTTTCTTTCAGCCAAACACAGTCGGAGATATATTAATAAAAATATCCCGGCTCTTCCAAGCTTTATAATGGTACTTTAGATTTTGAAGCCCAAAAAGTCACATCCATCCATCATAAAAGTAATCCATACAGCTCCAGGGCGTTAATAAAGGCCTTCTGAAGCAAAGCAATGTATTTTTCTGAGAAAAATACCCATATTTATAACTTTATAAACTATAATCTGCAATACGCAAGTCGATTTCTGGCAGAAGAGTGACCTCTGACCCGACTAGCGTAAACTTACGTGAGAGTAGACGCCTCTTGCGGTTCAAACAAATTCAAGCTCCTCTTTTCTTATATCGAAATCCTCTGACATTTCTCTTTAAAAATTCTCATGTTAGACTTCTAATTCATGACTTCTAATTTGGTGTTTCATTTTGCTCGCGCTTCTGCGTTCGTCAATACTTCATGAGTTGGGTCAGAGATTACTCTTCCGTCAGAACTAGACTCGTGTACGGCCATTATCAGATGCCAGTGATTAGCCTATAGTTTATAAAAATATAAATATGGATATTTTTCTTACAAAAACGCATTGCTTTGCTTCAGAATGCTTTTATTAATCCCCTGGAGCTGTGTGGATTACATTTATGATGGATTGATGTGCTTTTTTGGGCTTCAAAATCTAGGGTACCATTCACTATAAAGCTTGGAAAAGCCAGGATATTTTTTTTATATAAATCCAATTGTGTTTGGCTGAAAGAAGGGCTGAGGCTTGAGCGGCTGAAAGAAGAAAGTCATATACACCTAGGATGGCTTGAGGGTGATTAAATTATGGGATAATTTTCATTTTCGATGAACTACCCCTATAAGGTTTCTTAATTAGACCTTAGTTTAGCTAAAGTCTGACAATCACCTAGGCCTTTTTTATATGAATTCATAAATAAAATAAATAAATAAATAAATAAATAAATAAAAAAGTACAAAAATAAAGAATAAATCATTCAAATATTTAAAGTTTTAGGAAACTTGATAACTGCTTAAACCAAAACTACATTCCATGACATTCCACATTTGTAAGATTAGATCTTGAATCAAGTTTGTAGATTTCCATCTCAGAGCGCTGAGAACTACATGCGGATCTGACCTCTGGGCACGATCATAGCAACACTGCCATCTATTAATGAAGTGAAGTGTCTCAGGCGTGCCAAAAGATAAGCAGCCAGCTGCTGATGTACCCCTGCTCAGATGACGAGAAGCTGATACTTGGGCGAAGTGAACACAAACACTGGCTTGTTGACGGAGAGGTGAAGCGACAGCTTGCTCAGTGTTACGTTCCAGCAGGAAGAGAGCAAGGGGAGATCGGGCCAGGCAAAAATTTAGCCAACACCCCGGCGAAGAAGACAAATTGTTATGCAGTGCCCCGATCTGGCACGCTCCTCCTGGAGATTAATTACTCTTCCCTACACAACAAACAGAATCAGTGTTGGAGGGGGGCTGGCGGAGAGGGCAGAGGACGACGCAGGTGAGGAACAATCTGTGTGACCGTCCCCTTAACTCCTTGAACTGGATCACGGTACAAAAATCCAACCACGTACCTGGACATATGCGGACTTGTGAAGTGCTAAATAAGGGTGCTTAGTAGCTAAAGTGAGGGAGGAAAGCGTGATTTAAGGGTGTATGAGAGAATTCATTTCAGGGTGGAGCAATAATTTGTGTTTGTGGGAGTACAGATAATGAGGTTTTTTGAAACCGAGGCCAGGATTTGTTCACACTCGAGTGCTCTTTTGGGGCCTCCACAAATCACTCGAGCTCTGATTTGTTTTTCACATCTCATTTTCTAAGTTTCACCACCCCAATGTCACTAGGGTTGAATGAGGCAACATCAGCACATAAAACACAGGACCTGACTGCTATTGCACATTACATTCTCTCTGATTGGATCAGACTTATCCAATGAAAAACCATCCTTTCTGTGATATACTACAGATTAGACTCAAAAGATTAGTACAACCCTACAATTACGCTCACGTTTAATGGATACCGAAAGATTGCAGGACCTTTTAATGATAAGAGGGCTTTATGAAAAGAAAATAAAGCATGATTCCTGGACTAAGAGAAAAAATAAATGCCTTTACCTCAACTCCCTTCAACATTAAAAGATTAGCAGTGGAAAAACAGCTGGTTGAGTTTCTGCTAAGTGTCCATTATTTTGATAATACCGCCGTAGCAGAGCAATAGAGTTAATTGCTTGTAACATGCATCTGAAACATATCAGCATTGGATTTAGAGAGCATCCCAGACGTTTCAATGCCATAAAGAGTGATTGCTACACAACAATAAATGTGCTTTGACAGATGATCTGTGTAGCGAAAAGCATTAAGGTACAGACTTCCCATGGTGCAAAATAAAATGGAGAAATAATGTTATATGAAAGGAATTCTATGTGATTATCAATAGCTACGTTTACATGCAACCAAATAATCTGTTAGTAATTGGATTAATGGCTCAATCAATCTGAAAAGCTTTCATGAAAACACCAGTTCACTTCGAATAAAATGTCAAATCGGACTGGAAGGGATGGTGCAGACCTGAGATAATCAGATGAATAGGAAAATGTAAGCATGTAAATACTTAGGGCCAGATTTACTAACAGCTTGCGCCAGCGCAATCCCTCTTTTGGTGTTAAAAAAACTACTGTCGGGATTTGCTAAAGACACACAGTGCAAAATTAGTGCTGAAAAGGCGTGGACTGAGTTGTTTTTGCGGCTGACCTTATTGCATATGCATTTGTAGGAGTTTCCCTTTCAGATGCAAAATTTATGGGAGGAGAGTATTTAAATGAATCACGCAATGCGATTTACTAATGTTTGCGCTAGTCAATTTACTGGTATTTACGCCATTATTTAAAGCTCAAAAAAAGCATGTCTTAACCCATTTTGTGACATGGCTGCAATTGTTGCTGCTAGGAGGAGACACCGCAGAGAACAGAGAGCGTGTAGTAGAAGGGAGAAAATATTTCCCACTCATATTAATTTCTTTGGAATGCCAGAGGAATATGTTATCCGTATATTACATGTAACAAATTGCGCTTGTGTCGACCCGCACCTGATGATCATCAGCTCTGCTTATTTGCGACCCAACGCTAATTTGCACTGGTCTTGGTAGATTGCCTTTGTCATTATGTAAATGATTTGACTACATCGGTGTTCTTTAATTTGCACGTCAGCAGTAGATCACGCGCAAAACTTGCCACTCCCATCAGCGCATTTGTGGAATTGCGCTCTTACGCTAATTTGCCCCATTTAGTAAATCTGGCCCTTAAATTAAACCATTTTCTCAATCAGATTTTAAAAAATACCTTATGCACATGTGCAATGCCGTGATATATATGTTTTACATCTTAAGAACATGCATGTGTTTATTTACGTCTTGCTTTTTTATTATTAAAACGTAATTGAATCATTAAAATGGAATTCAGAAAAATTAAAACTGAAAACAATAATGGAATTTGGGGTAAATGAAACTGTATTCAGGAAAAAATAAAACGGACCAAAAAAAATTTAATTGTTCAGATTTTGATAAATTATTGTTTAATTGTATATGCTTCATAATTTCAACTAATTAAACATGCTTTTTGATTAATTACATTTAATTTAACCATTAAAGCGGAATTTAGAAAAATTCTAATAAAAAAAAAAACTCAATCCAGAAAAATGAACAGAAAAAAAAAAAAAAAAAAAAAAGGGAATTTAATGGGACCATATGCTTAAAAAAAAAAAAAAAAAAAAAAACTACACTTCAGTGCATGAAGTAACAAAATATTTGATGTTTTTCAGTAAATGCAATTTCACAAAGTTTTACTTAAAAAGTCTGATGAAAAGCAGGCCTGTCATCATAGCACATGAAACAAAACAGGCAGTTCAAGGGCAGCAGTTAAGCATTTAGATTACCACGGTTATTAACACTTGTACTTTTGCACTCTGCACAAACTTAACTAACTTGTGGTCATTGGCCCAAAGTGCACTTATAAGAACTGAAACCACCACCATCTCAGGTCACTTGTCAACAAAAATAAAAAGAAGAATAGAAGTGATAAAGGATGTACTCAGAGCCTGTTCAATACATTATCTGTCACCGCCTTAATCTTCAAGCTTCGCTGGCTGAGCCTTGGCAAAGAGTCGCTGTTCAAACGACGTTGCTTTTAATTACTGACGAGCAATTAGGCTAACTTGTGTGAGCGTTTTATGTCAACTAATCAACCATGAGACATATGAACATTAATCAAACATGGGGAGGAAAGCACAGGCTCTTATGTTATACAACAAATGAGATGCTTACTGAATGACAGAGGCCAGAAATATCAAAATATTTCAACATGAGCGAGATCATACAAAACTTGATTTCCATAATTCCTGAAAAAAAGGTAGCAAAACTCGCAGTGTTTTCAACTTACGAAGAAAATGGAACTGGCGTTGCATCAGTTAAAGGGTTAGTTCACCCAAAAATGAAAATTCTGTCATTTATTACTCATTACCCTCATGCCGTTCCACACCTGTAAGACCTTCGTTTATCTTCGGAACGCAAATTGAGATATTTTTGTTGAAATCCGATGGCTCCGTGAGGCCTGCATAGGGAGCAATGACATTTCCTCTCTCAAGATCCATAAAGATACTAAAAACATATTTAAATCAGTTCATGTGAGTACAGTGGTTCAATATTAATATTATTAAGCAACGAGAATATTTTTGGATCTTGAGAGAGGAAATGTCATTGCTGGCTATGGAGGCCTCACTGAGTCATCAGATTTCAACAGAAGTATCTTAATTTGTGTTCCGAAGATTAACAAAGGTCTTACGGGTGTGGAACGGCATGAGGGTGAGTAATAAATGACATTATTTTTATTTTTGGGTGAACTAACCCTTTAAGCTTTTTCCGTAAGTTGAATAGGGAAGGCGGTCTGGCAGAAGCTAGATATTTTACTTCATAACTTGTTAAATATGGATTTTTTTTTTTACACAAATGCATCGTGTCGCTTCAGAAGGTCTTTATTAACCCCCCGGAGCAATGTGGAGTATGTTTATGATGGATGGATGTGGATGGAAGCACTTTCTTCAGCCCATACTCGTTGGTATCGCTCACTGCCATTATAAAGCTCGGATGCGTCAGGATATTTATTAATATATCTCTGATTGTGTTCATCAGAAAGAAGAAAGTCATATACACCTAGGATAGCCTGCGGGTGAGTAAAGCTTGGGGTAATTTTCATTTGAAAGTGAACTAATCCTTTTATGCATTTAGCACACCCACCCCGCCCCAGATCTACGTAGTTCATCTTACAATTCATACAGTTGATTGGTGACGAACATGAAGCAGGGCAACAACTCACTGAGTGAGTGATGTAGCCTACAGAATGCACTGCAGTTATAATATAAGGTATCAGGGCAAAAATGCTCCTGTATGAGTTTTTGTGATGTCTATTTGATGCTTTTCTTATTTAACAATAATGATCTAAATTTAAATTATCTTTTGGGAGTTATTTCTCAGCCAATTTTGATGTGCAATTAATTAGCAATTAATTAATCGGATTCGGCACATCATGTAATTAATTAGATTAAACTTTTTAAATCGCTTGACAGCCCTAGTAATAACATTGTAAATAAAAACATGATCTGCATTTTAGATAGTCCTAAAGGAGTCATGCAATCCCATAGTACAGCAACACTGTGTCTTCTTCCCTTGTTGACGTGTCACTTAAAAATCCAGGCTGTCTGTGACCAAGGATATTAAGCTTCATTTTGCAGATTTTTTTTTATGCATTTTATCTTCATTACATCAACTTCCTGGAACAACAAACACTTGCCCCCATCAAGAGGTCCATATCCGGTGGTAGATGACAAAGTAAACTGAACATGGAAATTATGATGATACGTTAACATTTTTCTTGAGTATACTTGATTATTTGATACACAGCTATTATGTAACGCACTTTACATTTCAACTTGGCACATGACACCTATTCATTAGGGTTCTGACAAAATTAATGGTCTAGATATAATCAGTAGGCTATATCTTATTCATTTATTACCAACCTGAAATCTCTTTATCTTTATCTACATGCCACTATTTGACATGTACCAAGAAATTAAAGGAATAGCAAATTATAAGATTCAGAGATTTTGTACTGAAACTACACCCACAAGAACAGAACAGCCAAATTGACTGCCATCAACACAAACGCTTAAAAAGACTTGTCTAGGAAATCATTAGTGAAAGAATACATTAACTGACTATAGAGGCTGTCAAACTCCAAAAAGACTTTAAATTACTTTAAATAACTTTAAATTTTAGTGCGCTAATAAAGCATTAATATGTAGGGATGCATCGTCAATCTAGAATTTTTCTGATAAAATAACCAATAATTGTTTATATTTTGAAACAAACAACTGATATATTGGATAATATTTTATATCAATCCACAATGCATGAGGATGCAGGATGCAAATGCAGAAAACAATCTTTATCAAAAGGTAGGCAAACAGAAATTATAAATACTATAAATTATAAGAAATTATAGAAATTATAAATAAGAACTTTCATAATAATTTAATAGAAAATATAACTTTTGCAAATATAACAAAAATGTAGATCTTACAGGCTAGGAAGAAAATTGGAGGATTTTATTTTATTTGTGTTTAAGCCACAAAGAAAAAATGTTGGGTCCCATGATCATTGGGATATTATTTATTAGATGAAATATATATTGGCCTATTTTACCTAATGAAACTATACTTTTAAGATTAAAAAGTCTCTATTATACAATAGTGATAGCTTGAAAGCCATTGCTTCCAATGTAAAAGAGCAGCTGGGAAACTAAAGTCATACAGGTTTGGAGCAACATATGGAGGAATAAATTTAATTTTTGGGCAAACTGTCTTTAAAATCAGATCATTTGAGAGTCAATAATCACAAAGGCATTTTGATCAAATCAAATGCTCTCATGCAATTTGGGATATTACCATTTTGCTCACCATAATTCTTTCGAAACCAAAAGAGTGATAGCATTACGCAAAAACCCAATCACTAGTAATGCCCCAAATTGAAAGCTTTGTTGTAATGTCAGTAAACTGCGACTATAGGGATTTAAAACAGAAAAAAAAATTTCCTTCATCGGTTACATAAATCCACTTGTCCTAATGTTTCATAAATCAAAAACACAGCTATTCAGAGAAAGAGAAAAGAAAGCTGAGCTATTGATGTGCTGCATGAGTAAAATCGAGCTCTAAGCGCACACCGCTTCCCACTGCCCTGCTTAATTTGCCTGATTGCTCCTGGCAGACCACCCCCCTGACTCTATCCAGTCATGAGAGGTGAACCCATGGCACTGCACAGCAAGAGCTCAAGAGCATTAGATGCGCTACAGACTGCAGTCTCACCCGGGTCCAATCCTCTAGTAAAGGGGTTTAACCTGATGGGAGAGGGTCAGAATATCCGCACTTGCAATGCTGCAGCCGTTGCTGCCGTTTGCACAAATATACCAACTTCTAAGAACAATCTCATACGAAAATGATCTGCTATTAGTATGGCTGCCCCCGACTAAAGATTTTTCTAGTTGACTATTCGTTGTTCATTTAAAGGCACAATATGTAAGATTTTTTGGATTAAAATATACAAAAACCACTAGAACAGTGTTATATTTTGTTGGCTTGTGTACTTGCATTATTCCAGATGTTTCCAAGAATGCTTAAATCCAGAAAAATAAGCCATTTTAACCAGGACACGGACCATGTCTGTGCGTCACCTATCAATGACATCATATCCACGTTACCCTCGATTTACAGGTTTATTTTGTAGAAACCATGAAAACGACAGACGCTTTAATATATTGCATGTTTTATTAGACAAAAGAACAACTGTTTGGATACATTTATAGACAGAAAACTAATCACTGTTATGTAGCTCAACACGTTTAGTCCTATTGTTTGAATCTCGTTTTCTTGATTTTCCGTGAGTACCATGTTTTTATCATGCCTCAGAGACAACACTATTTTGTCAAGTGGCTAACGTATCATAATCAGATGCAGCTTTATTTTTAGTAACAGTAATACAGCATTTTCTTCATCATACAGTATGTTTTAAAATTAATTGCATGCCATTTAACAACACAAGCCATCCAGCATTTAATAGGATATTCTAAAATCGATCTAAAATTAATTGCAAGCCATTTATCAGCACAAGCCATCCAGCATTTATTAATATGATATTCTATTATCGATCTAGCTTACTGCAGTGTGCAACAACGTTATAGCATAATTTTCAACACTCAAATGTATTTAATATGATAAAACAGTGCTGCGTTACCCCACATACGCTTGACCGAAAGAAGTGGAAGCGGCAACTGTGGCATAATAAAAGTTTAACTGCTCGAGTTGTGTGTCGCGCTCATCTCTCATTAGCAATCGCTCCAGCGGCCTCATTCCGCTCCAAGAGCACTTGGCCTTGCTCTGCTTGAGGTCGATGGATGATAGGCGAACGTTTGGATTTCCTGCCCGACATACTGTAATTTCCACAAGGACCCGGCGTTAACAATCTGTCCCTCACCGACTGCGTGACTTCCCCACAACTAAGCAACTAACAAAATGTTGGGTTGACTAAGCCTCTTCTAGTCGACTAACGATTAGTTGAATATAAGGGGGCAGCCCTAACTATTAGCCTCATTCTGAATAAACATTCAGCCCTGAGTTACAAGAATCACATACAAAAACATCACAACTTAAGGTCATCATGAAACAAAAGTTGTGAAGAGGGGCTTTCGCACCGGAGGAACCTTTTCACAGTTCCTAGGACTATTGGCTTAAGTACCCGGATTTTGCTGTGTTCGCACCGCAGGAACTAGGAACTATTTTAGTTCTAGGAACTCCTTTTGGGGGAACTAAATTAGCTCCTACTTGAGAGTAGGGTCTAAACCAGCACTATATGAACTGACGTAAGTGTACGTTGTTTGGTCAAACGCACGTCAAACACCAGCACCCAGCATTTTTAAAAAGCTGTGTAAACATATTTACTTCACCAACGTGGAAAACAGCGATAACAGCATTTACCTGTTGTCTGCAGGGTTGTGTTTTTTTCTCCGCCTTGATATGTAATACTGAAAGGTGTCATAGGAGATTTCGCCTCTTAGCCCCACTTTTTGCTCTTTCAGTCGCGTAAATTATGCATTTACATTCCATCTCCACTATCATGAAACGCACGACACACAACAAAAACAGCTCTGATCACGGCATCCTCCATTCACCGGTTTTAGCATTTGTCCCGCCCTCGCACCAGTAAACACGGCATCAAAGAAGAGATTGTTTTTAAAATGATGTGCACAGATAAATCATTCATACACTGTAAACCCTAATGCTCAAAATACTTAATTGGTTTGAGTAGGACAAACTTAAATTGAACAAATTAGTTCAGTTAAATTAACTGTTATGAGTATTTAGCACTTTTTTCATTTCTTTTAATTTAGGCAAACTTAAGTTTAACTGAAACTGGACTGGGATTTCTATTTCTCAGCATGCTTTGCCCATGACACTCGAAAGGAAGAGTAAATGCTAAAATTAAGTTAACTTTTTTAAGTGTAAGTGTTAACTTTTTTTTTTTGTGCAAGATTAATGGTAAGAGAGATTTAGTAGTGATTAATGTTTTGTTAGGCTAATTTAGAAGAGTTTCTGTTAATGTGGGTAGCGAAAGTAGCGAATGCAGCTTGGTATGAGAGCAGGTAAGTTACATGTTTTAAGTTGCTGTACTCATTCAGTAAGTGCTATACCATGCTATTGTTAACATATTAGCAAGTTGGCATTTTTTGTATTTTCTTAGGGTTTACAGAAGTAAATAACTCATTCGATTTGCAAGAACTAAAAATAAAAAAGTTAATTAACTAAATATTTTATGTTAATTGGTATCAAAATGTGTGAGTTAGCTAACTCAGTACTTCAAATTAGGAGCAATTAACATGCATGAGTACTACAAACTCAAATAGTTCTAGTTGATAGTTCTGCTTACTTAAAATTGGAAACATCATAACTCAAAATTTGATGTAACTGATTACCTCAATTTTTTTGAGTTAGCCCAACTTATTCGGGTTTACAGTGTAATAAATAGTGCGATATTCTATAAAAAACAAGAATTGTCCATTTTGATTTCATGGTGACTTTCTGTGTTTACATCAATTACAAAAATAGCAAAAAATAATACTTTTTCAATAGTCACAGCTGCAAACAAGAATTAATGTAAGTGCTTATACTAAATTATACGATTCACATTTCTGCTTTTTAAACCATCCAAAAACTGGCCCCATTTAACATCCATTGCAAGCATCTCATTCTCACCATGAACTTGTTTTTTGCTTTGAAAGCGAGAGATGAGTCAAAATTATGTTTTTGTAGCAATCAAACAAAATGGCACAAATGTAGGGTGGCAACAACTAATTGATAACATCTATAATACTTTATAATAAAAATGATCGACAATGAATTTGATTGCATGCTGTGTTCTTATAGATGTTCTTATATCGTAAATGTTCTTATGTTTGCATAGTTTGGAGCACAACATTGGGCAGGAACTTTTTTTTTTTTTTTTTTAAATAAAATACTGAAAATTCATCTGGTTTAATTAAATTAATCAATTAATCGAAGACACAATCAACAGATTAATTGATTATCAAAATAATCAGTTGTAGCCAGGGGCGTAGCCATCATTTCAGAGAGAGTGTTTAGCGCTCAACAATGTTCAGATCACCTAGTTTTGGATAAGAATAAAACGACAGGTCATGCATAGACTATCTTGTCACTTCTAGGTTTATTCACATTGGCCTCTCTGTGAACACACTTGCCCGAAAAAACTGCGGGGAATGAATTTACACCTTATTAAAAGTGTGTCCCCACCGTCCTCTACGCCCATGGTTATAGCCCTAAACAAATGCTGTCGATTAACTTTTATTGAACCTTCGAATATTCCTTAAGGTGTGCATGTCGAAATGCACTGCATGATGAATCAAAGGCAAACTACCGAGTTGAGAGAGCCACACAACCAGCTGACTCGAAGTTCACCACTCTCAGCTTTCACCGCTAGCCAGAGGCGGTCTGAAATCTTCCTTTATCGACTCGAGGTCATACTCTGGTTCTCTCTGCATTGCTGGCAAGGTCTCCGTCCTTTATTTAATGAAAAACTCAATTTGATATTTATCTTGCTGCACAAAGAGCCACACAAATTGTGAGCCACCAATTTTCATGCCCCCGTTTTCCATTTGACTCCTTCATTCACATTCAAACCGGAGATAAATACCTGCACAGAGCACAGACATTTAACATCTCTGGCTATTCAGCAAGGAGCCTCAAAAACCCCGTCAATTCTCATCATTGAATCTTCTAACCTTTCCACCCAGATGCAGCTTTTCAAACAGCAAAACAAGAGCCTTTCGCCCTAATCCCAGAGACAAACCACTCTGAACGCCTCATGCTGCCTGAACATGTTTTGCTGTGCCCAGATATTCCACAACCACTGCACTGATGTCTCACAAAGCCGCTTTTTCAGCGCCTACAGCTAATATTTCCCAAAGACACTGTTCAGACTGACAGTCAGTGTACCACAGATAAATAAACATGTGCCAAAATATTTGACAAATGTTGACCAGTCTCATGCACATTGTTTGTTTACCTGGTGGGTTTGCAACTCGCTTTGACCGGGGTGGCTAAATTTCACGGCACATGAAGGTTAATCTAAATCTCAATGAGAAACCTTAAGACTCCAATTACTTCGTCAGCGCAATAACGCATTTATGAGCTCCCTAATACATTAAAGGCTTAAATGGAGCCACAAATCTAATTATAAACTAACAAGCACATTCCTTTTCACAACCCTACCAAACAAACACATACTACAGTATCTGATCATCAGTAAATGTTGTCTTACTGTTGTTTCCTCTATATAAGCACTCATTTGGGATGATGATGGCATGATACCATATTGTAAACATACCATATAGTCACTTTTAGTTTCATTAACTTGCTTACACAGAAACATAACCTTCATATTTGGGTCAATACCAGGCTATTCTCATCCACAGTTGTATATTGTGCATTTTCAACATTTAATAACAATGTTTTGGTAAAAGAAAAAAATCCCTACGTGTAGTAATACGACTGTTTCAAATAACACACAGGCAAATACATTGATAGCAATAACTCAATATTAACCACAACTCTCAAGAGAAAGAGATACTGACCTGGAACCATTAAAAGAACCAAACAACTCCCAAAATAATCCAATTCAAACGTAGGGGACAATTAACTTGAACAGTCCAAACTTCTTTTTCTTCTCTGGCTTGTTAGCTTGCTAACAGCTAGTCGACCCGTTTAATTCAGCGCGACGGGTTTTGTCGAGTTGTGTTGGGATGGACGGATAGAATTACAACATAAAATTCCATTTCCAGCGCTGTTGTAAACGCTTTTAGAAAATACTGGGGCAATGTGGATGTTTATATAACAAAAAACATGTCCAGTTCAGTAGCAGGCTGGCTAAGCTAGGCTAAACAGTGGAGAAGGTAAATGAGGTTCATGATCCAGAGAGACTTTGAGCTGTGTTTCAAAACTAGTGAGCTGCCTACCTAGACAGCTTTTGGGAATCGTTCGAACACGCCCAAAAAATGCTGCCTGGTAGACAGCTCTCTGTGTTGTGGAACAGCCTTTTGGGCTGCTGTTATGCTAAAGACGGACACATATAACCTAGCCTGCTACCCATTCCCAACACTACAGCCATTATCTCTTGCACGGTTATACTAATTTGGCACCTCCAGGGCGTATGCCAGCCTAGACAAAACCTAACACTACTGACGCTATTTCACAAAATACCTATAGTTTACATGTTAGCAAGTTAGCTGGTCCAGAATTCAAAGAAAGATCCACTCACCAAGTTAATATCAGCCAGAGGCAGCTGCAGCGAGACAGTCTTCAATCCAGAAATAAGAATGTAGCATGGGAGGTTTTCAGCCTGATAATATAAGCATTCTGCCTTAGGAAGAATCGAGCGTCCCGGTCAAAGCCTAGAGTGAGCGGTGCGTCTCTGCTGGGCTGAACCCACCAGAACGCGAGCCTCGAGCCTGACTGTCCCTCTCGCACACACACTGGACTCCCTCTTTCAGTCTCCACAGGCTACTGCTCACTGAGAGGCTGCAGCGCACACACTCGCCGCTAGTGGGCAGCAACGTAGAGGGATATAATCAGACTTTATTATTTAACCTCTTGATGGAGATCAGCAGTTATCTGTTATCCGCATTGATGGATAATTAATGTACGTTAATGTACATAGTTTTTGAATTTATGTGCATTTTATCTGAATACGTACTTCATATAAACCGTATCGAATGAACTTGGTTTGTATGTGTTCAATTATAGCTGGTGAGTCTTACAAAAATCCAGTTTTGTAATAGATAGATAGAAAGACAGACAGACGATAGATAGATAGATAGATAGACAGACAGACAGACAGACAGACAGACGATAGATAGATAGATAGATAGATAGATAGATAGATAGATAGATAGATAGATAGATAGATAGATAGACGGACAGACAGAAAGATGGACGGACGGACGGACAGACAGATAGACAGACGACACATAGATAGATAGATAGACAGACAGACAGACAATAGATAGACAGATGGATGGACGGACAGAGAGATAGATAGATAGATAGACAGACGGATGGACAGACAGACAGATAGATAGATACATAGATAGACAGACAGGCGACAGACATAGATAGATAGATAGATAGACAGACGGATGGACAGACAGACAGAGACAGATAGATAGATAGACAGACGGATGGACAGACAGACAAACAGATAGATACATAGATAGACAGACAGGTGACAGACATAGATAGATGGATAGACAGACGGATGGACAGACAGACAGAGACAGATAGATAGATAGATAGATAGATAGATATATAGATAGATAGATAGATAGATAGACGGACGGACAGACAGACAGAAAGATGGATGGACGGAGAGACAGACAGACAGACAGATAGACAGACGACACATAGATAGATAGATAGACAGACAGACAGACGATAGATAGATAGACAGATGGATGGACGGACAGAGAGATAGATAGATAGATAGACGGATGGACGGACAGACAGACAGACAGAATAATGGACGGACGGACGGACAGACAGATAGACAGACGACACATAGATAGATAGACAGACAGACAGACGATAGATAGACAGATGGATGGACGGACAGAGAGATAGATAGATAGATACATAGATAGACAGACAGGCGACAGACATAGATAGATAGATGGACGGACGGACGGACGGACGGACGGACGGACAGACAGACAGACAGACAGACAGATAGATAGATAGATAGATAGATAGATAGATAGATAGATAGATAGACAGATAGATTCTTATTGCTTAGATAAAGCTTCTCCATACTCATATAGTGACAGAATCACACATGTGCCTTCCAAACTTAGATTTATCTCAAATATTAATGCCGTTTAACATCAAAATTATAAGCCTGACAGACCTTGTCATTATGCATTTATCATTTGTAGTGGAGAGTCGGTCTACACAATCTCGGTCACTCTTTATTTATAAGCTGCAGTGTTTTACATCACATGGCCTTCGGTGCTTTGACACTAATGGTCTAGGGGGCTGTAATGACATTAGAGTGGTTATTATGCCATTGCTCATCCTACATTCCTTTGTACATCCTAGGTCATGTCACATTTGTTGACTCCCTCCAAACTGCAGTCAAATCACAGTTTTGGTGACTTATATCCAAAATATCAAAAGTGGATCTTTGAATTGTAATAACATAACCACCACAGTCCATTTCAGATAAAAAGATAAAACAAACTGCCACAATACAACTTTCAGTTAGATTTGTTACTCGATGTTGAAAGTGATAGGTTACGTTAGGGTACAATAATAGTTCAGAAACAGACAATTGTACACTCAAAACATAAATTCAAGTGTTCATAAATTTTAATACTGACATAAGAAGAAAGAAAACATTCAAAAAGCAAAGCATATTAAAACAAATACCACCACAGAAATCAGTTTAAATGCTGAAAATGGGAAGAGCACATTTCAAATGTTTTGATTACTTTTGTTTGGCATAATTAAATATTGTATCTATATTATGTGCTATTTATTTCATAGAAAATTGAAGAAGGGCTGTGATCATAAAAATATATCTGCCTACAAGCGAGGGTTTGTTTCAGAAGATTACATTAAAATTAAATTCTTAGTGCAGAATTTTTCCATTTAGAAGGGGGCGAAATTTGTATATTCCTCCATAACAATAGGTGGCGCTGCCATTCTTTCCCAGCCGTATAGACGCAAAGCATTGTAGGTAAAGTTTTCGTTCGCGCTAGCCTGTAGCAATGGCGACGTCTTTAGGATCCAACACTTACAACAGGCAAAACTGGGAAGATTCGGTAAGTATAGCATATTTTAAGATTATTTAAGAAGTTTTACTTGTTACAACTGGCGCATTTACGTTCTCTGCTTGAGCTCGCCAAAAATTAAAACCTTTTCTAATCGGATCCCATTCTGTAGTGTCTTAGCTTATGGCTAATGAAAACCCTTTCTCATCAATAGTCAATGTTTTAATATAAATATCGAATCACCCATATCTGCAAACTGAATAGTGTGAACATCCTCTATCCAGTCACTGTATCGTGACTGATCTTTATTGTACAGACGCAAATAAACATCCTTTTGAAATGACGAGAAAGGCTAATTTTATCCATTAAAAGTGTCCTGTTAACAGAAGAGTTTATATAGCACCAATAACATTTAAGTAATCTATTTTTAATTAAAACGTGCATGTATAATAGTGATATTGTTGGCTTATAACATTTAGAGTTGTTTCTGTGTTATATTGGATGCATTTTGTTTTGAACTATGATTGTGTGTGTGTGCGTGTATGTAGATAACAACAGTAGTTAAAAAACATATTAATTTATGTAATTAGTGAACTGTACAATTATTTTCAGTTTGAATGGTAATGGCCTTTGCTTATTTAAACAGGATTTTCCCATCCTCTGTCAAACATGCTTGGGAGAAAACCCTTATATACGCATGGTAAGTAGAGTTCGTGCACTTATTTCACTTATTAGCTTGTTTCATTGTTAATTTTTAATTAATACAAGTTGTATTTATTTTTTTTTTAAATTTTTTTTTGGTATTTAAACACCTTTTCACTTTGTATGTGTATTTCTTTTAACAGACCAAAGAGAAATTTGGCAAGGAGTGCAAGGTACTGCTGCGTTTATCCTCACAAAAATGCTAAATGTGCTCCTGACTGGGTTCCCACAGTCATCTCAGAACGTTTCTATGCCTAATATATTAATTCAAATGGTTGGTACATGATATACAAATGGAAACTCGGTCCAGTAATCTCAAGTTATTTGTTAAAATCCCTATCCAGTACACAGCAAAGTCATGGAAATTTATTGATAAAAGACCCCATATTTTTCCCACATTTTGAAAGTGCAGCATGTTATTTTATTGTGTATTCTTCCTATCTTCTAGATCTGTGCGCGTCCCTTCACGGTGTTCCGCTGGTGTCCTGGAGTCAGGATGCGCTTCAAGAAGACAGAAGTGTGTCAGACCTGCAGTAAAATGAAGAATGTCTGCCAGACCTGCCTCCTGGATCTGGAATATGGTAATGCAGAACTGTTATGATTTAGAATTTCAGTTAATAAAATCCTAATTTGTGGCTATACTCTGGATACCATAGATATCTGTAAGTAAAATGTTGACATTAGTGTTGTAAAAATAAGAGATGCTGTTTTAATCTCATAATTGACTATCTTATCATTTTAACTTTCTATATCATATTTATGATTTTTTTTTTTAATCTCATAATGACCACTTAGTATGTCATAATTTTGACTTAAGTCATAATTATGACTTTAGCAGAGCATGATTTATTTTTCTTATGTGGCAGAAATGGGCTTCCATAGAGTCTGTCAAACTGACACAATCCTAAGCCTAGCATTCATATGTATATTATGCATGCGTGTGTGTTTCTTGAATATTACAGTATTTTCTGTACTTTGCACAGGCTTGCCCATTCAGGTTCGTGACACTGGGCTGTCCGTTAAAGATGAAGTACCGAGATCAGACGTGAATAAGGAGTATTACACTCAGAATATGGAGAGAGAGGTAATTTGTCCATATATTGTGCACTTATTAATGTGTTTTGTGATGTCTGCATTGGCACATCAAAGAAATCTTTAAGGATTTTCAATATGGTAATATAGCATACTGAATGTAAATACTAAACAGCATGAAATAATACTTAGAAGTATCTGTAGGTCAAATTGTAACATTTTGGTCTGCAGATCGCTAACTCTGATGGCACAAGACCCGTGGGGCTGCTTGGGAAGGCACCGAGCAGTAGCGATATGCTGCTGAAACTGGCTCGTACCACGCCGTACTATAAGAGGAACAGACCTCACATCTGTTCCTTTTGGGTGAAAGGGGAGTGCAAGAGAGGGGAAGAGTGTCCGTACAGGTGAGCAACATCTTAAGAATCTTTTATTGGTGTAAAATTATGACCCAGAATTCTCCATTTCACTCTCACCTAGTGGAGTTCTTTTGACAATGAACACCCAATGTTGGTTGTGATGATTTTCATTTTGCTTCATGTCTAAAGGTGTGAAATGTATGACCAATTGTGAATTTTGATTACATTTGTGATGAAATGCATTGCTTTGATATCATAGGCATGAAAAGCCCACCGATCCAGATGACCCGCTGGCTGATCAGAACATTAAGGACCGTTACTATGGCATTAATGATCCTGTGGCTGATAAACTCTTGAAGCGGGCCTCCACTATGCCCAGACTGGACGTACCTGAAGACAAGTCCATCACCACGCTGTATATCGGGGGGCTGGGAGAAAACGTTACAGACTCTGAGCTCAGGTAAGTGCACATTAGAGCTCATAAAGCTATATTTGGTTAGTTGACGTGCAACTTGTCCTTAGACTTTTTTTTTTATTATTTATTAATCAGCATCAAGAAAGTATCATAGTTCCTGTAATTGGTCACCTTTTCAAGTTTTTAATGACCTTTTTTGCCTTTTCTAGTTAATTTTAAGTGGCCCCATGGTGTGACATTAATTTTTATAAAAAGTTAATGTTTTATGTAGTCTCTCACATGATCAGTATAACGCTGCTTGCATAATTATAAAATAATTAACAAAATGCCATTTATTTAGGTACCATTTTTAAAGTGTATTGTTATTTTAATATTCTGCTGTTTTGTTTTATATTTTATATTATATTGAGCAAAAAAAATCTTTTTTTCTCTTCTGTGTCATTTCTTGATTAAAGATTCCATTTTTTTTTTTTTTTCCCCACAAAAGGAATCACTTCTACCAGTTTGGGGAGATTCGTACCATCACCATCGTTCAAAGGCAGCAGTGTGCTTTCATCCAGTTCGCCACACGGCAGGCCGCAGAGACAGCTGCAGAGAAGTCCTTTAATAAACTCATTATTAATGGGCGCCGGCTTAATGTTAAGTGGGGCAGGTCAGTGACTGATCATGCAGCAAAAACCTGAAAATCAGACAGTCTTATGTATGTGGTGGCGGTACTGAATGTTGCTGTGTGTCGTTTAGGTCACAGGCGGCTCGAGGGAAAGAGAAGGATGGGGTGACAGAGAGTGGAATCAGGCTGGAGCCAGTGCCAGGGCTCCCTGGTGGTATGTGCCAAAGTCTCTCATACATATATATATTTTAGTTAATTTCGTTAACGAAATCTGTGACAAAAAAGTTAATCAAATGACAACTGACTATATCAACATGCAATATTGTTGACGAAAAAAGTTGAGAAATATGAAAATATAAAAAAATGTGTCTAAAAATGAGGAGTCAAAATATGACAGACTGCTGTACAAGCCTCTACTACGAGCTTTTGTGTTTGTGGTTGCCAGATGTCAAGAATTTAAATCCCCCAATCAGAGCTTTTCTTTTAAAATGATACATTTTCTGCCCAGTGTTTTATTTAATTTTTGCAATCTGGCAACCATGTGCACTCTACACTGCGGAAGAGGCGCTGATGATCTGAAAACACTGACAAACAAGTAAGCTGGAGTTTAGCGATCTTCATTTGAGATATTCTGCTCAAATGACAGTGATTTTAGCCAGTATGTGTTCCTTCACGAGCCACTTGTGCCGTTTGCTGCCATCAAACCTTCTCAGTGATAAAGTGTAATAAATCCAAACATGGATCTCAACTATATTGCTTGTGGTTGCTGAATAAACTTGCGCAACCTCTTTGTGGCAATACAAAGTATTTTTTGCTGCTGTTTTAACAAAAAAAAAACATTAATATAATTTGTAATTACTATTAGGAATTTCACTGTTTTCATTTTTGAGAGAAGTTTGTTTTACCAGATTTCATTATGTAGACAGAGTGGTAATTTATATTATAAATAGCCTATAATAAATCAGTACACTAGATGAGGTAAAATAAACCATGGGTATGATTCGACATTCTATTGATTTGTGCTTATTGGTGAAAGTGCAATAATTCTGATGAAATGTAAAAATACATTTCTCAAATGACAACAATCACAAAATAATCATATTCTTAGGGTAATCATTATGCAGCATGATGAAAATGTGACTTAGTTTTCATTGACTAAAACTAGACTAAAATGCCCAGACATTTAGTTGAACTTGACTAAACAAAAACAGGACCAGGTTGACTAAATATGATAACTAAAAAGTACATTTGACACAGGACTAATACTAAATTTAAAAAAAAAAGAGCTGACAAAATTAACACTAGTTTTAGAAATATGAATTTATTTCATTGGTTCTGACTGATATGTCTGCTATAATTTATCTTATGTATTTTTTATTTTTTTTTTTTATTTACTTCACCTGTAACACTAGTAAATTAAATAAATTTACAATGATAATTTAATAATAATAATGTACTGCTTATAAATGTATTAATTTAAATGAATTTATTTTAATTTATTTATGGTGAATTGTATGCATTGCTTTTAAATTATTTATTTATTTATTTATTTATTTATTTTGAAGCTTGACATGTCTCACTGATAAATTAAATTTACAATGATAAATATAAAACTAAAATTAAATGTACTGCTTATAAATGTTTTTATTTGTATTTAAATTTATTTATTTATTGTTAAACAGTATGTATTGTATTATTCAGTTATTTGGAGCTTGTCCTGTCACACTTTAAAATTTAAATAAATTTAAAATAATAAAACATTTTAAATCTTTAAAATTATTCCAAAATAAATTGGGGGCCACTATATATTACATAAGATAAAGCAGTGTGTGAATCTTTTCAACAGCTCTGCCCCCACCCCCTGTGTCTGATGAAGATGCCTCCACCAACTACTTCAACCTGGCTCCAACCAGCTCCCCTGCTGTCATGAACCTGGGACTTCCTCCTCCACCTGGGGTTGCCATGCCCCCACCACCTGGTAAGTTTCACCCCACTCACTTCCCCCTTTCTCTTTTTTTGGCCTGTTAGTAACCAAAGGTGAAATGCCTCACTATCCCATTAACCTCATCTGTTCTCTCCAGGTTTTGGTCCTCCTATGTTCCACACCATGGATCCCATGTCCCTCTTCAATGCCCCCTCCAATGGCCATGAGGCCCCCCGGACAGGTCCACTACCCATCCCAGGATCCTCAGCGGATGGGCGCTCATGCGAGTCGTGGAGGCCCCTAGATAGTCATACTGTTCAGTGAGGACTGCTGAACAACTGAACCCAGAGTGCTCTCATTTTTGGTATCTGTTTATATGTCAATCATTTTCAGAGCAAGTGAGTAAGCGTGTAAGATGGAATGCAAATGCATAACGAACAAGGAAAACATCAGAAAAATTCCAGCATCTTAGAATTTAATAAAAACGTTTTTTTAAGCTTTTGTTTTATAATGACCCTTGATGGTTTCCATCATCTTTTTGTCAGTTTTTATTTTGTATGTAATATGAAACATATATCATGCCCAATCTAGGGCAAAATGTCAAAGAATTGGTTGCAGTGACCAACAATTACCAAATGGGGGCACTATTGACTATTTCAAATGCCTGAAGTCTTCGTTTTTGTTTTTGACACTGTATTGTCCTACACCTCTAGAATATTCCATTGTTCATATTACAGTTCCCACTAGTGTCCATTTCTTCTCCTCTAAATATAAAGAACGTCAATTGTTCATCATGGATTGTTTTTAAGACTTTTTTTTTTAATGTACAGCTGTGCAGTTTGTGGTTACATTAAAGATGCTTCACATTTTTAAATACTGTGTGAATGTTTATGTAAACAGTATCATAGCATATTAATAGACGATGTATGTAAACTTTAAATTGGTATTTGATGGCTCAGCTCACAATTCACAGTAGAGTATTAGGTATCCCTCAGAAACACAGTCCTCTTGTATATTTTGCCAATATTCACCAGCTTCACAAATCAGGAGACTCAGCATACTGGATTCTCCAGCCCCGTGGTGTACGGTTGAAATTGGGTCGGTGGCACATCCTGTCCCAGGTTAGGTGTGGCTCTGTGCGAGCCTGCAGCATCTCAAAACCAGGTAGTGGCAGAGTCCTCTCCGTACCTACTGTCCCACCAAAAGGCGTAGGAGCTCTGTAAAGAATGACAGTGATGGCTGTTTATTTCCCTTTTCATTGCTAAAAAAATAATCAGACTTTCCCTGACAGACAAGTGGACATGCTAAGAAGGTGTTAAGTGAATATTCTTGTACCATTGCCTTTTTGTCCGATTTTTACTTTTTTTGGTTGGTTTAAATAAAAGTTTGTAATGTTATGATTCTCCATGTTGCTGGTAGCTGGCCAAACTTCGTGTGGCCTTTAGATTAGCTCAAGAACAGTGCGTAGAGAGCTTCATGGAATGGGTTTCCATGGCCAAGCAGCTGCATCCAAGCCTTACATCACCAAGTGCAATGCAAAGCGTCGGATGCAGTGGTGTAAAGCACGCTGCCACTGGACTCTAGAGCAGTGGAGACTTGTTCTCTGGAGTGACGAATCATGCTTCTCTGTCTGGCAATCCGATGGACGAGTCTGGGTTTGGCGGTTGCCAGGAGAACGGTGCTTGCCTGACTGCATTGTGCCAAGTGTAAAGTTTGGTGGAGGGGGGATTATGGTGTGGGATGTTTTTTTTAGGGGTAGGGCTTGGTCCCTTAGTTCCAGTGAAAGGAACTCTTAATGCTTCAGCATATCAAGATATTTTGGACAATTTCATGCTCCCAACTTTGTGGGAACAGTTTGGGGATGGCCCCTTCCTGTTCCAACATGACTGCGCACCAGTGCACAAAGCAAGGTCCATATAGACATTGATGAGTGAGTATGGTGTGGAGGAACTTGACTGGCCTGCACAGAGTCCTGTCCTCAACCCGATAGAACACCTTTGGGATGAATTAGAGCGGAGACTGCGAGCCAGGCCTTCTCACAAAACATCAGTGCCTGACCTCACAAATGCGCTTTTAGAAGACTGGTCAAAAATTCCCATAAACATTCCTGAATGGGATGTCATTAAAGTTCATGTGCATGTACAGGCAGATGTCCCAGAACTTTTGGCAATATAGTGTACCTATGGGAAAAATTTATTGGAATAAATACTTGCAGAACCAAGGCATTTGAAAAAGTGGACCAGACACTTTTGCAATCTATTGCTGTTTGCAACCCATTTTACTTCCATAAACTTAATTCCTTATGGCCAAATGAAACTGGCTTTTTAACTGGAAAATATGCAGGTAGCTATAGCTATTTGTTAACATTATTCAATAGCCTGTGTGGAAAGTTTTTTTCAGAAGAAGAGCAAATTACATTTTCATCAAAGATTACATAATCAAAACTTTTTTTATCTTTGGGGTAATGTGAAGCATTTACAATAAGACCAGGAACCTACGTTTATAAAGTAAATGGAATTCATTTGGTTTCAAGTTCTCATTTGGCTTTATAGTTTCATCATAAATATAATCCATACGGCTCCAGGGGGTTAATAAAGACCTTTTGAAGCGATGGGTTTTTGTAAGAATTTTTTTTAAAACTTTATAAACTATAATAACTATAATATCTAGCTTCTGGCATTGCGCCATTGCGTCGGGTCAGGGGTTACTCTTTTGCCGTGAATCGATACGAATGGCCCCCTGCCTGGAAGCTAGTTATTATAGTTTATAAAGTTTTAAATATGGATATTTTTCTTACAAAAACCCATCGCCTCGCTTCAGAAGGCCTTTATTAACCCCCTGGAGCCGTATGGATTTACTTTTATGATGGATGGATGCAGTTTTTTGGACTTCAAAATCTCATGCCCCCTTCACTAATATTATCAAGCCAGGATATATTTTATAATAACTCTGATTGTGTTCAACTGAAAGAAGATCATATACACCTGGCTTGAGGGTGAGTAAATCATGGGATAATTTTCATTTTTGGGTGAACTATCCCTTTAATGCTGAATTTACTAATGAGGACAGCAATATCAGTTGTGCTACCTGTTGAAACATTTGTAGTTGGCTGGGGTAAGTTTGTAAGGTGGCTCAGGCAGGTGGGTACTTATAGTAGTCAACAGTGTTTCGCTGTCAATGGGCTTTTCCTCCCAGGGTGATTGGTAAGACTTGGGGATCACAGTGACATTGAACTTTTCAGGAGGAATCTCTTTCAGAGGCCCCCCATAACCTGTGTGAGAGAAATTAGTGACCATCAGGTTTTCCCTTGACTTTGGGTACAAAAGTTACCTTAATGTACTCATACAGAATTAAAGATACATTGTTCTGTATTTACCAGGTGCAAGTAAGCTTGGGTTTCCTTTCATAGCTACTGTGTGCTTGAGTGTGGTGACCAGGTTGTTTTTTCCAGGCTGGGTGATGTACATTTCAGAGGTGAAGTACTCGCTTCCTTTCTCTCCTTGTGTGGCGTTTTGGCCTTGAAGGCTTTCTTCTAAGTCCTAGGCAGTGTTAAATAATCATCCATTATTACTGAACCTCTAAAAATAAAGGTTCTAAAAGAGGGTTTTTGCAGCAATGCAAAAAGAACCTATTCTTATGAGTATGAGATTAATAGTTACTTCAGGAGTATCTAATACCTAGTGGGCCTGAGGAGTTTAGCTCCAAAACACCTGCCTTGAAGTTTCTAGTGATCCTTGACGACTTTGATTAACTGGTTCAGGTGTGTTGTAATTTGGGCAAGAGCTAAATGCTGCTGGAAGGTGGTCCTGCAGTTATTCCCTAGTAAATTTGCCTCAGTAAACATCTTAAGTTTAGCTTGAGGTGTCCAATCTTGCTCCTGGAGGCTTTCCCGCAGAGTTTAGCCTTAACGGTAATTAAACACAACTAAACTAGCTAATCAAAGTCTTCAGGGTGATTAGAAACTTTCAGGCAGCAGGTTGGAGCTAAACTCTTCAGGAAATTGGCCCTCCAGGAGCAGGATCGGACACCCCTGGTTTCACATTCAAATAGCTTTCACAACACATTTTATTCTGTAAAATAAATCTCTCACAATTCTGAGTGAAACTGGATCTTCAATTAAAAGAAAACAGGGCAGGACTTGATTTTCTCCATCAGGGATTGATTGGATCATGAAAAGTGGGCATTGCATACCAAAATGGAACCGGACCTAAATATGAGTTTGTAGTTGATTGTGGAGTTTCCTCCTGAAACTTTTGAGGAGGCTTTTTGACATAGAGGCTGAAGTTCATCCTCAAGATAGGTAACATGATTTATTCAAGTTTATTTGTTATTGTTGCAATCTTAAAGTTAACCCACACAGAAATGGTTGATTATTCACATTAGCCTCAAATGTGACCCTGGACCACAAAACCAGTCATAAGGGTAAATTTTATTGAAATTGAGATTTATACATCATATTTGACAATATTTGGCTGAGATACAACTATTTAAAAATCTGGAATCTGAGGGTGCAAAAAAATCAAAATACTGAGAAAATCGCCTTTAAATTTGTCCAAATGAAGTCCTTAGCAATGCATATCCAGTCACAAAAATATTTTTTTTTATATATTTACGGAAGGACATTTACAAAATATCTTCATGGAACATGATCTTTACTTAATATCGTAATGATTTTTGGCATAAAAGAAAAATCGATAATTTTGACCCATACAATATATTGTTGGCTATTGCTACAATATACCCGTGCGACTTATGACTGATGTTGTGGTCACAAATTGGTTAACACTGGGACCAAGTTTGTAAACATTTACAGTATTTAACCTGGAATATTCCTTTTTAAGAAATTAAATAGGGTCCATTCTGATTTCATGTTAACTTGGTGAACACAGTAAAATATCTTACACTGAGGTGTTCGTGTGCTATACTCTCCAAGGTGAATCTCTCCACTCTCTTGAGTCTTTCCTGAAACATTATAGATCCTCTGTTTGACAGCAGATTGAGCTCCTCCATCATGAGATCCTGAGGAACACTGATCTTCTTTCCCAGGTTCAGACATGCTGATTTACATGCACAGATATGTTGAAATGCATTTTATATTAATCACAGAATACCATCCATAATGAAACTACATTAGAATGTTATAAGCTAGTAATTACATCACATTCTTCTGAATGTTAACATTATTTTTCATAGACATTCACAGGTTTTTTATTGATACTGTATATAATCATTCACAATTAATGTCATCAAAAGCATGTCTAACATTCTCTGTCAACATCTTGACTCTTCAAGCATAAGCACAATGTGTGTGGCTGTGATTAAATCGTTAAATTTGACACAGGCATCTGAGGGTAACTTCAGCCTGCAGTTTGTTCTGTAATGTTTAAGAGGGTTCAGATCTTTTCCAATCAGGCGTGGATGAGTCATGATCCCTTGGAGTAAAGCATTTAGTCTCCTGCTGTCATATTACATTACAAATACCCTTACTGTTTTGGGAACCAAGTCAAAGCAGTTGAGACATGCCAGAGCAGAAAGTAAAAATTTGGCTCTGTTTTCACTTTACAGACTGTTTTGCTGCTTTTCCCACACGTCATAGTGCTGTTGCTTTCAAGCTAATTTCATTAAATCAGTCATATCCATTTAGATGGCATGCTATTTGAAGAAACAGAGCTTTTTTCCATGCTTCTGATGTATTTTACCTCCATCTGTGTCCGAGCACAGCTCCTGTTGCTCTTTCTCCTTAGATACGTCAGTGTATGGCACAGGCATGATGATATTAATAGTGTCCAGTCTTCAATAAAATCAGTCCAGAAGAAGAATAATTTATTTTTATATGTTTTTCCCCAGTAAAATTAATCTGATTTGATTATTTCTTTGTGATAGATTCATATGTACTCCTTCTTTGATCTTACATCAGGCCTGAAAACACTTGTTTAAACTGAGTCGCATTGATCACAAAACAAACAAATCCTTTGATTATAGCAAAACTTACCAATTTTAAAATCCTGTTTTTGCTCTGAAGCCAGTCTACAGATGATATATCCCGTCCTGAGGTAGAAACGCTTATGTGTCAGACACACTTTGGACCTTCTTTTTTGCCCTGGTTAGATCACTGTCTTATTATAGCAAGTGAAGTATGTATCTAATGGGAGTGGATTAGCACGGTAGACCTTTAGCATCCACACTAATGAAAATTTGATCCACTGGCCATAACACATTCAGACCAGTGACCGGGGAGGAAGGCAAGACTCTTGAGTCATGCCCAAGTCTGTCTGCCTTGGGGGTTCAGCACCTTTTGCTGAAGGTATGCCATGGGTCTGAGAAAAGACTTCATTTTTCAGTGCTTGTGTAAATGGACTGCTGCAGGGATGATGTATATTTTTAGGCCAAAACCTGGAAACTGTTTTTTTTTTTTTTTGCACTTCTGGTTCCATTGTCCTGAAGTCAATGTGTTTTTTGAATGGGTTTTTGATTGAATGCCTGAAATAAAGTCTGTGGTTAACACAAGCTCAAGATATTTTCACATTTTATTCTACAACATAAAATACATCAGTAATCCACCCCTGGGCTTTCACTTGTCTTAAAGGCGACTGCTAACAAGTATCTAAATTGGAACTAAAGAGGTTGTTGGCGACATTAAACTGCATCACGCTGAACAGGTAAACTACTCATTAATCAATTTCCCAGCCTCGTAATCGTGCTCTTGCAAACTATTCTAATACAAACTTTTTTATAAAATTAAGACTGAAAAAGTTAGAAGCCTAATGGTTGTGACGTTGAAGTCATGTATTTAGGCTTCAAAATTCAAAGTCGTGTTCATTTGTGAAGATTATCATGAAACAAACATGTAAAAATCAAACTTTTTTTTTGTTAAAGTGTTAATTTTCTTCAATAATCCAAAAGGCAATAGAAAAATGCTGTTGTGTTTTTGTCAAGGGAACCATGATGCTAACTTCTGGGTTGGCCTACAAAAATACATCAACACCTGCAGCACTATGGTGTATGTGCTATCAAATATGCAAGCTGAATAATATCAGTCCAGCCCAAATTCATACAAAAAGTTTTTAGAGACAGTGGGTCTCATTCACTAACCATGCGTACACACAAAATTTGTGTGTGATATCAGAGCATGAACGTTTTCACAAACAAATCATGATTCATCAATAACTTTCGTAACAACTGAAGCCAGATGTATGCAAAAAAAGCACATACTCTTTCATAGTGGCAAATAAAAGAGCAGATACACATATGTAAAAAGCTGGCTGATATGAGGTACACAGAACAAATAAAAGGTGTTTGTTTTTGAACTTGCTTTGAGGACAGTACACTTGCCATTTCTTGATGATATTGCTGTACCTTTTCTCTAGAGCTCATCTTTAGGTCAAGCGGTGCTCGCTGCAGACAGAGCCAAATGACGTCCAGCTCCCCCTCTCTGTATGTCATGGAGCTTGAAGGTCCAGCCACACCCAACCCTTTCCATAACCCTATTGCTAAACATAACTTCACCAGTGACCAATCAGGTCCACAGAGGTGGAGCTGGACGTCATTTGGCTCTGCAGTGAGCCAAAGTCCCTTTTAAGGAAAGTCTGTTCACTCGGCGGCCATATTTGCAACACCTCCAGGCAGTTATTTTGGGCATCCAAGACCCATTCTTATCTATTTGAATGGGGGAATCCTGAAATCTCATAAACTGCTTGGCGAACTCACAATTAAATAACATTTCAAATCAGCAACAAAATCTGCATGAACTGTCCCAAAAAATTGTTTCTTACTGTGTGTTTACACCACCGCTGGCGAGAGCGTCAACGTGACAGGAAGTCATTCATTTTCAGTGTAAGCAAGCGGCTAGCTCCGGCGCGTCTTGGACGGTGAGGGTGTTGAGGAGAGTTGAAGTCAGGTCAACTTTATGGTAATAAGCTATGACGTGGTTCGACGGCAACCAATCGGAATGTACAGGTCCTCCACTTTGGTTCCGACCAAACATTAGTTCCCAAGCAAATTGACATTTGACTGACATTTCTGAATGTGCCACTGTATATATTTAAGCCTAATGACATTTATCATTATTTTCTCCAGCTAAGCAATTTGTTCTCTGCGTTCTCTGGAATCCTCTCAAGTGGAGGACTTCTACATTCCGATTGGTTGCCAGTCACTTTGACGCTCTCGCCGGCGGTGCTCTGAACGCATAGTATAGCGTTGTTGGCAGGGCAGCCAGAGCAAATTTTGACGCTCTCATCGGCTGCAATCTGAACGCACAGTTATGCTCAAATAGCGTTAAAAAAAGCTTATTTTTCAGGCTAGACGAGCAAATGCGCATGTGCAGTCCAAAGCCCGAGTTTCAGGTTTCTGTGGGAATTGAAGCTTCTAACGGTAGCTGTAGTAAAGCAATGACTTTATCAATCAGCGACTGGCTCTTTAACTTAGAAGGCGGGACGTATTCCACCATATTGCCTGTTGCAGTTTCTCCCATTCATAACTAGATGGAACCGTTTTTCTATATATAGTCTTTGAGCGAGCAAGGTTTGTCTCCTTTAGAGAGCGTTGTATGTTTGCTTAGAGAGTAACGGAAGGCTGTGCGGGAAACCCCTTATGGAAATGGTTTATGCAAACATGCTTTATTCAAATTAGTAACTTCGGGCATGTGGTCGCTCGTTTAGAATACTCCAAATTCATTAACATTACAGCAAGGTCAAGAACAAATTCATGAGTGTATGCACATGTTGTGAATTAGGCGGAAATGTTTTGTGAGAAGTTCTCCTGTGCGAATAAATAAGAATGATCCACACAATTAGTGAATGAGATCCAATATCACAGAAAGTTAAACTCTATATAATGAACTAAATGAATTTCATTGAAGGAGCAAAAACAAAGCAACTAGCAATATTTTGTCTAAAATGTAAATGACTCAATATTAACTTCCTGTTTATTAAAGTGTTGTATAAAAGCAATTATTACACTCACAATCTTATTGTTGATTCCAACATCACAATGGCTGTATTTACATGTCATTCAGAACAGCACTCTTGCTTGTGTGTTATTGCTTGAATATCAATTTTAGATCTTCCAAAAAAGTTTGGAAACATGGAAAAAATGAACATGACTAGTCCAGGATCTTGTTTGAATTAGAATTAAAGTCATAATCTTAAACAACTAGAAAAAAATGTAATGTCACAGTTTCATTTCACATAATCACATGATACCCACACTGGATAATCATTTAGAAACTACCAAATCCAGTCATACTGAGACAAAAAAACGAAACAAAAAAACAAAAAAAACAAAAAAAATGGGTTTCACATATCACCTTACACAAAGTACAAGAGTTTTGCTCTGTTACAGATAATTCTTCTGTGTGACAACTATAAAAACAGCAGAAGAAGAATATATATGTGAAAGATACATGAATGCCTCATCCTTATTTTAGGCTGCAAATCTTGCTTGTGTGCATCATTTATGCCCTTGTGTCATATCTCCCATAAATGCGACAGCGACAGAAAGATTTACAGATTGTAAGGAAACTTGTCTTGTCAGAGAGCAACAAAAACTCTCTGTAAGAGATGGGAAAAATGATTTGGTTTGCTGTTTTCTTGTCAGTCTCTTTTGGCAGCCAATTTACAAACAGGAAGAAAGATCATTAATATTATTACAAAAAGAGTTTTCCAAAGTTAATATATTATATATGGTTTACATTAACAGAAGTATTAGAGCAATTGTAAAAAATAACACTCGGAGGTGAGCAGATTCATTTCTTCTTATTTACAATATTGTTGCTGATCCAGTTCATGCCATCCTGAAAGACAAAATAATGTCTTAATGTCTAATCATGGGTATCATTTAAAATATATATATTATTATATAATATATATTATAATATAAAATATATTAATAATATAATATAATGTAATATATTAGAATAAATTTAAATGGTTATATGCTTACTCAAAGGTTTTATTAAAAAGCTGATACAAATTATATATACAAACCTGTACACCTTCTCCAGATACGGCAGAACAGGCCTGGATCTGCCACTCTCTGTCCCGGTACGTGTGCAGGTTGAGGCCCTCCGCGATCTCACTGGCAGGGGAGGCCGTGGCCAGGTCTTGTTTATTGGCAAAGATGAGCAATGGCACACCCTTCAGGTTCTCCTCATCGATGAGCTCCGACAACTCCTGTGGAAGGTTAAAACAGAGGAGTCAGTGTGATACTAGATACTTTAAACCAGAGTGACTTGAACTTACACGTTATAGATTTTTTTGTGTGTCCCCTAAGGATTGAACCAAAGACCATGGAATTGCTAGCGCTAAGCCTTATCAGTTGAGCTATAGGACCCTCAGTGTACAAACCGGAAAGACACAGTGTTCACCATCAAAGTGGAGTGTACTTTTCATACAGTACAGTACATTTTGATCATGTTGGGAGTGAGTTGGTACACTGTAAACCCTAATGCTCAAATAACGAATTGGTTTGAGTAGGGTAATCTTAAATTTAACAAATTAGTTCAATCAATTTAACTTTTTTGAGTATTTAGAACTTTCTCTTTCTTTTGAGTTCATAAAACTGACACATTTTAAGTAATCTGAATTGCCGAAGTGTTTTATTGTTTTGAGTTTTATGAACTTGTTTCTTTTAATTTAGACAAACTAAAACTGAAACTGGGCTGGGATTTATATTTCCCAACATGCTTTGCAATGACACTTGAAAGGGAGAGTAAATGCTAAAAATTTTTTTGTTTTTTTTGTGCAAGATTGATGTTAAGTAGGAGATTCAGTAGTGATTAATATTTTGCTATACTAATTTAGAAGAGTTTCTGTTAGAAGAGTTTCTATGGTGACAAGTGGAGCATGAGCTTAGTTTGAGAACAGATGTTAAATGTTTTGTATTGTTGTGCTCATTCAGCAATAGCTGTGCTATGCTAATGCTATCAAAGCATTGTGCTACCAATTAGCATGTTAAAGGAACACTCCACTTATTTGGAAAATAGGCTCATTTTCCAACTCCTATTTAAAACTTGACTCTTCTGTAGTTACATCGTGTACCAAGACCGACGGAAAATGAAAAGTTGAGATTTTCTAGGCCGATATGGCTAGGAACTATACTCTCATTCCGGCGTAATAATCAAGGAACTTTGCTGCTGTACCATGGGTGCAGCAGGCGCAATGATATTATGCAGCGTCTCTCACAAATGTCTCCATGGTTGCAAGGCACGCTCCCTGTGCAAGCAGGGGGTCACAGGCGCTGCGTAATATCATTGCGGCTGCTGCACCCATGGTACGACATTTTCCGTCAGTCTTAGTACACAATGTAACTACAGAACAGTCAAGTTTTAAATAGGAAAAATATTGAAACTCTTTGGTCATTTTTGAGCGAGATGCTAACGGTCTAATCAGATTCAATGAACTATGCTAAGCTATGCTAAAAGTGGTTCCGCCAGACCTGGAGATCGGCTGAATGGATTCAAAAACGGTAAAACTCAATTGTTTAACTCTAGGGGAGTTGGAAAATGAGCCTATTTTCAAAAAAAAAAAGTGGAGTGTTACTTTAACATTTATTGAAATAGCTAGTTAAAGCTAGCCAAGTTTCCACTACTAAAAATATTTAAGTTGAGATTACATGATTATTTTAAGTTAAATGTATGAATTAGCATACTCAAATTTTTCATGTTAAGAGCAATTAAAATGTACGAGTACAAAATAAAAATTTTGTACTTAAACTTTGAATTTCTTAACTTAAAAAAAATTGCTGTAACTGATTACCTTTTTTTTTTTTTTTTTTTTTTTTTTTTGAGTTTTGCCAACTTATTCGGGTTTACAGTGTAGGAATTGCTACCGAAAATCTTAAAATCAAATCCTTCAAACTATATTTACTATACATTAATAATTTATCTTAAATTGAACATTTTAAACTTAAGACTGTCACTTTTCTGGCATAATACAAATGTGTTCACCTGTCACTTCTCATTTCCACCATAACCAAATATGTAAATTCAGTGCTTGTTGTTTGCACAATACCAAATTAATTATAATTTGAATTTCCCAGGAGCAAGAGCAATGTAAAATTCCCCTGATTGTAACACTTTTGATATTTATTAGAGGGGAAGTTCAAATCTGGTTTGGGGACAAGCCCAAAATAATGCAACTAACTGTGGCATTTCAACATTCTTCGAAATGAGGAACTAATTAATGATACACAATGAGAAGTTTAAAGCCATTAAAGTGTATTATTTGAAACTAGAAAGATTGTTTTGAAAACATTTCTTCTTCTTGAAAATTGTCTAAAGGGACAGAAAGGTTCTAATCAAATTTAGGAACAACCCATACCACATATCTCCCTTTATTTGTGCTGACAGCTGCTTCAATTGAGCCTCTACAAAAGATGTGCACATTACAAGTAAACGCAATTTTGGCCAAAATGCTTGACGTATAATATATAAGATAAAACACTTCAGGAAAAAAAAAATAAAAAAGAGAGAGAGAGAAGCTGTGATTGTCTCAAATTGATTCTCTTACCAGTCCTGTTTCCTCAAATCTCTTTTTGTCTGCACTGTCAATCACATAGATCTAAAAAGAGAGAGAGGGAGAGAATGAACACTACCACTATGAAAGAGAAAAAGGATTTTTGACTGATGCACAAAATAAAATGTAATTATAGTGACTATAAATACTCTCACGAAATGCTCAATGTCATTGGTAAAGTAAACTTCAGAATTTTCCCCTTTGAGCACTGCTGTCATACCAATAAATCTGTGTTCTCCAGGTACTTTTTCCAGAATGGTCGAATCTTCCTCTGTCCTCCAATGTCCCACACATTCAGCTTCATGCTATCACAGGTCACACTTTTAATGTTGAAACCCTGAAAAATCAAAATTAGCATATGATACAGCTGTGGATACATGCTTTGTAGATTCTTTTTGTGATTTATAAAGTCAGTGTGACTTTATATGTTACATTGTGACTTAAATCTCACAATTGTAACTTTATACCTCTTTATTTCTCCCAATGTGACTTAAATTTCACAATTGTGACTTGATACCTCACAATGACACTTTAAATCTCTCAATTTTGACTTTATATATCCCACCTGTGACTTTAAATCTCACAATTATGACTTTATATGTGACAATAGTAATTTAAATCTCGAACTTGTGACTTCATATTTCACAATATTACTTTAAATCTCACAATTGTGACTTTAAATTTCACAATCGTGACTTCATATATCTTACATTGACTTAAATATCACAGTGTGACTTTATATCTCACAACTGTGACTAGTGTTGGGGGTAACGCATTACAAGTAGATGCACCAGATTTGTGTTTAATTTTGTTTTTGTTTTTGGCTGCATCCAAAATCGCACTTCCCTAATATATAGTAGGTGAAAAACAGTATGTGACAAAAGATGTCCGAATTCACAATACTCATAAAAAAGCAGGCAAAAAGTACCCTGATGACCTACTACTTCCGGTGAGGTTCTGAAGTGTGCATATGAGGCCACAGGAGAGGATTTGTGAATGGCAATGGAAGTGACGCAACTGACACCTGTAGGTCATGTGATAATGACAACATGGAGAATGTCCAGATTACATTCATACCACATACATTCATACTATAAAGAACATTTTTTAGCAGTCGTGAAGTAATTACTTATTCAAAATAAGTAGCCTACTCAAGAGAGTATGCGATTTCAGAAGCAGCCAGAGAGTTGAACATTCTTCTTTTGCGTCCTATTTTTCTGCAAACCAGAAAGATTTGTTTGAGCTGCGCCCTCTACTGTACAGACGTGAAGTTGCATTTTCTTAGTTTTAATGTGAAAGAGCCTTTACTTTTGCCAAAATATTACTTTTTTTTTTGTTGTTGCTAAAAAACAAACAAGCAATCCCAGCCCAGGTGTGAAAACGTAACGTAATGCATTACTTTCTAAGAAAGTAACCAAGTTACTTTTTAGGTAGTAACGCAATATTGTAACGCATTACTTTCAAAAGTAACTTTTCCTAACACTGATTGTGACTTTATGTTTTTCACTCTGTGACTTAAATCTCACAATGTGACTTTATATCCTACAGTTAAGAATATATTACTTATAGTGTGACTTTAAAATGATCTCACAGTTACCTTCTCATGTTTTACTCTGAGGCAGAAATTGGCTTCCTAATGAGGGACTTTCTTATTCAATTTCTTATTCTTATTCAACTGTTTGGCTTGATTGGGCCAAAATCCTGATAAGACCACAGACAGAAGCCTGATGTATTTAAACTCTTAGTCTAAATTTATCCTGCCCCTGAGCAGCCTCCAACTACTGAGACTTTATGGTTAAGTAATCTTTAACCGTGGGATTAAAGACACTGTTGTAGGGCTATTCTTAGAGTGGATCTTCTCTCCCCAGAGGCCTCGGCTCTTTACAGCTTTAACTGGCTGTAGCATATAATGGCTGTTAACAAAACACATGCTAAACAGCAAATAGTCTCACATTACATCCAGGTCCAAGGGTATTTTAAGTAATGAAGCAACAGTGTGCCAACATCTTAACTAGTAGCAAGCTGTGCACAGTGGAGTCCAAAAGAATCCACTCTAAATGTTGTGTTAACAGCCATCAATAGCAGCCACTGTACAAATTCACTGATTGAAAATACTGTGAATTTTACAGTGAATTTTTACATCAGATGCGTTCTCTCTGTGGCTGATTTCATGCTAATAACCAGCAACTATCTCTGACCCCTCAACAGTAAACAGAGCGGTAAACCAGACTGACCACATTTGATCCTATTACCTGAAACTTTCTTGGATTATTGAGATGCCATCATGTCTATTTATACCATTGTTTTTGGATAGTAGTTCTTTCTAGGACAGTCACCACCATCACGTGGTTTCCTAGCAGTGGTTGTAGTCTATGGGTGCTTTTTTGTTTGTCTCTGAGAGTTGTAGGTGAGACCTCAACATCTAGTGGATCGCTTTCAATATGCGACAATGTTGTATTATACAAGACACATACAATTGTTGAACCACATATATCTTTATAGTGGGACAAAGGGTAAGACTGGATTCTTTTTTTTGATGGCAACTGAAACAGCTGACATTTAGCCATCAGTTAAACTCAGTTTCTAAATGGAAGTGGTTTTCACCTCAGACTAAAACAAAGGTAACTGTGTTAAATGAAGCTGTGCATTCTGACAAAATACATTTTATACAAATTATACATTGCAAATGTTACATTTTATTATTGTAGATGTTTTGCCAGGGATTGATTGATTTACTAACCTCATCTCACTTTTTTTTTTTTTTTTTACTCTGAGGCCGAAACAGGCTTTCATATTTCTAAACCCCCCCAAATTTTTCCCCATTGTCAATCAAAGACCTTTGAAGGGGTTTTTCACTGTACTATTCGTCCACAGTCTGCCCTCATTATCACTGATTAACCTGATTCATCCATTTTGGTTATACAGTCTAGTGTTATCCAAGATGCAGCTAAAGATACTCATTGGTTTTATGCCAAAGAATGACTTTAGCATGAACATTTCCAATTCAATGTGTTATTTAAATGTAACTGTCAATGACTTTGAGAGTATTTCTGCTGGAAACACTAAAAAATGTGCAAGAAATGTGTTAGCATGCCACACTAGCTCGTAACTTCACACCTCAGCAAATTAGACTGAATTGCTCATGAGTTTTGGCAGTCATAACCCATCATTTAACAGCTGGATAAGCAGTAAATGTACATTCTGTAATGTCAGAGGGCTGTGCTGCTTTCATAACCACATGTGTCCTTATTATCAAACACTTTTTTTGAACTAGCATTTTAAGAAACTGTAAAAAATCCAATGCTTTAAAAGCCCCTCACAGCTGCCTTCTCACCTGAGTCGGGGTGATGGTGTTCACATCTTCGGAGGCAAGTTGTTTTAACAAAGTGGTTTTTCCGGCATTATCCAGACCGAGAAGGACTATCCGAAGCTCTTGCTCTGTAGTGCCCTTTAACTTCTCAATGACTGAAAACAAACCCTTAAAAAACAAACATTTGTACCTTAACTATCTGATTAAATAGTTTAATTTTAAGTTTCAGATACATCCATGAGATATCTTATCTATCACAGCGATGTGTATAACATTTATTAAACTATTCTTTGTTCCAAAGAATTTCCAAATAGGCCCTTCAAGCAGATCGAATCATTTACCTTTTGGACTTCACCCATAGTGCCGTGAATTTCGTGGTAGGAAGAGGATGTAGAAAGAGATGGAAAGGCGCAGCTACATTCTATGTGGGATATATCCAGGTAAGGCTTTCTTATTGGTCCACTGTTTCTTGGGTGCTCTTCCCTCAGAATATGTGTTCTTCACTTCGCAGGGTGCAGTACCTTTGCTTCTCTATACGTGCCTGGCCTTCCTCATATGTGACACAGGGGAGGATGTGGAGGTGGGTGAAGATGGGGGAGGAGTTGGATTAGTAGGACACAATTAGCAATCTCTCCGCTCGCCTCCCCTCCACTCGTCTCTTCCAGCACATCTCCAGCATTAAAGACTTACCTGGATTATCCTTAACCACCACCTGCTTCAGGATAGGCCTCTGAGACTATCTCTGTGCTCTCTTTTAGTCTTCACTATGCTGTCTCCCCCCCTTTCCTTTAACATATGCAATCTTGGTTTAGATGTTTGGTTTGATATCACCATTATGGTGATCAGTGTTTGCTTTAGTTGGGCAGTTTGACTCTTAACTTTTTAATGTTTGTTTTTCTTTGGCTGCTGTAACTGTTTATTAAGGCAAGGACAGCAAAAGAAAATGTGATCAGGTAATGTTAGCTATTTGTTGATGATAAGGATATTATCATCATGTAGCGGTCTGATTATCTGATTTCACCCAGTCTAATCTATGGTATTAATTTCACATTATTTCTTATAGCATCTCTATGATACTCTATAATGAACCAGCAGCCTTTTAATCAGATAATCTCAAAGATAAATATAAAAAACACCCTGTGCACAAAAAAATTAAACTCCTTTGACAATAAGACACACACAAACATCAAGAATCAGCATATGAATCTTACCAATGGTGACATGCTTCATGCTGCAATGCATTCTGGGTGCATCATACAAAACTCATCCATGGCTCCCATAATGGATTGCGGCATGAAGCATGTCACCATTGTTCAGATTCATATGTTGATTCTTGATGTCTGTGTGTGCCTAAGTGGTTCAGTAGTTCAAAATGTTTAGTGTACAATATGTTTTTAAAATTCTACAGATTATCTGATTAAAAAAATGCTGATGATTTCTCTTTTTTTCTTTATTTTTTTAATTTCCCTTGTTGTGTGGGGGTGGTTAAGGGTTGGGATTTAATGTGTTTATGGCAAGGACATATTGTTGTTGATCATCAGTGTATGTACCATTTATGTTGCCCTGACAAAATGGCAATAAAAAAGATTGGGAATTATTAATAACCACAGTAAAAAAAAAAAAAAAAAAAAAAAAAAAAACTGCTGGATCTCATGCTGTAGAAACAAGTTACTACAATCAATAATATGAAAATAACAACATAGTTGATTATATCTTAATCATCAACAAGTAGTCAAGAGTCAAACTGCCTAACTAAAGCAAACACTGATCACCATAATGGTGACAACTAAACTGTACATAATGGTGACAAACTAAACTATTACTTTCAATAAAACATCAACATCTAAACCTCTGTTAATTCTCAATAAGAACTTTTGTACACATATGACAGAAATAAAATCAATCTGGTTTGTAATAAGTGAAGCTGGTAATGCTGTTTTGGAGTTATTTAATGACAAACAAAGGTTTGGTTTTCACTTTCAACCAAAATTTGATGTCTGAACAACATTTGAGTCCATATCTAATGCCCAATGGGAAGCTTCCTGCTAGAAATTAAAGAATATAAGAATGTTAGGGGATAACATTCTAATAATGTTATCACTAAACATTTTTAGAATGTTTTTAGAGAATGTTAGCCTACCTTTTAGCAGAACATTCTGGGAACAAAAATAAAACTTGCCCCTGAAAACACTCCTAGAACATAAAAAATTTCTAGCTGAGAATACCTCTCCCATACAGCAGATGTCAGTAGTGTGCATATTTGAAATTAGGGTTCTACAGGCTATAATGTCAGATAAGGGAACAGTTTTAAGATAATACAAATAATAAAGTAAATCTGACTTTTATTTTTTATATCTATTGTGTGTTTTTGCGTATTACTCAGGATAGTCGCTAGTGAGGTGTTTAAGACTTTTGAGTGTTCTCATGATGCTATCAGCCAAGGTATCTGCTAAGGTAATTGGCTTGAAATTCTTACCAAAAAACACCAGTGTAAAAGTTATTTTATGCAATTTTTGTGTCTTTAGTTTCTGGTTAACTGTCAAATAATAATACTGCATTGAAGTAAACCAACAAACATTTCCACTATAGTTACAGTGTCAAAAACAATTATCTCCCTGCATATTTGGTTCTCTTGCAGTCTTGAAATAGAGAGTCTTTATGTGCAAGATTCCACTTCATATTGAGTCTTTAAAGCTTACCTTCCTGCATAAGACCTCAGTAGATACAAGCTGGCAGATAAGGCTTCAGATCTTTTTCCGTAGCAGTATAATAGAGGCCAACATCAAGACTTCATCTTTCCTTCGAACACTTTCTGGGGATTAAAAAAAAAAACAGTCCTTCCCTCCCTTTGTATTATGCCAAAAAGCCACAATGTTCCTTTTTCCTTGCTAATGAAAGCAGTGGGGAGCATCTCTATCCACAGAGCAGTCAGAATCCAGACTCACAATGGTGAAGATTCCTAGTGCATCCAGAGGGTCCTTATCACTGCTCTGCAGACGTACTGCACTCTATTGTTGGCTGTTTGCTCCTGTAGGGATTCCATAATATTCTTGGGGATTAGGAACCAATTACTGAATGACCAACGAACTCCTCCAGAGATGTTTATGGAGCAGCTTCTCGTGTTGCCGCTCTTACTACCCTATCATCTTTATTCTTTAGCATGAGGGAAACTTTGAGTTGAGATATTATTCATTCTATGATGATAGTGTCTCTTACATTTCCAAAACTGTCTAGCATGTTAATTATGACACTATTAGCATTAATTACATTACTTTGAGTCTTCATGATTAGATTAGTCTACTAGTCACATATGTGTTGACTCATTTAATACTAATTGATCCCTTAGAAAAGAACAAAATCGTAAATGAGACCTCATTAATATCATTTTTCCCAGAGAGCATAGAGATTAGATTCAAAGCAAATAGAGACATATGCTCTCCTGCTTCTAAGATTATTCTCCTGAGCAAAAATTATAGTTTCAGAAGAGATCTTGACATTTTCACAAATTGTACTCAGAACTGCCAAGCCTGTAAACTCATAGGGGCTTCAAGGGGGTGCTATGAGGTTTATGTAAAATTGTGTGTGTGTGTGTGTGTGTGTGTGTGTGTGTATGATATAATCATAATCATTCACATTCGTAATATGGGGTTCCGTGGAATCAAGTTTGAAAACTCTTGTGACAAGATACCAAAATAAAATTTCTCACCAAATTAACTAGACTAGACTAGACTATCCGCATTCATTTTATAGCTCTACACTTTAACTGTATATCAACAGTTTTCCTTATTTTGTGCCTTTATTGTTGTTTCTCTATGGTTATTCTTCATATAAACATTTCTGCGAGCTCCACTAATTTGAAATGTTAAGCAGTTAGCTTGTGTCTGTATCCTACTTAAGGGAACCATTGTCATTCTAAAACAATACACTTATATTCATTATTCAATATTTCTTATGAGAAAATGTGACAACCATGTCTGTTAGTCCAAGCATCTGAATGTGAACATCTTGACAAGCACTTTCTTTCATTTTTGCTAAGGGTCATTAATTACTACATTTGCTCTTTCCTCAGACACACAGGAACACAAATGCCTTTGTTGCTGGCTGAGCTCATCTCTCCAGCTGTGAGAGCGAGATGGTGAATGGGCTTATGGCCGCACGGACTGCTGCACTGATGAATTGAGAGGAACAGGTGTCGACCATCGCAGAACAGAAGGAGCTTTGGTGACGCAAAACAGAACTGGTTTTGGATGGTTTTCCGGTCTGGACCTGCTTTGGGCAGTTTGGACGATTGACTGGACACGTCTGTGCAGAAAACTTCTTCATAAAGCTCCCCACAAATCACAGTCTCCATTTGAAAATAAACTTCTGAACGTCTATAGGACTGATCATAATCAAATTACTGTTTGTATCAGTATATGATGAGAAGGTTTCTATTTAGGAGTTACTGTACATAAAAAGGGACCTGTTTTTGAAGTGCACCAGTTGCAGTTCTGGCTCTTTTGGTGCCATCGGTGAGATGTGATATGACTAAGGGGGAAATAACTTTAATGAACTTAGTCATATTACATTAATATGTGTTTAGTTGTATGTAAAAGAACAGTTTTGACATTTTGATAAATCTCTTATTATTCCACAGGCAAAAAGTTGAGCAGGTAAAGATGATGACAGAATTTCAACAAATCACCTGTGAAAGGTGTGCTGTAGATGATCAAATGCAATTGGGTGAGACTAACTTTTTTTTTTTTTTAACAATAATTGTGCATTTCTTTTGTGTCTGGATGGTCATTCATCCTCAGGTTTCTCTGGATGATTGTTGCCTGAATGTACGTCAGTGTGTTTTCCTTCTCAGTGACTTTTATACCCAGCGGCGTTGTGTTTTATGGTGTTTGCACAGTGACACGTTGTTTCTGTGAGCCAAGAAGTTCTAGCTCAGGTTTTGTGTTACCTCACTGGTCTCCAGCACACAGCCAGCTTCATCATGGAGATCTCTCTGTCTCACCTCCAACAGAAACCATCTGTCCAGTCAAGGGAAAAGGTACCAAATTTCCTCTTCACTTCTTACCTGTGGTATACAACTGGTAGGGTGGAAAAATCTGGCCATGATACTATAATATTGTGATTTTTTTTGTGTGTTCAGGGTGTAGTTATACAAACTGTGAATACTTTTTTTTTTTTGCTTCTCACAACTAAATTTGGAGCTTGTTCTGAGTTTGGATTTGGGCCAAATTGAAATATTTGAGTATGTGTTGACCTTATGAAACAGTATGTTTGACTTTTGACTTGGTCTGAATAGTGGTCAATCTACTTTTTCATTAAAATCTATGTATGCAAGTATGTACGTATGTATCTATCTATCTATCTATCTATCTATCTATCTATCTGTCTATCTGTCTGTCTGTCCGTATCGTTTTAATTAGATAATGTGTGTGTGTGTGTGTGTGTGTGTGTGTGTGTATATATATATATATATATATTTATATAGTACTGTACATATAGACATATATGTATATATCTGTCTGTCCGTCTGCCCATCTAGTACCATAATGTAAAATTAAATTAAATGTAATTAAAATATCTATATCTAGAATATCTAGAATATATATATATATATATATATATATATATATATATATATATAATACTGGACATATACCCATAGACATATACTATATATATATGTCTATATGTATATGTACAGTACTATATATATATATATATATATATATATATATATATATATGTGTGTGTGTGTGTGTGTGTGTGTCTATAAATTATATATATAAAATTATGTTATATTATAGCAATATCATGACACTCAGACAAGGAAGAAATCATTTTGTTTACATTTTTCCATGAATATTTTTATGAAACCATAGATTGATCATTCATACCATGAATTATATTTAATTGTACAGTAAAGCCTTTATATTGTGAGGTTGTAATATATGATATTTTTTTTGTGAATTTTATGTCAGAGGACCTTGAGTTTCAATGAAATTACTAGAGGGTTCTCAAACCTCGCTCGACGCAACTCTTTGCGAAGGACCCTTGGAAGACACAACACCCTGTCAGACAGTCTCCCTCATGCCCTCAACAAGGTAAAACCTTTGACTAATTTCAGAAGATCCCTCATTTCCTCATCTCTCTACTGTTGCTAAGCACATGGAGTTACTGCCATCCTAGCCATAAGTTCCAGTCAGGGCCGGCCCAAGCTTTTATGGGACCCTAAGCAGAATTTTATTTGGTGGCCCCTCGGTTGAAATAACTCTCTTCTTATATAAAAAATAAATGTAAATGTACAACATGGACAATATTAAATATTTAAATAATGACATAAAATTAAATAGAATTCAGATAGACCTTTAGGAAGATAACAATAATAAATGTATTAACATTAAAAGAAAAAGTTCACCCAAAAATGAAAATTCCTGAATGAATTTCTTTCTTCTGCTGAACACAAAAGAAGATATTTTGAAGAATGTGGGTTGCTGGTCACCAACTCTTTGGTTACCCACATTCTTCAAAATTTCTTATTAATACATAATTAAGAAATTAATACAGGTCCCTTTAAGGACAAGGGCAGTTTGTTTACAATTAGGCGGCTGTTACTTTAAGACCTGCACACATTTAAAATACAGACACGCATCCGATTTTCTCTCAACTTATTACTTTCACTTTAGACATAACCAACTGTGTTTATGTAAACCTTGTGTGCATAGGCGTAATTTGCGGGTGGGACATGTCCCCACCAGGATCGATTTTGTCCCCACCACTTTTTCTCGCGGCACGGATGTATCTAATACAAAATAAACATCTCTAGTTGATTAGCAATTCGTTCGTTTGTGTTAAATAATAGGCGATCTGGCGCTACAATGTTGAGTGCTCGTTGCCGCTGTTATCAGTGGCGCAACAGTGCTCTCTTGGCGCTCGTGCACACTGCGCAGTCTTCACACGGACGAGCGCTTCAACCTATCGCTTAGCGCTGTTGCGGAGACACTATTCGTTCAGGTAAAATCACAAAACAAAATACACATAAACGTTACATAAACCTACTCTTGATATACAATCACTGATGAACATCTTTGGTTTTAATGAGAAAAAAATAAAATAAATGATACGAGGGCGGATTAGAACCCAGAGCCTCTGGTACGCCGAACAAAAGTTCTGTCGTTAGTCCATCAAGACAACCTAACATTATCCATGAATCCACATATTTATTGACTAAAATAAATACTCTTGAGACTAACAAAATATTGTATTATAGATGTAAGGATGAAACTATCATATTAAACATGAGGTCTATGTCAATAAATTTTGTGCTTTTATTATTGTAATAACACAATTACAACACACACACACACACACACACACACCCCAACACACACTGTCCCACCCACTTTTTAAAACAAAGTTACGCCACTGCTTGTGTGTATTTGACAGTATTAGTGCAATCAGACGCGAAAGATAAAGTCCACTATTCGGGCGCTGTTTGACAGGCTTTTAGTGTGTGCGCGTGCGCTTCGGGTGAACGAAAAAGCGCATGTCAGAATTAAATGAATGAAAAGTTTAACCGGCAAGGCTTTGAAGCACATGCAAATAATGAACTTTTGTGATTGCGAATAAGAGCAGAGTCCCTGTGCTGGAGACCAGTGAGGTAACACAAAACCTGAGCTAGAACTTCTTGGCTCACAGAAACAACATGTTAACGTGATGCAAATGTACGTCGAGTTGTACAGTGTTGGGACGGAGGCGCCAGAACTGCAACTGAGAGAATAATCAAGCTGTCATTATTTGCTCTTGGGGGCTCCCTGGTGGCGGTGGGGCCCTAAGCAGCTGCTTAGTTCACTTATAAGGAGGGCCGGCTCTGGTTCCAGTAATGACTTTTAAATGTTGAATCATCTCAAAACGGTAGATTTGCTTGCATTTGAAGCAAAGCTGATTGAAGTTCACCAGCAGAAGTTCAGTGGTACGTGGTATGTTGGTATTGATTGCTTGAGTGATAATGTTTTATCTAATAGCTGTGTGCTCTTTCAGAGTCTAAACATGTTATGACCGTTGTTATTGACATGCTAAAACATGTCAATAACAAAAAAACAAACAAATGTTAATTTTCACAAATACCTAATCTTTTCATTCCAGTTAATGTTTTTCTACACGAATGACCTTATTCATTATGTAATGATGGAAGAACTGCAGCCATGGTTTCACTGTAAAAAAAAAAAAGTTCAAAAAAGAGCTCTGTCTGAAACATGCCCACACTTCCTCTTGCGGCATGTTACCATGGTAAGACTTCCTGCTCGAGCAGGAAGTTATACTTTGTTTAGAGAGCCATCTCAAAAGCACATCAGAAACAACTCACTCATGCGCTCAATAAACTAAAGTACATGTGATTCCAAGGATATGTCTCTAAAAGGGAATAACATTGAGATATTCAACGGACTTAAGGTAGGTTCAAAGAGCCTGACTATATATTTATGTGTAGTTCTGTGTGTTCAAACACAGCGCTGTCACAGTATTTTTTAACCTTATCATGTCAAACTATAAGTGCCTTTGAACTCACTAATTTTGAGTTGCAACTACTTACTTTCATTCAGGGGGCAAAAAATTGTTTTAAGCACTATTGCTTGATTTTTTTAACGCAGATCATTGAAAATGTAAGCTCTACTACATTATCCTTCAGGAATGAGAAGATCAGAGAACAATAATATTAGTTAATATCCAGTTTGAGGGAAAAAGGAACAGCCATTTTATCTCAGACTCCAATAGTCTGTCACATTTTGTTGCTCGTGTGAACTCTTTCACTCGGTCTATCTGGTGCTTTTGTGTCTCAATCGCCTGCAGGCATTGAATCAAACCACATTTATTTCCAAGAAATGTGTGCTTCAATTGAGTCACTTATACCACAGATGAAAGTACGCTATGATCCAACATACATATTTTTGTTTAGTGTACTTCTTTACAACTCTGTTTGATATCATTTCATTTTCTCCTACAGACACTGGCCGTTTCAGATGGAGGTGAGTTATTCATTAATAATGTTTTTTAGAGGAGGTGTAGGATGAATGATATGTTCCCCTTCATCAAATGTACCATGGTGAAAACAAAGGTCAGTAGTCCGTGCGGCCGTGTGTTTTTATACTTTATCCACGTGGCCAGCAAACAGCACTAATGCAGTCATACACCTGGGTTTATCATTTTACCATTGACTTGTTTACATCCGGTTTTGGGGGTGGGGGGCAGGTGTAGTCACATCAGTTTCCTCTCTCTCTCTGTTCAAGTGTCATTGTGAGACCGAGAGATTGGGAGAAAAAAACAGGTTGGTAGGCAGAAAGGCAGACAGACAGAGGTATAGAAAGTCATGTGACTGTCTGGAAGTGAAGACAATCATCGATAGCACCCGTATAATCATCAAACGTCTGATGCTAGTCATTCATAAAGTGTGACTCGATCTCATGTTCGGGAAATTCCTCTACTGCATATCAGTGCAACAAAAACAAGTGACGAGTGAATTGTCGGAATAAAGGAAGAGAACTGTAAAAAGTGTCATCAACAGATTTTGGGTTCAGACAGTTTAGCAATGCACAAACGTGCTTTTTAATTGACATTACATTTAAACAGAGAATGTCAGTGTTTTGAGCCTAAAATACAAAAAAGAAGTTTCAGATTGATGAGCTAATTAGCATGTCTCACACATTCCCACAGCCTAAGATAATCTGAGGAACTGATTATCAAAAATTATGCAAATTTTTTTCAGCACTGATACTAGTTTTTTTGTAATACCAAAACCCTTCTAAATGTGAATATATCGGAAAAAATATTTGATGCAATATATATTTTTTTTTTTTTCAGATAAAATTGGACAGATCAACAGCAAAAATTGGATTGCTGTGAATTTAAATTTGTAGCATGCATGTAAATATTTTATATTTAGAACATTTTTCTTCTATGAAATGTAACGTCCCTGTTGGAAAACTGTGTAATATTTGCTTAAATTTCTCAATCTTAGCCCCACCAGCTGGTAGTCCATCTGATCGCTCATTTATCCAACTAATGACCGAAATGGTTACCCTAGAAACAATGTAAAAACAGCTACCATAAGAAGAAACACACAGACTACCATGTCTGTGCTATAGCACCACTACTATTAGACCATTAATGGATAAAAAACCTTTGTGAAAAAGTACACGTTAGATAATAAATAAAATTTATTATAGTTTAAATTTATATTAAATGCAATTAGAGTGCTTTTTTGACCCACTTAAAGGGAAAGTTCACCCAAAAATGAACATTCTGTCATTAATTACTCACCCTCATGTTGTTTCAAACCTGTAAGACTTTCGTTCATCTTCGTTCAACACAAATTAAGATATTTTTGATGAAATCTGAGAGCTTTCTGTCCCTCCATAGACAGCTATGCAATTAAAACTTTGACGCTTTAAAAAGTTCATAAAGAGATCGTAAAACGAATCCATATGAACTGAGTGGTTTAGTCCAAAATTTCTGAAGAGACACAATCGCTTTACATGATGAACAGATTTAATTTAGGCTTTTATTCACATAAACATTGATCAGCGAACATAAACAGAAGGTCAACCGAACTTGCGTGATGTGTGAGAACAAACTTCTTGTGGAAGCTCAAACGTGCTGCGTAACACACGAGAATGAACCTCAATGGTTCTCACACGCGTCAAGCAAACATGCTTGAGCTTCCGTCAGCTCAACATTTTTGATTAAACTCTTATACTTAAATTATTATTTTTAAGTTTACTGAGCGATATATTGTGACATCATCCACGTCACGTTGTTGCTCTGACCGACGTTATCAAAAGAACCAATTCAGCATTAAACTGAGTTGCAGCAGATTTCAAGTTCCCAGCATGCTTTGCGTCACACTGTGTAAGGAGAATAAATGGTGAAATTGAGTGTTATTGTGTGTGTTTTTGCACAAGATTGATACAGAGGAAGATGTGTTATTGTTTAATGTTCTGCTTTTTTGTTATTTAAAGGTGTTTGTGATGTTGAAGTTTTGTAGGGTAAGGGTCTTGGTGAAGAGTAGTGTCTGTGGTTAGGTCAAGAATGGGCTGCGAAACTTTAAGGCTATATATACTGCATGTTGATGAACAGTTCATGCAAGTTTGGTTACATTAGCGCATACTGGTGTGCTGTTACTAACTAACACTTAACCATAAAGTTTTAAGTACAGTGGACTTAAACATTAAATAAAATTAAACTTAATTTTTTTTAGTTATTTATAACTATTGTTTACTTAAAAAATTTGAGTTTTCTTTTTGGGTATTCTGAACTGTGTAGCTGCAATTTAGTATATATAAAATATATTAACTTTAAACATAATATAGAATAACACTACAGTTACTGATAAATTATAATCAAAGTGCTTTAGTATGTTAGTCAACACATCAAAATAAGTGCACTTATACAAAAGATTCTTAAAACATAATGATTTAAAAATATACTTTAAAGTAAAACTTTTAATTTGTGATGATTACAAAGTACTTAAAAGTGTACTTAAGTTAAAGGGTTAGTTCATCCCTACAATGAAATTTATGTCATTTATTACTCACACTCATGTTGTTCTACACCCGTAAGACCTTCGTTCATCTTCGGAACACAAATTAAGATATTTTTGATGAAATCCTATGGCTCAGTGAGGCCTCTATTGCCAGCAATGTCACCGCACTGCTCAAGATCCATAAAGGTACTCAAAACATATTTAAAACAGTTTATGTGAGTACAGTGGATCTACCTTAATATTATAAAGCGTCGAGAATACTTTTTGTGCACCAAAAAAACAAAATAAGGACTTTTCAACAATATCTGATTCGAAACAAAAGATTCGTAAAGCTTCGAAGCAGTGTTTTAAAATCGGCCATCACTTGATATTCTCAAGTACTCTTGTACTCACATGAACTGTTTTAAATATGTTTTGAGTACCTTTATGGATCTTGAGAGGTTCGGTGACATTGCTGGCAATAGAGGCCTCACTGAGCCATCGGATTTCATCAAAAATATCTTAATTTGAAGCTCTTATGGGGCGTTCACACCAGACGCGACTTGCGCGAATAAATTGCGCTATTCGCGCATAGTTAGATGCTTGAACATTTTGAGTTTACTCGCTTCATTCACACGTGAAATTCGCTTCATTCGCGCGTGAAATTCTCTTCACAACAGACACAAATTTGCGTCATGGGAGGGGAAAGTAGTTTTAAAATACGCCGAATAAGCTCAATTTGCCGACTTTAGCTAGCTTGTAGTCTCAATATGTATATATATAGCTCAAATAGCGTTTTTTACAACTTACCAGATTGTCCGACCTCCTCACTCACTTTCTTCCAAGCAAGATCCTTTTTATTCCTGTTTCTATAAAAGTACGAAGATGTATCGTACAGCTCCGGGTATCCACATACAGCGACAATGATTTTGTCCTCCATTGTTGTTTCGGATTTCTGCCTCCGCTCGCTACGTCGTAATCACGTCACTACTAGAGCAAGCTCCTGATTGGTTAACGCGGCGCGATTATTCGCCAAAGTTCAGATTTTTCAACTGAAACGCTCGAAACGCTCAATTCGCGCCTGCATCATTCGGCCGAATCGCATCATTCGCGCCGAATCGCATCATTCGCGCCGAATCGCATCATTCGCGCCACCTCATTCGCACGAATCGCGCCGCAGGATGTCTATCGTGTCTTTGCCTTGACTTAACATGTTAATCACTCGCGCTTAACGCTTCATTCGCGTCTGGTGTGAACGCGCCATTACGGGTGTAGAACGACATGAGGGTGAGTAATAAATGACATTATTTTCATTTTTGGGTGAACTAACCCTTTAAGAAGCAGTCATAAAAGTGTACCCTCTTTAAGTACACTTAAGAGGCTTTTTATTTCATTAATATTATTTTCTGCAAGTACAGTTTTTTTTTTTTTTTTTTTAAACATAGACTACTTTTAAGAGTACACAACAAGTGCACACACAATTAAGTGCATTTCTTTTTCAGAAGTGTATCCAAACTCTTACTGTTGTCGAATGGCATGGTTCATATTCGCTCATAATAGTAATGATAGTGAACCATCAGAACCATTTTAAAAAGTATTCCACTTTACCTGAAAGTTAATGTAAAATCTTATATAACATGTTAAGGTAAAGTGGGACGATACTTAAACAGACCCTCACAATACATACAAATGCTTTAAGTTCAAATGCCAATCTTCTCAACATCCTCTCTTCTCATGGGTGTTAGAACTGAATGCACTGGAGACTGATGAGCGCACAGGGACGCAGTACTCCAGCAGTAACTCCAGTCTGCCCACTGTGCCCAGTGAAGGGACCAGAGGGGTGGGTCAGGTGGCCAGCTGGGCCGTCAGCTTTGAGAGGCTGCTGGAGGACCCCATGGGCGTACGCTACTTCACGGTGAGTAAACAAGCATCATTCGCACAGCCACAGCACTAAGAGTGAATATTTCTGGACATAAAAAAGCACACAGATGAATGGACTTTAGGGAAAGATATTGATTTGTTTACTGTGTAGGTTTCATTCACTAATGGTTCTTCTAATGGTTCTTCCCACTTGAGTGGGAAGGTTGCTGGAATGATCTATTTATAACTTCTAATATTGTCAGTTTAGTGCTTTAAAAAAACAAACAAATGCAATTGGACCAATTCAAACTAAAAGTACCACTTTCAAATGCTTCTACAGGCATCTCAGGTAATATTGATATAAGTGTGATTAGTTGCAGTTAATTTGATTAATAGATTTGATCGAATGACAGCCCTAAAAACTGGCTGATTTCAAAACATTTCTTGGTGATTTACAAACAGATCTATTGAATGCAACAGGCTGACTGTCTAACTCAGAGAAAAGCAGAAGTTGTGTTCTAAATAAGCACTTTGCTTCTAGTTTCTCACTGTACACGTCATATACTTCTGCACTTATTCACTTCTTAATAAACAGAGTGCTGTAGATAGAGCTGCTGCCATGTTGCTCGACACTCTCATTTGTTTACCGACCACGCAGAGCAAGCAATTCAACCCGATTCATTGTGAAATGTGTAAAATCAGAAAAAAAGGAGGTGAGGAGGAAAACAACCCACGGTATGAGTCACTGTAATTATAGGGAAATGAGGAGGTGTGGAGAATGTTTCAGAAGGGAGGCAGGAAGAGAGTTTGAGGGGGGAAAGGAAACATTTGGGTGTTTAGGTGAGAGAGCTCTGAGATGGATAAACCTCTGTGAATTCTTCATTTGGTGGCCAACAGAGATGCCAGCTAGAACCAGAAATTAAATTGTCTTGTTTTTAATAATAATACAGGTGATGGTAATTATCATGTCTCTATGCCCACTGACACATGCAGTTCATCCAGATTTGGGGATATTCTTAGCATTAAAGAGACAGTAACATTTTATCTGTATAGGCTTTTCTGAAATCTGAGGTCAGTGCTGAGAACATCTTATTCTGGCTGGCGTGTGAAAAGTTTCGCAAGATACCGCCCTATCAAACTGAGCAGGTAAATCTCCGTATTGTATATCTAACCACTATTTTATCATCATTTCTTTTCCTTTCTAATTCCTACAGAAAGTGTAAATATTACATTTGTTTTCTGGCCCTAGCTCAAGAGGGAGGCGTTGTCAATTTATAACAACTTCCTGTCCAGCAACGCAACTTCTCCTATTAACATAGATGACAGGGTACGAGTCGAGGAAAAAGATGTACAAAACCCTCATGCTGACATCTTTCAAAAAGCCCAACAACAGGTATGTGATATCATATTAGACTGAAATGTGCTAAATTAAAATACATTTTTGTGTAATTTATAAAAAAATAAAACATATCATTTTCTGATACTAAACAAATCTCCAAAATTTAAATATTTTATTAATCTCTGTTAATGTTTTATAGTGTTTGACAAAAGTTTATTTCAATTATGACAACTCTCGAAATAGATTTCAAGAACATTTTATTGATAAGAACGGAGTGCAGGTAGGATTGAACTTGGTGAGCTAGATCTGCTACGCTGCTGCTAGCATATGCAAAGACTTGAAACATGCTCAGAATTACAGGGATTAGTATACATGCTGCTGCACGGTAGGGAGATCCCCGTAACAGATCTAGACAGGTGGTGCTGGGGAGGAGGAGGGACAGAAATTCTCAATTCTCATTGTGCACAGTACTGAGTGGGATGTGAATAAAGGTTGTGTAGATAAGAAAGAGACACTGATTGGCTGTACTGCCGGCTTGAGAAAACCAATCAGCTACTTGAAAGAGTTTCATGACTTAACTATGCATATTATAGAACTATGCATATTTTTTTTTTAATGATTATGCTCTTTTATTGTTGTTAAGAAATGGAAAGCAAAAAAAAAAAAAAAAAAAAGTGATTCATTGCAGCATTTAATGTTAAAAAATAGCTATACCATTATATTTTCAGAAATCTCACATTTAATATTATCAAAATCTGCAGTATTGGCTTTGATAATACTACTTTGTCTTAGATTAAAGGCAGAAAAAAGTTTACATTAACATTTATTCATTTGGCAGATGCTTTTATCCAAAACGATATACATTGCATTAAAGGTATACTTTTTTTTGGTATCAGGTTATATAGCCAAATTCAGAAAAATTACTAAATATTTCAGGGGTATCTCAAATAACTAATTTCATCACAAGGTTTCAAGAAAAAAAGTTTAGGAGTCTCTGCTCATGACAGTATCCCAAGTGCATAAAGAGTTCCATTTAGTTGTGCAATAAGATAATCTAAAGCATTCCCATTATAATCAGCAAAATTGTCTTCACTGCAAAAATGCACCATATTAAGAGTCTTTTTCAAATGCTTTCAGCCTCAACAACAAACCAGTAGATTTTGCATCTCTCAAACAAGCGAAAAAAGAATAATAATAATAATAATAAAAACACATCTGCGACACTGGATGCAATTGTAGTTTTGCCCATTTGTGAGGCTTGAGAATGGAGAATGTCTTATATTGAATGTATTGTTCCATCCATGACAAAGATGTTTTTGTTGTGTCATATGAGGTGAGGCAAACCACTTTAGTTTAAGAACAGACGGCAATCATGACTCAATTTTCCAGAGCTAAAAGCAATCAAATCAAGAGCCCGCCCTCCGTTGACTCCCTCTTGAGCAGAAGTGTCCTTACCTATCCTCTTCGTTCTCTCTCTCCCCTTCTAGATCTTTAAACTGATGAAGTTTGACAGCTATACTCGTTTCGTGCGCTCACAGCTCTATCAAAGCTGCATGTTAGCTAATGTGGAGGGTAGACCTCTGCCAGGGCTGGATGCTCGTGGCAAACCCCTCGCATCAACGAAAGCAATGAATACCAGCAGCACTTCACCCAGAGAGCAAGTCAAGTTCGATAAAACTAAGGAGGTAACTGGATATCTCAATGTAAAATATGACTGTGTTTTATTTTAAAGGGATAGTTCACCCAAAAATGAAAATTCTGTCATTAATTACTCACCCTAATGTTGTTCCAAACCCATAAGACTTTTCTTCATCTTCGGAACACAAATGAAGATCTTTTTGATGAAATCTGAGAGCTTTCTGTTCCTCTATAGACAGCTACGCAAATGACACTTTGACGCTTCAAAAAGTTCATAAAGAGATTATAAAACTAATCCATATGAATTGAGCGGTTTAGTCCAAATTTTCAATCGCTTTCTATGATGAAGAGATTTAACTTATGGTTATATTTACATATAAACATTGATCAGCGAACATAAACAGAAGCTCAACCGAACCTGCTTGACACATGAGAACAAACCTCTTGTGGAAGCTCAAACATGCTGCGTAACACACGAGAATGAACCTCATTGGTTCTTGCATGGCAAGCAAACATGCTTGAGCTTCCGTTTACCATAAATAATGTGAGCTGATGAATGGTTATATGTGAATATAAGCCTAAATTCAATATGTTCATCATATAAAGTGATTGTGCCTCTTCAGAAAATTTGGACTAAAATGCTTGATTCATATGGATTACTTTTACAATCTTTTTATGAACTTTTTGAAGCCTCAAAGTGGTAGTTGCGTAGCTGTCAATGGAGGGACAGAAAGCTCTCAGATTTCATCAAAAAGATCTTTATTTGTGTTCTGAAGATGAACAAAAGTCTTACGAATTTGGAACGACATGAGTTTTTTCATTTTTTCAATTTTCATTTTTGGGTGAACTATCCCTTTAATAAGAGATTTATATGAGTTTGTTGTTTTCCAGAGGTTAAAGGTGAAGCCAGAGGCTGATGATGTGGTAGAAAGGAGGAAGGTCAATCTGCCAGGCATAATAGGAAAGGACAAACGCAAAGAGAAGAGAGGGTCCTGGGGAGGTGAATTTATGATGTCAAAACCCACCTAACCCACACATGGTTTTAATATGGAGCAAACTGAACTAAGAATAGAGCTTTAGACCGTCTAATAATAAGATCTATGTTCTCTATTGGCCATTTCCAGAATCACCTATCAGCTTCAAGACTGGACTTGTGAAGAGTTCAGAGGTAACTTGCTACAAAGTCTGCTTATACCAGCATTATACAATGCCATAGCAGTACTGGTATCAATATTTATCTGTTGTTGCAGGTTGAGAAATTAGTGGCACGCTCTGCAGACGGAGGGGTTGATAAGTACTGCTGTGTTTTCCTGCCTGATGGTACGGCATCTCTGACCCCGGCCCGACCTGGTGTCACTGTCCGCAAAATGCTCACTGGTGTATGTGAAAAAAGAGGCCTTCCTCTGTCAGACATCATTATATATCTACAAGGCAAAGACAAAGTAAGAAGCGCAAAACATTTACATGTACATTACCAGTAAAATGTGGACATATTTGCCTGAATTTTGTTTCTTATTATCCTAAAAACCTTCTTATTTACCTATATATACTTCTTTGTGATCTCCCATTGGGTGTCACTTATAGCAACCACTGTCATTGGACCAGGACAGCTCTATGCTGAAGGATCAGCAGGTGTTTTTGGAACTGAGGGTCACATTTGCGTGAGTGTTGTGCAAAAAAAAAAAAAAAAAAGTCCCCCAAAAATGAAAATTCTGGCATCATTTACTCATTTACTCACTGTATGCATTTCTTTCTTCTGTGGGACACAATAGAAGATTTTTAGAAGAATGTTGGTAACCAATAAGTTTTGGTTGAATTCCATTATTTTGTCCATACAATTAACATCAATGGGGAAACGAAATTGTTTATTTACCAGCATTCCTAAAAAAAAAATCTTTTGTGTTCCACAGAAGAAATAACATCATACAGGTTTGAAACAACATGAGGGTTAGTAAATGATGACAGAATTTTCATTTTTTGGTGGACTATTCCTTTAAATGCAAACAATCTGTTTGAATTGCCTGTCGCCGCCGGGTGTTAATATGTGCATGTGTGTTTCTTGTACAGGGTAAAAGTAGCATTCGCAGGTAAGACTGTGGCCATTGTGGTGAAGTCCAATAAGACCCTGCAGGACGCCCTTGCGAATATTCTTCAAAAATACCGACTCAGGTCACAGGACGCCACTGTTACCATGGTGAGGGGAGGCTTAGAGTGACTGGAACAAGGATTTTGTTTTTTGTTGAAAGTTAATAGTTTGACCTTTTTTTGATAGACCACAAGCTTACAGGGAGACATTCACAAATTTTCCTGTTTCTCTAGTTTTTAAATTGCAGCTGCAAAAGTAGGACAGTGCCAGTATTGAACAAATCATTTCATGTTTTCATGTTTATCAAAGCCCTAACACACAGAAAAATGAAAAACACAATATAGTCTATATATCAGGGGTGGCGAACATCAGTTCCGGAGAGCCACAGTCCTGCAAAGTTTTGCTTCAACCCTAAACAAACACACCTGAACAAGCTAATCAAGAAACAAGCTAATCTAGGAAGCTACAGGCAAGTGAGTTTTTATCAGGGTTGGAGCTAAACTCTGCAGGACTGTGGCTCTCCAGGATTGACGTTTGCCACCACTGGTCTATATGCATAAGAAACCTCCACATGCTCTTTAGTATTCTTCATAGTAATGTATGCTAACATCAATTCAGTTTAATTTATTTCACAATACTTATGTTACAAAGCAACAAAGAATTGTGCCTTCACACCAAGTGAGCAAACCAATGACTCTCACTCTAACTTCATGCTATTTAGACATACTAAATGCTAATAAAACTGCTTGTCATACAATCCTAATCCTAATTAATAAATACTATTAGAAATGACATTGATCTGTGTATTTCATTTGCATTACGTCAGCCATATTCTCACATGTTTTATCATTTTTGTCCTCTGTTTTCAGAGTGGAAGTGGACAGTTAATAAGTATGAACACAGCTGTTACCTCTCTGGCCAATAAGACACTAATTCTGGATAGACGTATGTAACAATTCTATTTTAAATTCTACCTCTTATAGGTTTCATATTGTAGGTCTACTGAACAACTGAATTTACTGAGTGGGAAGACAGATACAGACAGACAGACAGAAACAGACAGACAGATAGATAGATAGATAGATAGATAGATAGATAGATAGACAGACAGACAGACAGACAGATAGATAGATAGATAGATAGATAGATAGATAGATAGATAGATAGATAGATAGATAGATAGATAGATAGATAGACGGACAGATAGACAGACAGGCAGACAGATAGATAGATAGATAGATAGATAGATAGATAGATAGATAGATAGATAGATAGACAGGCAGAAAGAAAGATAGACAGAAAGACAGACAGACAGACAGACAGACAGATAGATAGATAGATAGATAGATAGATAGATAGATAGATAGATAGATACAGAGATAGACGGATGGACAGACGGACATACAGATATTGTATTGAGCCTTGGAATTTTTCTTTGAGCTTGAATGGACCAACAATGATCCAAGTGATTTGTGCTCCGTCCCTTGTGCGAAAGCCTCAGTGCTGTCCACTGTGGAGAACATGTCACCTTCCATTTGTGTTGTTGTTGTGGGCCCTTTAACTGTTTCCCTGTACAGCACTAAACCTGATTGCATAACCAGTTTGGCTCCTAAATTATATACCCTGGAATCAGTCTTCCTAAAGGTACAGTTCACCCTAAAATTTTAAGCTGTTGATCAATCTAATCTATCTTGCAGGTGTTGATCAAGCCAGCAGCTCAAAAGGGAACCTCGCACCTCCTTCGTTACAAGTGAGTCTATAGCTTTAGAACGGCATATCTCAATATCTCGATATTCTTCAGTCCTTCCCTGAGGTATAACCTCTTCTGCATCTGTCACCAGGATCGGAGAGGTGCTGTGGATGCGAACATGTTCCCTCCAGGGATTTCTCGATCAACTGCCCGACAGAAGAACCCTGGACTGAGGAGAACCTATGACATGGAGGGTAAAAGATGATTACCTTGTTTCTATTCGCTGGTCTTTATAGTACAACGCATATCTTATGCTTATCTAAATGTGTTGGGTCTTTCAGGTTTGGTGGAGTTGTTAAACCGAGCTCAGGGCTGCAGTGCTGATGATCAGCGAGGACTCCTGAAGAAAGAACATCTAATGCTGCCTCAGTTCCTTCAGTTACCCCTGGAGGAAGGTGAGACAAACAGATCGCTGGAGGAGTCCTGTTCCAGTATGGAGTCTCTTGAAGTGGATTCTCCTGCAGGACAATCAGACACATTAGGGGAAGAATCATCTGAGAGCCAGCGCTCAAACCCGGCCCGAGAAACTGTGGTGTGAGCTAAATGGACCTGTTACATCCTTTGCTTCAATGATCAGTCACACTGGAACATGAAGAACAGAGAATAATGTTTTAGGAATGCGAATGTGACGGTCTTTAATGATGGACACTTTTTATTAGGATTTTTTTATATATATAAAAGCAAATGCTATGAAATATTGTTTACAGTAGATGTGATTCTGCACATGTTAATGTCCAGCTGCTTGTATTTATTTCAAATTGTCTCACAAAACAAAAATACATTCTTCAAATACAATCTGTTTTCATGAAGACATTCATTGCGTACTTACCTTAAAGTTTTCATTGAGGTTTTCAAAAAACCATTAGAAAATGGTTTTGGTAACACTTTATTGTGTACACTTTACTACGTTACATTAGTTACGTAGTTACATAAAGTGGTCGTTCTTTGTACATTTTCTGACCCTCAGTCATTTTGAGCATTTTCAGCAGGCAGTTCTATGGGAAGATGGAATCTGAGTGCATGATAGATGGACTTTAGTTTGGTTACTTTAGTTTAGAAGGGTGTGAAATGTTCACGGTTTGTCAACATTTTTTAGAAAATGAAAAGGAATAAGAAGACAATTTTTTTTTTTAATTGCCTAAGAGCGTGAAAACAGATGCTGAGCTTTTTTCTGCTTGACAGGTAAAACATGTTTAAAGGGTTAATTCACCCAAAAATGAAAGATATGTCATTTATTACTCACCCTCATGTCGTTTTACACCCGTAAGACCTTTGTTCATCTTTGGAACACAAATTAAGATAGTTTTGATGAAATCTGATGGCTCAGTGAGGCCTTTATTGCTAGCAATGTCACTGAACCTCTCAAGACCCAGAAAGGTACATATTTAAAACAGTTCACGTGAGTAGAGTGGTTCTACCTTAATATTATAAAGCGACAAGTATACTTTTTGTGCGAAAAAAAAACAAAAAAAAAAACGACTTTTCAACAATACCTAGTGATTTCAAAACACTGCTTTGAAGCTTTACGAATCTTTTGTTTCGAATCAGTGGTTCGGATCACGTAAATGAAGCCTCATTTTCTGAAATCACATGACTTTGGCGCTCCGAACCACTGATTCGAAACAAAATATTCGTAAAGCTTCGAAGCAGTGTTTTGAAATCGGCCATCACTAGATATTGTTGAAAAATCGTTATTTTGTTTTTTTGGTGCACAAAAATTATTCTCGTCGCTTTATAATATTAAGGTAGAACCACTGTAGTCACATGAACTGTTTTAAATATGTCTTTAGTACCTTTCTGGATCTTACGGTCTTACAAGTGTAGAACGACATGAGGGTGAATAATAAATACATTATTTTCATTTTTGGGTGAACTAACACTTTAAGTAGTTGGCAGAAGTTTTAGAATAGCTAACATCCTTTACATTACCTTTAAACTAAGGCAGTACGGTTAAGGAAAAGTTGCATTACCTACAATGGTAGCCTAAAATGCTTGAATGGATATTTCATGATTAAGGTACACTATGTAACTTTTGGCCCTCTAGCAGTTAAAAAACAAAACTGAATGCATTTTCCGGAAGAACATTGTTTTCTTTGTGCTTCGGCTCTGACTGTGGATGAATATGGTTATCCTACTTCTCATAAAACATTACTACTAGGCTTAAAGGGTTAGTTCACCAAAAATGAAAATTACCCCATGATTTACTCACCCTCAAGCCATCCTAGGTGTATATGACTTTCGTCTTTCAGACAAATCTGAGTTATTTTAAATAATGTCCTGGATCTTCCAAGCTTTAAAATGGCATAGAGGATTGGAGATTTTGAAGCCCAAAAAAGTACAGCCATCCATCATAAAAGATATTCACGCAGCTCCGTGGGGTTAATAAAGGCCTTCTGAAGCAAAGATTGTGTTTGTGTAAGAAAAATATCCATATTTCAAACTTAATAAACTAAAACAACTAGCTTCAGACAGACGGCCGTACACATCAAGAGTGAACTCTGACCCGACGCTTGAAGTATTGACGAACGCGTAGGTGGAAAGGAGAGAGCAAAACAAAACACCGGTCACAAATTAGAAGTCTAAAACGAGAATATTTAAAGAGAAATGTCAGAGGAATTTGGTAAAAGAGAAGAGGAGCTTGAGTTTGTTGCCCAGCCCTATTTTTTTGAAAGCTTACGCTACTCCTACATCGCGTCAGGGGTTACTCTTTTGGCGTAAGTCGACATGTGTACAGCTGTCTGCCGAAAGCTAGTTATTTTAGTTTTTAAAGTTTTTAAATATGGATATATATATATATATATATATATATATATATATATATATATATATTATTTATTTATTTTTTTTTACACAAAACGCATCGCTTCGCTTATTAAACCCCCGGAGCTGTGTGGATATCTTTTATGATGGATGGATGGATGCACTTTTTTGGGCTTCAAAATCTCATCCTCTATTCACTGCCATTCACTAAAGCTTGGAAGAGCCAGGACATTATTTAATATAACTCCGATTGTATTCGTCTGAAAGAAGAACATCATATACTTGGCTTGAGGGTGAGTAAATCATGGGGTAATTTTCATTTTTGGGTAAACTATCCCTTTAATAGACATTATCAGTTTAGATGGAAATGGATCTTAAGCTGGCTAGCTGAAGACTTTACGAAGACTGAAGACTCAAAGTAGCAAATTTTCACTCTTTACGGATATGATGAGACTGGCAAGTGACATATGTATGCAATTTCCAATGAAATGTTTAAAATATAAACATTTATAATAGGCTTACCATAGTAAATCAGGGTTAGACAACACGTTTTGGAAGAAGGATTGATGATGTATTGACTGAAAAAAAGTTACATAGTGTACCTTTAAACCAAGTGACTTCAACTGGAAACATTTCAGAGGTTGTTTCAAGCGATTACATTTTGTTGAAAGATTATGAAGATATTATTTCACTTCTACACATCTACTGATGAATTATCCACAATAAGACCATGATATACCATTAGTTTTAATTTTTGTGATTTAATGGCTTAAAAGATTGATAATGGATGGGGTTCTGATTGTAGATTCAAGGTTTGTTGAGTTTCACTCACTCATGGTGTGTCTTCTGAAGACATGCAGCTGCCCCGAGGGTGAATAAAGAGAGAATGACAGAAATGGAAGGAGGTAAAATAGAGGCAGGGAGGGAGATGGAGCTAATGCATGGAGTGTATTCTGCTCGTAAGCTTGATGGTTCCCTAGGCTTTAATAACACAGAGAGACTAAACACACACACATTTTCCCCTAGTGCACCTTGTCCTCTGGAAAGTCTTCATCAGGGACGTTATATTTATGGCCTCTGAATGGACGGCATGTAGCGAAGTAATCAGACTCAATCAGATGACCAGCCCCCAAGCTGAGGCACAGATAGAAAGAAAAAAAAAAAGAGAGAGAATGAGAGGAGGGATGGGAAGGCAGGGAGAGTGAAAGAAGAGTGAAGGGAGGGAGGCGAATCTAAGAGGTGAGGATTCTGGCTTACATCACTGAGCGTGTCTTTCTGAGGATTCAATTGTTACTGTTCTAACTCATTTGCAAAGGTCCATTTTGTGTTCTTTTTCAAACAGAACATTGCCGCACGACTGTGTGTCTGTCCTCAATGAGTATACACTGAAATATCAACAGGTTTTGCAAGGTAAGACTACTTTAACGAACTCTAATACGTAATGTCTTTTATCTTTTGTTATGCTTATTACAGGATACGCACCATATTTTTATTTTTAGCTGAATTTATTTATAAAGTATTGTAATTATTTTTTAGAATGGGATGTTGATGTTATCTTAACCCTGTGTGTGTATGTGTGTGTGTGTGTGTGTGTGTGTGTTTGTGTGTGTGTCAGAAGCAGAACAGAGAGTCTGCTACACACACACACACACTCACATTCTTGTTTTTCTTTCACGTTAGGGACTTTCCATTATCTTCTATTGTTTTTAATGCTGAGCTAATGATATGTTCCCAACCCTACACATAACCCTTTTCAGTTTCATTAAGGCATAATTTTTCATGTTATTGTTTTCCATCTTGGGCCCTGTTTACACCTGGTATTAAGATTAAGATTAAGATTAAGGTTTGGTCAATTGGATCACAAGTAGACGATGGAGGCACATTCCCGTTCACACCTGGTGTTTTAATCCATCTCTTTTGTCCACTTTCAACCACTTCTGTACTGATTTTTTTTTGAGGGGAGGGTCTATGGGCGGGTAAATGTATGGGCTTTTTCAGATCTTTCGATCTAATGGATGAAATAAGCTCATGTAGTTTACATATGAACGCATTCTGAATGCAGTGAGTGCATGTTAGAAATCAGGAATGGTGAGAGAACATTGTGCTTGGTAGGTTTTTCATCTTGGACAAACTTGGGTCTTCAGCTGTCAATGTTTAAATCCCATCTGGCTAGCGCGCTTCCAATAATGTTTACATGTTAGCAGTCTTTTGTGGCTGTTCGAACACATTTGACCACATGAACGTCTACACTATGGGTATGTGTACATGACAACGATGTACTAAAAATGGAAAAGTTTTTTCTTCGCTTTTTTTGTGTACAGATCCCCGTTCACACGGATCCAAGAAAACAATTAAAAATGCTGTATTATGCTGCCAGGCCAGTAGGTGGCGATGTATAGTAACACGGCGCCTATAGACTGAACACGTAATTCCATTGTCGTGTAAATGAACAGCCAAAACGCATAAAAAGTTTTTAGTTTCTGGCCTGTACGTAGGCAATCCAGTCGAATGTGTTTTTGACTACCTCTGGAAGTGGCCAAAAGTCGACAAGCTCAAAACGTTTTAACCTGTTTGAAAACACAAACTTTTGAAAATGGGTTTCAAAGTATATGAATACAACACTGTTATCATCTCTGTGTAAACTACAAAAACCCGAATTTGTGAAAATTGTGACGCCATGCACATGTGTATTACGTGTACAGTCTATAGGTGCGTAGTGTTTCTTTACAAATATTATCGCCAACTGCTGGTTTGGCAGCATAATACAGCATTTTTAGTCATTTTTGCGGATCCGTGTGAACGGGGATCGTTTTGACATCGTGGACAACTTTACGTGAAAAATGCAAAGGAAAAACATTTTAGTACATCGTTGTTGTGTAAATGTACCCTGTATTTAGTATCATCCACATGTGATCCAATCGACCAAAATATCTTAACACCAGGTGTAAACAGGACCTTAGGGACACATTACAAGTAACGCGAGTGACGTAATCAGATTACTTTTTCCAAGTAACTAGTAAAGTAACACATTACTTTTAAATTTACAGGAAAATATCTGTTACTTTTTCAAATAAGTAACGCAGATTACTTTGTTTTGACAGCTCTCCTGTCCACATGTTGAGAAAAATTGTAAGTGCAGAGGCGTGTGTGCTGTGTGAACATGATATTTATTGTAGTTCTAGACTAAATGTGAGCATTTACTTATCTGACTTGCACAAAAACAGATTCAGTATTCCTCAAAATGAATAAAAACAGTGACATGCAAACTCCAAAAAATGTAATGCAAAAGTAACATAACACATTACTTTCCATAAAAAGTACTGTCCTCCAAAAAAAACGACCCTATAGGTCGTTTTTCAAGCACCTTATAATGACCTATATTTACGTTTAAAAGTCATGCGCCCTCTAGCTGGTGTAAAAATAATGACGGTGTCGTGTTACGTCTGTTGTCATGAAATGACGTATGACTGTCGTTACCAATCAAAATGCGTGTTCATTTAAATACAATGTGTGGAGTTTTTACACCATTTCTCCTATTTCCATTTAGCAAAACTCATTTTTTTTAATAAACGACTACACCCACCCCATCCCTAAACCTACCCTTAGTGATTTATAGTGCATATACTCCTTATGAGCACATGCGTTCCCTGGGATCAAACCGACGACTGCATGATCACATGATTGCATATTGTTATTGTAGGCCTAATGCTCTGGCAAATGAGCTACGCGAAACCCGAAATATGACGCAGATAAAAGGGAACAATGCTTAAAATCAAAGTGTCCTGTTGTCGATAGGGGCGCAACTTTAGTAAACGCTCCTCTGGGTCGTATTTCAGGGAAGTGACAAACGACCTATATGGTCGTATTGGTTGGAGAACATGTTGCAATATTGTAATGCATTACTCGTAAAAGTAACTTTCGCCAACACTGAATATCAGTCACCATAATGTAGGTGATTTCATGTTTTACTATCTTGGTGACAATTGGCCTCACAATATAGCCAAACAACACAGCTGCATTTCCCACAGTTTTCATTCAAATTAGCCAAATTAATCATAGGATGTGTATATTATTACAGATTTTTATAGTTTTGCTTGTTAAAATGTACTAAGAGTTTTTCAGTACTGACACTAAAGACACTGCCAAAACTACTTTGGATGAACTGAGATAAATTTCAAGAAGTGACTCCCATCAAACTGATTTCCTGTGATTATTTTAATAGATATCTTTTATCTGTTTACAACATTTTAAACTCTTTCAGAGTTTGTGCGCAACATGATTAGAGATGAATCATTAGATTTAGTTGGCTTGGTTTATGGAACATAATTATTTTGACTCATCTTGATCTGCCAGTAAAATCTTCATAACACAGAGATATAAAGTACACAACAAAGACAATTTCAAACAGTGTGAATGATTCAGTATCATTAAAAGGTGAGGTCAAACAACTTGAATGAGTCAAGCTAATCATTTTCCATTATTCAGCAGCAAACTCAACAGTGTGGTTGTAACCATTCTGAATGTTCTCCAGAACACTGTGAACAGGCACAAAGTTTACCCTTCTCTGTTTTGAAAGATGAAAAATCACATTTTGAGACTGGGGTCTCTGTAATCTAAACCCACACTGGAGGGACACCGCTGCTTCCATGCCGTGCTCTTGTTTGGAATAACTATTGAATACTGATTAGGATGCTGTTTATGAACATACACAAAATGCCCAACTAAGATGCAGGGCTGAAAATGGAGGCCATTTTCTTATTATGTTTCTTCTTGTACAGTATTTGCATGTCATTTTAGAACAGTCTTTCCCTCGTCTGTTTATCTATCTATCTATCTGTTCATCTCTATAGCTCTATCTCGCCCTCATAGTCTCTTTCCTGCCAGCAAATACACATGCAGGCAGGGATGATGGTTTGATGAGTCACCGTCTGCTGTCTTCTAGGTGCTGACATTTGCACCAATCTCATGTTTGAGGTCAGACTCGCCTCAGCTGGTGTCCTTCTTCCAGTTGACATGACATTTCAAGTGTCCTGCTGGGTGAAATAATAGTTCCTCTAAAACAATTTTTATGTAATAATAATAATGACAACAATAAATTACTTATATAACTGATATGTTTTAATATTAACATGATAAATTATTAATATTATAAAATTAATGTTCCATAAATAATTATAATTTTATTTTATTTTATTTTTTTTTATTATTATATTTATAAAACCGTTAGTTCCTGTCCTTACTGTATTATGTAGAAGAATATTGAGAGAAAGAGATCGAGTGAGCGAGTTTATTTCCTGCATTCAGATTTTAGCATTTGCCTTCAGGTCAGTCCTATGTTCATAATAAAAAATTTTAAATGTCCGATGTATTATCTTGTCCTTTTAACAGTTAAGAGGTTTTCCCGTGACTGACAATGCTAGTCAAAGCATTTGTCAGTTGCGTCTTGATCCGTGTTCGCAACAATGCAGTCTTTTCAATGTAAAAGTCTTCACTACTGACTGACACACTCATAAAGACAGTCTTTGCCGCCATCTAATGGCGTAATAATGTAACTTCTGTTGCTGTCAAGGTCAGGGACTATTTTTTTCCGGTGGAAGGAATGCTTTTAGTTAAAGTTTACTTCATGAAAGTTGCACTGATACATATTTTTGGCTTTAATATTTGTATTGTGTGGTAACCATTTTATAAAAGCAATAAGGTACTTGAGGCTTCGCGTCGTGCCTAACAGCCTGTGACTTATTCACGATACAGCACAGCCTCTCGTACCTTATTGCTTACTTATGGAATATACATTTAGAGCAGGGGTATTCAAAAGTTCCAAGAGGTCCAGCCTTAATTTTCTGGAATAGTTATACATTTCCATCTGGGCAGCAGTAGTACTTTTATTTTGCTTAAAATAAGTAGCTATTTGCTATAAAACAAACAATGTACATAATAATCAAAACTCTCTCATTATGAGCAGAAAACAAAGTTTAACTATGAATTTCAAAGTTTTAATTGTTTTTACTTGTCATATACAAAGAATGTTCCCAATTATAACATTGTTTATTATGAAATGCTTTTAACATGCTGATTAACAGGACTAATGCTACATGTAGATTAAAAAAAAAAAAAAAAAAGTCTTGTCACAAACTTGGTTTGAACAGTTGGAAGTGTTTTAACTGTTTTTTTCCCCCTCACTGTGTTTCTGCTACTGTTGTTAAAATAATCGTGTCTCGCAGCTCTTAATATGGCACTTTAGCGTCTTTAGTGGGAGTGAGAAGCAACACGAATGGAACGGAAAGAGCTTGAATGAAGCATGTTTCTCTCTCTCTCTCTCTCTCTCTATAGCCTCTCTATATATATATATATATATATATAACCCGAATATATATAACCTAAATTATCTTGACAAATGAGAATGAAAAATACATAGTCTGTGTATCATCTAACCATATACATATACAACAGTATTGCATATGTATTCTTAATTCCATCTATATTTTCCCATCTTTATTCAATTTTTTTTATGTGCACCCTTTAAAAGGAATTGTACTATGGAATTGTGCTGTTTTTATAAACTGCTTAGTTTATTAGTCATATTGTATTGTACCTCTACTGTTGTGATTAAAATCTCTGTCTATGCCTTGGTTAGTATTTGCACTACCATGTGTTTGCAATTTAAGAGCTTTGAAAGGTGTTGATGAGTCATATCAGTGAAAGGAAATACTAAGCACACAGCAAATAGATGCAGTCAGCCTATTTGCCAGAGCCTGAGATTATTAAAGGCATTTATGCAGTCAAGGTTCTGAGCAGTCAATAACAACAGAGGTTTAAATCATTTCATATGAACAGAACGAGGACAGAGATTATTTATTTGAAGCAAAGATGGCATTCATGAATGCATTCAGCAAACATCAATATTTCTACATAAGCAGTTTCAGATATGATGAGTGCAAAAAGAGAAATACCTAAGTCAGTCGCAGGCTTATTTCTGCTTCAAAAGCTTGGTGCTTTGGTAAAGTGGGTCCTTTGTACTGAGATGATTCAGTGACACAGCATGAAGAAATTAACTTCACTGTTCTGCTCCAGATTTTGAGAACTTTATTGGAGCAAATGGTTTCTTAAATAGGCCATATTATGCCCTTTTACAAAGTCTTGATTTTGTTTGTCAACCAGGTCTCGTCCCCCTTTTTTGCATATGCCTTTGGTGGTAATTATTTAAATGAGGGATATTGTGACATGTACGTACGTTCCCAGAAGAAAACTCAAGACTATAATCAAGGTTTTCCAGGGAGTTCAGAAACAGTGCTTACTGATATAAAGAATAACTCCCTTTGGAGTGACTTTGTTCTTAACTTCGCAGACCTTTTTCAAGCTCAAACAGCAACATTACAGTAAGGAAAGTTAAAGGGTTAGTTCACCCAAAAATGAAAATTCTCTCATCATTTACTCACATTCATGCTGTTTCAAACCCATAAGATTTTCATTCATCTTCAGAACACAAATGACGATATTTTTAATGAAATCTGACAGCTTTCTATCCCTCCATTGACAGTCTATGCAATTACCAGATTGATCCTTCAAAAAGTTCACAAAGAGATCGAGCGGCTTAGTCCAAATTTTCTGAAGAAACACGATCACTTTATATGATTTAATTGAAACACTGATAAGTGAACATAAACAGAAGCTCAACCGAACCTGCTTGATGCGTGTGAACAAACCTCAATGGTTCTTGCAGAAGTTCATGTATGTTTATATGTGAATAAAAGCCTAAATTAATCTGTTGTTCATCATATAAAACAATTGAGTCTCTTCAGAAAATTTGAACTAAACCGCTCTTTTAATATGGATTAGATTTACAATCTCTTTATGAACTTTTTAAAGTGTAAAAGTGGTAGTTGTGTATCTGTCAATGGAGGAACAGAAAGCTCTTACATTTCATCAAAAAGATCTTCATTTGTGTTCTGAAGATGAACGAAAGTCTTACGGGTTTGGAATGACATGAGGGTGAGTTAATGATGAAAGACTTTTAATTTTTGGGTGAACTATCCCTTTAAATATTTGAAAAAGAATAATAGGTCATCTTTAAAAACTATACAGTAATAAAGTTAGTGACATTTAGTGAATAATCTGTAATAAAACTCAGCAGCATTTTGGTCACAAAGCTGAAGAATATCAATGTAGGCATCAGTCATTTTGTTTTTCATGAATATAGCCATCAGAAATATGGAAATTATCAACTGGTGAACCAAAAAAATGTTTAGAACGTGGAAGTAGACTATTTTCTGTGAATGTGCGAGACTTCTGATTCAACTGCCGCTATACTCCGATCAGGCATAACATTATGACCACCTTCGTAATATTGTGTTGGTCCCCCTTTTGCTGCCAAAAACAGTCCCTGACCCGTTGAGGCATGGACTCCACTAGACTCCTGAAGGTGTGCTGTGGTATCTGGCACCAAGATGTTAGCAGCAGATCTTTTAAGTCCTGTAAGTTGCGAGGTGGAGCCTCCATGGATCGGACTTGTTTGTTCAGCACATCCCACAGATGCTCAATTGGATTGAGATCTGGGGAATTTGGAGGCCAAGTCAACACCTCGAACTCGTTGTTGTGCTCCTCAAACCATTCCTGAACCATTTTTGCTTTGTGGCAGGGTGCATTATCCTGCTGAAAGAGGCCACAGCCACCAGGGAATACCGTTTCCATGAAACGGTGTACATGGTCTGCAACAATGCTTAGGTAGGTATCAAAGTAACACCCACATGGATGGCAGGACCCAAGGTTTCCCAGCAGAATATTGCCCAAAGCATCACACTGCCTCTGCCGGCTTGCCTTCTTCCCATAGTGCATCCTGGTGCCATGTGTTCCCCCAGGTAAGCGACGCACACGCACCCGGCCATCCACGAGATGTAAGACCAGGCCACCTCTTTCCATTGCTCCGTGGTCCAATTCTGATGCTCACGTGCCCACTGTTGGTACCCTGACTAGTCTGTGGCTATGCAGTCCCATACGCATCAAACTGTGATGCACTGTGTATTCTGACACCTTTCTATCAGAACCAGTATTAACTTCTTGAGCAACTTGAGCTACAGTAGCTCGTCTGTTGGATCGGATCACACAGGCCAGCCTTCGCTCCCCACGTGCATCATTGAGCCTTGGTCGCCCATGACCCTGTCGCCGGTTCACCACTGTTCCTTCCTTGGACCAATTTCAATAGACACTGACCGCTGCAGACCGGGAACACCACACAAGATCTGCAGTTTTGGAGATGCTCTGACCCAGTCGTCTAGCCATCACAATTTGGCCCTTGTCAAACTCGCACAAATCCTTACGCTTGCCCATTTTTCCTGCTTCTAACACATCAACTTTGAGGACAAAATGTTCACTTGCTGCCTAATATATCCCACCCACTAACAGGTGCCGTGATGAAGAGATCAGTGTTATTCACTTCAGCTGTCAGTGGTCATAATGTTATGCCTGATCCTTGTATGTAAATAACTAAAGAATAACAAAGTAAAGTAAATGAAAAACTATTTGTGCAATTATTTGTTTATGATTAGTTTATGATTACGACATTAAATTAAAATAACTTAATGGGAATGACACCGGAAGCCTCAAGTTACAAATAGCTGCACCCCCTCTTATGTTAAAAATATGGTGGATATCATAAATGTCCTGGCAACCATCCACAATACCTTAGCAACATCTCATCATCATGGTAGTGACTTTTGCACAGCACTCACGTTCTTCAGAAAATGTAAAAATGTTGTTTTGTGATATTCAAATTCAGGCTTTTGGTTGACATTTGCTTTCAAGGGTGTCTTTCCTGCTTTACTTTACCTCAAAAACAATGTCTCATTCTCAGCTACGCCTACAGTACCTTGTCATGGGATTCCTGCCAGGAGCAATTTGGAATCAGTTTGTTCGGTGACAAATATTCCACAGAGACATGGTACAAAAAGTTGTGAAAGTGAAGCAAGCTTCTAAAGAAGACCCGTAATCTCTGTGGACCAATTATGGTTATCATCCTATTAAACAAATGAGTGACATTCAGAGTGACATTCTCTGAAAAGAAAAGAGTGATATTAATCTTTGTGAAGTATTACAATGACTAATGTTGTTGCTCTCCATCTCTTTCATACTTTTAGATAACCAAAAGCATTGACTACATTACCTAGAGACAGCTGATTTCCTCAAGCCAAAATCATGGAAAGGACAGAGAACAAAGTGAGTGGGGGCTGAACCAAATGCTGAGAGCATCATAGAAAAAAAAACGAAATGGTCCTAATAGAAAATACAGATTTTTCATTGGTGAAAGCTGATGATTTTCCGGTCTGAACCCATGTTATTTTCATTCCCCCAAGGTATCCAGTATCTCCCCACAAAAACAGACAGTGAAAAATAGATCCAAGTCCACAGAAGAGGTACAGCAAGCCAAAAAGGTAATATCTCTGCAGAATGCTAATGTCCCACACATTTCAATTTCATTTGACGTTCACCTCTAACACATCTTTAATGCACCTTATGTACATGAAGATGACAGTATGGCATTTGTGCATCAAATGAGATGATGATTAAATGGGCAGGGAACTGTCTCAATTTTCAGTTTTTATAAGCAGTGTGTCACTCTACTAAAGATTTCAGCAGCTGTCCAGCACCATCTAGTGATGTGGTCGAATAATCTCTAAATGTGTGTGTGTGTGTGTGGATTTACTGTGGACAAGTATCTCTACCTTTTTTAGAATGCATATTGGCATTTGGAAAATTTTCCTATTCCTAATAATAATAATAATAATAATAATAATAATACTTAAAAATAACTTTTAATATTAATATTTAACATTTTAATACTTTTATTATTAGTATTATTATATTTTTTTGAATATACAAAGTATATCTACCTTTATTTGAGTGCATAGAAAAAAAAATCAATATTTAAAAAAAGAAAGAAATTAATAATAATTACAATTTATAATAATAATAATAATTTATTATTTAGGGAATTAAGGTATTAAAATGTGCTGTATAAAAATGTTGCCCCAGGTGAATAATAGGCATTTTTGGACAGCGTATGTCATCATTTAGATAGCTGAGTAAACGTGCATATGTTCAGAAATCCTCTTACTGCATTCTAAAGTCTTTCGTTTTTGCCCTCCTGCCACAGGCCTTTCATACGCCACAAAAATCTCTTCCGGCTAAACCAGAAACCGAGCAACTAGAGGTAAACATGAAATGACGGATTATGGACCGCTTTAGAGCTTGACTTTGGAAAAATGAGATCAAAGATTAGACCCAAGACCAGTCGGTCCTGCTTGTGCTGTCAGAGCTGCTTTATTATGTGCTGCTTCATGTTTGTGTTTGCTGTTCTCGATTATATTGTGTCTAATGGTTTGTATATTTTATAGGAGACCTCAGAACTGAGTGCCTCATCGGAGGAATTCAAATGATTGCTGGATTCAAACTTCGGGCCTTTGAGCTTTAGACAGATCAACTGGAATTATGGGTAATAACAAGAGGGTTATTCAGTGTCTCTGTTTATGGAATTGTGATTTTACTTAGATTAGTTAGCATAGAAGAAAACTAACAATAGTCATGTGTAGCTTCTTGAATTTGTATGAGTCTGATGATGTTTGTGAAATAAATGCAGACCTGGATATCACAGTGCATTGTGTGTGTAATTCATATTAGTAGGTTAATACATGTAATGGCTTGTAAAATATCAATAAAATTAAATTTAACAATGCCTTTTCACAAACACTGTGTCATAATATTCAAAAAAGTAACATTTTACATTTGAAGTGCACTGAAATGGATTTTGTTTCTTGTGTTCCAATACAAATATCTAAAATATTTGAATAACTAAATATCTAATCCAGTAAAATATCCTTAAAATGTTTTTTTTTTTTACTTTTAACTTTATGCAATATAAAGCATCTTCAGATTATAGATATATTGTTTATGTATTGAATTAAGCATAAACCTCACTATATTTTGTAACATTTACTCTTAAAGGGGTCATGACATGGATTTTTAAAAATTATTTTAATATGTTCTTTGAGGTTCACTTAAGTTTTTTGCACAAAAAAAAAAAAAAAAAAAAAATCGATCAATTCCAACCTTCAGTCTGACCCTCTGTCTGAAATGATCAGTTTTTAAGGTGCGGCTCCTTTAAGGCTTGTCAGTAAGCAGCCACTGTTATGATTGGCTAACATCATTGCACAGGAAACAGTATCAACATCCACTCGCAACTGCATACTGCCGGCATCTGAAAAATTTTAAAAATTGGATGCATTCCAAGGTAGGAAGGCTACCAATGTTAACTTCACTTCCTGTCTCCCGAGATACCTTCATCTGATCGATTTTTTTGAATGCAGCATAGATGTATCCTTAACTGCCTTTGATATCCCACAATCATATGCCTTCCATTAATGACAGTTTAGCTACAAAAAGAAAGATGGTGTCTGAAAGTTGTGGTTTCAGGTCAGTTTGTGTGTAAATGTACAGTGGGTACGGAAAGTATTCAGACCCCCTTAAATTTGTCACTCTTTGTTATATTGCAGCCATTTGCTAAAATCATTTAAGTTCAGTTTTTTCCCTCATTAATGTACACACAGCACCCCATATTGACAGAAAAACACAAAATTGTTGACATTTTTGCAGATTTATTAAAAAAGAAAAACTGAAATATCACATGGTCCTAAGTATTCAGACCCTTTGCTGTGACACTCATATATTTAACTCAGGTGCTGTCCATTTCTTCTGATCATCCTTGAGATGGTTCTACACCTTCATTTGAGTCCAGCTGTGTTTGATTATACTGATTGGACTTGATTAGGAAAGCCACACACCTGTCTATATAAGACCTTACAGCTCACAGTGCATGTCAGAGCAAATGAGAATCATGAGGTCAAAGGAACTGCCTGAAGAGCTCAGAGACAGAATTGTGGCAAGGCACAGATCTGGCCAAGGTTACAAAAAAATTTCTGCTGCACTTAAGGTTCCTAAGAGCACAGTGGCCTCCATAATCCTTAAATGGAAGACGTTTGGGACAACCAGAACCCTTCCTAGAGCTGGCCGTCCGGCCAAACTGAGCTATCGGGGGAGAAGAGCCTTGGTGAGAGAGGTAAAGAAGAACCCAAAGATCACTGTGGCTGAGCTCCAGAGATGCAGTCGGGAGATGGGAGAAAGTTGTAGAAAGTCAACCATCACTGCAGCCCTCCACCAGTCGGGGCTTTATGGCAGAGTGGCCCGACGGAAGCCTCTCCTCAGTGCAAGACACATGAAAGCCCTTATGGAGTTTGCTAAGATGGTGAGAAATAAGATTCTCTGGTCTGATGAGACCAAGATAGAACTTTTTGGCCTTAATTCTAAGCGGTATGTGTGGAGAAAACCAGGCACTGCTCATCACCTGTCCAATACAGTCCCAACAGTGAAGCATGGTGGTGGCAGCATCATGCTGTGGGGGTGTTTTTCAGCTGCAGGGACAGGACGACTGGTTGCAATTGAGGGAAAGATGAATGCGGCCAAGTACAGGGATATCCTGGACGAAAACCTTCTCCAGAGTGCTCAGGACCTCAGACTAGGCCGAAGGTTTACCTTCCAACAAGACAATGACCCTAAGCACACAGCTAAAATAACGAAGGAGTGGCTTCACAACAACTCCGTGACTGTTCTTGAAAGGCCCAGCCAGAGCCCTGACTTAAACCCAATTGAGCATCTCTGGAGAGACCTAAAAATGGCTGTCCACCAACGTTTACCATCCAACCTGACAGAACTGGAGAGGATCTGCAAGGAGGAATGGCAGAGGATCCCCAAATCCAGGTGTGAAAAACTTGTTGCATCTTTCCCAAAAAGACTCATGGCTGTATTAGATCAAAAGGGTGCTTCTACTAAATACTGAGCAAAGGGTCTGAATACTTAGGACCATGTGATATTTCAGTTTTTCTTTTTTAATAAATCTGCAAAAATGTCAACAATTCTGTGTTTTTCTGTCAATATGGGGTGCTGTGTGTACATTAATGAGGAAAAAAAATGAACTTAAATGATTTTAGCAAATGGCTGCAATATAACGAAGAGTGAAAAATTTAAGGGGGTCTGAATACTTTCCGTACCCACTGTACATTTTTGACCAACATTTTCCACTTCGGATGTCATTTCTAGTGAGAAATTACTACTGTAGTAATTAAATATTTGTTTAGTTCTCACCAAAGTTCACTGTATTTTGCTGTAGATCATTAAACTGTTACGCTGCCTCAGAAGTCTGTCTGAAATCAGTTTCTTGAAGTGCCTTTGTGCGCAAACGCTGCCTGCAGAGTCATTGCCTAAGGCAGCAAGGCAACAAGTCAGGTGCCTAAGATTTCGGATGCAGCCATAGTGTTTTGAAAACAACCATATAAAATCATCATTTACAGACAAAGCATCGTGAAGTCATTTACTAACAGTTTGTGATGCGGCTGCTGTCAGATGCAATACAGTTGGCTGCTTCAACTTTCAACAAAAGTTTCTTTGCTATCTCTTCATTACACTGTGCCTCGTTTACAAAACGAAATGCTCCAAACAAACATATAATCCTCCAACGCGATTCAGGACGTCATTAAAATAAACCATCCACTTGGATCCTTCTGAAATCTCTACAGAGAAGCAAATGAGCTTTTTAAACTGGACATGTCAAAGTGAACGGTCTTTCACACTTCCATTTACCCTGTTGTCGACAGACTCAAGTGCGTGGAGTATGCCATAACATGCATCTGTATACTGTATCCAGTGTAGTATGGAAGGCCATTAGAGCCAAAAGGTGTGAAACTAACATGATAATGCGTAATTATGCATTAAGATGTTAGTTTCACAAATTTTGGCCTTATTTGCCTTCCATAGTGTAGACAGCATCAGTGATTATCATGGGTTCTGTTTGCTTTTGACCCGACACAACGCTCACATCCAGTGTAGGCAACTGTCATCTGTTAAGCGAATGAATGTCAGTGGGTGGGGCCTGTGGTGCAATGATGTAAAACTATTTGTCGATGTCTTGCTTTGGAGGCAGGCATATGCAAATGTATTTGTCATGTGACGTCACAAGTAACCCAATATCAAAACAAGCTGTTTTCGAAGCTTGATTAAATCAATTCTTTGTTTATAATGAGGAGGATGTTTTAAGCTTTGAAACTTGCAGGATGTTTTAATGGTACAAAGACTTATATGTCAAATGAGTTTGACAAAAGTTTGATTTCTCATGGCACGACCCCTTTAAAACAAGAGATAAAAAATTGAAAAATTGATTTTTTTCCCCCCAAGTATGTTCAGATATATATATTTACTGGAAAAAAGACAAAAATACTGATTTAGAACATCTTAATGACTAAAATAAACCAATTTCACTAAAGTCTGGATTTCTATTCAAAGCACCAAATATATTATTAGCTTTGTATATCCAACTTTATCCGTTGCAGTCAAAGGCTACCACCTCCTATCTATTGCTAACAACCAGGCCAGTGTCCTCTGACTGATAACAGACAGACAGATGCCGAGGGTTCACATCACGAGCTTTCACCCACTCTAAATTATTTCTGCTTATTTGGCACTGAAAATTACTGTGGGCCGGATCATTGCTGTTGCTCCATTGTCACATCACCACAGTCAGCTCACTGCATGAGTACGGAATGATCCTGAAGAGCAGGTTACCCAGAGTAGAGTACTAGGTTTAGAGAATTAGAGTTTCAGGAAATAATGTGCTCACAGTGATACTTTATGAGGAAACAAATCAATTCTGTCAAGCTTTCATTTCATTGTTCGTGGGTGTTCTTGTTGGCCAGCTGGCCAAGACGTAAATTATAGGAAAGTTTGGTGGGAAAGTTATTTTTATTGAACTCACCACTGTTGCTATTTGATTAATGTGAATATCCGACTGGTTTCTGGGAAAACAAAAATAAAACAAAACTAATAAGCAACATCTTGAGAGATCAAATGAGAATTGAATTGTTAATTGTAAGATAGCATTGGGATAATAGGGGTCTTGTGAGGTAGTAACACTTTCAACAAGGTTCAATTTTTCACATTAGTTAACCTGATCTAACAATGAACAATACCAATAAAGCATTCATTAATCATAGTTAATATTAATTTCAACATTTACTAATACATTATTAAAATCAATATCTGTTAACATTATTTAGTCAATATGGTTACACTTTATTTGGATGGTGCTCTTTCGTGATCTCATGAGAATACGTGTGTATTTTTTACGTAAAGTGTGGTTCTACCACACGTACATTTACTTACGTTTTCATACACACAAAAATCCAGCATTAGCATCAGTTCTGGCAGGTCATGTCAGTCAAGCTCGCATCAGCTGACTCCCAGGTGACTCACGTCTACCTATAGGAATACGACGCCTATCACAGCATCCATATATAAGCTCCTCAGAATTATTATAAGCAGCTATTGCATTTCTCAGGAGCTAATTACCCTCCTCCATCCCCAGCTCCTCCTCTCTTCAGTCAGGATTGGCCTTATGATTCCTCTGAATCAAACTAATTCTTGAAATATGTGTACATGTTAAATTATTGAGGGTGCTCTCAGGCTGTTCTCCCTGCTCTTATATAGGCTGCATGGATGCGCAGGGAGTTCTTGCCCAGAACAGAACCGCCAATACAAACTCTATGCAATTATCAATCATATTTGACGATAGTGGTCCTGACAGAAACGCACAATATTGGCGTATTTATAGCACTAAAACATAAAATACTTGCGTATTGACAGCAATGAAATGTAAATTACTTGCGTATCCAAGTGTGAATGTGTATGAATTCCCATGTATTAATATTAAAATCATGGCATTGTTTTGATTCTGTTGTATTCAATTGTCATATCAATACATGTTTTTAGTCGCATTTATTAAATGCAGTTATTTCATCTACTTAATATGAAATAACATTTCTGTTCGTGACTTGTGCTGCAAACTCGTTTCGTTGGATTACATAATGTTAAACAAGACTACACTTTAAAACCTTAAAATGAATGACATTTCTGTAATTGTTTAACCATTATGTAATTTAGTTTGTTTGCTGAGAGACAGACACAAAAAGGCATTTTCTACTATGCAGCAACTGACAATACAACCATAAGATCACAACTTAAATTCACAAATCACATCAATTTTATTTGTTCGCTGTACTCCAAATCTTTAGAGTCCATATGTTTGTAAGGAACAGGTCCAAATTCAGCCCTTTATCCGGCAATTTTCATCTTTATTCTCAGCAGCGAGCCCGCGCTTGTTATGATTCAAATTTGAAAGTTGCGCCCTCGAGAAGCGTTACGACATGGTTTACGGCACTGATATCAAACGCTCATTGGCTCTCTCACCTGCTTCGTCACAAATTGCGACATGCCGTGTTTCAGACATTTGAAATGAGTGCGCACCTTCACAAACAGAAGCCGCATTCATATTTTCATTGATTAATAAATTAAATCCTGCTCTGTAACCCATAAACTATTACCGCCAGAGAGGACTGCGACTCATCATCATTTGAACTACTTTTGGTACCACTTTTGACATTTTCGCAATAAATAAATTATTGTGATTACGCTTGTTTGTCTGTTATTCTTTTTATATAACAGTATAAGAAATGGGTAGGTTTAGGGGTAGGTGTGGGATTAGCGGCTCAAAATATCGTTTTAATGCTATATTGTTGCTAAAATGGTCATTTTCCTACACATTCCTGTCCATTATGTTTTATTCTTTTAATATTCTGTATAAAATGGGTATGTTTAGGTTCGGGGTGGGATTTAGGGATCTTACATTTATCTATATAATGATAAAAGGAAAATTATACATATATCTTTATGACGAAAAATTCGTAAATATTTTACATTTTTTCGCTGTAAAAACGTAATAATTCTACGTTTAAATGCTGCCAATACGTCCATATTGTACGTTTCAGCACCTATCCAAACGTACAAAAATGTACGTTTTGTGTCTTTGAAAGTTAATTTACGTATTAATACCTACGTATTAACAATGAGACCAGACTGGCTCTTTAGATATTCCACTAACTATAAGTAACTTTGCAACTACATGTCAACTAACTCTAGAGTATTAGCAGGCTGTTAGGTTAGGGTTAGGTTAGTAGAATAATTTGACATGTAAATGCAAAGTTACTTATAGACGAATGTCTGATGGGGAGCATCAAAATAAAGTGTTAGCAGATATTAAGCACATAGTCTACTAATACATAATGAGAGTTAGTTGACATGTAGTTGCAAAGTTATGTCTATAGTGGACCATTGAAATAAAGTGTTACCGTAAAGATTATTTAACATGAGCTAACGTGAACAAAAAGTTGCATTTTTATTATCTAACGTTTTACAGAGACGAAAAAATTGTTGTTGAAAAAATTGCCCAAAAATTGGGATCGCTTTGTAACGTGTCACCTGTGAGGTCATTTAATTGCAGGGCTTGCTCATTCCAGAACAGTGAGTGGCAGGATTGAATGCACCAGGGATTTTATAGTTCATGAGAGTTTAAAGGCATGTTATTCATTTATGCATGTAAGTGAATTATAGTGTAACTGATTGTTTGGCTCTTAACTCTGCATGGTGTCTATAAATCTAAACATCAATAATTTGTCTCTTTATGCATTATTCACAATCTTTTGGTATCTGCAATCAGATATAATTGAAAAGCATAGCAGGTCTGGAAATATTCAAACCATTCATCAATGTCTCACCACTTGGTGTCCCACTGTCCATTCTCTGGCCCCTCAGAGAGACATGAACACAATTATTTAGCTCTGCATATCAAATTGCTCTGTCACAGCTAAAGCATTTTAAATAAAATGGCTTTAGTAAATGTTTTATTTAACTTTTATTTCCCCATGTTTTTCTATTTACTTTTTAACTATGCACTGCATAATGAGTGACTTTGTCCCCCAAACTGAGATGGCATGTATAAATGCTGGCCGATGAATGAATATACATGCAGCCATGCAGGTGTACAGAGCATCATTACATGATGAGGTACGTATTGACCATGCTGTTTTCTTTTTATCTTTTGTTGTTTGTAATTGCTTCACAATCATGACTGTGGTTGTCAATATAATTTTTCCTAAATCAAAAAGAGGATGAAAAAAGAAAAAGAGGAATGAAGCAACTCAGTATTGTTTCAGGCGAATAAGCTTTTAATGTTCAGGAACATAATGAACTTTTATAGTTATTAATGTTCAGTTTTCAAACAGGAAAACTGCTTTTTCATGAAGAGACACTAAATTAAATGGTGGTAAAATGCCTCGGAATGGTAATAAAGCAAAAATGAGACATTTTCTTACAATGATGTTTATGTTGAATGATGGTTTTAATTAGTAGAATTGAATCAAATGTGTTTTTGCTTTCTGAATCCTAGATATATGAAAATGGATCTTGCTGAGGGGGATGAAATTAAAGCTAATTTAAATTTTCATTGAATTCACAAGTCATATTGTACTGACTCTGTTGCTAACCACACTTTTTAAGAACTTGATCAGCTCTGTCAATATATATATATATATATATATATATATATATATATATATAGTTTTAGTAAGATAAATATAAATCAATAAAAGGATTTCCTTCCTAGCGGTGATCTATGGCAAGATGCCCCATAACGTCATCTGAGCCATAAAAGAATAAAAGTAGGACTATTTTACCTGTCTTACAAGGAAGATCTCAGATCAGTCAGTAAAATAGTGGGTGAGTATGATTAAAAAAAATCTAAAAATACTCAATAAAACTGTATTCCCGAAAAATTCTTTAAAATAGACTTTTTATCCAGAACCATATGATGGGGACGATGGGAAAACACATCTTCATCAAAATTGGCAAGATACCTCTTCTTCTTCTCTTTCTGTACATGTTTATCTGTTCTCTGGACATCCTGAGCTCAGCCTTTCAGTTAGCTGGAGGTAACCTTTAACACCTTTTTGTTTTACATTTTCCACTGTTCACTGATATAGTAACTACTGTAAACACAATATTTCCAAATGAGGAAATGTGAATGTGAAAAGCTGGTTACTTTGTGACCACTAATTACTAATTCAACATCACTTCCTCGGAGTGGAAATAAAGCTTTGAGTGGGATGTGTTCTGTATCTTTGGACAGGTAGGGTTGCAGGTGACATATTTAAGGACAACGCGGTCTTTTCTAACCCTGTGGCGGGACTGGTGGTGGGAATACTGGTTACTGTCCTGGTCCAAAGTTCCAGCACTTCCACCTCCATTGTTGTTAGTTTGGTTTCCTCTGGATGTAAGTCAGATGCAGTCGTTACAAACGCAGTATTGCTCTATATATTATAAACCTATATATTATAGATTATTATTGTTACAAAAAACAAAATATTTATACAGCACTCTGGAATACTCAATTCTGATTGGTTAATTGGGACAATATTCAGTTTGCACGTCGAATATGCTTTCATAAAGTAGGCGAAAAGCAGTACGTGGAATGAGTAGTATGTTCGAATTCACAATATTATTTTTATGGCATCACTCCGCTCATTCAGTTTGCTCATCTAGGTAACTATTTTTGTGTCTCTAGAATCACACTGTAAAATTGTTTTTTCTTGTTTCATACAAATGCAAATGGCGCCATCTTATTCTTGTGTAATTAAAATATTAAGTTTTAATATTACTGTTATAACTATTATTTTGCTATGCTGGTTGTTGATATATATATATTATATATACACCGATCAGGCATAACATTATGACCACCATCCTAATATTATTTTGGTCCCCTTTTGCTGCCAAAACAGTCCTGACCCATCGAGGCATGGACTCCACTAGACCCCTGAAGGTGTACTGTGGTATCTGGCACCAAGATGTCAGCAGCAGATCCTTTAAGTCCTGTAAGTTGCGAGGTGGGGCCTCCATGGATCGGACTTGTTTGTTCAGCACATCCCACAGATGCTCAACTGGATTGAGATCTGGGGAATTTGGAGGCCAAGTCAACACCTCAAACTCGTTGTTGTGCTCCTCAAACCATTCCTGAACCATTTTTGCTTTGTGGCAGGGCGCATTATCCTGCTGAAAGAGACCACAGCCACCAGGGAATACCGTTTCCATGAAAGGGTGTACATGGTCTGCAACAATGCTTAGGTAGGTGGTACGTGTCAAAGTAACATTCACATGGATGGCAGGATCCAAGGTTTCCCAGCAGAACATTGCCCAAAGCATCACACTGCCTCCGCCGGCTTGCCTTCTTCCAATAGTGCATCCTGGTGCCATGTGTTCCCCAGGTAAGCGACGCAAATGCACCCGGCCATCCACGTGATGTAAAAGAAAACATGATTCATCAGACCAGGCCACCTTCTTCCATTGCTCCGTGGTCCAGTTCTGATGTTCACGTGCACACTGTTGTCGCTTTTGGTGGTGGACAGGGGTCAGCATGGGCACCCTGACTAGTCTGCGGCTATGCAGCCCCATACACAACAGGTGTCAGGTGTATTCTGACACCTTTCTATCAGAACCAGCATTAACTTCTTGAGCAATTTGAGCTACAGTAGCTCGTCTGTTGGATTGGACCACACAGGCCAGCCTTCGCTCCCCACATGCATCAATGAGCCTTGGCCGCCCATGACTCTGTCGGCGGTTCACCACTGTTCCTTCCTTGGACCACTTTTGATAGATAGTGACCACTGCAGACCGGGAACACCACACAAGATCTGTAGTTTTGGAGATGCTCTGACCCAGTCATCTAGCCATCGCAATTTGCCCCTATCAAACTCACTCAAATCCTTACGCTTGTCCATTTTTCCTGCTTCTAACACATCAACTTTGAGGACAAAATGTTCACTTGCTGCCTAATATATCCCACCCACTAACAGGTGCCGTGATGAAGATATAATCAGTGTTATTCACTTCACCTGTCAGTGGTGTTATGCCTGATTGGTGTATATATATATTGTAATGAACTATAGGTGAGTTCACGTCATGTCGTAATTATTATCCTCATAGTATTCGTAATTACAGTTTGTAAACTGGGAATTTTCTAAGAGCTCCAACTTGCACCACGTGACCACTACACCACCTGGGCACCACAGATTCATTTTGACATTAATTTTGTTGCCATAGAAATGAATAATTGCGAACAGCTCAGAGTAGAATGTCACGTGTTGTCATTTTGTAATTACAGTAATTATGGCGTAAACGCAACATATTTTACTCTTAGTGGAAGCTTTAGGATAATATATACATGCAGATAAAATGATAAAATATTTTAAAGTCAAATCAATATTTTTTTATTGATTTGGTGAGTAGCCATCTAATACTTATTTCCTGAGAACGAACATTTTGTGCATGATAGCAGCCTCCTGGGTTTGTTTTTCTTCATAACTGCCTAAGGATAATTGTTGTACTTAATGAAGCGTGACTCACATCTATTGATCGGCTTTCTACATTTTGTATTTCATACAGTGCTGGATGTTGAATCTGCCATTCCCATCATCATGGGATCAAACATTGGCACATCTGTCACCAACACCATTGTGGCTCTGATGCAGGCAGGGGAGAGAGAGGAGTTCAAACGGTAAAGAGAGCATACAGTACCTCACACTGTCAGCATTCAACCATCAATAAAAAGTTTGGAGCTCTTTAATGACACTTTCTGTGTGGGACTGTTTCAGAGCTTTTGCGGGTGCCACAGTGCACGATTGCTTTAACTGGCTGTCAGTGTTGGTGTTGCTGCCGCTGGAAGCCGTCACTGGCGTGATGAGGCTCGCGTCGGAGGCGGTGGTTGAAAGTTTCAACATCGTGAGCGGAGAGGATGGCCCAGAGCTCCTGAAAGTCATCACAGAACCCCTCACCAAAAGTATTATACAGGTGCTGCTTTATTCTGTTATCAAATCTGATTCGCTGATAGGGATATTTGTTCCAGGACCAACAAGGTTACCTTTCTTTCTTCTGTAAAACACAAAAGAAAAGTTTTAGAACATAGTTGAAAGGCTGTCAATTTTGAAAAATCCACCATAAAGGTATCAAAGAAGTGGTCCATATTACTCATGCTCTGTAGAAAAGTTTTCTCAAGCTATACAATAAATGTTTCAGATAATATTGTTCTACATTTTGCACTGTTCCTCACATAAATCTGGCTTCACAAGACTTTAAGGCCGTTCACACCAAAGGACGATAACTATAAAGCATAATCTTTCTACTTCTATGAGAATATGGAGGTCCACACTACAACTATAATTATAAAGACACAGAGGAACAATATTGTTGCAATCACTTTCAGAATTATATTTTGCAGCTGATGAATGATAAAAAACACTGTCAATCAGAATCCACACAACTATAAAGAGCTTAAAGGGTTAGTTCACCCAAAAATTAAAATTCTGTCATTAATTACTCACCCTTATGTCGTTCCACACGTGTAATGCCTTTGTTTATCTTCAGAACACATAAGATATTTTTGATCAAATCCGATGGCTCAGTGAGGCCTCCATTGACAGCAAGTTAATTTACACTTTCAGTGCCCAGAAAGGTACTAAAGACATATTTAAAACAGGTTATGTGAGTACAGTGGTTCAACCTTAATGTTATGAAGCGACGAGAATACTTTTTGTGCCAAAAAAAACAAAATAACAACTTTATTCAACAATTTCTAGTGATGGGCGATTTCAAAACACTGCTTCATGAAGCTTCGAAGGTTTACGAATCTTTTGTTTTGAATCAGTGGTTCGGAGTGTGAATCAAGCTGCCAAACTCACGTGATTTCAGTAAACGAGGCTTCGTTACGTTATAAGTGTTTCGAAACGTTTCGAAATTTAAATTGTTCACCACTAAGGGGCGATAATCTCTGTGAACCCATGAATCAAGTCTATAGGTTTTACCTGATCTCTGATCAGATTTATACATTTGTAGATGTTTAATTAGACATTAGTAGGTCTATAATTAAAAAGAATAATAGTAGTTAATAGTCTCTTATTGGCCTGTTTAGCTGAGCCGTCCATGGAACAAACAAAACTACAGCTTTACTTTCATTTGTTCTTTGTTTATTTTGTGATTAAAGTTATGTTTAACGTTCACCGGTTCCCACCTCCTTCTTCCCTGAACTCAAATCTTTTTACAGTTTGAAAGTGACTTCTGTGTGATTTACAGGATCACTACAGTCAAAGAGTATAGAAACCAAGAGGCGGAACTCTGATGCTTTTTTGGTAACAGCCACTAGGTAGCGCTTCGATAGTGCGGCAGCCATTTTGGTGCGAAAATGCCAACTGGACAACAGCACAGCTACACAGAAACAGACAGAATGACAACGAAAGTCACCCAAAATCGCCGAATCTCACAGCCAAATCAGAAGCACAATAGAAAATTTATCAAATTAAGTCATCAGTAACTTTTATGACACAGTAAATGTTGTATTGTCTTATGTTTTATGTTATCAGTTGTGGAATCCAACAATTAAGTACACATTTGAGGTAGTTTTAGCCTACTTTATTGAGTAAAGCAAGTCTTTATCGCTTCTCTTATTGTGCTCTTATTTTGTTTTTTGACCTTTTTGGAACTTGACAGCCCTTTATAACCGTCTATTTTCATTGAATGGAAAAGATCAGCGTGACTGTTCTTCAAAACATCTTTTGTTTTCCATGGGAGAACGAAAGTTTGGAATTACATGACATGAGTATAATTAAATAATGAAAGATTTTTCATTTTGGGTGATTTATTGCTTAAAGTACATGGCCAATTGGGTGTCATTATAAAAAAAAAAAAAAACTGGTCATTAGTTTTCTTGTTAAATGCTTTGGAGCTTGTTAAAACTTGTGTAGCCTAATTAAATATCACACTGTTTGCCCTCCAGTACTGTCATTAATCTTAGAGTTTAGAGTTAAAAGACATTTTTATTTTTTCCCTTTCAGCTAGATAAGAACGTAATCATAGGTATAGCAACAGGCCAAGAGGTGCTGCGCAATAAGAGCCTGATAAAAGTTTGGTGCCAGAAACGGATCACGGTGAGTGATGTCTCTGTTTGCCTACAGATGAAGATCTTTGATGTATTCTTGCAGCACATGACGTTATCTAAATTTTTTATCCACAGTTCCAAGAGAATATTTCTTTCGTGCTTTCAGAAAACTCGACAGTACCAACCACATCACTTTACATGAATGCCGAAAAATGTGAGTCAAAACTCTATCAAATTTCAAAGGAATAGCAAACAAAATGGACAAAAACACAGCAAATAGCCTTCCTTTGATCAATAGTCATTTCATGCATACAGTTTTAAATAAAACAGAATTGTTATCCATTCAATCTGGCTTCAAACTTTAAGATTTCTAATACTAGAGCAATGCCTTATTCAAACAATGCACCCTTTTTTCAATCCTTCTGTTGACTGTTTGGCTCTTCTGCATTTACTCGGAGCTCTGTCTGGGCTAATAACGGTCATTTATTCTGTATTAGTACATCCTGTGAGAGAAACAGTCACTGAGTCATATGCTTGTGTAAAAGACTAACTACACATTCGACATCAAAAACAGTAACAAACAGCGTACATGCTGTATTAGGAAGCAAGATGTTTTTAAACTTTCAATGAGCTTTTGAGTCATCCTGCCTCATATATTGACTTTGAGGTAATATTTTTTATCATCTTTTGACCCATCATAATGAGAAAAACATATGTAATATATCCATATTTATCAGAGGACAGTCTGACTCAAGCTATCAATTATAAATTATTTCTAGAAGCCACTTTTTTGGTGATGCTTAAATAATGTTTTTTTTTTTTTTGTAAGAATCTGAAATCCTCTTTCTACTAACACATCCCATAATCAGCAGCTGATGGGCTAATCACTGTTAATATGAACACATGCCTGTCAATGCGTGACTGACGGGCACATTTCCGCAAGAGACTGGAGATGTAAATGCATGTGTGTGTTGGAGCAGGCACTCATCTATTTGTGGAGACGGGATTGTCTGATCTGGCTGTGGGCTTGATTCTGCTGTCTTCCTCACTGCTGGTGCTTTGCACCTGCCTCCTGCTGCTGGTTAAGCTTCTCAACTCCCTCCTCCAGGGACAAGTGGCCAAAGCTATCCAGAAAATCATCAACACAGGTGAGAACTACCAGTTTATATGTGATTGTGAGGAGGTATGTGAAATGTTTATAAAGATTCCTTAGATGTTATTTTTCTTATTTGACCACAGATGTCGCTATAATGCATCTCAACACATTGTTATGCTCTTATGAATCTTGATGGTCTGATCAGAACATCAACTTTTATGAGATTTATTCTGAAAAGTTTAGATTAAAAAAAAAAAAAAGTCATAATATAGTTATATTGATCTGTTGGATATTAAAAGATGTATATATATATATATATATTTTTTTTTCATTTTATATATTAGTGATTATTTTTATTTGAAAAATGTCCAATACTCCTTACACATTATCCTCACATATTAATATTATAATTCATTGACTTATATACACTATATTGCCAAAAGTATTGGGACACCCCTCCAAATCATTGAATTCAGGGGTTCCAATCACTTCCATGGCCAAAGGTGTATAAAATCAAGCACCTAGGCATGCAGACTGCTTCTACAAACATTTGTGAAAGAATGGGTCGCTCTCAGGAGCTCAGTGAATTCAAGCGTGGTATCGTGATAGGTTGCCACCTGTGCAAAAAGTCCATTCGTGAAATTTCCTCACTACTAAATATATCACGGTCAACTGTTATTAGTATCATAACAAAGTGGAAGAAATTGGGAACAACAGCAATTCAGCCACGAAGTGGTAGGCCACATAAAATCAGAGTGGGGTCAGCGCATGCTGAGGCGCACAGTGCGCAGAAGTCGCCAACTTTCTGCAGAGTCAATAGCTACAGACCTCCAAACTTCGTGCGGCCTTCAGATTAGCTCAAGAACAGTGAATAGAGAGCTTCATGGAATGGGTTTCCATGGCCGAGCAGCTGCATCCAAGCCTTACATCACCAAGTGCAATGCAAAGCGTCGGATGCAGTGGTGTAAAGCACGCCATTATTGGACTCTAGAGCAGTGGAGACGTGTTCTCTGGAGTGACGAATCACGCTTCTCTGTCTGGCAATCCGATGGATGAGTCTGATTTTGGTGGTTGCCAGGAGAACGGTACTTGCCTGACTACATTGTGCCAAGTGTAAAGTTTGGTGGAGGGGGGATTATGGTGTGGAGTTGTTTTTCAGGGGTTGGGCTTGGCCCTTTAGTTCCAGTGAAAGGAACTCTTAATGCTTCAGCATACCAAGACATTTTGGACAATTTCATGCTCCCAACTTTGTGGGAACAGTTTGGGGATGCCCCCTTCCTGTTCCAACATGACTGCGCACCAATGCACAAAGCAAGGTCCATAAGACATGGATGAGTGAGTTTGGTGTGGAGGAACTTGACTGGCCTGCACAGAGTCCTGACCTCAACCCGATAGAACACCTTTGGGATGAATTAGAGCGGAGACTGCGAGCCAGGCCTTCTCGCCAACATCACCTCACAAATGCGCTTCTAGAAGAATGGTCAAAAATTCCCATAAACACACCCCTAAACCTTGTGGAAAGCCTTCCCAGAAGAGTTGAGGCTGTTATAGCTGCAAAGGGTGGGCCAACTCCATATTAATCCCTACGGATTAAGAATGGGATGTCATTAAATTTCATGTGCACGTAAAGGCAGGCGTCCCAAAACTCTTGGCAATATAGATACATGAATAATGTGAAGTTTTACTCAATGCAGTAACTCATGCACTCGATTTCCCAGCGAAATGACAGACTAAGTTGTTGTGCTTCAACAAATAAGAGCACGGGAGAGAGAAATTAAATAGGGGAAGGGAGAAACAGTGCCAAGAGAAGAGAGATGTTCACTTGATGCTCTTAACCCTCTCTAATCCACCTGCCCTTCTGATGGCTCGACAAGTGATGGTCTAACATTGCTTCTGGATTTATTGTAATTAGCTACACAGTGATTAGTCCCAAAACTCTTGGCAATATAGTGTATATGGTTTAATGGTTTGTCTTTCAGATGTATCTATGTCTGGGAATCTGTTTCAGTCATTATTCAACTAAACTTTCAAATTGCATACATTTACATAGAATATTTGATTTCATAGTTGACATTCATTATGCCTATTTCTTGTTTTTATGAATTATTAAAAAAACTGATATGATGTATTTTTGCAAAACTCAGATAAGAGTTGGGTACAGTAAGTTTACCCTAGGGTAATTTTAATTTGCCAGCTTATTTATTTCTGTTTATTTACCTTAATAATTGTACGCTGCATGATTATCTTGTACATACTAAACTCATCTCTAAATATGTTATAATTTAGGAGTAAATGCACACTGCCCTATTGAAACATTTCCCTTATGATGGGGTTTATTGGTGGAACCACCCCTGAATCAGAACCTAAATTGACCAAGTACAACATGTTCCTGGATCAACATCTTTGTTGACCCTGGAACAACATTCCAATCAACCAATCAGATTTGAAAGACAAGTTTACAGTTTATGTAAAGATTAGGCTTACAACCAGGGCTAGGTGCTTCTATATCAGTGTTATTCACCTATCATTTCCCTCTGATTTTAGGGATAACTTATGGGTAGGGTTAGGTTTAGGGGCAGGGATATGGTTGGAATGTTGAAGGAATGTTGTTCCAGGATCAACAAAATATGCTGACCCAGGAACCCGTCTAACTCTTACAGTCTTTGAAAGAACTTACAGACTCCAATAAACACTTTCCAAGAGTTTCCAAGTGTGCTGACCTTTCCAAAAACACACTGAGAATTTCATCCAGTTTTTCAGTTTAAGGAATCCCAAAGGGAGCCTAAATTATATTGTCATTTTTACAGCATTTTCAGGAGATGTAAACAAAACACTTTCCTGCAGACTTTCCTTTTCCGTTTGGATGGTTGAGTGGCTACCTGGCCATTCTGGTTGGTGCTGGCATGACCTTTGTTGTTCAGAGCAGTTCGGTGTTCACTTCTGCCATCACTCCTTTGATAGGTGAGTCCTTCTTCCCTTAGATGACCAGGCTGAACCTATGGGCAAGAATGTCAGCAAAGTGCTTTGAATTTTCAAATTATCTAGCTGGGCACCCAGATGACCTGAGAAATTCATTACACCCAAGATCACCTCTGAGTAATGCACTAATATTTGCATTTAGACACCACTGAGCCTTAGAGGAGTTAATCTTTAGCCCTCACAGGGTTGACTTCCACTCATTCGTATTCACTATGAGCTTTGTGCCCTGGGAATAAATGGTCTGTTCTGGCCGATGAATAATGTGAAGTTTTACTCAATGCAGTAACTCATGCACTCGATTTCCCAGCGAAATGACAGACTAAGTTGTTGTGCTTCAACAAATAAGAGCACGGGAGAGAGAAATTAAATAGGGGAAGGGAGAAACAGTGCCAAGAGAAGAGAGATGTTCACTTGATGCTCTTAACCCTCTCTAATCCACCTGCCCTTCTGATGGCTCGACAAGTGATGGTCTAACATTGCTTCTGGATTTATTGTAATTAGCTACACAGTGATTAGACTTTCTAGTGAGGCATGACAGATTATGGATCCACAGCTTCCTAATTACACTGCCTGGGAGACCACTAATCCCAAGGAGCTTTAGAGCTGCCACAGAAGTCGTGCAGACAAAATTTTTCAAACATTATTTCTTCTTTTCAAAGGCAAACACAGAGGCAGTCTTTTCAAACAATTGAAAGCTTCTAGGGGTCAGTGACAAATAAGAGTGTCAATGATGGTGTCAATGATCATGGTCATACATGGTCATCCAATTTGCTCCTAATAAGGCTGGATTCACCTTATGGGAAGGTCTCATTAGTAACAGAAATCATCTGCTCTGGTAGACTCTCATGTTCATTGTGCTTTCAGGTATTGGTGTGATAAGTATCGAGCGGGCCTACCCTCTGACCCTGGGATCCAATATCGGAACAACCACTACAGCCATCTTAGCCGCATTAGCTAGCCCAGGAGACAAGCTAGCTGCGGCCTTTCAGGTGATGCCATTTGAGACCTGAACATTCTCAATTAATTAAACAGTGTCTGAGTTAGAGGACTCTAGGAATGGCGGATTGATCTTAGAATATTGATGCTTCCGATAATACATAACGTTGTATCCTGTCACTCAAATGAGATTACAGTAATTAGCAAACAACAGCAACCCAACTGTCCAATCAATTCCCAATGGACAAAATCAAGTCTGCCCTACATTCAAGAAGTTCACTCAGATATATGTCACAATAGGGAAGAAAAAACATTGAAGCTTCTGTTTCATGTCGACTTTAACAAATGATAACACAGAAGTCAAATATTTTGCAGTTTAAAGGCCAGATTTACTAACAGCTTGTGCCAGCGCAAACCCTCTTTTGGCATTAAAAAACTACTGTTGAGATTTACTAAAGACACGCAGTGCAAAATTAGCACTGAAAAGGCATGGACTGGGTTGTTTTTGCAGCTGAATTTATTGCATATGCATTTGTAGGCGTTTCCCTTTCAGATGCAAAATTCATGGGAGAGAGTATTTAAATGAATCACGCAACGCGATTTACTAAGGTTTGCGCTAGTCAATTTACTGGTATTTGCGATTATTTAACGCCCCAAAAAAAGCATGCCTTAACCCATTTTGCGACATGGCTGCAATTGTTGCTGCTAGGAGGAGACGCCGCAGAGAACAGAGAGCGCGTGGTAGAAGGGAGAAAATATTTTCCACTTATATAATTTCTTTGGAATGCCAGAGGAAGACGTTATCCGAACATATCGTTTGCCAAGCCATGTTGGCCTATATATATGTGTACGTGTTTGTCAGATTACATGTAACAAGTTGCGCCTGTGTCGACCCGCACCTGATGAGCATCAGCTCTGCTTATTTGAGACGCTATGCTAATTTGCACTGCTCTTGGTAGACTGGGTTGGTCATTATGTAAATGATTTGACTATGTCTGTGTTTTTTAATTTGCGCGTCAACAGTAGATCACGCGCAAAACTTGCCACTCTCATCGGTGCATTTGTGGAATTGGTATATCATAGGCGATATTGGCCTTGATAGCACTAAAGGGGCTGAAAATAAGTTGTGTTGCTCATTCCTAGAGGACTCAGAGCATGCAGAACCTGATTTCACCAAGTACAACATGTTCCTAGATCAACATCAGCATCTTTGATCAACAACATTCCAATCAACCAATCAGATTTACAGACAAGTTTACAGTTTACAAGTTTACAGTTTGTCAAGATTAGGCTTACAACCAGAGTTAGTTGCTTCTACATCAGTGTTATTCACCTATAATTTCCATCTGATTTTATGGATAACTTATGGATAGGGTTAGGTTTAGGGGTAGGGATATGGTTGTGTTTAAATTTTCGGACAGGAATGTTCAACAAAACAAAATATGTTGATATATGTAGGAACGCGTCTTAACTTGGCAAAATCAGGATGTGCCTCAGAGCACAGATCTACTATACTGATCGTCTGTTTGTAAAGCAAATAAAACCATGTCCCATCCCTCATGACGCTCTGCTCATTGTCTCTCTCAGGTTGCTCTATGTCATTTCATCTTCAACATTCTGGGCATATTGCTTTGGTACCCAGTTCCTCTTACCCGTCTCCCCATCCGCATGGCACGATATTTGGGTGAGCAGGACGGCAAAATATCGGTGGTTTGCTGTGCTATACCTGATTCTGTGCTTCCTCCTTCTGCCATCCATTGTCTTTGCCCTCTCCATGGCTGGATGGCAAGTTCTGGTGGGTATCTGTGTACCATGTGTTGCTGTCCTCCTCTGCATTGTTGTTGTGAATAGATTGCAGTCACAAAAGCCTCACCTCCTGCCTTCATGGCTGCAAACCTGGGACCACCTACCTCTCTGGATGCACTCACTCAAACCAATGGATACCATCATCACAAGAGTCACATTGTGCTGCAGGAAAGCCCGGAACAGTGATCAGAGCTGCACGTCTCCCGAGGATCTGCCACAGTTGACAGAATATGAAGATGAAAAAAATCACATGCCTTTGCCACAAAATAGCCCAGCTTTGATTTATGATTATGAGACTGAGGCTGTTTTTGACTCATTGAATGGCAAGAGCAGCAGGCTGTAGACTATACATGGTCCATTAAATGCTTTTTGGTCCTTAAAATGGTTTCTCTTTTCACATTGTGATTAAATCGGTTTCCTCTCTGCGTGTTTTTCTGAAGCTAAACTACCTGACACAGCCACAGAAATTGATTCATACAATGGGGTACAAATTAGGGCCTCTTACAAAAATATTTTTTCCTTTATTCAGTGAGAGATGCTTAACATTCAAATAAAATGTTGATCGTCAATATGAGTGTATTATATAAGCTGTTATTTTCTATTAATTTTATAACAAGTTAATTATCAAGCTATTTTTTTTCAAGCCTGTGACCATGTCTAAATAAACCACAGTGTTATAACACTGTGTTGTAAAACACCCACGAACCCGATAAAGAAGGTACAATGCAGTCTTTAATAAATCCACAAGCAAGTAATCCAGACAGAGAGAACAGCTACAACACATCTACACGTGAACGAGACCCAACAGCAACAAGGGAACTTAAATACAGGTGCTAATGAGATGATTAATGAAACACAGCTGACAGAGATGACTCAAATCAAAAACCATGACACCAAACTAGTGGTGGGAAATAGTGCAAGCAGGAAAACAAAGTTTAAACTGAATGAAAGTGTGACACACGATTTCTGTGATCTCTACACCATTGCCTCATTTAATATACGCAGGTCAATGAATCTGCAAATTAGCCCCGCCTCCACTCGCTCACGCCAGCTTAGAGATCCACTTGATCAACTTACTGAGGTAAACGCTGCACAATGGTATCACTCTTTACAACATCGGCACATAATGGTGATTAATATGATTAGCCTTTTGCTTGACTATGTAATCAAACAGCTAATAATGTGTTGCTAATGTTATCATATTGTAAATCCACAAAATTTATATATATCAACAGAAAAATATACCGGGATAGCTGGCTTCTTTTGAAACTCCCCTGCTAGTTCGCTATTAATGATGCTAAAGCCCGCCGGCACGTTGATGTGATTGGTTACAAGGTCATGGGCGTTTTCTCCGAGGAGGCAAGGGAGGCAGTGCCTCCTCAAAAAAAATAGGATGAGAAAATAATCCATATTACATATAAAACAACACAAATATTACAAATTATGACAGTAAAAAGAGCGCAAGTCACGCGTATTTCTAAAGAAACACTGCCCAACAGCGACACCCGCAGGTAAAGTTACAACAGGAATCATGCCTCCCTTTGCTCTCATAGGAAACAATAGAAAACCATCAGACCCCCAGCGGTGGGTTTTGTGGGGGGTAATTGAGAATGAATGGGGGAAAGTCACGTGAGAGGAGGCAATGTCTCCATCGCGCTATGATTGGATGTAATTGGTTATGATTGGATATGATTGGTTTGTGCGATAAATCCCGCCTCTTGTTGACGTGCGAGTTCCGAGCGTCAGTTTGAATGAACAAATGATGGCGTCAATGGGAAGACTAATTGAAAAATAAGTAAACAGATCACCCAGTTAGATATCACCGCTTTATGTCACGTCAAAATCAAACTTGAAATGGACTGAAAGCATGATGACTGCAGTTCTTTTTTTTTTTTTTTCAGTGCAACCAGCTTGGTAAAATTAAAAATACAATTCGTGTCTGTGACAGAGCATGTTTCACAAAAACATCCGTGTTTACGGAGCATGACTGATCATCCAAAATAGCCTAAGATGACAATCAAAAAGAAAAACATCAATAGGCTACACAAATTAAATATATTGTTTAAATTATTATTGCCTTTAGTTATTATTTTGGAATGAATGTAGAAATGCTTAAAACACTAACTTGATGAGATTGACTTGGTTTTGATAAACGGAACATTTATTACAATACATTGTTAATGTAAAATTATTAAATAGAATTGTATTTGGTTTCTTTTTTTGATGTAATTTAAAGTAATGTTCATTTAACAAGGAAGATGTGTCGTTAAGAGTAATGCATGAATTTACATTGATTCATAAATAAATAAAAAATGTGCCTCCTCATTTCAGAACACCACTGCACGCCACTGTACAAGGTAGTTTGTAAAGTCACAGACACCGATTTCAAACTGCGGTTTTAAGGAGAAAATACTCAGCAATGGTGTTGACTTATGAATTTGCACATGGTTTGTCTTAAAGCATATTAAAAACATCACAAAGACATATAAACAACATTAAAAACTTGATTTTCACCACAAGGGGACTTTAAGAATAAACATAAAACAGACAAAATTTAAGAAACAAAAACAAAATAAGCTCAATTTTTTTATGGAACACCACATATTTTACTGACATAATTTTAGTTCCACTGCAAATATGAATATGGTTGAATTAATGGCCCGTCATAAACTGAAGATTCATTTTCAGTCAAGCTCAGTCCGACTATATGAACACTTTTAAATTGACTTCCTTGAGTGGCCCCGGTGGCTTTACTGAGGAGTCAATTTTAAAATGCACAGATTCAGTCCTCAGAAGCAATGACATGCATAGTCAAGCATATAAATGGCTAATTACAACAGGCTTTTCAAAACGGTCATTTTCACATGGAATTAAACTGACTGACATTTCCTTGAGATCAACTTGATGCATAAAATTAATTTTCCTATTAAATAATATTTAAAAAAGTTTATTCATTCTAATTATATAAAATAAAATAAAATAAAATAAATAACAATTAATAATCAGATTGATGCAAACAAGAATAGGTTGACCTGCCTAATATTTTTATGTGAAAAATCTATATGGAACAAGACAGCTGCATAATTTTCAGTCAGCAGCACATTCACTGAGAAATAGGCCTACCCGTGCATGATGTGGTGTGGTCTCATGATATGACGTTGTGTATCCGACACGATCATTGATTCCGGGGACAGCAAGTATGGACTTTGAGGACCGCCCACATAAACAAGGTGCTGTAAAAAAAACTTTTAAACTACTCCCAAATATTAATTAAGGGGTTGCTGATGGAATGCCTGGTGCTGTCACAAGTTGTCAGATGAAAAGTCACAATTTTTATTTTGTTATTTAGTGGCGAAAAAAGAAAAGAAAAGTGACAACTCCATAATGTGATTTATTTTAAAACATTTATGTTTTCATTTGGTCAGAACAAAAGTTCAGAGTCAAAGGTCAGAGTTTGTATTATTATAGGGAGATGAGAGGGTCTGTATCTCTTACCATTGGAGAAAGTGCAACGGCTAACTTAATCACATGCGACACCTCTCAGACTATCATGTAATGGCCTCTGGTCTCCTTTCCTGCGTACTGGCAGTCTTTACCACAGCTGCAGCGTTAACATTAGCCGTTACACATTTTTGGCTAATGGTTGCAGGCTTGTCATCTAGTGGCTTTGGTACGGTCCCACATATGGGATTTCTATTTCTGTGCCCGTGAGAGTACGGTCCCACATATGGAATTTAGAACATTCAGTGACGTCACATAACTGCCGGATTCCAACTTTGCTTTCGCGCTTTGGCTGCGAGACGGATGCGCTCAGTGCTCGTCATATATCACAACTATGCAGTGTTTTCAGCCACACGTTTTTTAAGGTTTCAGACATTTAAATACACATAAGCACTAGAAAAACAATACATTTAGAGTTTGTAAAATACACACTGATGTCAGACATCAGTGGAAGCAGCAATAACAATCCATTCAAATATAATTTGCAGATGTTTATTCATATCAGACACACATAGTGGGCCTAAGTAACTATAAAGTTTACTCTATTATTCTTCCAGTTCACCAGCCACTAACTTGCATGTATTTTGGGAGAAACTGATGAATTCACTTGCTGTAAATCCAACTGACAAGACTCTGAACTGCGGCGCAAACTAAGATGGCGTCGCCCATTTCGGGTTATAGATCAAGATACTAAACTTTTGTTGATCACAGAGCTTGTTTTTTGCGATAATCCAGAAGCCTATGGAAAAAATCATTTGTGTTTTTAATCGAGGGAACCAGTGTGATGCTAACTGCCGATTGGCCTACAAAGTGACGTCATCCCTGCACCACTCTATTATGTTTGTTGTCCCATTTTGCATTTTAACCCTTTTCTTCAGGTGTAGAATGTGAAATTTAGCAGTGCTGTGAAATGTTTTGCACTGTCTAGAGCTGCCTTTGCAATCTAGTGCACGTTCTGAAAGAGTCTGATGGGAACAGGCAGGTCCGGCAGTTCAATCAGACGAGGAGTTAAGTTGGTTGACCTTGCGGGACTGGCATAGAACTGGAACTGGCTCTCTGTGGCAGGTTCCACGGACCAGACGGCACAGGAGAAATTGGAGAAGATCAAGCAGCACAGCAGTTAATTAATATGAAGCTTTGGCAGCCCAGCAGGTCTTTTCTACCCTGTCTTTGAAGAGTTTTGAGTTCAGATATCCTAGGCTGTCACTTTTCTCAAATATCTGTAAAGGCAATAATTAAGTTGTGGATATAAACCTTACTTAGTACCAAATATGTGGGTGTGTATTTTGCTTGGATACTATGCATTTTTTTTTTTTTTTTTTTTTTTACAGAGATCAAACATTTTTGGTGGTCCTGAGTATCGTATTGATTAAGTTTTTGGCAAATAGTATAAAATACCCTTGGGTCAAGACAGTTCTTTTTTTGACAAATGATATTAGGGGATCATGATGTGCCCACATTATGGTAATTTATTCTACACAACTTTAAATAGAGTTATCATAACTAATATCATATGTTTTTTAAGAGGTAATGGAGTGGAAACTTTCTAATAAAAAAATCATATGAAACGTTAATTCCTGGCATGCCATTTAATCCATCACAATATAGATGTATTCAGAGAGATCCTGTTTGCTTCAGGTATCTGATTTGCCAGTAGATATTATTGCTTGAGAGGGAGCCTTTTACCTTTGAATCTTACAGATTGTGTTGGGTACATTCACCTCACACTTGGGCTAAAAGGCCCCTGCGATATGGCAACCACTTGCCTATTTATTTAACTCATTTTCTGTTTATTTAATCACCTCTCAAAGTCTTTTATACAAACTCCAGCATTATTCTGCTTTTAGTAAGTAGAAAGTGTCTTGGAACTACTATAGCCTATTAGTACAGGCATATTTCACAAAAGAACGGAGCAGTCAAAGTAAGACCACTTTCCATTTAAAACAAATCCATTCTCATTTTTGGAAAACAATTCATTGCAGTACTGGCATTTTGTGCCCAGCCACATTTTTACTCCTTCGGTTCAATTCATCGAACTGAAAATTGTCTCATTTCATGGATTCTACACACTGTGATATTTAAAAAAATTTAAAACATTTTAAAGGGGTGGTTGATTATGATTTCACTTTTTTAACTTTAGTTAGTGTGTAATGTTACTGTTAGAGCATAAACAACATCTGCAAAGTTAGGACGCTTAAAGTTCGAGGCAAAGGGAGTTATTTTCTTTTAAAGAATTGTCTGTTTAAAGTCCCCCTGAAATCCAAATTTAAGTTTTTTAGCTTTTAGTATGAATATGTTAGCCTTAAGGTTATGAATAAGCTGGTGTGATTTCAAAACAATGACAAAATTCACATTTAGGAGATATAAGCATTCAAAACTTACAGTCTCTCACTTCTGCTAAAATGGATCACGGATTTTCATGACATCACAACGCACTTCAGCTTCTCATCTAATATTCGGTCCAATCAAATGCTCTCTAGAATCTGAAGTCCCACCCCCTCCTACACTATACACTGAAGCTGCGGCTGAAATTGGTCATTTGCTCACACATTTACTAGTTTCTACATGAATGGCACATAGTGCGCTATAATAGCGCTATAATAACGATGACGCATTATATGACCCCTTTAAAATGAAATCTTTTGAATTATATAGCGACAGACTCTTGTTTAAGGAAGTCCTGTGGTGATATTTGTAGCCTTTTTTGGTGTTTTAGGAACAAATAAAATCAAGAAGACCTTTTACCTCAGGGATTGCTTCAGCCATGTTGTACCCTGTGTCTCTGCTGTAGAGGTTTATTTCAGTTTAGGATCAAAGTGTCAAAAATGATTGGGTTTTGATGAAAGCGTTGCTTTCAGGTGACAGCCAGGAAATTGTTTTTACGCTATCCTATGGTGAGACATGATTAAAAAAAATGTTCTAGACACTAGACAAAACTATTAAATTGTGTAAGAGGTTATGTTTCTTTTAGAGAAACCCTCTGTGATTGCATTAAAAATGTAAAAGTGTAAATTTTTGTACAAACAGCAGTAAACAATTATCTCATTGTGCTAACACTTTGTCTCAAAGAGTCAATGTCAAATGTTGCTTATGTGTTATTTTATTCAAAGTACAGTAATTCAGCAATTGCTGAATATATCAGCTCTATACAATTTTCCCTATTAAGAAAGATTAAAGGCATTCTTGCAAAGACACAACTTGAAGTTACTAAAGAGGTTGCCTCAAGCATAAACCATAGACTGAACTATGTCTACAAATAAAATCTTAAAGAGACAGTTCAAAATGTATTCTCTTATGTTCCACCTAAGTAAGAAGAAGTAAGTCAAGGTTTGGATCGACATGAGGGTGAGTAAGTGATGATAGAATTTTCACTTTTGGATGAAGTGAACTAATCCTAATGTCATAAGAAAAATCAAGAAAATTAGTATATCAATGAGCTGATTTAGTTTGAAGGCTTTTGGTTTAGGCCAACCACTCTGGACTGCAGTCACAAAGTTTGAGGCAAAACTATTCACACAGACACTCTTCAGAAGAATATTCTAAGAGTTCACTCTTGATTAAACTCTGCATTACACTTTTATATTCATGTTTATGCCAACGTAGCAACAATAAACATTCAGAATAAAGGTTCATAAACTGCCAGAGTCACTTAATTCTCAGTATCCTGTCTTAAAAATCTCTCTTAGCTTTCAAGCTTTTTGATAATAATGAACAACATGCTCAAAAATTAGTTAGCAACCTTTTATGTTCAAACCTGATTAAAGTACATTAGATCCTTCCCTTGTGTTAGAAGATACATTCCTGCATCTTAATATGCTGCTGTCCTTATGACAGTGAATTCACTGATGGAGTCACCTACACAGTTAAATGAGCTGCACTCCTAGTCACCTCCCCCTCACTTTTATGTAAAGTGCAGCGTGTGTTCCAGCCACCTACACTGAGCATGTTACCAGCAGGCCCATAGGAAAAGAAACAAACTACTCCATATCACACAACATTATGGCTTTGATGCATTGAGCTTGGGCAGAACCGTTTGCAGGTTTGCTGTTCATCATTTTGATTTCAAAAAGCATTAAGTCATAGAGTTTCTGCTGTGTTAGGGGATGCGTATCTGTTCAACTTCATTTCGAACAGGCGGACTACAAGACATGTAATAGACCTAGAAACCATTTCAGCCTACACAGTGAAATCTGCTGCCTGTGATACTAAACAAACTAACCTGCTCACACATTTATAATTCACCCACACCTGGAGTCCTTGATACACACTGAGAAATAGAAATGTATACGGAAAATGTCACATTTCTTTGCTTGAATTCATTTGAATTTCATGAGAAGGCCCGGTGACTGATTGTTTAGAATATGGAAGTGTTTTGCCACACTGGAAAGATCATGAATTGCACATTAAGCCTCTTTTTCGCTGGTTTTATAAACACCCTGAATGCCATTTGCCAGACATGTGGTAACATTAATTAGAGAGTAATTTGTTTTGAAAACCCCCTTGAGGTTCTGATTGTTAAGCAGGGAATATTCATAAGTTTGAGAATGTCGATGTTTAAAGAGTATTTATTTTGCTTTACACCTCAATTAGCCCTTCCTATTTGAGACACTGGCAAAATCTTTATCTAAAGATTTAATTTACCTTAAATTGACAGTACTATAATGATTTACTCAGCTTTATTACGTTCCAAACCCGTATGATGCTCTTTCCTATGTGGAACACAAAAGGAGACGTTTTGAAGAACTGTCTACAGCAGACACGACAGTTCAGTGCAGCTTGAGGCTATCTAAACTATACATGACAAAGCAACCCGATCTCAATTTATACATATTTTACGAGGTGGCTAACTCGTACGAATTCATAAATTTTTTGCTAAATCGTACTTATTATACAAGTTGCCAGATTCATATGAATTTGTACGAATGACCTACCTCTAACCCCGCCCCTAAACCTACCCATCACTGGGGTTTAGACAAATCGTATGAATTCGTACGAGTGAGGTCATACGAATTAGCCACCTCATAAAATATGTACTAATTGGTAGTGAGATAGCATTGGACAAAGCGACCATTGCATATCCATTTGTTCTTTGTGTCAGAAGTAGCGTGAGTATGTCAGAAATAGACTTGGGCATCAATATACTGTCCGGAATTTGTCATGTCGAGGTGTGTCGCATCAGGTGTAGAAAGCATCACTGATTATAATGGGTTTTATCTGCTTTTTTCCGCATCGCATCGCACTGCTCGCATCTGGTGTAGACACGGCTTTAAAGCTTCCAAAAGCACCATATATTCCAAATTATCCATATATTCAAGTTGCTTGAAGTCATTTGATAGCTTTGTGTGAGGAACAGACCAAAATTTCAGTTGTTATTCACTAAAAATCTTCCCCAGTCTCCAGTCAGCTATTAACCACTATGACCAGATCAGTTCATGAGTTTAATTAAAGAAAAGAAGCTCGTTTATAAAAGAATCATTGTGAATTACTGGTTTTGTGGATTGTATCAAATGATCTGACTCAAGAATGAAGTTATGTTGCTTTGCAAAGATATGAATGTCAAGATTTTCTGTGAATTACGGTCTGTTCCTCGAATGATTAAAAAAATGGAATGTATTTGTATAGAATACTTTATTTATACTTTAATGAATTTGATTGTTTTTGCATCCTTTTTTAGCCTTCCACCCTTTTGAAAACTTCCACACTCGTTCATTGCCACTTCATGGAAAAGAGCAACCAGGACAATACTGAAAATGTCTTCTTTTGTGCTCTACAGAAAAGGTTTTCTCTAAGAAAAGGTTTGGTTAGAATTTTGTAATGCTAAAACATAATCCCTGATGATATATACCTGATATTTTGACTGACTATGAATGAAATTACACCTCTGCTCATAGATTACTTTGAGCCTGACTTAAATCTGTCATGTTTTTCAAAGCATCTCCTTTCAAGAAATAAGAAATAAAACACGTACTGCCCATGATATCAGTAAAGATTAAGCAACGGGTTTAGGACACATGATGTAATGCTGTACAAACATGTTTATATCTGCTTGAAGGATAAATAATAATAAAAAAAACTTCTCATTGTCGTGCACATCTTGCTGTGTTGTAATCAGCGTGCACCTGTTCCATTTTGCTTGCCTTCCATTTACTCTAGATTGTGATTTCAGAGGTGTTATGAAAAACCCACAATATAGCAGATGAGCGTTTTTCACAGTAAAATGTGCCCATTGTTTACGACCCTGAAGCAAAAATGCAGACTATGTTTATGTTTGCAGTACTAGCAGCCTGATCATGCTTTCTTTTGCTAACACTATGTAAAGTCTATACATTCAATCTTCCTAGTATGAATGGATAAATAGGCAGATCTGTAGTTTACTTTAGGGAATAAATTTAATTAACCTCATATTAGCTCTGTGCGATCCAGGCAGACGGAGCCCTTAAGCTAACGGCAGGCAGACTGTTACTTTGAGATTTCATCTGAGAAATAATAACTAACAATCAGTGTATTTGTGGAAGGTACAGAGAGAGCAGAAACAACTGATACCAATAGTTTGGCATTAGCACATATTGCTGAGCTGATAAATAAGTATAAAAATATACACAAATATTGGGTAAAATGGTAAAAATGTGTTTTTAATTGGCATTGCTTTTGGCTACTTCTCTTATCCTGGATGAATGTTTTCTCTGAGCCTAAAGCAATGCATTCTGGAGTTGATCTTAAGGATGTATGTGATGTTGATCTAGATTTTGCTCAAAATGAAGTATCTTAAAGAGCAACATAACTGTGCCTAACTTTTGCAAAAAAAAATAAAAAATGTGTCAATGTAACAATGATTCAAGGCTCAGGGCAGAAGGAGGCGGAAACCGTCAAACATTTAACGTAAGCTTTAATCCAAAAAAACAAAAGTAAAGCGGCAGCCCATCATGAATGACTGCCTCATATATACATAACAAAACAACATAAATGTCCCAGGCCTTGTACTCTCTTGTCTTGCACTATCTTCACATTTTTATCCTTCCGGAGCACCTCATTAGCACTCGCGCCTCACTCCGTTCCCACAGCTCTCAGGCCCCACCCTGATTGCCACAGTCTGGCTTTAAAGGGACAATTCTCCCAAAAATGTAAATTCTGTCCTGATTTAGTCACCCTCATGTCATTTCAAACAGACATGACTTTTATTCATCTTCAAAACACAAACAAAGATATTTTTGAAACCTGAAAGATTAGGGTAACGGGGCAAAAGGCACTTTTGACTTGGAGGGTTCCAAAATTCTGTCATTAATTATTCACCCTCCTTTCGTTCCACACCCGTAAGATCTTCATTCATCTTCGAAACACAAATTAAGATATTTTTGATAAAATCCATAGGCTCAGTGAGGACTCCATTGACAGCAAGATAATCAACACTTTTAACGCCCAGAAAGCTACTAAAGACGTATTTAAAACAGTTCAGTGACTACAGTGGTTCAACCTTAATGTTATGAAGCGACGAGAATACTTTTTGTGCGCTAAAAAAACAAAATAAAATAACAACTTCATTCAACAATATCTAGTGATGGGTGATTTCAAAACACTGCTTCATGAAGCTTCGAAGCTTTACAAATCTTTTGTTTCGAATCAGTGGCTCGGAGCATGTATCAAACTGCCAAAGTCACGTGATTTCAGTAAACGAGGCTTTGTTACATCATTCGAAATTTCAATGGTTTACCACTGGGGGGCGTGACTTGAGTCAGTTTGATACATGCTCCGAACCACTGATTTGAAACAAAAGATTCATACAGCTTTGAAGCTTCATGAAGCAGTGTTTTGAAATCACCCATCACTTGTTAGATAAAGTCATTATTTTGTTTTTGGCGCACTAAAATATTCTCGTTGCTTCATAACATTGAACCACTGTAGTCACACGAACTGTTTTAAATATGTCTTTAGTAGCATTGAAAGTGTCAGTGGAGGCCTCACTGAGCCATCGGATTTTATAAAAATATCTTAATTTGTATTCCGAAGATGAACGAAAGTCTTACAGGTGTGGAACAACATGAGGGTGAGTAATTAATTTCAGAATTTTCATTTTTGGGTGAACTAATCCTTTAATTCTTGATCAAACTACTAGAAGGCACAAAAATTCAGCTCAGCAATTTTCTTAACAACCTCTTCTGATGATGCACGTGGAAATTTGACTCCTTGACCCGATCATGCCCCATGCTGGTGAGCCTTTTATCCCGTGTGTGGGGTAAAAGGTCCACCTTGCCACCTCATACATTTACAAGATTTTTAAACAAATATGTATGTATGTATGCAGTTTCTCTATGGGCAGCTATAGGTTACGGTTTATGAGAAATCTAAACTTCCCAATGCACTTCCCACACATTTCTCACAGGATGGGCACTTGAGGTCGGCTTCTCCATGGGGAATTTTTCTTGAGTCTGAGTGAATCAAGGGCTTTAGATATGTTTTGTTAATTTACCATCCATTCATTGCACCTGATGAGCAGGCATTGAGCCTCAGTTCAGTCTAAAGAACGTGTTATCACTTCTCATCATGCTACTGTGATCTTTTGTACTATTGAGTATGACAGTTAAATTACAGTGCTACAAATAGTGGTGGCTAAATGACTGGTATTACTTTTTGAGAGCACACCAGCTGACAAGTGAGAAAGCAGAAGGTAGAGCGACGGTTATGACTTAAACTTTGTGAAAGACCTTCTGACTGACGCAAAACTTTTTCTGATACTCCTGTTTGATCAAATGAAAAGCAAGTGATACATACTTAACAACAAACAAGCTTGAAAGCACTTCCTGGAGCCCTACAGTTTGCATTCCAGTTATTAACCATTCATGTTAATAAAGAGATCATGATGTTCGTAAACAGCAGATCACATGCCTTTACCAAGGTTTCTCAGCTTAATTTCAAGTTTATGATCAACTTGTAAAGTGTAAAGTGTCTCTAAAGGTGTAAATGAGCATCAGCTCTTTGTGAAGTTGATTTCACACCACACACATTAGTAGCACGTCCGTGGAACTGAAATGTAACTTCAGCAGGCTCACATTGTGCTTTCATACTGGAAATAAAAAGACAGCCATTAAAGGATAATATGCTGTTTTAAGCTACACGTGACCTTTAAATTTTCAATGCTTAAGTGCTCCGCAAATTGCCTTTTTCTTTTTTTGTTACTGCACCTTTGATCAGATAATTAGATAATGTTGTTAACTGGTGTACTTCATCTAACCTTCTTTTACAGAAAATTGAGAAAACGTTGCCATATTATGATGCTGTATCATAGTGTAAAAATTAGTGTGATGCCATATGGCATCTTGCACTAATGCATTTTCTACATTTTATATTTACATTTATGCACTTGTCAACTTACATTCCATTCAATACATTTTATTAATTTCACATTGGGAATTTTTATAGATGGTGGCATCAATTATATTATTACATTTATACAATTGTTTGGAAGTGTTTACCATTATATAATTGCATTTATAAAACGGTTAGTTCCTGTCCTTGATTCTGATTGGTCAATAGCCGTTTTATTCATGATAAAACACGGCTATGACTGCTTCACCCAACGGTTCTGTGTATCACTACACAACTTAATATGTTTAAATGTCCGTTGCAATATCTTGTCCTTTTAACAGTTAAGGGGTTTTCCCGTGACTGACAACGCTAGTCAAAGCATTTGTCAGTTGCATCTTGTTCCATGTTCACACTAATTCAGTCTTTTCAATATAAAAGTCTTCGCTACTGAGTGACTCACTCATAAAGACAGTCTTTGCCGCCATCTAATGGTGTAATAATGTAACTTCTGTTGCTGTTCATGGTCAGGGACTATTTTTTCTGGCGGAAGGAAGGCTTTTAGTGATTTTACTTCATGAATGTTGCATTCATACATATTTTTTGGTTTTAATATTTGTATTGTGTGGTAACTGTTTTATAAAAGCAATAAGGTACTCAAGGCTAGTGCTGTATCGTGAATAAGTTACGGAAGAAGGAGTTGCAGGCACTCCGCTTCGCGTCGTGCCTAACAACGCCCTTCAGCCGTGATTTATTCATGATACAGCACAGCCTCTCATACCTTATTGCTTACTTATAAAAACGCATAGTTCCAGCCCTTTATTCTGATTGGTTGAGCCGCGATTGTAGCCGTTGTAAAATTCCCAAAAACATACAGCTGACCACATTACATAAGTATCACTGTGCCACTGAATGTGTATGCTGCTGCTTCTGTCTTAGCAACCACTCTTAGCAACGTAAATATATGTTTGTTCTCTATTGATTTTGTTCATTGAAGCTTACTGCATTATGTAGAAGAATATTGTGAGAGAGATATCGAGTGACCGAGTGTATTACCTGCATTTAAATTTAGCATTTTCCTTCAGGTCAGTCCTATGTTCATAATAAAAAATCCGTTTGAATGTCTGCTGCAATCTTGTCCTTTTAACATGGGTTTTTCCCGTGCCCTGCTGACACTGACAGAGCTAGTCAAAGCATTTGTCATTTGTGTTCAATAATACATTTCAATATTAAAGTCTTTGCGACTGAGTGACTCGCTCATAAAGACAATCTTTCCCGCCATCTAATGGCGTAATAATGTAACTTATTTTGCTGTTCACTGTCAGGGACTATTTCTTCCAGCAGAAAGAAGGCTTTTAGTGATTTTACTTCATGAAACTTCCATCGATACATATTTTTTGTCTTTAATATTTGTATTGCCTAATAGTATGAGGGATTCAGACTTTTAAGACTACACTGACATTTCACATGCTTGTGAAAATGTAAGCAGTGTTTCCCTGTGTAAAAGTCATTCCCACCGTGCTTTAGGGTCTTGTGGGTGGTTGCTAGGGCATTGCTATGCGGTTGCTAAGGCGCCCTGGTTGATTTTCCCTATGGTTGCTTTAGGGCAATGCTTACTAGACCAAGTCAAAGGAGCAGATCCCCAAATCTCTTCAGGTCTACAACTCCTTCAATGTTTTTTCTGCCTGTTTCATTGTCCATCGACAAAAATCATAAGTTCAGTCATTTGGAAAAGTAATTCACTTCTCCTCAGCAAGCTACTTGATTTCAGATGCCATACTATAGCACAAATGGTTATGAGTCTAACACTTACAGGGAACAAGAGATTTCAGGTTTTTATGATGAAAAGGCTCAAATGTCTGAAATGTTCATAATTATTAGATACATGCACTTCTGGAATAATATTAAAGATTAAATAAAGCGTGTGCTCTTCCTTTTCATGTTAAGACATTCATTCCTCCAGTGAATCCAGGCGCTCGTCTCTCCTCAAGCAAACACACCTGGTCCTTCACTGCGAGCACTTACAGGAGCATATGTCCCCTTAGATACTAAAATGAAAAGCATGCCTGCATGACATGCATGCAAAATTAAGGATTCTCAGTTTTTATCAGCTTTTAAGTTTTCCATATACAGGACCTAATTTTTCCATCAGAGAGACCAAAAGTTTCTGATGAACTGTAAAATCTTGATTACACTTGACAGGCAGAATAACACTCGTGAGACTCTTATGAGTTTTACACTGGGCTGTGTAATTACTCTCCGTGTAACACTGATAATTAGAAAGGCGGACAGAAAAATGTGAGACAGCATGTAAATAAAGCACTCATGTTTTGTGAGGATGGTCTTGAGTGTCCACTACTGCCGCTAAGCTGTAATTTTTCTGGATTTCTTTGCTGAAATCATAGTCTGTTGAACCAGCCTCTCTCAGAAATCCCCCTCGAGTGGGAGAACCTATATTTTGCTGTCATCCTCCTTACTAAAGGATGAGTTTTTGATCTTCTCCTGTTGGAATAACTGTTGGATCGTGCTTTACTTAATTTTGCCTTATTTTAATATCTCAAACTGAGAACAAGAGTCTTCTTGAGAATTTGGTTACAAAATATATTTGGTTCTTCAGCGGTTCTTTGGGGTGGTTGAGGTGCTATAAAGGACCACTGCCATACAAAGAACCCCTTTAAGCCCCTGTATAGTTCTTTAAAGGTTCTCTTGCTCTCTCTTAGTCTCTTATTTTAGTTAGGGAAAGGATTAAAAAACAGTGTATTTTTTTCTGAAGACAATGTGGTTCTCAAATTTTTTGCCCCCAAGGCCAGTGGCGTCATTTCACCAAAAGCCAGGGTATGGCAGTCCCTGAAGACATCATGCAATCTTACTCCCTAGATGTGACAGTCCTTTTTACAGCACTTCAAAGCTCAAACTGAATATTATCCGATTTAAGTGTTATTTTTAATATGATTACCAAAAACATTTTTGTTTTTCCTACAAAGATTATCCTCATTTGTAAAACTACAAGTCAATCAAAAACCACAGCCAATCAGAACAGTGTGGGCGGGCGGGCTCTCGCGGCATTTGCACGGCACGAGAGATTAAACTTGACGGAAAAAAAACAACTTGACGGCACTTGCACAGAAATGGATAAGTACATAATCAAATTCACAAATATTACACCATTTAAACATTATTAAAAATACATACTAAAACAATCTTTGTCATAGAATACACTTGTTTGTTCACAGTTTGAACGTTCTTGCTTCCATTTGTTTAATTTCAAGATCTGAGGTGAATTAGCTTTTACTACGGCAACAAAGCTGGGAGCACTAAATGATATTCAAAATCACATTACACGCTATTAACATTAAATAAAGCACATAAACATAACCTGAGATTATCATTGCCATACTTTGTGTTGCTGTTCCAGCCGCGACTTCGCAAAAAAAATAAAAACCATTTCTAAAATAGAATCGTCGCGTGTTAGGACAACCGGTAACTTAAACACATCTGATTGGTCATTATTTTCAACAGAAATCCCTGTGATTGGCTACAATACTCAACGCAGAACAAAATCACGTTGTGAATAGACACATTGGCAGCGCTGTTGATCTTACATGACACAAATATAACATCCATTTCGCTTTAATTTACTTACTTTTCTGTTTTATTTAACAATACAAATTATATGTTACACATAGTAATATAACTCCTGCATGCAATGAATAAAATTATATAAGTTGCATTGACTTGACCAGGCAGCCAAGCTATGGCAATTGCCATACCCTGCCATACCCAATTGACGCCCCTGCCCAAGGCCCGCCTATAAGGAAATGTTCCAGTGACCCCACACAAGACTTTATGACCTCAGAAAAGCATAAAAGTGATTCAAAACAGCTTTTGTCATTGTAGTAAATTTCCATTCATAGCAAACATATGAGAGTGGAGTAACATATCTAAAATTTAAGGAGGAGAATGGGGTGGTGGTGGTGGGATGCAACAAGACAGTTTGGAAATGAGAACTGTCAGTTGCAGTTTAAATTATGTGGAAGGAGGAATACAATTGGAGGATGAGGGAAAGCTAAGACATGGTGATTGGCTGTAGTCTTTGAAGGAATGTAAACTGATAAGAGGCTCGACAGTAGGAGGTGTTTGTGAAGTCAGTTACATACCGAAATCATGTCACAATAAATGAGTTATTTGTGTAGTCATATAATTAGGCTATATCTTGATGTTTTGTGATTCAAGCATTCTAAGTTTACAATCAGCTCTTATGGTTCTACATAGCACCATTTGACATTATGCCCTAGTTTGTTACCATATTTACTGATTAGTTTCACCTGTGTTTAATTTAGCTCCCTTTGTTTGCTCAGTGTGTTTAAGCCCTGTGTTTCTGTTCGGTTCTCATTGATGTATTGTGTGTTTTTGCTCCTGAGATGATTCTGGTGTTTTCCTGAGATTTGTTAAAGATGCATTTATTTCACAATTCACAATGGTAAGCTTGTAATAATGTTTTCTAATAAGAGCGGTACTGGTGGGTTTCTGCGGGAAATTTGAGCATGCAGCCATTCGTCTTTGCGTCATTACGTCACGTCTGTTTACATAAAGAAGGCTATATGTCATGTGAAGGATGCTGCAGGTGGCGGATCATTTATAGCCTTTTCTTACAGCAGCAGGGAAAATGAAACTTATCATTTTGATGGCGAAATGTAATCCAGAAAGGTCCAAATGACAATCATCAGTAACAACTGGAGATTAACCCATAGTCAAAAGCAAAAGACTTCAGACTGCGGAGTGGCTACAGAAATTGAAATCTACAGGTAATGCTAATACACACTAAATACACATAGTCACACAATGCTGATGTTGTTAAGATTAACAATTTGAGAACAAAGTATAACAATAATTTGCATGGTTTGATGTGATCCGAGCTAAGCAATCTTTAGATTTAATCACCACTGACAGCACGATTTATTGTAATGCTTTATTTCTCAGCTGGTCAGAACAAAAGTGGCAGACACATTACTTACTTGCTCAGATGACATTTTCTGGTGAAAATTCTTATTTTGGTCATACTTCCAAGACGTAGAATCTGTGATTCCGAAGTACAGTATCCACACCGATGTGGTGACTGACAGCAAACATTAGATTCATCCACGCTGCGGAGCCGTGTCGATGCACAACGCATGTAAAGATGATAATTCCGCAAATAACTGCAATTGCAGGTTTCAAACAGAGATGGCGACAAATATGCAAAACGTACAGACTGCAGCTTTAAGTTTAATAAAGACTGTTAATTATATCTTCTTTGTCTTGATTGTGCGTTGCTATCATCACACGTTACAATAAGTGTTTATTTAAACATACTTCACATGTTGTGTTTATGATAACGTTTATGAGTAATTTATGAGCCCTTCAAGTGGAATTGTAAATATCGCAATTATGAGTTCCGAGCACATGAATAACTAAAAGAAGGCGTATTTATGTGTGGGAAATTCTAGATGTTACATGAATTGCGACTCTGAGGTATGAGTATGAATTTTATAAGTTCACTTGAAAGCAGTATTATACTGAGAAAAAGAAAAAAAAGAAAAAAAGAATTGTTTTGATTTAATTTCATTTTATTTAAATTCTACATTCCATGTGTCATAAAGAGATCATTCTTAAAACTGTATCTCATACCATAATCTATTACAAAATGCTGTTTTATTTACATGTATGCATTTAGCAGACAATTTTATCCAAAGTGACATACAAAAGAGGAATCAGAGCTGTGTGACTAAAATTTCCCCTGTGGACAGTTCTTCAAATTTTCCAGCTTCTCCCTTTGGCTCTTCACATTCCTCTGCTGTTTATAAGACGTCAGGGGCCAACAAATCTTCAAACATCATATGTTGAGTTCCTCTTTTCAGGCACACAACTTAACATTGCCGGAGCGTGGTGTGCAGGAACATACGTCAACACATTTCTTTGACGCCGACCCCCATGGACCCCGATCCACTTCTGCTCCCAGCGGCCAATAAAAACCCATAAGAGAAGTAATTCCTCTCATCTGTTGCCAGGGGTTGTACACTGTCAGGCTATATTCAGGATATAACTCTCCACACAGGGTAATAGGAGTTAAAATACCCATGAACCTCTTAGTAAAAGCCTCAAAAGACACATTAAGGTTGTAGTTTGACATATGCCAGATCAGGCAGTTGACAGACGCCTCATATGTAAACACAATATGCATGCTTTTATGCCCTTGCGTATTGCTAGATTTGATTTATGAACATAAGCTACATAGCATACTTCTTTATTTATTTATCTATATATTAAATTATTTTCCAGACAGCAGGTTAGAGCATACTTGTGTCATCTTGAGCTTTGTAGAACAGGAATAGAACAATACTTATTGATTTGCTTCCAGCATTGCTCTCTGCCTTTGTCGAATGTCTCCACAGTCAATATTCAAATTCTGAACCCTTCAGACTGTTTAAAACCCCTGAAGATTGAATAGATCATTTATAAAATATTTGGAAAACTCTATTGACCTGACTGGTCTAGATCACGTGACCACTATTTGAGTTTGATGGAGCTCTAGGATACAAACCACATATGTCTTGGTGATTTAAAGTAGTTTAAATCCAAAAAAAAAAACAAAAAAAAACAGTGCTGATATTCTTAACAAAACTGACGCGGAAAAAAAGGAGAAACATTGTTCCACAAGGATCCAGTTAGAAGGCTCTTTAATCTACAAATCTCCAACATTTATCATTACAGTAGTAACACTAACCGGTTACACTTTATTTTACAGTACGTGTACTTACGGTGTACTTACCCAAGGAAGTTCTGGTAATATACTGTAAGGTAACTACATGGGCTAAGCTTGGGTTTAGGAGTAGATTCAGGGTTAGTACCTAGTTAGTACCTAGTAACCCAGTTATTGTAATTGCTATAATAAGTACATAGTATGTACATGCGGAATAGGACTGTAAAATATAGTGGACAACACATTACAATAAGGTTCCATTAGTTAAGGTTAGTTAAGCATTAACTAATGTTAACTAACAATGAGCAATACAGTACTTAATTAATCTTCGTTAACATTAATTAATAATTAATAAAAAAAACATCTGTTCATTGTTTGTCCGTGTTAGTTCAGGTTCATTAACTAATGTTTTTAATGTTTTGAACTTTTGATTTTAATCATGTATTAGTAAATGTTGAGATTAACATTAACTGAGATTAATAAATGCTTTAGAAATATTTTTCATTATTAGTTCATGTTAACTAATGTAGTTAACTAATGTTAACAAATGAAACCTTATTGTAAAGTGTTACCATAAAGTGCTACCCACTAACCATGGTATTGTGGTAGAAATGTAGGGATATTCATATTGAATTGTATTACATATATTATTAATGTATGTATGTGTATTAAACCTATTAAAGGATTAATGGAATATAATTAGCCTACAGTGTTTTTTAAAGGATTAGTTTTAAGCTTTACTCACCCTCAAGCCATTCTAGGTGTATATGACTTTCTTCTTTCTGACAACACATTGGGAGATATTTTAATAAATATCCTGACACATCTGAGCTTTATAATGGCACTGAACAGGGGTCACGGGGTATGAGCTGAAGAAAGTGTCTCCATCCACATCCATCCATCATAAATGTACTCCACAAGGCTCCAGGGGGTTAATAAAAGCCTCCTGAAGCGAAGCGATGCATTTGTGTAAAAAAAAAATCTAGCCTCCACCAGACGACCTTCCGTATTCAACGTACAAAGAAAGTGTAACGCCTTTCGCAGTTCAAAAAGATTAGGCTACATCCTGTGCCTTCCTTATTCAACTTACGGAAAAAAGTGTTACTGAGGCAACGCCAGTTTACACTTTCTTTGTAACTTGAATACGGAAGGCGGTCTGGCGGAAGCTAGATATTTTACTTCATAACTTGTTAAATATGGATATTTTTTTACACAAACGCATGACTTCACTTCAGAAGGCCTTTATTAACCCTCTGGAGCCGTGTGGAGGATGTTTATGATGGATGGATAGATGTGGATGGAAGCACTTTCTTCAGCTTATACTCGTGACCCCTGTTCAGTGCCATTATAAACCTCGGATGCGTCAGGAGGACATTTCTTAAAATATCTCTGATTGTGTTCATCAGAAAGGAGAAAGTCACATACACCTAGGATGGCTTGAGGGTGAGTAAAGCTTGGGCCAATTTTCATTTGAAAGTGAGCTAATCCTTTAAGCTGTAGCAGTTTTATTGCATTTGTATTTATAGTAAATGTGCTTAGGCTACTGTTATTTTATAACAAATACCATAGAAACTAAATAGTTATTTTTTACCATCATATTAAAGTGTGTGGTTCTACCTGTGGTTATCTACATATGTATGATACTCTATGAAAGATCAGTGGTTAATTTTCATAAGAGTACAAGAGTACAAGAGTCCTAACTACATTTAAATACATTTACTTACACATCCCAACTCAAGCTACTGCTATTGTCAACTTAAATTACTGGCAAATGTGCATTTTATAGAGAAAACATGTAATATTATTCATTAATATTAAGATTTTTTCCCCTCTGTGCTAACAAGTCAGGTGCTGTTGCCACCATCTTTATAACTTGGTGGCAGCGGTGCAACAGTTGTCAAATGTTAGTCTAGAGCCCTGACTTCCATAGACGTTTGGTACCAAGTCGACCCTTTTCCTCTCAGTAAGTCTTTCATTCTCAAAAAGGCTTCCATTCATTAAGTAAAATCCTGATGGATGTAAAGGCAGCTGCTCTCTGATCTGAAAGCAGGCTGGGACACAGAACGTGGCAGTTTCCATGGTCACCAGCAGAACGGTATCCGTCAGGAACACCGCCTAATCCATCTTGTCTGAAAGGAGGACTCTTTTTCTTTGCGCTGGATTGCTCTGTTGATTTATAAGTCTATTTTGAACCCCAAACTTGTATAAAAAATGAGTGGGCAATATGTATGCAAGTGAACATGTGAAGCAGGAGTTGAGCTTCTGGTAAAGTACTTATCTCCGCAGATCATAAGAGGCTGGGTTTTTGGCATTCTAGAGAGCAGAGCGATCAGAATACACATCTAAACGGATGGGCTTGTGCCTGCTTTGGCTCTAAGCAGGATCCATCTTACTGTCAGCTGCAAGATAATGATACGCTCTGATTCTTTTCGAGAGGGATGCGATGCGATGTCTCGGCGATGACATTTAGTGCATCTTAATACGACTACAGTGTTTATTTTCATGCCGTTTGTGGTTCAATTTTTGAACAAGTTTATCTATTTGGTGCTTACTGTAATCTGGTTTGTGGCATATACCAGTTTTGTTCCTGTCCTCTTTCTACTTTCATTTTAATTAAAGTGACAAAAAAGCCAACATTAAACTTTAAAATTATAGTAATTAACAAATATTTAATTAAGTTCACCACAAGCCATCAGTGTGGAAATCAACAAGCTGTGGTTCTTCAAATAAGGAGCTTTGAATGGTGGATATGAGCAGTTCCAATGATCTCTTAGCATAATGTTTGTTAATTATAATGATGGTTATTATTTATATTGAATAAATGAATGACAGACAAAATAAGTTTTCAACTTTATTTAGTAGGTTATTTGAATAAACTCAAAATAACCTGTTAAAAACATTTTTGTTACTTGAAATGAATGAAGATGATAAGACGTAAAATAGAAATGACTTGGCTACTAACTGAAACAAGTTAATGTTGAAGCACTAAAAATTACTAACTGGAAACAAATAAAATCTAAAACTGAAATAAATTAAACCTGATAGTAAAATTAAATCAATAATGATAAAAATGACGAAGGCACATAACAAAATTACTAAAACTATCCTTAAAATTAAAACTGAAAAATAAATATAAAAGCTAATTCCAACTATGAATAAAAACTATTATATACTGTAACTTGTATAATAGTAAATTATATAAAAGTATATAAGTAATATTAAAATAACTCTGATTCAAATTTGTCAGATGTATAACAGGTTGTTAAATATACACTCTTGAAAGCATTTTCATCCAAAAATGAAAATGGTATCATCATTTACTTACTTTCATGTCTTTCCAAACATGTATGACTTTTTTGTGGAAGATAAAAGATATTTTGAAAAATGTCTGTGCTGTTTTGCTGACTTTTATCGTATGGACAAAAAGCAGTTGATAAATTATTAAAAATATCTCCTTTGTTTTCCACAAAAGAAAGAAATTCATACAGGTTTGGAACTACATGAGAGTGAGTAAATGATGACAGAATTTTAATTTTTGGGTTATATTTTATAAAACAACACTTCTAAAATCAGAGAAATGTGAGATTTTAGAGTAAACAGAAAAAGTGAAAATAGTGGTTAATAAGTTATTGCATTCAAAATATATGCAAGGGTGAATTTGGTCAATATTGCAAGATTTTTATTGGCATATTCTTTCATAAAGATCCAATATACACTGTAGATAATCAATGATATTGTATTTGTTACCGCAGTTGCACTTTATAAGTTAAAATCAATCATTTGTGACTTGAGGGTTTGTGTGATGCTTCAAGAAATGTAAATGTCACATGCCGCAGCCACAGAGCATTCAATCTTATTAAAGCAGAGGCGGGCATGATGAACTAGGAACTGTGAACTTGAATCATAATTTGTGTCAAATCTAGAGTTAATGATGGAGCGTTCACATTTTCACCAATGTTTTAGAAACAGACTGTTTAAATCCCCTACACAGCATTTTTTGGTCATTTTTAACTCAAATTGAATGAAGCGCTAATGTAAAACGGTTCTTTTCAAGGGTGCCAAAGGAACCCGAAAGTTTAGCATTGGAGTTGTTTTAAACATTAATTTAATCTAGACTTAAACAGTGTATCTGGCTGCACAGAGTCGGGCTGTGTAGGATAGTGATTCATAATGTCAGATACAATGAGGAACTCTAAACCTGGTTATACGGGCCACTTAATATTGCAACATTTCCTGTGCACTCCTGTGCACAATGAGGCCATGAAATGGAATAAAGAAAGGGTGCTGTAGAGTCAGAATACAGATAGAGGTAATTCTCACCTTAATTCAACAACCTTGACACATAACACATTGTGGAGAAGTAATTATAGAGCCAAGCTTTGCACAACGCTGACATGAATTATCTATAACTGCAGCATGCAATAGGCGTCAAGGGAATTAGCCATGTGGCATGTTCCTTAGCTTATCCTGACAAGATGACAAATCTGTGAATAAAGTGATTTGCTTGATGTGATTCTTGCTTGAAGAATGTTTCAGTATATGTAATAGATTGTTTAATGGCAGGTGGCTCAATGACAATGATATTTTAAGAGAATTGTTGACCTTGGGACACAGTCATGAGACTGCATATATTTTGCTGTTTTATGATTATTTGCTTATTTCTGCATATTGGTTACACCAAATGACTTTGACGGATAAAAGTTTTTAAAATATTAATAATCTATGAATAAATTAATAGATACAGATAATTAAAATCAGCATCGTATCTTTGACCCAGGTATGTTTTTTTAAGACCCCAGATGCAGACGGTGCGACCAGTGTCTTGATAAAGACTTATTTATTCTCACATGAATCATAAAGTAGCATTGGAAGGAGGGCACCATAAGCGCAGACTGATGAATCTGTCTTTCTTGTCCTATAGATGGATACTCGTACCATCACAATATGAGAGACACTGTTACAAATCTATTGAGTACGATCACATTGCGTCTGCATTCATTCCTGGTTGTATCCCTCCAGGCTGATGTCCTGTGATCTGTAGTCTGTTATATGGAGGTTTAATGACAGCTTACATCAGTTGATAAAAATAAATCTGTGTTAAAAGACTGCTGAAATCTAATTTGGTTCAGAGACAATCATCTATATCTGCCAACAGGAAATTGAAAACAAACCAAGGTGGTGAAGCATTCTCATAGCAGTCTGCTTTCTCTCAGAGAATTGAAAATCACTCAGACCTAGTCTGCCAAACGCTCAGCAATCATCTGCTCTCAAACAAAGACATTTACTTAAGTAGTCAAACTGTATGAAAGAGAGATTGTGTCAGAGAACTTTCAATATCATAATTCACCAATACAGTATTATCAGAAATAGATTTTCGAACATTCACTGACAGTTAATAACTTGGCCTGTGTTGGTGTATGCCCTGCAAAAAGATAACAGAGCTTGCATTGAATGATATTAATCTAAAGACATTTATACACTATGTAACTTTTTTTTTTTTTTTCAAAATAAACAAAATTTAGTCAATACATCATAAATCCTTCTTCCAAAATGTGTTTTTGTCTTACCCAAATTCACTATGGTATTATAAGTGTTTATATTTTAGACCTAACGGGATGGTTTTCACAGGAAATTGTGTACAATGTTACGGTACAGTGTTACGTTCAGTTCTGTTTAGTTTCAGTTTTCATTTGTCTCATGTTTCTTTGTTCAGTTTCCCTCCACTCGTCTGTCTCCTTGGTTACCGTCATTATTAGTTCATTTGTATCAGCTGTGTTCCATTCATCATCCTCATTTGTGTTTGCCTTATAAGTTGGTCCCTCACATTCATTCCCTGTTCATTCACCTTCTAAGCTAATGTATGTTGCTACCTGTTGGCCCTGCCTGTTGGAATTGTCATTAAACCTTCGTTTTGGATTTATTATCTTCGTCTTCATCTGCCTTCCTGCAACCCACCGTGACAGATGAACGGACCAGCCCAAAAGGACGATAGGGCTAAATTTATTGTCATAGCTCAGGAGAGCCCTGATTATTTTTCTTTTATTAAGAATTTTTGTTTTTTGGCCAGCTACTGCCTTCTGGAGGACGAAACCCTTTAGACCCTGTTCCGGATCGGGGCAAACTTCCACAACCCCATCCACCTTCCAGACAACACCGGACTGAGTTGGAGGGAAGCTGTCATGAGGTATCTGGACAGCGTATGGCCCCAATCCAGAACCCGGCCAGACCCAGAGCCAAGCCCGTCACCAACCTTATCGACAACGTCTGAGCCCCCCGCAGACTGGAAGTTTCCGCCTGCTGCGATGAGTGAGCCTATACCCAAGGATGGGAAGGCAGAGCACAACATCGCTCCAGAGCCGAAGCACCACGGAGAGTCTGACCAGGGCTGTGAGCCGGCAACACTGCCCATCGCTGTGGGAGTCCTTGTGAAGTTCGGGGGGATGGAAGCGAGCCCCACCTACCCTCCCGTCACTGAGAGCGAGCACCGACTGGACTTGTTGGACAAGCCTCGCTGCACTCTGTCCCACCTCGACCATTAACCATCGACCATTCGGTCTCGCCAGGCTGCCTCAAACTGTTGACTCCACCTGGGTCGGATTTCGCCAAGCCTTAGCTGTAGACTTGCAGGCCGTCTGCTGCTCTCCGGCCCTCCACCCCTTCGGCAAGCCCTCCACTTTCTGCCCTTCCGCCCTCCCTCAGGCTCCACCTCAGTCCTTGGTCACATCAGCTCGCCCTCTGCTCTCTGGATCTCAACTTCCGCCTCACATCATGCCCCTCCCGGCAAGGCGTGTCCTCGCGCCATAGAAGAGTGCAGATGATGGAGAGATGGAGGTAAATAGCATTGCAGACAACACAAATCCAAATCCACTGTAATATAAATAAGTAAATAAATAAATGAAAGTAATGGAGCAGCAGCCAAATCAGTCAGCAGGACACGGGGGTTTTTCCTGGCTGACTGCGGGGCTGCAGGCTGTGGGCACGTCAATGCCATTTACATTTGGGTCCAGTCGGGTTTGAAAATAGGCTAAATGCTGTCGGGTCGGACTTGGGTCTAATTTTATCAGGTCTGTCTCGGGTTGGGTTTTTTTTCTTTCTTTTTTTAAAAAAATTATTTACGTATGTCGGGTTTGGTTAAGAAGGTATTTGGGTTGGGTACAGATGGAAAAGGGTAATTAGCTCCCGAGCAACATGATAAAGCTGCTGATAATACTTAATGAACCTTTTATATAGGGATGCTGTGATCGGTGTCATATTCCTAAAGGTAGATGTGGATCAGCTAAGAGTCAGCTAATGTGAGCTTGACTAACTGCCAGAATGCTAGATTTCTGTCACAACCACTATCGTCAAAAATAATTGACAATTAGCATACAATAAGAGCATGGTGAGCAGCAATTACCCCTCAAAACAAAACCATATGCTGACATCCCCCCAACCACAAACAGTGAAAAATCTGAATGCCTTTTTTTTTTTTTTTTTTTTTTTAAATCTGATACTGGAAAAGACAGACAAGAATAGGACATTTTGGAATGGAGCAGCATGTCCCTCTGAAACAGCAGAGACTGGAGCAGCTTGCCCCTTACAGGAGGAGAGTAGCAGCAAAGGGTTTTAAATACAATTACCCAAATGAGCTTAAGCAACAAGCATGCTGCCAACAATAACTGGAAAGCTTTAAGCAAAAAGCATTTTGCCCTTACCCAGACTTGGCTTAGCTTAGCAACCAGTGCATGAGAAGAAAAAGCAAGTGATCAAGCAAGAAAACATTGAAGTCAAGAGAGCACACACAGAAGGGTTCTTCTTCTGAGCATTCCAATGCAATATTTCCGTAAATTACATGCCATTTGGAATGAAAGAAAGAGAAGATTAAGTGATCAACATCGATCAAGCACTGCTTGTATATGGTTTGCATATCTGTGGTCCAAGTTCCAGTTTCTTTTGAGTGATGAATACAGACTACTTGCACTGTGTTTGAGCGCAACTTGACCCAGATGCAGGCAACGTAAACGTAAACAACGGTTGCTTGTTGCCACTAGTTCTTGATCTAGGCTTGGTGTGTCTGAGCTGTTAGCCACAAACATGTTACCAATAACCATCAGAAGGCAACAAACATATTGATAATAACCTGAAAAACCTTGAGGTCAACATGAAATCCAATTTGACCCTGTTTGTAGCTCAAATGTCTTGTTTTAAACCTTTCATCCGTGCAAATTGTCTTTTAATAATCTTGCTCAAAATTCCGGCAAAGAGTCCATGTCAATAATGCAGCGATGCGAAAAGCAATGCTTACTCAGGTCACTTCCAAATCAAACAACTCTTATGATCAATGCGGCGAATTCGCATGTTCAAGTTCATGAACTTGAATGTGAAGTGAAATCCGTGTGGGGAACGAATCCCTCTCGCTAAATTTCCGATTGCACAATTCCTATTGAGATGATGCAGTTTTGCCTGCCGAATTCGCTGTTTAATTAGCTCCTGAGCAACACGATAAAGCTTCTGATAATACTGAATGGAACTTATATGTAGGGATGCTGTGATAGGCGTCATATTCATATAGGTAGACGCGGGTCAGGTAGAAGTTTATTTTACATATCTGTATCTATATCTGTATCTTAAATATATATACATATATATATATATATATATATGTATATGTATATATTAAAAATATAAGTATTTTGCTGATATTTTTAAAAGTTTTAAAAGAAATTTGTTGAAACGGCAGCCTGTGATCCATATCATCTCCTCTGGTAAGTCTGTGAGAGAGTTTCTCATTGTAATTCAGTCACCTCCTCTCACGATCAGGCTTTCAGAGTGTCTCATGTGTCTCTTCATAAAATCCTGTCCAAGCAAAACATTAAATTCCTTCTAGCCTCCCACCTCCTGTCAGTACATACAAGATTACATGTGTTCACTCTCTATACTAATGATACCTATTTGTATTCCCTACTCGTAGGTCAGTAACCACAGGGTTCAATCCTCAAATTCCCCATCATCACACTTCAGTTCATTGTTAAAATGCTTCTTACCCTATTCCATTTCAGATATGCACTCACACACAGCACGTATAGCTAAATATGCTCACACAAACATGCACACACACAAACACATCTCATTATACATTTATCTGTGTCCCTGAGGGTGTGTGCTTGTGTATCTTTGTGTTTCTGTGAAAGCAAGTGATTTGTCTGCTTTAATGGGCACTTAAATGGTTAAATTATTCCAGAATTAATTTACTGGCAAAACATAGACATTTAGCCTTAGCCCAGCGTTTGCACTTTTGCCCTTTTGCTAATGAGAATGTTTGTTCGACCCTTTAATGAATATTTGGAGTAACAAGTATGAATGTAATATACTGATGATGGCTCAGTAGAATAAACAGAAAAATTAATTGTTTGCTGTAAAATGATATCTGGTCAATTTAAATGGAATTAGTTTCATATACAGGTGCTGGTCATATAATTAGAATATCATCAAAAAGTTGATTTATTTCACTAATTCCAATAAAAAAGTGAAACTTGTATATTATATTCATTCATTACACACAGACTGATATATTTCAAATGTTTATTTCTTTTAATTTTGATGATTATAACTGACAACTAAGGAAAATCCCAAATTCAGTATCTCAGAAAATTAGAATATTACTTAAGACCAATATAAAGAAAGGATTTTTAGAAATCTTGGCCAACTGAAAAGTATGAACATGAAAAGTATGAGCATGTACAGCACTCAATATTTAGTTGGGGCTCCTTTTGCCTGAATTACTGCAGCAATGCGGTGTGGCATGGAGTCGATCAGTCTGTGGCACTGCTCAGGTGTTATAAGAGCCCAGGTTGCTCTGATAGTGGCCTTCAACTCTTCTGCATTGTTGGGTCTGGCATATCGCATCTTCCTCTTCACAATACCCCATAGATTTTCTAAGGGGTTAAGGTCAGATGAGTTTGCTGGCCAATTAAGAACAGGGATACCATGGTCCTTAAACCAGGTACTGGTAGCTTTGGCACTGTGTGCAGGTGCCAAGTCCTGTTGGAAAATGAAATCTGCATCTCCATAAAGTTGGTCAGCAGCAGGAAGCATGAAGTGCTCTAAAACTTCCTGGTATATGGCTGCGTTGACCTTGGACCTCAGAAAACACAGTGGACCAACACCAGCAGATGACATGGCACCCCAAACCATCACTGACTGTGGAAACTTTACACTGGATCTCAAGCAACGTGGACTGTGTGCCTCTTCTCTCTTCCTCCAGATTCTGGGACCCTGATTTCCAAAGGAAATGCAAAATTTACTTTCATCAGAGAACATAACTTTGGACCACTCAGCAGCAGTCCAGTCCTTTTTGTCTTTAGCCCAGGCGAGACGCTTCTGACGCTGTCTGTTGTTCAAGAGTGGCTTGACACAAGGAATGCGACAGCTGAAACCCATGTCTTGCATACGTCTGTGCGTAGTGGTTCTTGAAGCACTGACTCCAGCTGCAGTCCACTCTTTGTGAATCTCCCCCACATTTTTGAATTGGTTTTGTTTCACAATCCTCTCCAGGGTGCGGTTATCCCTATTGCTTGTACACTTTTCTCTACCACATCTTTTCCTTCCCTTCGCCTCTCTATTAATGTGCTTGGACACAGAGCTCTGTGAACAGCCAGCCTCTTTTGCAATGACTTTTTGTGTCTTTCCCTCCTTGTGCAAGGTGTCAATGGTCGTCTTTTGGACAACTGTCAAGTCAGCAGTCTTCCCCATGACTGTGTAGCCTACAGAACTAGACTGAGAGACCATTTGAAGGCCTTTGCAGGTGTTTTGAGTTAATTAGCTAATTAGAGTGTGGCATCAGGTGTCTTCAATATTGAACCTTTTCACAATATTCTAATTTTCTGAGATACTGAATTTGGGATTTTCCTTAGTTGTCAGTTATAATCATCAAAATTAAAAGAAATAAATATTTGAAATATATCAGTCTGTGTGTAATGAATGAAAATAGTATGCAAGTTTCACTTTTTGAATGGAATTAGTGAAATAAATCAACTTTTTGATGATATTCTAATTATATGACCAGCACCTGTATATCAGTATTTGCTAATAAACCTCCAAAAGTAGATAATTCAAAGACAGTACAATATTGTGACAGCTAAAACCTTTAAATGGCTATTATAAAAAGTTTTTTGGGAGACAAAAAATTGATTGTTTTGTTTTCATTATAATATATCACTTTTTATTCATTTTCATAATCAATTTTAAATAATGATTAAATAATTATAGTGAACTACTAAAAATCCAGTTTAAACCAGCCTATAGGTATTTTGCCAGTGTAGCTCTTCCAAGCCTGTATGTGTCCAAAACCCTCCTAAAACCAGCAAACCTGCTGGGAGACCAACCATCTTAGGCTAGTGTAAGCTTTTGTTTTTTAAGTTTAAGGTTTTTAAGTTTTTTTTTGTTTGTTTGTTTTTTTGCACTTTGAAATAGTAAAACATATTTATTTGTTACTTAGGACATAAAAAGTTGTTGAATTGCATCACACTCGCACAAGCTTGGATATAAAACCTCTAAAATTCAGCCTTGCTAAAGTCAGTTAAATAAATCTAGATTTTCTCAAAGCTCTGGTTTTGTGAGAATTTCAAGCCATGAACTCACAACTCTGTTCAAAACTCACATCTGAAGGACCGTGAGAACCAAGATGACAGATGCCAAATGTAACCATTAATATTTCATATGGCTGGTAAAATAACTGGAACATATTTTTTGGTTAACTTGGGATTTTTCTGAGTCAAACCCCTTTGTGGGAGATTCTGCTGATATGAAAGACCTAAAGGCTGTCAGAGATAAGGGTAACTCCATTGGGAATGCTACAGGCAGAGAAAAGTATATCATAAACTCTTAGAAAGGTTGGGAACCACACTTTGAGGCAGTCGGCACATTGATTTTTGTTCATTAAAATTGTACCTGAATTCCTTTGGTACTGCAAATGCTTCAAAGGTCCTTCTAGTGCAGTGGTCTCAAACTCAGCTCCTGGAGGGACTGCCCTGCAGAGTTTAGCTTCAACACCAATTAAAAAGACCTGATCCAACTAATCAAGGTCTTCAGGATTACTGGAAGCTTCCGGGCAGGTGAGTTGGAGCTGGTTGGATCTAAAGTCTGCAGAACAGAGTTTGGAATCACTGTTTTAGTGCCTGAAACCAATGACTGTCTGTTTGGGAGTGTTGACTTTCCCTCTCAGTGGAGTAATATCTACTGCTATAGCAACCAATGTTTTGTCTTTTGAATTTAATGCTGGGGTACTTTGCAAAAGCTTTGGGCTTTGTGTGACCTTGAGATTTCAAGATATTAAAGTTAATTAACAATGTTGAGATTTCCAATTTACTTCCTACTATATTGACTATACTTTACACTATATAAGATCCAAAGGCACTGAAAAGTGAAGAACGACTTGGAACTCGGCTTGCTTTCAAACCTCATCCAGCCAGTACCAGAACTTGTCATTGATTGGCCATCCACAGGATTTAAAAGCTGTCAGTCATGAATGCTTCACACTTCTTCCAAATGAAGTTTCTCCGCTTTCTCATGGCATACAGCATGAGATAGTTAGTCCTTCGTGTTTCTTAGAAGATACTGGCAATGGTGAATAGTTAGGTTCTAAATTTTGACTCTATTCATTGAAGATATCTGATTGCAATTGCTTTAATGGTTTATATTACTGAATGTGTTGTAGGAGTAGAGGAGTATTGCATTTGTCAAAGATTAAAAAAAGAAAGAAAAGTTGTCTGGGCATGTGGTGCAGTCAAGTTTAATGCATTTCTGACTAAATGAAAAGAACAAAACACAATATAAGCATCACATTATTGACCCATTTACACACACAGCTGATTTACTGATCTCTCTGCAGCCTGCACTGACACAACACCTTCCATTAATGATAGCATGCACTGTTCTTTGTAATGTTGCCCTCATATTAAATATTGGGAAAGAGAGGCAGTCTGTTTTTTTCATAAGAGAACTCAGTGAGCTGATCTCATTTAGCCTTGAATGACTCAGCATCAAAATTAAAACACACCCACAGAAACTATAATTTTTGCTGAGGCTAAGGTAGTTTTCCACAGGCTATGGCTTAACTAATTAACCACCTTCAACTTTGCAGTAACTTTGCAGTCTTTAGAAGCATTGTTCTTTGGAAGTACATTTAATCTAGAGCATTTCTTCCCCACTCAAAATAGCATTGAGGGGGTGAGTGGTGCAAATGGATTGGACATGCTTGCATTTAACTAGTGTGTTTAAGAGAATATCAGAGTTGTTGTGGAGAGTTAGACACACATGAAAATGTTTTCTGGCAATTTATCGGACTGATGGATGGGGGACACATCTGTCATGTTTGGTGAGTGAAAAAGATGAAGACAATGAGGAAAGAGATCGCTGCAGCAGACTTCCAATTTTATTTAACAAATAATTCAAATATGAGTAATCCACAATAGAAATAATCCAAATATCATGCGCAACAGCTTTACATAACACATAAAGACAACCCTGAACAAAGACATAAATGAACTGAGGGCTTAAATACATACTAACAAGCAACTCAACAAGAACCAGGTGCACAACATAATTAGTCGCTATGGCAACTCACTAGGTGAAGGGAACATAGGAACAAAGAAAACAGGAAACAAAGAGACTCAAACTAAAAGTCCATGAAAATGAAACTGAAACAATAACGGAGTGTGACAACGTCATGGCTGTCAGTTGTGTCTGGGTTTTTGAAAACAGATCCTTGACTGGCAGGGTTTAGTTCCCTTTCTAGGGAACTCGCGCTGGGTCAGTGATACATGGAACGCCTTCACCATGAGCACGTCTGAAGCACGTGTGTAACTAGTCTAGATCTAATCTAGACTAGTGTAACTAGTCCATTCTGATTGGTGTTGCGTCGCCAGTGGAAGCTATAAAAGGGAAGCCGGCATCACAACAGAGATCTTCAGCAAGCGCTCTGTGTGTATACATCTTATTTGCTGTTGTCTGTCCCACACATAAGCATTATAAAGTGTATAAAATGGTGAGCAAGCAGCAAAGCAATAAACAATGTGTTACACATGATTCTCCTGGCCTATATCAGATCGGCACAGTCTCTAACTGTTTTTACATCTTCTCTTAAAACTTTTTTTTTCCCTTAGCTTTTAATTCAGTATGAGTGTCTGGTGTGAATGTATGGTTCACTTTGTGCTATCTTTTTTCTTCGCTTTATGTTTTTGTTCAGCACTTTGGTCAGCCATGCTTGCTGTTTTTAAATGTGCTATATAAATAAAACAACCTTGAACCTTGAACCTTGATGATTTGTTCTCAAGGGAGTTGCCTATGTGCATTGTGAAAATCTCCCTCTGAGGACACTCCGCTCCCGTCTGGCCATGTTTGATGAGAGTTTTTGTTACTACATCTTCGCTGGTGGGTAAGGCATATATGGCAGCAGGTCAGGCAGGCACTTGCCTACACACTCTGGCAGTGCTTCAAGCATATCAGGCCGACCTGCTTCAGGACCTCGACAAGTGCCAAGGTGCGGGAGGTGCTATTAAAGAGCTGCATCAGGCTACTAAACGTTTTTTCCGTGTGACCAAAGAGACGGCCTGCACTATCGGCCGCTTAATGGCAGCCATGGTGGCAACCGAGAGTCACCTTTGGCTGAACCTCTCAGGCATCAAGGAGAGGGATAAAGCTTTCCTCCTTGATGCCCCACTCTCGCCTTCTGGTCTCGTTGGCAATGCTGTCAGCTCGGTCATCAAGAAATTTCAGGAGGCAAAGAAACAATCAGCGGTGTTTCAGAGGTTCATTCCTCATCGCCAGAGGTCCCGAGGGGCTGCTGCCAGGGAGCAGCCCCAGCCATCTGTGCCCAGCTCCTCATATCGACAACAGCATTGAATTTGCTTCAGGATACCAAAATAATTCCTCAAAATATCCCAAGGTCAGCCCCAGGAGGCTGACTCCTCTAGTAGATTTCCCCGAAGCCTGGCAAAATCTACCTAATATATCTCATAAGATTATTGACTTCAGTTTGGGTCCCACCCACCGAAGCTCAGTGGGGTTTTACCCACTGTTGTGGGCCTCGAACAGGCTCATGGAACAAGAGGTTCAAGCTCTTCTGGCGAAGGACGCCATAGAATGAACCAGAGAGAAACAACATGTTTTACAGCCACTATTTAATAGTGCTGAAGAAGGATGGCGGCCTGCGTCCCATTATGGATCTTCGACAATTGAACCATTCTCTGAGGAGATTCAGGTTCAAAATGTTGACAAATTCTCTCATTGTGAGCCAAATTAACTTCGAGGACTGGTTTGTCACGATAGATCTGAAGGACGCATATTTCCATCCTGAGGTTCACTTTCGGGGGTGAAGCGTACCAATATCGGGTTCTTCCATTTGGCCTAGCTCTCTCCCCTCACACATTCACGAAATGCATGGATGCAGCTCTGGCCCCTCTAAGACTTCAGGGCATCAGAATTCTCAATTATATAGATGACTGGTTGATACTAGCTCAGTCTCAGGAGATGGCGGCACAGCTTCGAGATGTTGTGCTCGACCCCATAAAGTGCTTGGGGCTGAGACTCAATGTGAAAAAGAGTATGCTCACTCTGGTCCAAAAAATGACCTTTTTGGGAGTAGTATGTGATTCGCTTACAATGCAGGTACAACTGTCTCCTGCACATATCGAATCGATAATGGCAACAGTGACCAGAATCAAGCTAGGCCAGGACATCACTATCAAACAGTTTCAGAGATTGTTAGGGCTCATGAAAGCAGCGTCCATAGTGATACCTTTTGGCCTGCTGTACATAAGACCCCTGCAGTGGTGGCTCAGGACCAAGGGGTTTTCCCAGAGGGACAACTCAAATCGTATGATCAAGGTTACACACAAATGCGTTTGTTCCTTGATCACATGGAAGAAGCTTTGTTTCCTGTACCAAGGTCCAATGTTACAAGCGTCCTCATCACAAGATCATGTCATCAGACAAATCCAGTACTGGGTGGGGTGCAGTCATGGAAGGCCACTCAGTTCAAGGTCTTTGGAGGGAACATCATCTCTTTTGGCACATAAATTGCCTAGAGATGTTGGTAGTTTTGCTAGCTCTGAAGCACTTCCTTCCAGACATCAGAGACCATCATGTACTTATTCGAACAGACAATATGTTGGTGGTCTCTTACATCAGCCACCAGGGAGGTCTGAGGTTGCGCCCTCTGTACAGACTGGCATATCAGATCCTCCTATGGTCCCTAGGGAAATTGCTCTCGCTGAGAGCAATTTACATCCCGGGGTATCTGAATGTGGGTGCAGATGTCCTGTCGAGGCAGGGGCTGAGGCCCAGGGAATGGAAACTCCAGGTTTCAGTGGCTTCAGTGCTATAGTTTCTTCAAGATCGGTTTTCTGCCGGTCTTACCCCATCCACACTTAAGCTCTATGTGGCGCTCATAGGTGCCTTCCACACACTGTTAAGTGTCGGATCTTTGGGGAAGCACCAATTGATAGCTCGTTTCCATCATGGTACTCGAAGGTTGAGGCCTACAACTCACTCCAGGGTTCCGGCTTGGGACCTGGCAGAGGTATTGGAAGGATTGTCCCTGGCACCCTTTGAACCTTTGGATGCTGCCCCCATCAGGTTCATCATCCTTAAGATGGCATTTCTGCTCACTATTACCTCTCTCAAAAGAGTCGGAGATCTGCAGGCCCTTTTCAGTGGCCTCCTCTTGAGTTAAAGCTATTTTGCACCCGAGGCCCGACTATGTGCTCAAAGTACCATCGAATGTGGCCCATTCTACAGTGCTCCAGGCCTTTCATCCTCCACTGCACGACTCGGCAGAGCAAAGGAAGCTTTTTTTTTTTCTTACCATGCCCTGTTAGGGCCCTTGATATTTATGTTCAGAAGACGTCTATTTGGAGAAAGAATGACCAACTGTTGGTATGCTTTGGGCCCCCCAAGAAGGGCTGCCCAGCTACCAAACAATCCATTAGTAGATGGATTGTAGATTTCCCTAGCTTACGAGGTGCACGGGCTGCCTTCACCTCTTCAAGTCAGAGCACATTAGGGGTTCCCCTCCAGGATATATGTGATGTGGTAGGGTGGTCTTCCCATCACACATTTATGAGATTTTTTAGCCTAGACCTTCTGGTTACTCTGGGAGACTGCGGTTACTCCATTCCCTTCTCAGGAAATAGGGGTTAGAGTCTTAACCCGACATGATTTTTTCTTTCTCTCCAGTGATCTGAGTCACCCCCTAAGAATCACAATGACTCAGTAACTCACACAGAAACGGAATGAAACAACTGTTGACTGCTGATATGATACAGTATGTGCTATTCTAGGCTAGCATGTGCTCACTGACTAAACAAACATATTAGCATAATATATCTTAAATCAACAAAAAGAGTAAGATTTGATTGATAAAACTAGATTTCAATTAACAATTAAATAAAATCAATTTAATTAAATCAAAGCACTAATAATCTTATATTTTTTTGTAGTTATTCAGCTTTTTCAGATATTACCTTTCATATAGTGTGTAATATAGCTGTTTGTGAATGTAAAAGGTCTGCAAAGATTAAAATATCAAAGTGCACAATAAATAGAGTGATTGTCTAACAAAAAAAAAGAACTAATTCTGAACTGCCTGAAATGTGTCAGTAATTCCAGCCTTACTTTCTGCACCTATGTAAGTTCGTAACAATTTTGCATAATGCATCATTTTTAAACAGCAAGCACAAACTACGCAAAAGCGGCAGCCTTTCCGGCACACTCAGTGTCCGAATTCACTCACTCATTGTCATTCACTCCTTCAAGTGAACTATATTAGTGGACTTATAAAGGAAATAGTGAATGAGGGTATAGGGGGGGAATTTCGGACACAGCCTAGGATTTCAGATATACAAACCGTAAACAAAGCAGTACTTGCTTACAATTTTGAATGCTGATCACTCTCTTCATTCCAGACTGCTCATGTTATGAAAATATTTGCGCATTGGAATGTTTAGGTAAGATGACGTAAAATTATAACAGCCTTCTGTCTGTGCCATCTTAACTTCTTTGCTCACTTTCATCTCTTTTGCTTTTAATCTTGTGCACTGACTCATTTGCTAATCTAAACAGCCAATCAGAGTTGTCTCACCAATGACAACATGTGGCAATTCAACATGCTCAATCGGCCAAAATACCCCTGAAAATGTCCAACTAGTGCCGAAGGTGCAGAACACACCACAAAAACTTGGCCATTCGGTGCTCAAAAGGCCTGGATCACCTCTTTTCTCACAGTGTCTGAAACAGTTTGATCAAGGATTCTGTCTCTCTAAAGGCCGTCTAAAGACACACCAAGCCGACGGTCAACGTGAGAAATGTAGTGTTTTTTGACCTTGCATGTAAACCTATTGTAGGAGACCTCCAAAACAAAATTAGGAACCTTTAAAATAGCATAATAGGGGCATTTTAACACATCAAGGGCCAAATTCACAAAATGGTTATGCCATTTAGTATAAAATTTATATTTATATTTATTTAAATATATATATATTTATTCATTTAGTGTAAAAAGCCGCATGTAAACTGTTTTTATAAAAGAGTTTTGCTGGTAAGTTAATGTTTGTCAAAAGTCTTTGTGCAGAACTAGATTGAATTCTCAGACAAAGATGAATCTCCTTCTGTTGCTGACCCCATCAAAGACCCACAAGCACCTCTGACTCCACTGATCGTGCAGAGTATAAGTTTCTAATATTGCTTGCTGCTGAGCTTTTTTCATTGTCATCAGATACTATCATGCTCCTACATATCCTGTTAGCCCTGAGTGTGTATGTATTTCAGACAGCGATTCCCCTCAGATCACTGAAATTTCATGCATTTGCCGCTGACAAGATTTGTCATAAAAGAATGATTTGCTACTTTCCTTGATTACATGCTATAAAAATGTTTGTAATCGTTGGTAAATTAAAAAAAAGGTAAATGGTTTAATATTGCATTATATTTCATTTTACTGTCAAACGTACTGTCAATTTTTACTGTTAAAATACTGTTAAATTTTTCGTTTTTGGGGGGTAAAAACTATGAATTATATAATTTCTATTAAAAAAAAAAAAAAAAACGGAGATACAATTTTGTTTCAGAATTCTTCAATGAATAGAAAGTTCACTGAATAGCATTTATTTGAAAAGACATTTATGTTACAAAAGATCACTTCACTTTTGATCAATTGAATGTCTTTGCTAAATAAAAGTATTAATTTCTTTCTTACTTACCCCAAACTTTTTAATAATAGTGTATCACAGTTTCCACAAAAATATTAAACAGCAAAAACTGTTTACAACATTCATAATAAGAAATGTTTCTTGAGCACAGAATCAATATATTAGAATGATTTCTGATTTACTGCTGAAAATTCAGCTTTTGCCATCACAGGAAGAAAATTACATTTTAAAATATATTACAATACAATAGTTTGTAATAATAACTGTTATAATATTTCATAATACTATGTTTTTACTGTATTTTTGATCAAATAAATTCAGCCTTGGTGAGTATAAGAGACATCTTTCAAAAATATTAAAATATTGTAATTATTCCAAACTTTTGACTAGTAGTGTATATAAACTGTTTGTCCTATCTTGTTAGGGTTGGAAGGGGAATGCTGGAGCCTATCCTGGCATCTTGGGCCATAGGCAGGGAAGCAACCTGGATGGATGGCCAGTCATGTTTCCATTGAGGTTAACTAATTCTGTATCTATTTTACAGAGGCTCTAAGGGAGCAGAGGTTACGTTCAGAAGCCGCTCTTACATCAAAGGCTTTTTAAGAAGCATTGTCATCTAAGTTGTTTTTCCTCTGTTCATTTGAACACAGGTGTGCATATAGGTCTATTCATCATGAGCAGTTTGAGGTTTCATTGGAGATGTGTTGTCCTGCAAGCCAAATCTATTATTTATGTTGTTGATGAGACTTTCAGATGCTTAGAGGCAGTGCTGGGTTTTCCGCTTTCAATACACATAATGAAGACTTGAGGGAAAGTTCAGCTGTAAGTCTTTTCTCTCTCTCTCTTCTCTTTGCTTTTGTCTCGCATATCTCTCTCTCATTCTTTTCCAAAATGTATTCAGCTGCCTCACTGCCTACTGCCTATACATCTTTTATGGCAGCATCCTAATTGAAATAAAACCTCATAAGTCAATGATTTGAAACACATAACAGCAAAAAAGCATCTTACAAATTAAGTGTTCTGTCACAGTCATAGCAGAAAAGAGCAGAGGCTTGGATCTATTTGCAACAGAATTTATTAAAAAAGCAAAAAGCAAATCCATTCATGGGCGCTTTTGAAACATGCTTTGTGAAGCATCAAAATCTTCGCAAATAATTTGTTTCACACCAGTGATTCTGAGTGCATATCAAACTGCCAAAGTCACATGATTTCAGTAAATGAGGCTTTGTTGCATCATAACGGTTTTATCATTTCAATGGTTTGCCGCTTGGGGCAATCTGTGAACCCATGAACCTGTGTCCTATTTTTCACCTGTTATAATTATTTAAAGTTAGAATTTTAATTATACATTTGGAGACATTTGATGACACATATGTATAATACAAAAAGTCTTTTATTGGTCTGATTAACCAAGCTCTCCATGAAACAAACACACAAGCCCTGCAATTTAATAAAATAACATATTATAAAGACACTTTATATTTAAAGGGTTAGTTCACCCAAAAATGAAAATTCTCTCATTTATTACTCACCCTCATGCCGTTCCACACCCGTAAGACCTTTGTTAATCTTCGGAACGCAAATTGAGATATTTTTGTTTAAATCCGTTGTCTCCGTGAGGCCTACATAGGCAATGACATTTCCTCTCTCAAGATCCATAAAGGTAAAAACATATTTAAATCAGTTCATATGAGTACAGTGGTTCAATATTAATATTATAAAGCGACAAGAATATTTTTGGTGCGCCAAAAAAACAAAATAACGAATTATTTAGTGATGGCCGATTTCAAAACACTGCTTCAGGAAGCTTTGGAGCATAAATATTCTCGTCGCTTTATAATATTAATATTGAACCACTGTACTCACATGAATTGATTTAAATATGTTTTTAGTACTTTTATGGATCTTGAGAGAGGAAATGTCATTGCTCCCTACGTAGGCCACACGGAGCCATCGGATTTAAACAAAAATATCTTAATTTGTGTTCTGAAGATCAACGAAGGTCTTACGGGTGTAAAACGGCACGAGGGTGAGTAATTAATGACAGAATTTTAATTTTTGGGTGAACTAACCCTTTAATAGTGTTAGATGATTTGTTAATTGTATTTAATTATATTTAATTAATTAAATTTCATCTTCAATAAAACATTTACAATTGGTTTGGTGTTTTTTTTATGCATGTTTGGGCTGAGTTTTCACTGCATTTACACTGTTCGAACCAGCAGGAGTCAACAGCGTGTGGCGTTTTTGAAACAGTGAATCATTTTGCGAAGCAATTGGCTCAAATGAGTCAAAATTGTGAAAAGCTTAATTTCTCCATCAGTAATCCATTCAAGGGAAGAACAAGGCAAACACGGCAGCTTTACTGATAAACACTGACTGAAACACAGGGCTATTTATGAACAGACAAGCCAGAGACCACCATAGTGGTGCAGACAAAGCCAGAGACCAGCAGGCGGAGCAGATGATCTTCGGGTTGAAGCAGACCAATGCGACAATGGATGAAGATGGAGCTCATGGGCTCTGAGGCCCTGAGATACAGCCAAAGGATTCGTGTCACAAGGCTGACCTGGTGGTGAAGCCTGAGGATGGATTCTGCAGTGAGGGCAAAGCCGAGGAGCTGTGCGGCACCTGCGGAGAAGACAGAGACAACGGACTGGATGTCACCAGCGAAGAGAGCTGAGTCGAGGGGCTAGACGGTACCAGCAGAGAGAGAAAGGAAAATAATCCATTGGCCACAAGTCAAAGATACAAGACTTCTCTGGCTCTGGAAGGGGCTGAGTAGCTGGCGTTGACTCTGGGATGGATCTGGCTGTAGGCTCTGGCCTTGTGATGGACATGATGGCAGGCTCTGGCTCTGTGGGATTTTGTGCGAGGTCCGTGGCAGGTGTGGGCTCTGTGCTGACAGAGCCCACACCATATTTAAAAAGTCGCTTGCATGGTCCTTGAGGGATCGATCCATTTGTTCCTACTGCTAGTTCCATTGTATGGTCAGTTGTTCTATCATAACAGGGAAAAATAGAGGCTTGGCTGTATTTGCAACTGTACATATAACATATAACATATATATATATATATATATATATATATATATAACAAAAAGGTAACCCATTCTGGGAAAAACAACACAACAATGACTGACAAACAATGACTGAAACATGGGTCTATTTATACACAGGCAAGATAACAAGGTAACAAGACACACCTAGGGATTCAATCAATGGGAACCAGTGAAACAATAGGACTACAAAGTGACTACAAAACCAATACAGGAAACAAAGACATGAAACACTACATAATAATGAGTCCTTAGACACCAAACACATGGAAACCTGTGACATTCTTCAGGTGTTTGACTCGCAATTGATTTTGATAGTGGCAATAGAACATCGTAATACTCTGATTATCATAAATATACATAGCACACAGATTTGGGGTGAAACAGGATTAAAATTATTTTAATTTTTAAACATTTTATCAGTACATCAGTACTGAAACAATTATAAGTATAATTTAGTTTAATTTCCCTAAATGCATTCTGGGATTGCCTTCTCCACAAAGGATAAATGCGATGATGCTTTAGAATTTGGTCAAAATACGCTATTTGGACTAACTTTTGCATCAGGACCTGACCGTCTCTATTTGTTTCTCTGTCTGTCTGTCTGTGTCATTTGCTGATTCTCTCTTCTTGCATTTGAGAGTGTGTGGCATTCATTTTGTTTTTGATCTCCCTTTTTGCCTTTTTTGTTGTATCCCACTGGGCTGTTGTGATTTCCTCTATGTGCCAGCTGTGCCCCAAAAAATATGATTTGAATGATGACCAGCAGGGATTACTTCCAGATTTAGTGATGTTTTTTAATGCTTCTGTGATTTTTTTACTTTTAGGGTATAAAACAGTGGTACTCAGCTCAGCTGGTAAGTTGCAACCCAAAAAAAATATTTTTTTTTAGTCTGATTTTATAGGATTGTGCACAGGAGGGAAAAATAGCAATGCTAAAGTTGTGCCTGAAGCCAAATACTTTATTCAGAAAGGCACGAAAGAATGGAAATCTCCATGGAAAAATACAATATTTCTTCTATTTTTTCTTATTATCCATAAAGTACAAAGAAGTTTTTTTAGCTGTATTTTACATAAAGGTTGACATAGAATGCTTTTATGAATTATACAAGGCATATTTGCTGTATACTCAGCAAAATCCCCTGTATTCAAAGAACACTGCTCACTGTCTCCTGGGGTCCATTTCAGAGTGTTAAAAACTAACACTAAAGCAGTGTTGCAGCTAATTAAATAATTAAGTCATTCATTAAGTGATGATTGATCATTAGTGATGATACCTGCTGTTAACAAGCAGAATCAATGAAGGAAAGATGAACTAGAGAAACACAAGAACTACAACTGACTTCCAGCCACTGCCTAAAGGCAGGAACACACCAAGCCGACACCGACGAACTAGTGGAGACGAAAGCAGACATGTGGGGTTGGCTCACGTCGGCAGCGTCTGTGTCCAAAGTTGGCCTGACACACCAAACCAACGCTCGACAGCCGACAGCCGACAGCCAAGTAGCACGTCCGTTCTGGGCCTGCGTAAGATGAAATGCCTTTCCATACCAGCAGGTGGCAGTAGCTGAACAGCCAATCAGAATGATCAGATGGCCCGACGGACCGACGAGCTCTGACGCCGATTCAACATGTCGAATTGGCCAAAAAAAAAAGCCGACGAGGACCAACTTTAGCTGACGGTGCGGAACACACTGAGAAAACTTGGTCGGCCGACGAACAAAAACTGGTGTGTTCCTGCCTTAAGATGAAATCAAGTGAAGATTAAAGACATTAAGTGTACGTTTACATGACAACAATGTAAAAAAAAAAAAAAAAAGGAAAAAATTTGTCTTTGTACAGATGACAACAAACCCCCAAAACGCCGTTGTCATGTAAATGAACTGCTAAAATGCATAAAAAAGTTTTCTGATTTATCAACTCCACAAACAACATTACCAGGTTCACTTATTTTTGGGCAGTTGTGGCCTAATGGTTAGAGAGGCAGGCATAAATTTTCATATTCATGAAAATGTTTTGTATAGTTTAAAAATGTTAGTTGTAGCGAGTTAGCTCAAAGGGGAAATATTAATATTTATTCATAACCGGTTATAATTAATTATGAATATTTGAATCAGTTAATCAAATTACTTCATGTAGCTACATTAACATTACAATCAATCAATCAATCAGTTCATCCTGTGAACACTCAGTATTGATTATTAATTCACTCTAAGGGAAGGGTATTTTTCATGGCCACAGAAAAATAATTCTTTCTTAGCATTTACAGCGCTTAGAGCGTATAACAAGATCAATCATTTAAGTGACAGTTATTTGCAGGCAGGGAATCATAACCAAATATGTATTGTGCACAAGTTTTATTAACTAAATCACGAACACATAACTAAACTAACAAACACATACATACACACAAATCACACGTACATAGGTAAAATTAAAAGTGATAGAGTGAAACCAGAAGTGGGAACAGGAAATGAAGCTATGGAAAAGTCATTAACCAGGAAAGAATCACCAACATATTATTTCAAAACACCTCGTTTAGAGGATTCTACCCCTGTTTAGTGAAAATGTTCGATACTTGCATGCCTTTGCAGTGGGAGCAGTCTTTTGTCCTGAAAAGGTTCTTGGTGATTCCGTGAATCGATTTCTCCTGCGTTGAATGAAGAACCAATGACAAACTTGCGTGGTTAGTTTGACTCTTAGTGGAGAAAGAGTCCTCTCTCTCTCTCCTAGGTAAGAACATGGCTGGAGTGCAGGTTTAGGCCTACAGGTCTTGGCCTGAGAGGCCACCCAGGAGGAGATATCTTAAGTCCGTCGAAGAAGCAAGAGAGAGAGGGCAGAACTGTGCAGGGGCTTTTAGCCTCTGCTGCTGGCCTCTCCTCCTAGGGGTCAGTGGGCCAATCATACTCAAGCTTTCGAAAGGAAAGTTGACGATCCTTTGTCTTGAGCAGATCATTTGCATATGTAACTGGATTGGTCACAGATGGAGAAGAAACTAATACTGATATGTTGCACAGGTATCGACATATCATATACACAAGCGTTTAAATTTTCAAAATACAAATCATAGACACTAAACTTGGTATAGGTGAGTTTACGTTAACATTGGCTCTTATCATAAAATATGCATAAAACAGAAATACCATACAAAAGACACTATACAAGACAGGCATAATCATACACACAATGTCCTGGGATGCATGTTCATTTATAGATCAGTTCATCTATAAATTAATGCAGGAAAGTCTTCTTTAAGGGCTATGAGTTTTTCCTATGCCCTTTGCTTTTCCACATGGCTGGGAGGGCAATAAACCACCTTATCAGTTGGTATCCATGGTTACTGAGGCCCTTGCCCAAGTTGGTTCTTCAGGGGATGGGTCCGCAGACCCCAGAGTGAGTTTTAAAGATTATTTGTTAAATATAACAAATAATTGTGTCTGATTTGTCTCAGTCGTTACACAGTTGATACGAAAAAAATTTACACCCGCTCCCTACCACAAGCAAATGGTGCGTAAAACATTCGAACATTCTGCATTCTTTTAGGCAAACTGATGACACTGCATTTTGATGCAGTATGTAGCATAATATTTCACTTGTTCGTTTGCCCTGTTTTTTTTTTGTTTTGTTTTTTTATAGCTGAGAGTTGAAAACTGTTCAACTTTGGGTGAAACGCAACGCTCGTCATTGTCACAATTTACCTAGCCATCCAATCATAGTGGAGGAAGGGCGGGACAAATACTACACAACCAACCATCCTACTTGAACAACAATGGAGAAGTTTGCTGGTTACTGCTTTTTTATATTCAGAAATATTCTTCAAAATAAGATGCTAGTAACATGCCACATTACTGCCATGGATATTCCAAATCATAGCAACAAAAGCGTCTCAGATGGAAAAATGCTGCACCTCCAAAGCGCCACCAGCTGGCCATTTTCAGAAGAGCACCAGGCATTTCTTCAGCTGGCTAAAAATGCTTTGGTAGACAAACGTTAATTGAATATTTATTGTTAGGCATAACCTAACATTTATTTGTTAGGCATTATTAGTTCGCTAACCTCTGAATTTTCAGAGAGCACTCTGGCAAAATCCAGGCCTGCATTTGGGTCGAGCTGAAGACTGTCCAGAGGAACGAGATTCAGTTGCTGTGGAGGAGCAAAGAATTGTGCTTGTATAGTTTCTTCTTCGATTGGGCTAAAAGCAATCAATCATTGAGTCAGTTCAGGATGCGTACTCCCATCTGTCTCAGGGGGAAGGAGCCGCAACCACACATTTCATAAAAATGTGTGGAGCTAGGGACAGTCCAAAGGTAGGACTGTAGGTTGGTAAGCCACCCCTTTTTGAACACGAATCTCAAGAACGGTCAGTGATGATGGACTATCTGGATATGAAAGTAAGCGTCCTTCAGATCCACTGATAAAAACCAGTCCCCTGGGCGAATTTGAGAATTTGTTTCAAAGTTAACATTCTGAATGGCCATCTTATCAGGGCACGGTTCAGACACTTCTCTGTGGGCTGTGAGAACTTTCTCCACAGTGCCCTTTTGCTCAGCCCAGAAGATGTGTGCGTCGATGTCTGAGACTGAAGTGTCTATCTATTTTCTTCTTCTTCAGAGTCAGTGAGGAGATGATCTTCGGACTTGAAGGAGAAAAATTCTGATGAAATGGCAATTAGCGCAACTTAAATAGGCAGTCAGTCCTGGCTGTTTCGGCAGGCTTAAATACCATTTGTCTGTGCAGGTGCACAGATGTGAACCAACCAGGCTTCAGTATTTGGAGAAAAACTGAGTTTTCCCCATAAGCATCAGTAACTGACACAATGTGAAGTGAACCATATTGAAAGGGAACATGCTGTTAATTTAGTTTTGTTGCATGTATGGTTTTATCAGGGCTATGTTGTGTTTTATTATGTTTTTGTTCATGTTCCTGTGTTTCCTTGCAGTTTAGTTCCTGTTTCTATAATTAGGTTCTCCTTGTTGTCTTGTTTGGTTGCACAAATGGCACAACGCAGGAGAATTATTATTAAAAGGGAACGAGACACTGCGTCTGAAGTTGGAAGCACGTGTGTGATCAGTGAACTATCCACTTGCTCATTCTTTACTTGGTTGCTATGGGAATGCCTCTGTGTAATTACGTCTTGAAGCATATGTGTGATCAATGAACTATCCACTTGCTCATCCTTTACTTGGTTGCTGGGGACTCTCGCCTAGGTGACCCGAAGCACACAAACAACTGATCAGATTCTTGGCCACGCCTGCACCATGGCATCCAATGCTAGTGGGGCTGGAAGCGTGAGGGAGAACCAGAGCAGACGGTGGGTCGTTTCTTGAAATGTAAATGGGTCCACTTCCGCATGACCAAACTGCCTCCAAATCATCTCAGCCCCTGCCTCAACAGGATGTCTGCTCCCTGATTCAGGTACCCAAGGATGTACAGTGCTCTTAGTGAGAGCAGCTTGCCCAAGGTCCACAGGTGGATCTGGTGTGCCAGTTTGAAACTGGGCATGACCGCAGACCACCCTGAGGATTTATGTAGGCAACCACCATTGGTTGTCTGTCCAGACAAGCACACGATGGCCCCTGAGGTCTGGAAGGAAATTTCTCAGAGTCAGAAAAACAGCCATCATTTCCAGGCAATTTTTGTGCCACGAGAGATGGATAAAGAGCAAAGGACAGCTGGTCGCTGGAGGAGTGCGTGGAGGAGTTTCTGGAGCATTAAAACAAGGCCCACTGGGACGATGAAAATTGGAAACAGCTTTTTTGGAGTTGAATAGAGAATATACTTGTTCAGATGCTGCTGTTGGGGAAGGATCATTGTCCTTTCATTGAGTTCATTGATAATGTCTTGTAGGTGTGTGGATCCTCCTCACTGCAAAAGTCGTTGAGGGTGACGACACCATTAACTACAACTCCCCAAGACTATCAACACCTCCAGCAGCCATCTCTCTGCCCACTCTAGAAAGGACACATTGACCCAGTCTGGAGTGTCACAGTAAAGCAGAGAGATCTCCCGCAATGGGCCCAGAGATGACACCCATGCCTGCCACGAAACCAGAGCCTGAGCCAGTACCCGCTGCGGACCACGAGCCTGAGCCCCCTCATCACCATAAATAGAGCCAGCCAAAGTCTCGTGGAGACAGAGCCGGTCGCCACATCTCTCCCGAGACTGGAGCCGATTGCTAGGTCCATCAAGGAGTTAGCACCGGTGAGACAGTCCACCAATGCATCAGTAGAAGAGCATTTTCACCACGGAGCCAACTCCCACCCGTGCCCTCACCCCTGAGCATGTCCCTTCCCACCCCAACACACACTATGTCTTGGATGACCTGGTCCCACCCAATGTTCTGCCCACACCATTGTCACTATCATCACCGCTGGTTCCGTCAAACTCCCAAAACTCACCTGCTCACCGATGCCTCGCAGTTCTTTGGCTCAGCCTGCGCTGCTGACTCCCTCCAGCTTGTTGGCTCCAACTTGCAGTGGCGGTTATAGCTTGTTGTAGCTTGTAAAAAAAAAACAAAACAAAAAAAAAACAATTATACTTTAGTACAAAAAATTCTAAACTTTGATATAGAGTAATTTATTTATATTTAGAGTAATAATGATTTTATAGTGTGAACCATTGATTAATCATCTGTAGCCATGACTATAGTTAAAAATTAATGTTATTTTAATTTTAAAAGTGTTTGCTTTCCAGTAGATGGCAGCAATCGTCCACTAAACTAAGGCACATTTTTCATGTCTATTACCATGAATGAAATTGAGAAATGTAGATCTTTTTTTAAAAAATGGATTTAACATAAAAATTTTGCTGTTTTAAATAAATGTACAAATTGAGGCAAATAAATAATAAAACACCATAAATCCCCCAAAACTGCACAACTTACAGTAAAACTATTAAAGTGAGCGATATTACATTTGTTTAAAAAAAAAAAGTTACATTATGTTACAAAATCACATTTTACTGTCTGGTTATGTAAGCTATTTGGACAGAAAAATGAATATTGTTGCCCTTTGTGTAATAGCATAGCCAGCAAGCATAACATAAGTGAAAGTCCCTATATTAGCCTATTTTATTATTTGCCTTATATTATTATGATATGAGTAATGGCTGCATACATGCCTTTATCTTTTGCATGTTTCTTCTCTTCCTTTTTATTTATTTTTATGGCCTCCAGTGGCTTAGACCTTTTTTCTTACCATAATTTAGTGTTGATTTAGAACTTCTCCCACTCCCCTCCCACTCTCCCTACAGACATCACCTCATCCCTTCTTCTCGTATACTTTTGAGTGAGAGTTCCTCTCTGGGCGCACACTCCGAGTCCCTCCCAACCAGGTTAATTGACCCATATGGTGACATGATATCATTGATGTGCAAATGAGCGGTAAAAACCTGGTCTCACATTTGTTTTTGTTTTTTTCTTGCGAGGGCACCCCGTGCCGCGCCCAGCAAGATGCCCCCTAAATCCGCCACCTCGGACCCCATCACCACCAGTACAATACTGTGAAGCAGATCCCCTGGCTTCACCTTGGGCCTCCAGGCCAATTACACCATGTCGGCCTGGTAGCCCTTTGGCTCTGCCTCGGCTCGATGCTCCCTCAGCTCCACTGTGGTCCGCCATCACTCAGGCTTCACTGGGCTCCCTCGTCCCTTCGGTTCCCCACAGCAAGCTCTTCCAGTTTCCTGCCCTTCATCTGTTCCACAACCTTCTCCAAAGCCCCATTCCTCCCTCCCTCCCTCCATTGTTGTACTGTCTGTTACGGTACAAGGATGCACCTTGTGGTAAGAGGGGGACTAATGTCAGGATTATGTTATGTTCCATTATGTTTTGTTCATGTTCCTGTGTTTCCTTGCAGTTTCCCTCCTGTTTCTATAGTTACTGTTCCTGTTTCTATAGTTCTCCTTCTTACCTTGCTTACTAATTATTCCCACCTGTATTTAGTTTAGTTCTGTGTATAAATACTCCCTATTTTGTTTATTCCTTTGTCAGTTCTCATTGTGTTCGTAATGTTGTATGTGTTATTTTCCTTGCAAGTATTACTGTAAGCATGAATTTAATTTTATCGGTTCAGAAATTTTCTTAAAGGGTTACTTCACCCCAAAATGAAAATTCTGTCATTTATTACTCACCCTCATGTCGTTCCAGACCCATAAGACCTTCGTTAATCTTCGGAACACAAATTGAGATATTTTTGTTTAAATCTGATGGCTCTGTGAGGCCTACATAGGGAGCAATGACATTTCCTCTCTCAAGATCCATAAAAGTACTAAAAACATATTTAAATCAGTTCATGTGAGTACAGTGGTTCAATATTAATATTATAAAGCGACGAGAATATTTTTGGTGCGCCAAAAAAAACAAACTAACGAATTATTTAGTGATGGAAGATTTCAAAATACTGCTTCAGGAAGCTTCGGAGCATAATGAATCAGCGTGTCGAATCCGCAGTTCGGAGCCCAAAGTCACGTGATTTCAACAGTTTGGCGGTTTGACACGCGATCCGAATCATGATTCGATACGTTGATTCATTATGCTCCGAAGCTTCCTGAAGCAGTGTTTTGAAATCGACCATCATTAAATAAGTTGTTATTTTGTTTTGTTTTTTGGCGCACCAAAAATATTCTCGTCGCTTTATAATATTAATATTGAACCACTGTACTCACATGAACTGATTTAAATATGTTTTTAGTACCTTTATGGATCTTGAGAGAGGAAATGTCATTGCTCCATATGTAGGCCTCATGGAGCCATCAGATTTAAAGAAAAATATCTTAATTTGCGTTCCGAAGATCAACGAAGGTCTTACGGGTGTAAAACGGCACGAGGGTGAGTAATTAATGACAGAATTTTCATTTTTGGGTGAACTATCCCTTTAAGAGCTTGGTTATTTTTGGTCATCTTGGTTATTTTGATGTCTGATTTGTTATTTGTTTGATTCCTTCACAAAAACACCCCAGAGGCTCTTTTTCAAAGCTTTAAAAGAGGAAATGAACTTAAATGTTCTAAAATTAAGACTAGTAAGCATGATATGTTGTCAAGCAGTGCTATTAAGCCAGTCACTTCCTGTGCATACATTACGCCATCTTGCATCACGCGGCAGTTGTCGCATTCATTCCTTACATCTGTGTTTCAAAGCTTGAGGATATTAGAGATACTCCAGTCTCATCCTGACACATCCTCTGAAATCTTAAAGGACAAGATTTTTCTGATGCCTGAGTATTTTAAAGAATGAAACAAGAGGGCTAAGAAAAGAAACTCTTTCTTTTAATAAGGTTTCAGGTGCTTCTATGCATAGGTTATCTCCAGCAGATGATATTTTTTTCACCTAACTCATTCTCCATTGATGAATCTGAGGCTGAGAAGAGCTCAGAGACTTTAGAAGCTTCTCTAGCTACTCAGAATACCTTATTACCATGAAGCAGAATATGAAATATAAGCTGGTGGAAAATATTTGAAACTATGGCTGCTGTATTCTCTGGCTTAGGGTTTCGAGATCATTTTGTTAAGTAACTGTATTTTCAAGAGTTATGAGTATTAATAAAAAAAATCTATGAGATTTGAGTGAATTAAACTGCAGCACAACACTCTTGTTATTTTTTTTGTGGCAAAAAGCTGATGAGAAATTTCTGTGGGCCTTTTTATGATGTCTTAAGTAGCTCTCAAAGCTATTGGTGTTTACCTCTCTCTCTCTCAAACAGCTGACACCTGTGATGGGCGAGCACAGGGTTTCTACAAAGACAATCATACTCTGAATGAATATTCAACTACATAAAGTATTTTCTTGATTTCACCCCTGAGAAATTCAAACACCAAAGCCATTGGCACTGGTGATTTCCCTACAGAGAAACTTGAGGAAAACTGCCAATTTAGCTTTAAGTATCTCCTCAGATTGTCTTCTCAACATGAATGAAAGTTCATCGGGAATATGTTTATCTAACAGCTGTTTCACACCTATTTTCTTCCGATATATACCTTCACAATGTACACAATGTCAACCCACTTTAAAAGCTTGTTTAATTGCTGCCTTACAAACTGAAGTAATGTCAAATGTTTTTTTTTTTTTTTTTTTCTCACTGTTTTAGCTCCATATTGTAGAGTATGCTCAAAAATATTATTAATGTGCATTTTATTTTTTTTTTTACTTGGTAATGTTTTTTTTGCAAAGTATGTAGTACCAGACATACTACATTTGTCACGTCATTGTCACGTGACCTACAGTGTCAGTTGTGTCGCTTCACTGGAATTCACAAAAAATTTGATTTTTTTTTTTCACACAAAGAAAAAATAGTTCTTTTATGGCACTGCTGGAAATTTTTGGAATTTTGGTATATTTTGGACACAGGGACTGTCTTAATGTCTTTTTGAGTAAGTCAGTGAATCATTCACTCAACAGATTCATTCAAACACACTGATTCAGCCAGAAAATGCCATTGTAATTTTTGCTCTGAGATGACGAATAGTTGATTCTTTTTTACTCCATTTGGAACTATTTTCGCTGTCAATGTGAAAGTTATTGGCAATATTGTATCTAAAATGTAAGTTACCCAATATCACCTTCTTCTTTATTGAACTATTGTGTAAAAGCACAAGCAAGAGTTGTCTGAATATCAGTAAGGCAGTGAGTTATTCGATCAAAGGAGTTCATAGTTTACTTATGATTAGTGACCCAGAAATTTTCAGAATCCTGAAACCTTCTTAAATAAGATTTTAAATAGATTTTTTTTTAATGTGATCTCAGACATTAGACTCCACCGTACATAATGCAATGAAGTCAAATGCTTTGTTGTCATGTGATGAAACTGTTAAAGCATCTGTCCTGTGTAATTTTTCTTCCATAACCTAATTGCAACAATGTGAGTTGTTTTGCTCTGAGGTTGCACACATTCCTGAACGCTTCATCTTCATATCGTTTCCCTCTGCGCCACAGTACACAATGCTGCCCCTCATCAGTTTAGTGTGTGCTGGAGCTGCCGCCCACCCCCGGTTTCCCCCGATCTGACCCCGTTCCATCTCTCACAGGGAAAGCAGGACTCTCATGTGATTCCTTTCTCTCATTTTCCTAACAGTCATCAATGTGCATGCAAAGTGGACACCTCCCTGCTTTTAGTCACTTCACCATGAGCTCTGGGTAATTCGGCCTGGACGACAACCGACTGCAATTACAGTTCTCTGAAAAATTTATTAAGCTTCTCGCTTGAGTCCTGATGGGGATCTCTGCCAAATGCAGTTTCTAAGCATTAGCCTGAAGCAAGATTTTATACATATTTTTTGATGGTTTAACCATCCAAAAGTGACAAAAACATCTCATATTGCAGTTGAAAGTCTTGTAAACAGTGTGTCCACCACAACATCACACTATTTGCTGTGAAACAGCTGCATCCTCTGTGTTAGGTGTGTCAAAAGCGGAACATGGTGCATATGATGGGCAAGATTTTCCTCAGAGGGAATCTGTTCCTGCTTTTTGCTATTCTGTTTTATTCTCTTTGAAGTGTGTCTCTGGTCACTGAACAAAATGTATTTGTTCTCAGAAGACGATTGCTGAGATGGAAGTTTTTCAATAGCTTTCAAGTAGGAGAGCGGGATTGTCTTAGCTATACCAGTTCTGTCAGTGCTCTTATTAGGGCACTTGGTTTCAGTTGATGCCAGAAAAGAACGAAATGGGCCTGTGGAGCACATGCCCTGGGGCCCCAGACTCCCAGGGGCCTGAAGCGGTGAGATGCCCTTCTGCCATGTTACTATAATATATCCATATGAACTGAACTGGAGCCAAGTCTGTAAACAGGGGCCCCTGAACTTGAACAATTGTTCATAATCACACACAGTATGCATCAAACAACTTAAACAAAAACACAACAGAATTCTTTTGTTGTTTGCATAATTTTCACACATCCTCCAACATGGGGTTTTATTAACTTCCATTGTTTCTAACATCAGCCTTAACCTGCTCTCATACTGTGATAAGAAGACTAACCAAATGATTATTATTTTTTGTTGATTATGAATTATTACAAACACATTTAAGATCAATAGTTTTGACTTAAAGGGTTAGTTCACCCAAAAATGAAAATTCTGTCATTAATTACTCACCCTCATGTCGTTCCACACCTGTAAGACCTTCGTTCATCTTCAGAACACAAATTAAGATATTTGATAAAATCCAATGGCTCAATGAGGCCTCCATTCCCAGCAAGTTAATTTAGACTTTCAAATGACCAGAAAGGTACTAAAGACATATTTAAAACAGGTTCATGTGACTACAGTGGTTCAATCTTCTTGTTATGAAGTGATGAGAATACTTTTTGTGTGCTAAAAAACAAAATAACGACTTTATTCAACAATATCTAGTGAAGGGCGATTTCAAAACACTGCTTCATGAAGCTTCGAAGCTTTACGAATCTTTTGTTTCGAATCAGTGGTTTGGAGCACTGCCAAAGTAACGTGAACCATTGAAATTTCGAAACACTTATGACGTAACAAAGCCTCGTTTACTGAAATCATGTGACTTTGGCAGTTTATGATCGTTTGATACATGCTCCGAACCACTGATTTGAAACAAAAGATTCATAAAGCTCCGAAGCTTCATGAAGCAGTGTTTTGAAATCGCCCTTCATTAGATATTATTGAATAAAGTCGTTATTTTGTTGTTTGGCGCACAAAAAGTATTCTCGTCGCTTAATAACAATAAGATTGAACCACTGTCACATGAACTGTTTTAAATATGTCTTTAGTACCTTTCTGATCATTTGAAAGTCTAAATTAACTTGCTGGGAATGGAGGCCTCACTGAGCCATCGGATTTTATCAAAAATATCTTAATTTGTGTTCCGAAGATGAACGAAGGTCTTACAGGTTTGGAATGACATGAGGGTGAGAAATAATGACAGAATTTTCATTTTTGGGTGAACTAACCCTTTAATTTTAGTTTTATGATAATAAACCTGAAAATATCCCTAATATAACCTGACTTTTGTGCCACAGAGTCTCGTGGTCCTTTGATCCAGCCCTCAATAGAGAGTTGACATCACTACACTATTGAGATTTGGAACAATAAGGATATGATTATTTGCCAAATAAGGAGAAACAAACAACATAATAAATGAATCATTCTTCTTTGGCCCAGACTTTTCAGCTCTGGCATGTAGCCTAATCTTTGATTTTAAAGATGATATGAATAAGCCACTCTGTCTAACTGTTCGATTCAACTGAGATGTAAATGCTATGGACATTTCATTATATAATTAGGGTGGCATTAACATATAAATTACATTTAAATGAGGATAATCAAATTTAGACTTTAAAAACCCAGTTATTCATGTCATCATATGCAGCCTTTGACTGATCTAGTTAATTTTACATAATCAGATTGGGGGGAAAGAAAGAATTAATATTGCATGTATTAAATGTCCTTTGGATGAAAAAAAAAATTCTCCACCAGGTTTAATTTGCAGGCCTTTGAAGTCCATCCGGACTGAGGACAGCAGTAAAGATTCAGGTCTGCAGTGTCGTCACAAGACAAAAACATGTGCTTCTAATGAACAAACAGTTGCAACATACCTTCAGGTAATTGGCAATTAAATATTCAGAGATTTTAACAGTTTAATGTTTTTGTAAGTTCATTTCATAAACACTGGTTCAAAAACTTTATTAAAGTGTCTCACATTAATGTCTTTGTACACTGAAACAATTTCATGAAAGTGTCTGTGTCATATCTAAGCTTTTTCGATCCAGTTTTGCAGTATTTTGAACATGTACTCCTATAAATAATACACATTTAAAGTGGACTGCCACATTATGTGTGGTCTTTAAAGGAGTTTTCACATTTGGCCAGGTCACCTGCCAGTGTTTAATAAACATATTGTATATTTTAAGTTAAAATCTCAAATATGAATACATTACATTCCAAAATATGTGCACAAAGAGCAAGAAAAATGCTGTAAAATCCTGTAGGCTAAAACTATTTACAAAGCACACAGACTAACTCAAACAAACACACACAACACATATGTGATGTAGGCCTATGGGTCAATGACATGATGCTCATTTTTGTGTCCGGCTCTATTAAATTATTCAAAAATACAACAAAAATTCAATTTATAGTTACTTAAATACACCTTATGATGAAATGTTTTTAATTTCTGAAATAAAAGTCACATTTGTGGGGATTAAAGAAATAAAAATGTATTTTTAGTGTAAATGGCTGGAGGTAAAAAAAAAAAGGCTTAAATTCTTGATAAAAGAAAAGTTTTATCTTTCACAACAAAACAAGCAGTGAAGCAGTTTGGTTTAAAATATTATTAATATTGAAGAAGAAAGTCCGCCAAATCAAAGTCATCGTGGTGTGACTAACAAGCAGAAAGCCATTTTGTTTTCATGTGACAAGAATACCATAAAGCCATATTACTGCATGTCAAGTTTTTTTTAAATGCTTGTTATAAAAAGGGCATGTTTTGTTCAGCCTAAGAAAACTTCTTGATATTCATGAATCACTATTCATGATATGATAATAAAATATTAGTTTGAAAACTTAAAAAAAAAAAAAAAACTACATATATTCAATGTGCAAGGTAAGAATGTCAGACATTTTAAGGCAGATGGGTTATATTATGTTATATTATATTAGAATATATCGATATATTATATTATATTATATTATATTATATTATATTATATTATTACCCTATTATATGTGTTATATTTACAAAAGATTGCCCCTCTGACTCTTATATGTCATTGATTCACATATACATGTGCATTTACGTGCGTGTAGAATGCTGACACATTATCTTCTTGAACGCTTTCCTAAAGTCTCTGTTGAAAATGGTATAAATGATGGGGTTCACAGAGCTGTTGCAGTAACCAATCCAGAAAAAGAGATTGAACAGAGAATCCGGTATCGTGCAACTTTCTCGACATATTGCATGAAGGCTGTACGTGAAGAAGAATGGAAACCAGCAGAGCACGAACACCCCCATGACCACTGCCAGAACGAAGGTAAAGCGCTTCTCTCGCATCTGTGCCAGTTTTGACTTGGACATAGACAGCTGACGCGCCTTCGGCTCCTGCTCGAGCTCCGACGCGCGGCTACATGCCCATGACAGCCGTCCATTTTGCTTTGGGCACGCGTGTGCACCCTCCACCTTCCTGCTCTTGGCGAAGCGCGAGTTCCTCTGTCTGTTGGAGACGCTGCTCTCCTCCAGATCGATGTCGTCGAGCTCGCCTTTGCGCTCTCGACTGCCTGAGCTGTGGCTGCTGGGGCTCTCCATCTCAGATTTGCCTTTACGCACGAAGCAGGTCTCGGACTGCGACGGTTGTCGCTCCATCCCGTTCTTGGCCACGAACACGGTGGACGCGCGCTGTTTGGCCACCCTGTAGATCTTGCAGTACACCAAAATCATGATGAGACCAGGGGCAAAAAACGACACCATGCAGGAGGAGAGAATGTACCAGGTCTCGTTGTTCAGCAAACACTCCAGATCGTTGTGTTTGGTCATAAGAAGCGGCGGGAAGGAAATCACCGCCGAGATGACCCACACCACCGTGATCATTAACTTTATTCTCCGCGGGGTTCTCTTTAGATTGTAGCTGACCGCTTTGGTGACCGACCAGTACCGGTCCAAACTTATGGCGCAGAGGTGGACAATAGACGACGTGCAGAAGAGCACGTCCAGAGCCAGGTAGAAGGCACACCAGGTGCTTCCAAAGTACCAGTAGCCCATCACTTCATTGGCTAAGGAAAATGGAATGACCAAAGTGGCCACCAAAATATCAGCAGACGCCAAAGAGACCAAAAAGAGGTTTTGTGGCGCACGCAGCGCGCGGCTGGTGAAAACGGCCACCACGACTAATACGTTCCCCACAATGGTCACCACGATGATCACGGTAACCACGAGAATGATGAGCACCGCCGCGCACTGTGAATGCGGCGGGGGTCTCGGCGCGCTCGTGGCATTAGTATCCGCAGATGAGTTCGGCGAAGTGAAGGTGATGGTAGTTAATTCCATTCTGTGGACCCTTGGTGCTGATCCCCCATTTCCAAGCGTATTCTCATCCAAGGCGCGCTTCGACTTCAAACTTGTAGAATCCAATCTGAAGCGCTGCGCAATCCGCCAAACACTCCACGCCAAACGTATCATACCAAAGATGATGTGCTAACTTTTAAAACTCCCCGATGATTTGGATATATTTTGTCTGTTTCAACTGCCTTTTTGATGGGGCAGTGGAGAACCACAGGGAGCCAAGACATGTTTTGTTACCTAAAGAAGCGCGCGCGCGGAGACAAGCGGGTTGAGTCTTCGGTGCGCTCCAGTGTGTCGCGTCGAACAAATATGGGAGTGTTTGTGCCCGTCTCTCTCTCTCTCTCTCTCTCTCTCTCTCTCTCTCTCTCTCTCTCTCTCTCTCTCTCTCTCTCTCTCTTCATGGGGCGTCAAACTACACAAGCGACGTGTGATTAATTAGCAATCAAGCATTGTAAAATCCATAGGTAGTAGCACATTATAATAACTTTCGTTAATAAGTCATGAATGTACATGGAATATATATTAATCAAAGTTCTATTCCATTACCCAATAATGAATTAAATATAATTATATATAATTATATAGTGCTATTTATGTAATAAAGTAGGCTATATGGTGGAGAACTGGCAGCTGTGGTTGTCAGAACTTTATTAAAAATGTTACAAACATTATAGGATGGCAATGTTGAGTTACATTAATAAAATGCAGCATAAAATATAAAAAATGGGAAGTAATATTTTAAATCAAATCTAAACAAATATGTTGTAATAATAATAATAATAATAATAATAAGATAATTCATAAATCTTTTTGCAATATTTTACATTAAAATTACACACTGTCTTTGAAAATATATTCTTTCTTTTTTTATCATAGCCTACAGTTAACCAATTAACAGGTTTTTATTGTAGCACACATTAATTTTCTGTTATAATTAGCATTTTTTACAATGCATAATCTTGTGCTGAAGTCAGTTACCCACCAATGTAATTCCCAGTGTGAACTGATACATATATTATGCCACATGCCTGCGCTTTGGGGTAATTTGGATGCTTCATTTTGCCCCACAGTTTTGCAACAAATATCCCCATTTATTTTTAGAGACCTGATTGTTAACTTGCCATGCAATTATTAGGCCTGTAATTCTCCTAGTGAGTATAGTGATCGAAAGTGTATAGAGTTTCATTGACTGCTTGGGCAAATTAGCTAGAATTTAAGATGTCAGTATCCAACTAATAATACCCCTGTGCTTTTGCTATTACTAATCAAACTAAAATGAAAATGTTTTTATATATATAACACCATTTTTGGTGTAAAAGCAGAATTCTTGAGTTAGCTAACATTGCTGACCTATAAGTCACAGTTATTCAACAAAGATGATGACCCTTAATGATCCTTAATGTTGAACGCTTTGAAATCCAGTCAGCACCGAGGCATAATGACTTTTGGCATAGTGTCAAAATGAGAGTATTGCTGAATGAATAAAGTGCGTGGATGAAAATAAGAAGGGCTGTTGCGTTCAACAGACATTTGCATTTACTTAAGCCTTAAATATTTCTACATGTTTCAACATGAAAAAAGAAATGTGAAGTCCGCACACTGAAAATAACTGCTCCAATAGATTATTTAATGCAACGTTTCGACCAACAGGTCTTCATCAGGCACCCTACATGTTTCAACATCTCAAGACATTTTGTGTATTTCCCGATTTCTAAATTCCTTTTTGAATCCCAGATTTTCAATGTAGTCTCAGAGTTTTGGGCCAAACTTTGTTTTCAGGTCAGATGCTTGAGAGAAAAAAAAATGCTTTTTATTGTATTGCATTGAGGAGCTGATGACGGTAGTGTGTTTTCTTCCTGTATACTGTATAAATGCAAAATGTAAATAATGAAAACTGAAAATTTGACTCAACTTTCAAACTGATTAGAGAAAGAAAACATTTATGTGCATGTTGAAAAATGAAAAATTACACCAAATCTCTTTCTTAAAGAGCACCGCCCCACTGCCTACTGCTTTCTGATGTGGAAAGCCACACAAATATCACTCAACTCAAAATTGTTTTCAGTAGAGTTTGACGTTAACATGTCTGCAAGCTTAACTGTACAATACTAGTAAGCATAAAAATAAACGGCTCTTAAAATACTAAGTTTACTATTAAATTAACATTAAGCATGTTTATGGTCAAAATTTTTACTGAACTCATCATGAGGCATTCTGCGTAGACCTTCTCTGTGAAATACATATATATATATAAAATGTTACCTATGAATTTGGCTACAATAAGGTATCTTAACCCTGAAACACATGCCGTAAGAAATAACAGTCAGAATTTTTTTTTTTTTTTTTTTAAATGGAACAGAAAATGTTGACAATGTAAAACAAAAAAGTTTGCATATGTGTATTTGTTAAATAACATATTTGATACATCAGGCTTTTATGGCTCATATAGTATGATATAGGAGATTATGGAGCTCATAATCAAGGAGGATCAAAGTAAGATGAAATTCTGCAACAGTTTTTCAGCCAAGTTTTGATCATGTTGGTAATTTAGAGGCCTTAATGTGTGTATCAAAAATGATACAGTAGGCTTTATAAATTTAAAGGGAAAGTTCAACCAAAAATACAAATTCTGTCATCACTTTCATGCTGGTCCAAACCTGTATGACTTTCTGTGTTCTGCGTAACACAAAAGACGATATTTTGAAGAATGTCAGTAAATAAATGACAATTTTGATGACCATTGACTTCCATTACTTGGAAAAAACGCTCAAAACTCAAAATTTTAAGGCAACTTACTTTTTTAAGTTAAACCAGCAATTATTTTTTTTTACAGTGTACAGGTTTGAAACTACATGAGGGTGAGTAAATGATGACAGAATTTTCATATTTGGGTGGATTAGTCCATAACGAAGTTGCGGTTTTGTGATGCCTTAAAATATTGCCTCTGTAGGCAGATCACTAGAGCACATGAGAAAGACACTGGTGTGTTTTTTCTGAATGCTGCTTTGCTAATGTCAGCAGTGGACTCACTAGGTGTTTACTGGGTAATCAACTGTTCTCTCTTTATGGCCCTTGATGGGCAAATGTTCTGGCTTCGGAAGTGTTGATTGATGCAATTACAAATTCAGTTGAGCCCTCTTAATTGTAATTAAGGTCATAATTGCACAATAATTTCAGAGCCAGAGAATAAAAAAAAGTAGATGATGGATGCTGATATAATTTGAGCTTGAAAAGTGAGTACTGAGTAATGAATACTGAAGGTTCACAGTTTAATGAGTGGAGTGCACCATGATGTGTTGCTCTCATTTGGTTGCTTTTTTCACAGGAGTTAGTGCCAGCCAGCACATGTATCTCGGTCTAAAGATGTGTCATTGCTGCTGCTTCTTGATGAGCAGAGATGTGTGTGGCAACTGTGCACATTTCTTACTCTTTATCTGCATATTGGCTTACATATCATGAATATAATCACACAGGCTAACACACTTTTCAGTGGAATATCCCCACGGTCAGCGGGTTCTGGGGGTTTATGGACTCAGGGATGCTGAACTCCCTCAGTGTGTGTAATGACTTGGTGGGTTTACCAGCATCACAGCTGTAGCTTTCTATGACGCCATTGCCACACGTGGCTGAAGGAATACAGATCCAACACAAGGTTAAAAGATGTTCTACAAAACACAGCCTTGAGCTAGTTTTTGCTCCAGCCTATTTTGGTTTGTTCTCTTATTACACTTCAGCTAATGAGCCTCCTTATTTAAAGCTTCAAAGGGGAGAAAAAAGTCAAATATATAGCAATCTCATCAAACCGTGATTTCGTTGTTCATTTTGTGTTAATTGTCATCCCTTAAAGTGCTCTTGGGATTGATTGCTGTCTTCATTGATCTATTCAATTCAAAGCGACAGTCTGTAAATCATCTCAAATAATGTGTTAAAAAAAAAGGAAGTAAAATAGGTATAGAAATTTGCTTTATTTTGCTTTTTTTTTCTGGAAACAGAAGCTTGGTTTATATTTATAGAATCAGTGTTTTATATTGTTAGTTGCATTTTTCAGTAAAATATGTTTTTGTAAAGGGTTAGTTCACCCAAAAAATGAAAATTCTGTCATTAATTACTCACCCTCATGTCGTTCCACACCCTTAAGACCTTCATTCATCTTCGGAACACAAATTAAGATATTTTTGATGAAATCCGAGGGTATCTGATCCATTACACCTTTTGACGTCCAGAAAGGTAGTTAAAAACATGGTTAAAATAGTCAATGTGACTACAGTGGTTCAACCTTAATGTTATGAAGTGCTGAGAATACTTTTTGTGCGCAAAAACAAAACAAAAATAACGACTTTTGTTTTTACGCACAAAAAGTGGGTTGAACCACTATAGTCACGTTGACTACCTTTCTGGACGTCAAAAGGTGCAATGACGTTGCTGCCTATGTGTGGATCAGATACCCTTGGATTTCATCAAAAATATCTTAATTTGTGTTCCGAAGATGAACGAAGGCCTTACGGGTGTGGAACGACATGAGGGTGAGTACTTAATGACAGAAATTTCATTTTCATTTTTTTTCATTTTTTTTTTTTAATATTTTGAAGATCCTTAAAATACAATTTTGTAAGTACAGTTGTATATTTTACTGAAAAACAGAACAAAAATACTGAAAAAGTAAACGATTAGGGTGTTTAATAAAACTTCTAATTAAGACAAATGCATTGCATAGAAGTACTTAATGGATGTGGAATGACATTTGCTGTAGGTTTGTACACATCTCCCCCGTCCTCCGCATATTCTACGCCCCTGATGTGATGTATCTATGAACTCTTTTGCTCCTGGCTATATTGAATTGCTAGAAGAGTGTCAATCAATAGATGATGTTGGAAAAGAAGCCAAGTTGGTGAATGAACAATAAACGAAAGGTTTATGCCTTTAAAATTTCAATACATGAGGAAAAAACAGTTTCATTTCCAAAGGTGAGCTAGTATGTGAAAGTCTGAGTAATGGCTATGTAGCAGGACATGTTCTTTCAGACTCAAGTGATTTGAGGTCTTGGCCATGTGATGGTACAAGATGATGTAAACCCATGGCATGCCCCCAAATGCATTAAATGCTCTGTTAGCCTGCGTTTAATAAACTATGTATCCATGTGGCATCTTGTTTGTGACAGTCCGTCCCTCAGTTTTGGCCCACAAGGTCCAGCAGATGAGTAATGGGGCATGTTGGTTGTGATTTTTCAAGGTGTGGAGCTTTAGGGGAACATCTATCATAGGTAGCAGGGCTGTGGTGTCATGGTATATGCATCTTCTCATGATGCAGAAACTGGACACATTGGCAGACAGTAAATTAACTGCAACTTGACTGGATAATGTTAGTAACATGAGAGACCATACAATCAAGAAAAAGCTGTAAAAGGCTTGCAGCAGTCATTATTTTTTTGTGTTTAACATTTAATGTAATTCATTTAATGACACTGTTTTTCTCTGCAACGGTGCCTGCGTTTGTCAATATAGCTTGTAGAAGTACTTGGACATTCAGGTTGTTATGCAAAGAGAAACATTGCTCTTATTGCTAGAGATGTGCTCACTAGAGGTGAGAAAATGGGGGTGTGAGTGTGAGAATTAAACAGGGAGATACAACAAAGGAAAAAAACAACCTTGTTTACCTTGAATTATTAAATGAGATGCAGAAAAGAAAATCTGTAGGAGATCTGGACAATCAGGACTGTCACAGCTCAAAATGTGGTGAAAGGTCAAAATGTGGCCCCTGTGACAAATTCCCAGGCCGCTGCAGCTCGAAGGAAAACCCCAGGGCCCTCTCTGTTCGTGATTCAGATCCACAGGCAGTTTCTTTGTTCACGTTTGACTTGCACACCCAGCTTCTTTGTTTTAAAAGAGAAACTGAGATGGCAAAAAGAAAACGCTAATCTCTCATCTATGCTTGAGCAAACAACATTCTCAGTTTCATTGTTGTAATATTATCTTCTAATAAATCCCCATGTCAATTTTTATTCATTAGAGACTCTTCATTAGCAGAATATGTGATTCTGACTTTTCAATCGTATAGAGCACTCAAAAGGACATGGTGATGGTAAAAAAATTAGATGGGAAGGAAAATATTTAATTGCTTTTGCTTTCACCTTTGCGTTCCCCTGAGAAACTTACAATTTTCTTGCAAAACATTTGCATTCTTTTGCAAAAGTATTGTGTTCCCCTGAGAAACATAGCGTTTTCTTGCAAAACATTTGTGTTCTTTATCGGTGTAACTGCATAGTTTATCAGTGGAACTCAAAGTCTCTCAGGGGAGCTAAACAGTTTTGCAAGAGAACGCAAAAGCATCGAAATACACTATATGGACAAAAGTATTGGGATATCTGACCATTACACCAACAGTAATGCAATTGCATTCTAAATACATAGACATTAATATGGAGTTGGTCCCCCTTTGCAGCTATAACAGCTTCCACTCTTCTGGGAAGGCTTTCCACAAGATTTTGGTGTGTTTCAGTCAGAATTTCATCCAGTAGAGCATTTGTGAGGTCAGGCACTAATGTGGTCGCAATATCCGTTCTAGTTCATCCCAAAGTTGTTTAATGGGGTTGAGGTCAGGGCTCTGTGCAGGCCAGTCAAGTTCTCATCTAACCATATCTTCATTGACCTTGATCTGTGCACAGTTATGCTGGAATAGAAAAGGGCCTTCCTTAAACTGTTCCCACAAAGTTGGAAGCATAGCATTGTCCAAAATGTCTCGGTATGCTGAAGCATTAAGATTTCCCTTCACTAGAAGTAAGTGACCTAACCCAACCCCTGAAAACATCCCTCCTCCACCAAACTTTATAATTGGCACAATGCAATCAGGCAAGTAACATTCTCCTGGCATTTGCCAAACCCAGACTTGTCCATTAGGCTGCCAAACAGGGAAGCGTGATTCATCACTCCACGGAACATGTTTCCACTGCTCTAGAGTCCAGTGGCAGCTTGCTTGGCATTGTACTTTGTGATGTGAGATTTACATGCAGCTGCTCGGCCATGGAAACCCAATCCATAAAGCTCCGACTGCACAGTTTGTGTTCTGATAATAATGCAAGTGGACGTTTGGAACTCTTCAGCTATGGAATCAGCAGAACTTTGATCACTTTTGCACACTGTGCGCCTCAGCACTCGGAGGACCCTGCTCTGTGACTTTACATGGTCTTCTGCTCTGTGGCTGAGTTGCTACTGTTCCTAAATGTTTCAACTTTCCAATAATACTACTTAAAGGGTTAGTTCACCCAAAAATGAAAATTCTGTCATTAATTACTCACCCTCATGTCGTTCCACACCTGTGAGACCTTCGTTCATCTTCGGAACACAAATTAAAATATTTTTGATAAAATCTGATGGCTCAGTGAGGCCTCCATTCAAAGTTAATTTAGACTTTCAAACACCCAGAAAGGTACTAAAGACATATGTAAAACAGATGTGACTACAGTGGTTCGACCTTAATGTTATGAAGCGACAAGAATACTTTTTGTGCGCCAAAAAAACTAAATAACGACTTTATTCAACAATATCTGGCGATTTCAAAACACTGCTTCATGAAGCTTCGAAGCTTTACGAATCTTTTGTTTCGAATCAGTAGTTTGGAGCACGTATCAAACTGCCAAAGTCACGTGAAACATTAAAATTTCAAAACATTTATAATGCAACAAAGCCTCGTTTACTGAAATCATGTGACTTTGGCTCTCCGAACCACTAATTCAAAGCAAAAGATTCGTAAAGCTTCATGAAGCAGTGTTTTGAAATCGGACATCACTAGATATTGTTGAATAAAGTCGTTATTTTGTTTTTTTTGGCGCACAAAAAGTATTCTCGTCGCTTCATAACATTATGGTTGAACCACTGTAGTCACATGAATTGTTTTAAATATAACTTTAGTACCTTTCTGGGTGTTTGAAAGTGTAAATTAACTTGCTTTCAATGCAGGCCTCACTGAGCCATCGGATTTAATCAAAAATATCTTAATTTGTGTTCTGAAGATGAACGAAGGTCTTATGGGTGTGAAACGACATGAGGGTGGGTAATTAATGACAGAAATTTCATTTTTGGGTGAACTAACCCTTTAAAGTTGACTGTGGAATGTCTAGCAGGGATGAAATTTCACAAACCGACTTATTGCAAAGATGGCATCCCATCACAGTACCACGCATCCCAATTCACTGAGCTTATCAGAATGACAAATTTTTCTCCTGCAAATGTTTGTAAATGCAGACTGCATGGCTTGGTGCTTGATTTTATACACCTGTGGCAATGGGTCTAATTGAAAAACCTGAATTGCATAATTAAGAGGTGCGTCCCAGTACTTTTGTCCATATAGTGTATAATTTGTCCTTCCATCTCTTATCATCGCCTTGTCCTTTTAAGTGCTCCATATATTGAACAATCAGAATTACAGGGTTTAGACAATGAAACTGAAACACTGGCCAATGTAGTGTTGGAGGTTTCATGCTTATATATGCCCATGCATATATAGGTATGAAACCTCCAACACTACATTGGCCAGTGTCTCAGTTTCATTGTGGCCAATGCGGAACAAATGTTGTGATGGTTTGGGCTGCAATATCATGGAATTCCCTACTGTGCTTAATGGGCGTCACTGCCAAAGACTACCGAACCATTCTGGAGGACCGCGTGCACCTAATGGTTCAAACACTGTACCCTGAAGGGGGTGGCGTGTATCAGCATGATAATGCACCAATACACACAGCAAGACTTGTGACAGAATGGTTTGATAAACATTAAAGTGAAGCTGATCACCTCCAATGGCCTGCACAGTCACCAGATCTAAATATTTTTGAGCCACTATTTTGGAGGAGCAAGTCAGAAAACATTTTTCCTCCACCAGCATCACATAGTGACCTGGCCACTGTTCTGAAAGAGGAATGGCTGAAAATCCTTCTGGCCACTGTGCAGGACTTGTATCTGTCATTCTCGAGTTGGATTGATGCTGTATTTGCCACAAAATGAGGCCCTACACCATACTAATACATTATTGTGGTCTAAAACCAGGTGTTTCAGTTTCATTGTCCAACCCTTGTAAGTATTCCAGAGAGTCACTAATGAAACTGACATTGGGGATTTATTGACTAGTGATATTCAACACATGCATAATTCTATCAAAACAAGGGCATTAGAGATTTCCATATTAGAGAATGTGTCTTCAGACTCCAATAAGCCAATTACAAACAAAAGATGCTTAATCCTCTTTAATTCAAATGCGGATAGTTGCAGTAAACAATAATTAATCAGTTTATTTGCTTTATTCTGTTTATTGTACTCTATTGTATGACACAGTTTGTTGATCTTGGCGTATCCAATAGGCTTGGTAAGTCAAAATGAGACTCCTTCTGAAGTTGTCATGTTTATCTATTCAAGTCCTCAGTTACACCGTACAACTCCATCCACCAATGAATATGAATCCAAAGTGAATACAAAATATGATGTGACTGAAAGAATTGGTAAGTTAAGTGAGACGGCAGCTATATGCCACAGTGTCTCAAACCATGTGAAGTACTACATGCACATGATGAAAGATTTCCTTCTTCTTTCTATTACAACCTTTCCTTTTTCCCTTGACCTTCAGTCCTTATTCATTAGAGATGGGAAATTATGACATAACCAGACTCTTTTCCTACCGCGCTGAGATAATTATGAAGACTTTGATTTATATAACCCGGCGTTTGATTTCTTGAAAGAGCTAATAACGCTGACACTTGCATGCTATTGAAAGCAATTTCAATAGCTTTTGGCAGGGATGTCTCAATCATAGTCATTTAAATGAATCCTACAGTTCAAAGTGTTAAGTCACTGCATTTGAGAGATTTCTGGCACACATCTGCACAGTAAGCGGAAGTGGGTGCTAGATGATAGAGAAACACAAGATGATAGAACATTTGACAAGCGCAACCCTTGCAATGCTCAGATAAGTGAATGCGGCAAAAGCATCTGTCAGATTTCAATGGGCGACTGCTAAATGAGGATGCCATTTAAACTGCTACTTTTGGATGTATGTAGGTGCTAATTGGATGATGTGGATTCAGTTGGGCACATGTGGATGATAAAATGTTTCCATCTCTGGTTTGTTTTGAATTATACAGCTGTAATAGTTGGGGCTTGGTTAAATATATAAAATATATATTAGATCAGATATTGCTTGGACTTTCAATATATTCTTTTAAATCACATAATTAGCCTACCTCTTGTAACAGGGTGTTTACTGAACTTGAAGACTTTTTGCTATATTAAGATCACACTAAAACTGTCTTGGAAACTTTTTATTATGTCTTTAACATTTATATTGGCAATGCATTTTACTTTTTTGTATAGATTTTATTGTCCCAGTCCCAGACTTTTAATTTTAAAGTGCCCTTATTATTCTATTTTAAAGGTTTCTAATTTTGTTTTTTAAGATCTCCTACAATATGCAGTATGATTTTTGCGGGCCTAAAATGAATGAATTTGCGGCTCCTTTTCTCAAAATTTGCGGCAATATTTACAGAATTTCTTGTTTTGCAGTGAAAATATACAACAGACAACAGTTATTACTTTTCTGACTTCGAGAACCATTACAGGTGTAATGATGGGTCGGCAGAGCGGGGATCCATTTGCAAGCTTTATTAAGAACAGTAGTTACACAGGTAGACAGGGGCAAAGGCAGGAACATAAACAAGGACAGGCAATGGTCGAGGCAGGCGGCAGACAAACAGAATCAGGGTACAGGCAAGGATCAGGGCAGGCAGCAAACAATCACAGTCCAGGAAACAGGCAAAGATCAGGGCAGGCAGCAAGGGTCACAGAGAATAAACAATCCAACGGTACCAGGGTAAACAGTCCACAAGAAAACGCTCAGAGTTGATCACCAGGGCAAATCAAGACTTCGCAAAGGGGGTGTGTGGGTGTGTGGGTGTGTGGGTGTGTGTGTGTGTGTGTGTGTGTGTGTGTGTGGGTGTGTGTGGGTGGGTGGGTGTGGGTGTGTGTGTGTGTGGGTGTGGGTGTGGGTGTGGGTGTGGGTGTGGGTGTGGGTGTGTGTGTGGGTGTGGGTGTGGGTGTGGGTGTGGGTGTGTGGGTGTGTGTGTGTGTGTGTGTGTGTGTGTGTGTGTGTGTGTGTGTGTCTTAAATAGTCCAGGTAATGATCTGCAGGTGTGTGTGGCAATTGGTGATTGGTGCATGTGATTGGAAGGGAGGATTATGGGAAGTGGAGTCCAGGAACTGACAGGAACAGACAGTGATCGTGACAACAGGGCTCCTGACTAACATTTGAGGGCAGTAGCACTGGTGCCATTAAAGGGTTAGTTCACCCAAAAATGAAAATTCTGTCATTAATTACTCAACCTCATGTCGTTCCACACCCATAAGACCTTCGTTCATTGTCGGAACATAAATTAAGATATTTTTGATCAAATCCGATGGCTCAGAGAGGCCTGCATTGACAACAAGATAATTAACACTTTCAATGCCCAGAAAGGTACTAAAGACATATTTAAAACTGTTCATGCGACTACAGTGGTTCAACCTTAATGTTATGAAGCGACGAGAATATTTTTTGTGCACCAAAAAAACCCCAAAATAACATCTTTATTCAACAATTTCTAGTGATGGGTGATTTCAAAACACTGCTTCATGAAGCTTCGAAGCTTTACGAATCTTTTGTTTCGAATCAGTGGTTCGGTGTGTCTATCAAACTGCCAAAGTCATGTGATTTCAGTAAACAAAAGAATAATAGTAGTTAATAGTCTCTTATTGGCCTGGTTAGCTGAGCCAATAAGAGACTATTAACTAATGTTATTCTTTTTAATTATAGGCCTACTAATGTCTAATTAAAATGTCTACAAATGTATAAAACTGATCAGAAATCAGGTAAAACCTATAGATTTGATTCATGGGTCCAGTGGTGAACTATTGAAATTTCAAAACGTTTCGAAACACTTATGACATAACGAAGCCTCGTTTACTGAAATCCCGTGACTTTGGCAGTTTGATACACACTCTGAACCACTGATTAAGCTTCGAAGCTTCATGAAGCAGTGTTTTGAAATTTGCCCATCACTAGAAATTGTTGAATAAAGACGTTCATTTTTTATTTTTATTTTTATTTTATTTTTTATAATTATTATTATTTTTTTTTTTACAAAAAGTATTTTTGTCGCTTCATAACATTAAGGTAGAACCAGTCACATGTGGTCACAACTGTTTTAAATATGTCTTTAGTATCTTTCTGGGCATCTGAAAGTGTAAATTAACTTGCTGTCAATGGAGGCCTCACTGAGCCATCCGATTTTATCAAAAATATCTTAATTTGTGTTCCGAAGATGAACGAAGGTCTTACGGGTGTGGAACGACATGAGGGTGGCACCGGCACCTGATTTGGCAGTGCTGTGAGGGCTGACAGAAAAGCACTGAGCTTGAGTTGAGATGCAGATAATATTAACTTTTATTTTATTATTAATAAATATTATAAATATATACTAGGGTGTGGAAATGGCTAATAAGCCAATAAGTGCTCCTCTGCACCACTACAGTGGTAGTTTATTGTCTTTTTTGTTTCTAAATAGTGTTTGCTCTCCTACTGTCACGGAGTCACAGCCTGCATCCTCCAATTACAACACATCGTCACCAGATCTTCACGCTCCACCGACTCGCTCACAATCCCCTGAGTTGTGATCACCGGCACCCACGTTCCCTGCTGATCTCCTGCACGCTGCTCGCCTTGCACTCCAGCACCCAGCACCCGCTGCTTCTTCTCCAGCTGCCTCTGTCAGTCCCATGGCCCGACCAGCGACATTCACTGGCGCGGCGGAGGATTGCAGCGGGTTTCTTCTCCAATGCTCCCTCTACCTGGAAGCCCAGTCTCAGCTGTTCACCACCAAACGATCTCGGGTGGCGTTCGTCATCTCTCTCCGGACGAGCACTACAGTGGGCTCAACCCCTCTGGGAGTCTAACGCTCCCGTCACAGCCTCCATCAACTTCTTCTTCACCCACTTCCGGGAGGTGTTCGGACAAAGCATCACTGGACTTTCCATACACGACCAAATTTTCAATCTACGCCAAGGCGATGAATCTGTGAGTATGTATGCCCTCCGTTTTCGCACCCTGGCGGCCGCTAGCGGATGGAATGAAACCGCCCTGATAACCGCCTTCCGCCATAGCTTGAATCCACATGTGAAACAATTAATGGTCGTGATGATACCATAGGCTTGGAAAACTTAATCCAAAAGACTATCCGCGTAGCCCAGCGCTATTCTGCATGTGCGCTTCTCACACCCACTGCCAATCCTCTGCCCGCCACACCATCTGTCGCCCTTCCAGCACCAGAAGCTATGCAGGTTGATTCATATCGCCTGACCCGTGCGGAGCGTCAGAGAAGAATCCAACAACATCTCTGTCTGTACTGTGGGGGAGAGGACCATGTGATCGCTACCTGTCCCATCCGTCCACCATGCCCAGCGGTGAGTACCATCCAACTGCCCGCGCGCATTGCACCTCTCACGCCTGTGCTCCTTAATTCTCATGTCTGTGTTTCAGCGCAAGCCCTCATCGACTCTGGCTCCGCAGGGAACTTCATCAGCAACCAGATTCTCCAGAAATTAAATGTACGTTGCAAACGCTGCCAACAGGATCTCCGTGTTCAAACCATACAAGGAAAACCGCTGGGCCGTGGCCACATTCGGCATTTCTCCCCCACACTGACGCTCTGCATCGGCTGTCTCCATTCTGAAGAAATCACATTCATGGTGCTGGAAGGTTCCACCGTGGACATCATCCTGGGATGCCCTTGGCTCACACAACACCAACCGCACATCCAGTGGAACACGGGTGAGATCCTCAAATGGAGTGAGAAATGTTTTAGAGATTGTTTGTCTCCTATCCGAAAATCCTCCTCGAACCTTCAACCATCTTCCTCCGATTCCAACGTCCTTCCTGTCCCCAACATCCCCAACACGTCTCCCAGGTCCTCGAGAAGCTCCGCCAACACCATCTATACCTCAAGCTGGAGAAGTGTGAGTTCCATACCACCTCCGTACACTTCCTGGGCTACGTCATAGACCAACACGGCATCCAGATGGACCAGAGGAAGGTGGAAGCCATCCACAACTGGCCAGTACCCACAACAGTCAAGGAGCTACAATGTTTCCTGGGGTTTGCGAATTTCTACCGTCGCTTCATCCACAACTACAGTCTCCTCAGTGCACCCCTCACCTTGCTCCTCAAAGGCCGGCCCAAGTCTCTTTCCTGGACTCCATCTGCCCGAGAAGCCTCCCACCAGCTCCAAGAGGCCTTCTTCACCGCTCCGATCCTGGTCCATCCGAACCCTGATCTTCCATTCATCGCCGAGGTCGACTCATCCTCCACCGGGGTCGGGGCGGTGCTGTCAACAGCGGCAGGGTGACCCACCACGACTCCATCCATGTGCCTTCTTCTCCAAGAAGCTATCCCCAGCGGAGCAAAATTATGACATCAGGAACAGAGAGCTCCTCGCCATCAAGTTAGCTTTGGAAGAGTGGAGACACTGGCTGGAGGGAGCGAAACATCAGTTTGAGGTGATCACGATCATCGTAGCCTGGAATATCTGTGTGACGCCAAACGGTTGAACCCTCGTCAAGCCCGCTGGGCCCTCTTCTTTACTAGATTCAACTTCACGGTCTCCTACTGCCCAGGAACCAAGAACAATCCCGATCCTGAGCCTATCCTCCCTCCAGCCATGATCATCAGCCCTATCCTGTGGTCCATCAATCAACGCATCTCCCAAGCTAACCGCTCCAACCCAGCTCCGCCGGGAGGTCCTGAGGGGCTGTTCTACATTCCACCGATCCACCGTCAGCCCCTCATGGACTTAGCTCAAACCTCTCCGGGCTCTGGACACCCAGGCAGTTCACGTACCCTCTCGCTCCTGCGGCAACACTACTGGTGGCCCTCCATGTCTCAGGATGTCTCCGGTTACATCAGGGGATGCTCAGTCTGCGCCGTTGCCGACGCTCCTAGATGGCTTCCCGAGGGTAAACTGGTTCCTCTACCAATACCCCGCAGACCGTGGACACATCTGGGCATCGACTTCATGACAGACCTACCGCTCTCCAACGGCTTCACCTGTGTACTGGTAATAGTGGATTGATTCTCCAAGGCTTGTAAACTCATACCCCTCAAGGGCCTTCCCACTGCACTCGAAGCCGCCAAAGCATTGTTCCAGAATGTCTTCCGTCATTTTGGCATTCCCGAAGACATCGTTTCCGACAGTGGACCTCAGTTCATATCTAGAGTATGGCAAGCCTTCTTCAGACTCCTAGGAGTGTCCATCAGCCTGTCATCTGGTTACCACCTGCAGACCAACGGCCAGACTGAGCGCAAGATCCAGGAGATCGGGAGATACCTCAGAGTTTACTGCCACCGGAACCAGGACAGCTGGAGCCAGTTCCTACCCTGGGCGGAGTATGCCCAGAATTCCTTTCGGCAGACCACCAACGGGCTCACCCCGTTCCAGTGTGTCCTGGGCTACCAACCACCACTCTTCCCCTGGTCGGGTGAGCCTTCGGAGGTTCCAGCTGTTAACCACTGGTTCCAGCAGAGCGAGAGAGTGTGGGACTCGGTTCATGTCCATCTCCAGCAGGCAGTCCGGAGACACAAGAGTGTCATGGAGTCACAGCCTGCACCCTCCAATTACAACACATCGTCACCAGATCTTCACGCTCCACCCACTCGCTCACAATCCCCTGAGTTCTGATCACCGGCACCTGCACCTCATCACCAGTGACACCTTAAAAGACTCTCACTCCCTGCACTCAGTGTCTGGTCTCGTCAGACTTACATGGACTACTTACCCGCTACTTACCAGCGTCTTCCTGTGTCTTCCTCCTCTCGTCTTCCGTCTCCAGTCGTCTGCTCCACGTTATTATCCCAACCTGCAAGAAAGAACTCTTATTACATTCAGCTAAGTTACTGTTTGAAAGTGCTTGTTCATCTACTCACCTGCATTCTCCATTACCTGTGTTCGTGCCTCTGTGTCAATAAACATCTGTGTTCACTCACCCCTCTGCCTCCGTCTGTGTCCTGACATCTTTTAGTTTTACAAATGGGGACAAACTATGAAGGATGAACAAATAATGTTTATGGATAACCCAAATAATGGATATCACATTAAAAATAACATTCAAATTGGGCAATATTTAAAGCTTTGAAATGCAGGGAAAAGTTGTGTGAAACACATAAAAGCACTCGAAAACACCATTTCTGCTACAAGTTATTTCTGTTAGTGTTAGTGGCACAATGTTTCTCACGGTTATCTGTGAGAATTCTCTGTTAAACCACAGATATCAGATCAATCAGTTTTCACATCAGCACTGTTTGATCTGATATCTGTGGTTTATCAGACAATTCTGCGACGAATGTGAATGCTTCGCACAAGATTTCACAGGGGGGTGGGGGCTGCACGCACCAATTCAGGGGCTGCACCCTTCGAAGGCTGCATACATCATCGGTCTCATTTAAGAAAAATAACCGTTAGATTGCAAAGTAAGAAAGAAATTACAGTATTTTACACCTCACAATGAATATCAGTCAATTTTATTGCGGTTACTTTTCTTAAATAAGACATCCTTGATGACGTATGCAGCCTTTAAATGCGACCTCCGGAGGACGCAGCATTTGAAATGAGATGCAGCTCCTGTCACCAAAAGAGTGTGTTTTTGGTTGTGAGGGATAGATTACCTTTTTATTACCAGCTTCCCAAAGAACCCAGCATTAAGGGAACAGTGGATGAAGTTTGTTTTTCTAGGGCAGCAATGGAGTTGCACACGTATGTTTGTTTGTTCCCGGAATTTCGATGATCAATGCTTTGTATACAAGTCTCAGTTCGGCGCTGGATTTGCAGATCGCGGGTGGTGAGTAAAACTCCATCAGATGTCTGTGTTTTGTTGGCAATCAGCACGCAAGTGCATAAAATGTAAACAACACAAACGTTTTTGTTCCCTTTTTATTTATAATGATGTCGCAGCTAGCAGACGCAAAAGCAAAAGCTGTACAAAAGCTCGCAAAAGCTGTGCAAAAGCTCGCAAAAGCTGCGCACGCTCGTGACTCTTTAGCTCTGCTCACTGCAGGCATGCCTCCAGGAGCTCGGCTTTTTTCAGAAAGACTCGGTACAGCATATCTATCTTTTATAAATATGATAAAACTAAAGACTTTTCAGAGATGTGAAGGATGCAATACTACTCTACAGGTACTCAAGTTTAACATGAGATTGGCAGAAACTTTATTTCTGCAGTGAATTCATGCACTTTCTTCCCCGTGCTGTGTAATAATGGTCTCGTAGTGTGATCGAGTGTGATCGGCCCGCTGCTCTGAACTCGTGTTGCGTTGTCTATTATTGTTCCAAGCTGCGCAGCTCAAAGAGTTGACTTATGCTGCCTTCACGTGCTATCGGGGATTTGATAATTCCCTCTTCTGAAGTCATGATTATGAGCTCATTGCATTCAAATTTCGAAATGGGAGCAAGTGGTACTCACTGCAGAGTCTATGATGGCCAGCTCCTCCTCTCTGGACATCCAGTGGGGTGGAGAGATAGAGTTGTGGGTAGGATTAGGGTGTGGTTGTACATTCGCTCCTCCTCGCTGGAAGTTAGCTCCCCCTCGCTAGACGTCCAGCGAGGGGGAGCTAAAGTAAGCTTCACGCATGGGAGGGCTTTCATGTGAAATTTTTACCTATTTACGATATAATTCCAAGAGCACGTGAAGGCAGCATAAATGCATGTTGCGATGACGTCACGGGACGTGTCTAATGCTGCCTTCACATGCTATAGGAAATTTGATAATTCCCACTTCTGAAGTCATGATTACGAGTTCATTCAAGTTTAGAAATAGGAGGGCGTTCATGTGTAATTTTTACCTAGGAAACAATTTACGATAATTACGAGAGCGCATGAAGGCAGCATAAGCCCAAAGTCTGTGGAAAATCTGTGTCAGTTAAGAAAAAATGCAAGCTCCTCCGAATATTGCGGATTCTGTGCAGAATTGTGACAGATGTTGATCTCGAGTGTCATATAAATCGCATGAATTCCGATATGACTGTTCACACTGCGGTCGCATTACAAAACATCTGACCTGTATCAGATTTAGTCCCACATATGGAAGTGGCACAAATCAGAAGTGAAAAGATCAGATTCCATGTGGTTTGTACTGTTCACACTGTCATGGGGAAAACAGATATAAGTCACATAAAGGTAGCCTTTGCTTCTGACTCTCATCCACAGACACCTTGTTTTGGGTGAGGGAAGGGGCGTTTTTTACTGCTTGATAAATAAGCAGCACGGCACAAAACTTGGGAATAAATATTACATCTGCTTTTTGAAACAAAGAAAAGAAGCAATGGTAGGAGGATGGCTAGTATGCGAGAACAGCAGGAAACTCTGTATATTCGTGCGATGTGTGCACATATAAACATGCACATCAACCCAATCACTTTATTTAGTGTTCATGTAAACACTATGTGCAGATTCATCAATAGGAATGATTTCATTCCGACTGAAACAAAAGGTGTCCATGTAAAAGTAGCTAGTGTAGTTGTAGCTGAGGCCTGGAAAAGTTTGGTTCGTGTTGCAGACATGTCAAGAAGACACTGTTTTCTACGAAAGCAAATCCACTTTGCATGCACTTCCAAAGGATGAGGATGTGAATAATCAGTGCTTAGACCAATCACAACAGACTGGGCCATCTGACTAGTGTTTTTGACCGTGGATACATGTGAGTCTATTCAAAGATTTTACATACCCAACGTTATCAAGGCAGTTGCAAAAGGTAGTCAGAAGGGAAGTGATGTGTCAGAATATGTTTTTATTGTTTCATAATTTTATCATTTTCATCACACTGATCACTTTTGTCCCTTCTCAAGTATTTTAGTTTACCAAGGAGACAGTCATGTCAGTGAAGTGCTTAAGATGAAATATGAGACTACATACGTGAAGAAAAAAAGCTAAGAAAACCAAAGTTAATATCACTTTGAAGCGAAATATATTGTGTCATTTACAATCAAGCTATAATTTTGTCAAATTATGCAAAGGGTGTGAAAACATTGTTTAATTGCATAGAATGCATAAAATGCTAGCTGTAAAATTAGCCTTAGCAAAGGAATTGGTTGTTTTATCCCAAAAATGTTCAAAATTTAATTTCCTTCACAGAATGCTATTAAGCAGAATACTTCATTTGAAATGCAGTGGAAATGAAACTTTCAGGCAACAATGACAGAATTATTCTGTGATGTATATGAATGACTCAGAAAAGACTTAAACGTTTGGTTTACATATGTATTGAAATGCTTTGGTTTTACCTTGCATATTAATTTTGTTTCAGATGTGCTTTGTTATCTTTAATATCCTGAATCTCATTTTATTAAACAAAAGGCACGTTTAACATCAAGGTATCTTCAAGGCCTCAGCCTGACCTCAAGATCTCAGACCTATTGATGTTCTATCATGAAAGGTTTAGCCTGGTTGCATGTATCATGAAGTGGAATATGTCAGGGATGAAACTATATTTAGCCCTCAGCGGGTGGGTGTGTGTTTGTGCTTATGGCAGGATTATCTCTTGACAGTTTCAGTGTTGTCACCAAATCTTTACATCCCACATTTCAAGCACAGTTTATTGAAAAGCCTGCATTCCTTTAATATGTCAGTGGTGAATTAGGTCTGATATGATGTGAATTCATCAGCACATATCCATCACAAGATTTCTGTTAGTTAGACCTGTGTTTGATAGTCATTAATGCTCAAAAAGACTTGTCTGGAATAATTCCTCGGGTCCTATCATACACCCGGCGCAATGTATTTTGCTAGTTTTAGCCCGACGCAGTTATCATTTTCACGTCCTGCGCCATGTTGTTTAAATAGCAAATGCATTTGCGCCCATTTGTGCACCCATGGGTGTGCTGGTCTGAAAACGAGGTGTGTTCAGGTGCATTGTTGGCATGTTGCTATTTTGAGGCAACTGAAATAGACTGCGCCATTGACTAACTGAAACCTGGTCTAAAGTCAATGGCGTAATATTTATTAATTTATTTATTTATTTTTGTTATTTAAAGAGTGCGTTAGTAAAATGCGCCTATAGGCGGGTTCACAACGCGCATACACTCTGCTTATTACACACACAGGAACATGCAGCAGCACACAAACATGCCAAATATTAAAAATAAAAGGATTACAATGTAAACTATTATTATTGTGTGCATAAAGATAAAAATGCTTTGGTGGAATCCGGCTTGTCCCATAGATGGTCTGCCCGCGCGCTTTAACCTCGCACACTAGCAGATCCGATTCCTCGCTAGAGAAGCATTCGGTTTTTCCGCTTGCAAATTCCGCCATGTAAATAGTGAATCTGCCATGGCACGAGCGCAACTGGCTTTTAAAGAGAATGGGAGATGAGACTGGTTTATTGCACATTATGACACCCATTACTCATTAAGAGAATAGGGACAACCCTTTTAGACCATGTGCCGGGTGCGACAACCATTTTTCCCGTCATTAAACTAGCAAAAGTGGATTCGGACACGACTAAGTGCACTTGTGCCATGTGCTTTAGACCATGCATTAAAATAGGGCCCCTCATGTTTCATTTTAATATAGTTGTAGTGTAGTTATTATTATCAATATGTAATTTCATTGAAGTGATTTTTTATATGTGTGTGGTTTTTAATAATGAATTAATCAGTTGTAGAAAATTACTCCTAAGTAGTTTTTTCTCAGCATCTGTTAAGATCATGATTTATGAAAATATGAAAACAATCCAATATGCATTATGGTTCACATGAAAAATATTACTTTGACTGTATATATATATATATATATATATAATGATTTATCCATGCACATCATTATTTTTTTTTAAGTGCTCTTGGAATTTTTAATTAAAATAACTTCCCCTTCCACTTGCAGTGGCATCTCTTCTTTCTTTGACGACGTGTTTACTGGTGCGAGGGCGGGACAACCTGTCACTCACATGAGATCAAACCGCAACCATTCAATCACTTCCTGGAAGACAAAATCATGTTCCGACCACTGATCATTTATATAGATCAGTGGTTCCAACTTACAATTTTTCTTGTTTGAGAAGTTGTTTCACTCGGATATACATCACAATATGGAAGAAAAGACTATCACAACTTCCATTTCATGCCAATTTTAATGTGTGGAATATTGTATCCCACAATAGCTAGTTTTCAACCACCTATTTTTATGCACATTTTGGGATATTGCATGAAAAACGCTAGATGGAAACACATAATAAAAAATAAATTCCAAAAATGCGCATAAAAAAACGTATGCGCTCAAATGAGGCAGTTACATTTTTATCCTATAAGAAGGCATTCACATAAACTACTAAATCCCTCGATGTGCAACAAAAACTGTGACTTCGCCTCAACAGTGGATGTGATTGGATAAATGGACTTCATCGCACAGCATCTCAAATGTTGGTTTTTATCATTCTGAAATGCCTGAGCCAAAGTCTGTCATCAGAATTATTTGGTACAATGACCTGGCAGAAGTGTTTTGTCTGCTCGCTCTTAGATGCAAGTCATTTATGTAGGAAAAAAGAGTGACAGTGAAAGTGACATGTAGCCAAGTATGGTGTCCCAGGGAGCAATTAGGGGTTAGGTGCCTTGCTCAAGGGCACCTCAGTTGTAGGTAATGAGAGTAGAAGAGAGCGTTGTTCATACCTGCCGGTATTGAGACTTAAACCCATGACCTTTGGGTTACAAGTCCGACTCTCTAACCATTAGGCCAAAACTGCCCCAAAAGAAAAAGACACAGCGGCTTCCCCGATTGCAACAACTTCAATTTTTTATTACAGATATTTTGCACCAGTTTCCCCAGAAGTGACGATTTTGTTTTCTTGAACACATTGGATGGAAACATTGCCTTATTTGCAAATGCGATATTCCAAATTTGCACATAAAATTTGCAACTTTGGATGGAAACATAGCTAATGCAAAATGTTAAGATTTGTACACAAAATTGGATTAAAAATGCTCAATAAATCTTTTTTTCTATTTAGAAGATGGGGTGCCACTCATTGAATTAAGGTTTTTAACACAACATGAATCCATGTAACAACAATGCAGCATTCTATTCTTATAATGCCTTCTGTTTCAGCTACTATAAAAAAAAAAATAGGTATTATAGTGTATACAGTAAACTAGACCTATTCAGCCCTGATAGCCTATGTGTGTAAAGCTCAATGATGCCATCCAGTGTTTATCAAATGTACTGCAGCCATAAACGGATTTTTAATTATAGCAGATTATATTTTTTGAAAACTGTTTCTTCACATATTATTCTATGTGGTTGTCATAATCTACTGGGAAGTGATGCACCTCACATCAAATTTGGAGATTAAATGATTCGCATATTTTGCACCTGTGGTCTGATATTCAAGTTCACAGAAACGTCGATGAAATTAAAATTAGTGCAAGCCAATCTCTTAGATATCGTAATGTGTTTCTTAAATGTTATTTCTTCAATTATCATTACTATTGTCATTACATAATGATCTATAGCGCGTTTATAACAAACTGCATCTTTGTTGTACTCTACTTGTCAACATCCGCAAAATTGACCTATTTTTGTGACTCCCATGTTTGGCCTTGCCTCGCTGGCGTAAACAGTGTGGAGGCGTCGAGCGGACAAGCGGACCAATCAGATCGCTCGTTTCAGGGGTAGCCAATGAGGGGGGCGCTTCTTATCGCGCCCTGAAACTCTCACGGCCGCCATGATGCTTGTTTGCCTTCAGTGAGAAAGAGCAGCGGATCAGAAACAAAGGAAACGCGCACTCGTCTTTGTGAACTGGTATGAGCTTACAGGTAAAACGAATACCAGTTTGAGCCGTTCCAGTTGTATCTAGTGATATATAAGCAAGGGAATATGTTTCTTTTCTATTGCTCTGCGATTAGTGTTGGTCTAGTTTTGTAAACGTATAATCGCTTGTTAGCCAGTTAGCGTATGAGCTAATTTGCTCAATCTGAAGAGAGAGGAAATGATGAATCGTTAAGATTGTGATCCTCTAATTTGTATTTTCTCCACTTTGCGTGCGCGGGCGCTTTAAAAACTATAACTGATTGATGAAATTATCAAAGAAGCGATTCTAAATGTTGAGATCTATGTTGTTGGTTATGTAAGCAACCTGCTGTGTCCGTAGGGAAGCTACATAAGCTAACACAGTATTCTCCTATACATTAATTAACACCATAAAACCTCTTCATAGTTTACTTCTGTGGGTTCCAGGCGATTCATATCGCACAAATGCATTTGCAAAGTTAAGTTGATGTTTGTCTAGAGAGGTTCCCTACTGTAAACGGGTAACGCTCACATTGTAGGGGGTCCGATCAAACTAATTCACTTAAGCAGTTAGACAGCAAATCTGTCTCAAGCACATATTATCAACTAAAGCCAATTCATTTTCTAATTGCTTGCTTTTAATCGACTCATTAAGGCGCCCTGCGGGTTGCAGTTATCCCCATAATTCAGGCTCGCTCAGCTAGCAGTCCTAGCTCTGTAACGTGGCTCTGGGAAGTAAGCACGAGGTGGTGGTGTTTTTGTTTGGGTTGCGTTGCACAGCGATGATGAAAGACCTAAAATGACGCGCATCTGGCCTGTTGGTTAAGTGATTAGTTGGCGATTAACGCTGCAGTTATATAATGGAAAAATACTGGTACTGTGTTTAAATGGAGTGAAGTTGTTGAGGGTTGCAAGGACTTCAGTTGCACCTTTGTTTCATGAGATTTGTAATATGAGCCGACTTTTTTTCTTTCTGTGTCATGTCTGACTAAAATTGTACTCTTGACGTGGTTCTAAACCAAATTTGCTTCGATACAGTAGACATTTGCTTACAGTGCCAGCTGCTCGCGCAAGAACGCGGATTTACCAGCGGTAGTTGTTAATTTCATAAAACTTTGTACAAAGTTTTTATTTGGGAACTAATTTGTGTCATAGACAGTCTTAAAATCATACATATGGTTCATCTTAATCTCCACCTTTTGAAGGCTGCTTTATGTACATTTGAGAAACGTGGTGACTTCGTACGGCGCGCGAGTATCTCTATTTGTCATACGCGTAATGGAAAAACCCCCTCAGCTATTGATTTTGGAATTGCTTTTGTTTGAGTTCTCACTCCTCACTCTGAGAAGGGTTTTCAGTGTCATTTTCACTTGGCATCTCACCTGTTCTTTGCACAGTTGCACCCACTCTGTTTCCTGTCAGGATACAAGCACCTTCAAGTGCATTTGTTATACATTTCCTGTAATACTGCTCAGTAGTGAAAGTGATCGTTGTTTGTGTTTCAGTATTACAGGGATGCCCAAGGAAAAATATGATCCGCCTGACCCAAGGCGGATGTACACAATTATGTCCAGTGAGGAGGCGGCCAATGGGAAGAAGTCATATTGGGCAGAGCTGGAGATTGTTGGTAATGTTGGGGTTCTCAGTGGGGGCCAATATGTCAAAGACAAAATCAAAATGGACCCAGTTTGCTTAGTCAGTATGAATTTACTAAATGCTACTTCTGGTTCATCATTACTTTATGCATTCCTGGTCTTTGTGCTCGTTATTCCGAAGGAAAATGTTTGTACTAATTCATCAAAATGTAGTAATTTGCTCTGAGGTGACACAGGTTGGAAATAATGTAAAAGTCAGCATGAAATCAAAATGGACTGTTCTTATTATTTATAGAATATTGCAGTATTTATTACAAATGATTTATCTGTGCCAATCATTTATTGTTTTTAATTCGAGTGCACTCATAATCTTTAATCAAAATTACTTCCCTCTTGCGTGAGGGTGGGACAACCTGTCACTCACATGAGATCACAGAAATGGCAAACAACAATGACAAAATCCCCACAAAGTCCTGTCCTACTTTTTTTTTTTTTTTTTTTTTTTTTTTTTTTTTTTTTTCCCTCTCTCAAATACATCACAATAGGGTAGAAAAGGCCATCACGACATCTGTTTCATGAGGACTTTAAGCAATAGCTAAAAAGCTATTTACACTTTTTTACGGCTCGTTTACATCAAGGAACGATAACTATTTGCGTTCGCACCAGCGGATGATAGTTCTGTTTATTTTAAGCATGCACTGGATGCTTTTGTTGTCTGCTGCTTTAAATGCTTGAGCTCTTTAAAGCAGAATGGATATCTTATTATTTTATTATTCATTAGCTGAAAAAAAAAATCGTTCTGAAAGTGATTCCAACGATATAATTTCTCTGTGCCGTTATAGGACATTTAAATAGCTTTTATAAACATGCCTTAAAAAAAACATTGCTGGTGTGCATCTTGAGACAAAACAATGGCACTGACATATTTTAAAATGTCAGTGCAAGTTGCTTTCAGTTTAAAACAGCTCAAACATGCATTTTAAGGCCCTTTCATAATGAATGCGAAAATTTGCCGCAAACATTCGGCGTGATGACGCTCTTAAATCAAAACAATTGTTCTCTATGGAGCCTTTCACCCTGGGTGCAAACATTTGCTGCGCGAAAAGGCGAGGATTTTTATAATAAAGTGAAAGGTCTGTTCTTCCACAATTCACCTCGCTTTTTCGCGTTGTTTAGTGTTCAGGACTAGATTTAAATCGGGGATTTCACAGACAAGTGAAAATTAAATTGTGCACGAAAACATATACCAGTCCCATCACTTTACAGTAGTGGATAACAAATTTCTATGGACAAAACGCATCTAAAATACAGGACAGAGACTGAGCTGCTGTGAAAAGTGCCCGAACCACCTAATCCACTTTCCTTTATATTATGCTTTTAAATGCGTTTGGAGATGAGTAACAAGCAATTATGTTTTTGTGAGAGCACTAACTGTATTACAGTAATTGGGTATAAATATAATTACTATGTTCAGATGAGTGAGTGTTGCTCTTAAAAGTTTTTAATAAGTTTTTAGGTTTTTGTATTGCTTAAGCACACAATTTAATGTTTATGTTCTGTTATCTTTGCAGGAAAAGTGAGGAGTTTGAGTTCATCATTATGGTCCCTTACCCACCTCACTGCTCTTCATATCAGTGATAACTCACTTTCGCGAATCCCGCCCGACATTGCCAAACTACACAACTTGGTGTACCTGGACCTCTCGTCCAATAAGATCAGGAGCCTGCCTGCTGAGCTAGGCAACATGGTATCTCTCAGGTGGGTGGCTAATTGGCTGTTTATTTGCACACTGTAGATTGCATGGCTTATTACAATGGAACCACTATAAAGATTGTGGTTTGATGTTAGGCAGATGGATAAGGCTATTGTGGGAGTGTGCAGAAACTTTTTTACCTGATACTTGCTGTTGTGTGAATCATTTAGCCTATGGGAATTGATAAATAGGTCCTTTATCTTCAGAGGTGATGTTAGTTTGCATCCAGGACCTGAGCTCTGATAACACCACTGTTCTCATATGTGGGTGACACAGTGGTTTGCTCTAAATCAATTTCATTTGTCACAGGTTGAAATATGTTACCACCTCTCTGCTAGTGTGATTACTGCTACTGTGGATGGTTATAAATCATGTTCTGAGGAACTGAAATGCTACTGTATTAGGTACCTATAAAGTGGTTGGGATTTCATCCAACAGCTGAAATGCACCGGGCTGCAATAGGTTTTGTGCAGTATGGGGGTTTATATGCCAAAAAGGCCTGTTGACGTTGGATTTTATGTAGCATTTGGCTTTTCATGCAACATTTAATCCCTTAAAAAAAAGCTGTATGCTTCAGATGCTTATTACTGTATGATTATCACTGTTTTATGGCATGCAAATTTGTCTCTTTTTTTTTTTTGTTTCACAGGGAACTGCTTTTAAATAACAACCAGTTACGAGTTCTGCCTTTTGAGCTTGGAAAACTCTTTCAGTTACAAACGCTGGGTTTGAAAGGTACTACTTCCTTTTATAACCCATAAAACTTAAGTTGTGCAGGACCAAATGGTTGTTTTTGCATTTTCTGTGCTAGTTTTAGGGAAATCTACAGAATGGATGTAGACATAGTGAAATGTAGTTTTTTTTTTTTTTTTTTTTAATAAACTAACGAGTGTACTGAGCTTATTGGTAGCTGAAATGCATAAGCAAATTAGACAAAATGCGTAATAAACACTCAAGGGCCAGAGAATGCGATTTCATGTGGGCCTAGTTAATTGTTAATGTTTTGTTGTTCTACAGTAACTATTCTTTAAGTGCTTTTAACACCAGTCTGTTATTTTACACTGTTATCTGGGTCATTCTACTATTGTGGTGACAAACTGTTACTGTTAGATAGGATCTGTAAAGCAGGCTTTTTAAAACAAACACTATTCTATAAAGTGATGTAATTTATACAATTATTTCATTTCTTAAAAAATGCAACATTTATATAGTGTTTTTTTTTTTTTTGGTCTGACAAAATGTTAACACCATTTTAAATAGTCAGTTTCCCTGTTATGCCATTTATTTATTTTTTTTCCTCGTTCTAAAGAAAAATTCTGTAAACACTGCGTTGTCTCAAGAAATATCTGCGTACACACGAAGCCACTGAAACCGACTCAAAACGATGTAGTATACATGCCAGACCAGTATGTGGCGCTGTAATTCTGCCACAGAGATAGACTAAAAACAGAAGAAGACTTGGAGCATGTGCATAAACCTTGCGCGCTGTATACAACTGTTGCTGTTACATAGCTGTGTCTGACTAGGGTCGAGACGTGGGATGATGACATCATTTCACAAAATATATGCTCTACACACGAAAACGCAAGGGTGTCGTTTTCAGATTTATCCACTCTGGGACCCGGTTTCAAAAAATAGCGGTTTCAGGCTCCCAAAACTTTTTACATATACAGCTGAACGCGTCTCCATATGTACGGGCTCTTAGATTCACAATTATGTGATGGTGGCATTTGAGAGAAATTCAGATGGTAATGCAATTCTGCTTTGACCCATGTACTTGTTCTGTAATTATACATGTTCCTGTCATGCTTCATGTTTTCTTGTGTTCTGTAGGAAACCCTCTTGCACAAGAAATCTTGAACCTCTACCAAGAGCCTGATGGAACACGTCGGCTCCTTAACTACCTGCTGGACAATCTCGCAGGCACCAAACGTGGTGAGTCAACTCTTGCACCACTGCCCTGCTTGTGCAGCCAGCATTGAAAAGCTTCTATTCTTGTACATGCTCTTTTAGAGCAGATTAATTTCATGCAATGAAATGAGTCATGGCATTGTTGTCTTATTGAACACTTTCTTTTGATTTGCTCTGAATTACTGAGGGGATAATTACTATGTTCTTGCATGGCATTGCAGTGGTCGGACCATTTCTATTGAGTCATTGCTCGGTTTTTATTGAGAGGTTCACTCACTGACTTTTTTCTCTTTGGCCATAGTATCTATAGAACAGCCACCACCTCGCTCATGGATACCACTGCAGGAGCCAGACAGAACACGGCCAGCTGGTGAGACACTTTCACTTCAGTTCAGATTGTGCTGCAGAGACCTTAAGTGCACCATTTGTTGTTTCACTTCACTTTTACCCAGGTGTATCAATTTAGACAAATTATTTTCTAATAATAAAAAGACAAGAAATATTCTCTGAGCACAGCTTAAAGACCGGTTTACTTCATGAGACCTAGCGCTGCACTATTAATAAAATAATTCTGAATTTGTGATAAGGTGTTTTGCGATTAAGTCATTAAATATTGAGATTTGATTAGACATAATCTGCAGGCACTGTTTCTGTAATATACTTTTCAAGCGCACATAAGGCTCTCGATATGCTGTTTTAGCCATCTGTGTTTGGTTTGCTTCAAATTTAGGGTCCTAAGAAATCAGTTTTATTTTCCCCCCCAAAATTCAGTGCTTTCCGTTTTAATGGTTTATTTACTTTTTTTTTATTTTTTTTTTTTTTAAATAATCAAAAGCATACCTAGCATAAACGATTTAATCAATAAAAGTAATAATTTCATTTATTAAAATGAGGCCCTCTGAAATTTTGTTTTTCAATTCTGTTAATACAAATTTATCAAAATGTAATCAAATGAGTTCATAAAATGTAACTATTTAAAGTCTTACAGTTACTTTTGTCATATAAAGTGTTTCGCAGCAGAGGTTTACTGTATTAATGAAAATAAAGAACATTTATTGAGTTTCTTTGTTTTATTAAATTGTATCGTTATTACATTGAGAATTTTACTACAGGTCAATTTCAAGTTTAACCGAACTTTTAATTTGGTGGATTGAAGTAAAGGCCTTTTTCACCCCATTTGGGGGACCAAAATGAAATGGTGAAATGGAAATGCTCGTAAAGTAAACTCTGAAGTGCCCTCCTATAGTGATAGGGCAAATGCAGAAAACATCAGCGTCACACATGCTTGAGTATGTGCAGTAGACCAAACTCTGCCACTGATTCACTCTGACACATGCAGACTTGATATTTAAATAGCCGTCTCTTTGTGGTTCAATTATCAAGGACACTAGTCCATATTGTGATTTGAATTTAATTGTACAGACCTGCTTTTTATGAATTCAGAATTTGCCAAATTTGGTAAAATTCAACAATGCCTTAATGCTATGTGAAAGTGAAGAAAGTCACTTCGAATATCAGGGCTCAGCGCTAAGGATTTTTTCTACGGGCCCGGTTGGGCCAGTGGTTCAAATTTTTACTTGCCTCATCACAAAAAAGTAATAAATAAATAAATAAATAAATAAAATAAAATGGGCCTAGTTTTGACCCATGTAACCTTAATAAATATGGTTATGACACCAAAAGCTACTAGACTAAGTTATATAAATTTCAAATATTGTTACTGACAAGTAAACAGTCAGTGTAAAATAAGAGCAAATAATCAAATTACAAGCAATAGCACAAACAAAATACAACGGGAAAAATGCAAATGAAATAAACAGCACTTTTGAGGGTTTTCATGAAGTTCTAACAGTAGTTTTCTGGTACAGAAACTAAAGTAATCAAAGGTAAAATAACACTGCGTAGTCTTCACTGTATAAATCAGGGGTCAGCAAGCTGTGGCATTAAAAGGGATATTCAGTGGCATGTAAAAATAGCTGAAGAGGTGTATATATTTAATTTAAATAAAGTCCCTCAAACTTGTATGTGGACATACATTTCGAGGTAATCATTCCTCATAGTCACACAGCCTGTTTTAAGTTAGGTACTATAAATACTATTAAAGTGTGAGATTTTAATGTGCGCTAGCACGCAGATCTGACAAACCATTTGCTTCAGTGATTATCCTTCCACGTGTCATAAGGTCACTTTAAGACCTAATGCACAAATCCAATATACTAAAACGCATGCAATTTAATTCTCTCCTGTTCTCTACTCTTAAGACATAACCGACTACGTTTACAAGGATACTCGCCAATACAGGCACTTTGACAATTTTGACAACCTCACTGAATTCTTATTTCCTCTCCCTTCGCACTTTAGCACTTTTCTCTGTGATGTGCTACAATGTGTTGTGTGATAAGTACGCCACACGTCAGCTCTACGGCTACTGTCCCTCCTGGGCCCTCAACTGGGACTACAGGAAGAAGTCCATCATGCAGGAGATCCTCAACTGCAGTGCGGACATCATCAGCCTACAGGTTTGTGAGCCAAGGCTTTTTTTTTTTTTTTTTAGTTTGGCTAATTTTGTAGCAATCTTTGCTTCAAAAGCAGTTTGTTCCATTGACACAAATCGTTTAATTGCTCCCAATCCCAGTCACAAGTTATCTGGCATAAGTTTGTGTTTGATGAATGTGGATGCAGTTAAAATTGTGTGAAAAACATTGGCTGTGTCTGAAATCACATACTTTCTTAAATATTTTTCATTTGTGCTTATTAGGAAGTGGAGACAGAGCAGTACTATAACTACTTCTTGGTAGAGCTGAAGGAACATGGTTACGAAGGATTCTTCAGCCCTAAGTCCCGAGCTAGGACTATGTCTGAATCTGACCGCAAACATGTGGACGGCTGTGCCGTTTTCTACAAAACAGAGAAGTGAGTCCGATATACGTATACAGACTGCAGGACTTTAGTTTATTGGTTCTCAGTCCTGGTCCTGGAGTTCTGTAGGTACCCTAGAATTGAGAACCACTGCTTTATGGTGTAGAAAACTTGCAAGGTGACTTAGAACAACAGTTGTTATTCTAGCATATTGGGTATACATGTGTCATCCTGACCTTGCTGTTCCTGTGTTGAGCAGGTTCAGTCTGGTACAGAAACATACAGTGGAGTTCAACCAGCTGGCTATGGCAAACTCAGAGGGCTCAGAGGCCATGTTGAACAGGGTGATGACCAAGGACAACATCGGAGTGGCTGTATTACTAGAGCTGCGGAAAGAGATGATGGAGCAATCTGGTCTGTTTCCTTTTTCCCTGTTCTTTTCTGTACATTATAGTTGCACTCTAAATTTGTATGATTTTCTGACACAAAAATATAAAATGCTCGCAGAATATATGAAAATAGTTTTTAACTTAAACTTTTCACACCAGTACGTAATTGCCACTTTGTGTTAAAATACAAATCATTGCAGTGTGATATTTCGGTTTCCGTGATCCATGTACTTTATAGTCTGAACCACAATCATACATGTGGTTTGAAACATGTCAAGTCTAATAATAATTTTAGCACAGCAACAACTTTTTTTTTTTTGATAACAAATAATAATACTTCCAAGCAATGCCGTTTTCAGCAAAATTTAGCAGAATGGTTGCCACGAGGAATAATGTAATGAGGTCACAGGTGTGGGTTTATAGAGTATTTTACAACAGCTTTATGGCTCAGCCAATCATAATCAAGGACTGAAACAATCTATTTTTACAATTAATTGTAGAGCTGCATGATTAATTGTTAAGATCGCAATCTCGATTCAAATGCCCACGCAATCTTATTCCTTAATGACAACGGTTCAGCTATGTCTATAAAACCTTTCACAAAATCACAGCGAAACAATCAAATCTGTGTTCTAGGGGTGCTCTAATTGATCTGCTACTGGTTGCTATTGGCTGATAATCGCTTCTAAAGACTCGATCAGTGATCTCTCAAATTGCCAATCTCGGAAACCAATCTCACGCAAAAAGACGTGAGCCTACCGTGAGTGGTATGGTGTGACATACTTGCAGCATCGCCGTCTCAATTTTTGTCCGGCACGGGTAAAAAAAATTATAATGCTGAAGGTGATGTACATTTCATACATCTTTATTAAATAACTTTTGACAAATCAGTCATTTAAAAAGTTTAAGAAGTGATTTCACAAACAGTGTGAGTGAATCAGCGCACTCTCTCTCAAAATGCAGAAATGGCTTTACATTACCATCGCGTCTACACTATAAGAAAGCTGCATGCTGCACAGTTGATGGAATTGTCACTTGCTATGCAGTGTTGCATCACTAAAGTTTATCATTTGCACATCTTAAGTCTTGCCAGTTTAAACATTCAAGCGTTTTTAAACCACACACACGCTCTCTCTGAGAGACAGTGCACTCATGCACAATTAAAAAGCACACACATAAATCCGTCTCTTAAACGGCTCTCAGTTCTTTTCGTGGCTAATTGTACTTGAATGTTCAAATATACGCACACGAGTCTTCATGTAAACATAGTTGGTTATGCCTTAAGTGAACGTAAAAAAAAGCATGTGTATATTGGATCCATGCATCAGATCTTAAAGTGGCAGCAGCCTATAAATACCTGTTGGTGTCTGTCATTAATGTTAATCAAACAACAAAAGTTACAGAAAATCTCTCACTGCTTTTGACTGAATAACTTTTTGTAATTTTAAATGTAAGAATTGATCTGTATTTAATTTATTCAGGGAAGACTATCTAGTGTTTTACATTTTGATTCCTTATTTAATTATTCCTTAAACTTAAATCACTGTTTATTTCGTTTGTATCATTATTGCATTTATTTGTGCTACTGCTTGTAATTTGTTTATTTGTTCTTCTTTTATTACTGACTGTTTACTTGTCTTTTTTATAAATGTTAATATGCTATAATGCACAAATGTGTTTGATAAAAAATTTAGGTGAGAATTTTAATAAAAAAAAAAAAAAAAGCCCCCTTCCCCCAACTTCCCTCTCAAAAAAAAAAAAAAAAAAATCCCCCCAATAGTCATGTAAGGGGAGAAGTCCCCCCATTTTCCAAAATGAAATTCAAGCCCTGAATGAATGTCTGTAAAATCCTGATTAGAGCTTCCCTGTAAATAATGCTACATGATAAAAAAAAAAAAAAAAAAAAAGGCTTCAAATAGATCTGTATTGATGATCGGTATCAGCCGATACTGCTTCCTGTGATCGGCCCGAAAAATCCTGATCGGAGCAGCCTTACTGTGTTGGTGCTGCCACTGAACAAGAAAGAGCAGTTGTCATTATATAGGTATGAAACCGCTTCACAAACAACAACCACACAGTATCGTTATTTCTGTTACAAATATTCCAGTGATCACAGAAGTGCCGGTATGAAAGTGTATAGTTTGAATATAAACGCTGATGTTTACGGTAGAGATCAAAACAGAGTAAATCACCTTTTGAAAGTAATTTGGCGCTTCAAATAATGATAGTGTTGATTACGTCTTTATGCCTCTAGGTGGCGACAAGTTACGGTTAAAAAAATGTTTGTCATTGAATCGTTCATTCAAGATCGTTCATCCAGTAATGAAACAATGAGTGAGTTATTGAATAATTCATTCAACCTAATTTTTATTTTAAATAATTCATTCAAATTAAACATTTTGTCAGAACCTCTAGTAAATTACTTATTTTGTTTAGCTATCTGTTCAGAAATGTGGGAGTTGTGATCTCTATTTGAAACAAAAAAACAAAATTGTGATTCTCAAGTTATCCAGAATCGTGCAGCTCTAATTAATTGTACATTCTCGTTTCTTACATTTTTATGTTTTTACATTTATCTTTGCTGTCATCTAATGCTCATTTAGTTCATCTTTAAAAATACTAATTTAATAACTTAAATGTACTCTTTAGCAAATCTCAAATTGAATTACTTGTAGATTTTATTTTTTTTTATTTCATTTAAATCTAATGGTATAGAACTTTAATATTGTTTGTGGGCATTGTTGGATAAAACCATAAAACATTTGTTACTTAAAATAAATTGATTGAAATAAAATAAACATCTTATTTTACCTAGTTTGCCAAGCCATCGTTTTAGTTTACTTGATATACTAATATTAAGACTGATATAAAAATGCATAACTTTATAGACAGATTTTTTTTTTTTTTTTTAAAGAAAAACAACAAAATAAAAACGAACATTTAAAATGAAAAAAGAAAATTTGAAATTACAAACTAATTCAAAATATTAAGAACTTTAATAGTATCTCAATGATGCTAACACAACACTTGTGCAGAGACTTTTAGGTCCCTGAGCAATATCTAAAGCAATGGCTCTGTTTTTGTTCTATAGCTGGAAAGCCTCTGCATGGCATGGAGAAACAGCTCCTTCTGGTGGCCAATGCTCATATGCACTGGGACCCCGAGTACTCGGATGTGAAGCTTGTCCAGACCATGATGTTCCTGTCTGAAGTGAAGAACATTGTGGATAAGGCCACTCGCAGTCTGAAGCTCTCCTCAGTTTCTGGGGAAACCAATGCCATCCCTCTCGTCCTGTGTGCTGACCTCAACTCTCTGCCTGACTCGGGTATGTGTGCCAGTACCAGAGTGTTTAGAGATTGATTTACCTTCTTGCTTGATTCCTGATGGAGATTTTCATGCACTCACAGGTGTGGTGGAGTACCTGAGCACAGGTGGTGTGGACAGCACCCACAAGGACTTCAAAGAGCTTCGATACATTGACAGCTTGACCAACTTCAACTGCAATGGCAAGAACGGCACCTCCAGCACCAGGATCACGCACGGCTTTAAGCTAAAGAGTGCCTACGAGAGCGGCCTGATGCCTTTCACCAACTACACCTTTGACTTTAAGGTTCGAAATTTTCATAAAATGCTTATGTATCTCTTCTGTTTTAGCTGTTTTTCTTTTGTTTTCTAAAACATCAATAGGCTAAAGTAGGCCTTTCACTATATCAGGATTTCCCTGCACAATTATTGTGGCCAAAAGAGTTCACAATAATATTGTGATATCTACAATAAATTAAAAGGATGGTTCACCCAAAAATGAAATTTGTCATTAATTACTCACCCTCATGTCACCCGTAAGACCTTCGTTCATCTCTGGAACACAAATTAAGATTTTGATAAAATCCGATGGCTCAGTGAGGCCTCCATTGACAGCAAGTTAATTTACACTTTCAAATGCCCAGAAAGCTACTAAAGACATATTTAAAACAGTTCATGTGACTACAGTGGTTCAACCTTAATGTTATGAAGTGACGAGAATACTTTTTGTGCTCCAAAAAAACAAAATGACAACTTTATTCAACAATATCTAGTGATGGGTGATTTCAAAACATTGCTTCATGAAGCTTCGAAGCTTTACGAATCTTTTGTTTCGAATCAGTGGTTTGGAGCGTGTATCAAACTGATTTCCGTAAACGAGGCTTCATTACATCGTAAGGGTTTCAAAATTTCAATGGTTCACGTGACTTTGGCAGTTTGATACACGTTCCGAATGTTCAGTCGCAACACCGGTTTCATCACTTGCCCACTGCGGCACCGAGGTTACATTTTTATTTATTTTTTCCCCACTTTAACGCATTAAAATATTTGCATTTAATGCAATTAACGTAGTATCCGTTTTCTGCGTTATATGATCAAGCTCTTATTCATGCTAATGCTTTTAAACCATTCAAGCGCGACAAGGCAAAAGAGAACGCGCTGTCTGTGAATGTCCTGCCTATGTGACACACACAACACGCACCATTATCGAGTTCTCTTCTGCTCTTAATGAACCATAACACACACACATTACGCAAAAATGTCCGTTTTTTTGTTGAGTGTTTTTCAGTAAGAGTAACCCACCATTCAAGCAGTTGCCGTTAATTTGAAAGTGAAAGCCGTCCTTTCCATAACACAACATCGAAAGCTCAGCCGAACAGCTGATCATTGCTGTACAGAGCGGGTTTTTATTTTTCATGTCAAAAACATTCCTTGTCACGGAAAGCGCAGTTCATGGTTGCATAGCAAAGATTTTAGACGCGATTTGTGAATGGCCCCATAAGCTGTTTTAAAAAAAAAAAAAAGAAAAAAAAGAGGTAGAGGCCCTGCCCCCCGGTGTTGTCACATGTCGATTAACTGGTGGAAAAATTTTCTCACCGTCACATCCTTGCTGTCAATGGAGGCATCACTGAGCCATCGGGTTTTATCAAAAATATCTTAATTTGTGTTCCGAAGATGAATGAAGGTCTTACAGGTGTGGAACGACATGAGGGTGAGTAATTAATGACAGAATTTTCATTTTTGGGTAAACTAACCCTTTAAATGAACAAAAATTATGCAAATCATTCACTGTATTCCTTGATTATACATCTGCAAAATCACACGTATGTATGCATGCGTAAATTATGCAAGGGCTGTCAAAATAAATTTTTTCTGTTTAACATGTTAAATATTTAACACAATTAATGCTGCAATCGTTTTGTCCCTGACATCCTTTGGCTAGTGTTACAGTATATGATCTCATTTATTCAAGTGCTTTTAAACCATCAGGCTTCCTACACAGATAAGTATGGAAAAAAAGTAAAGAGCGAAACTGTTTGTTTTTTCCGTAAGCAAGTCTTTTGAATGAATATGCGTGTGCCACTCAAACAAGCAACAGATAAAGGAGAAAGTTATCCTCTAAATCAGACTGTACTTTGCTGTTTGGTGATCATGCAGCATCAAACCTCAATTGCAACATCAAACCGCTGTGTCAGAGGTGAATATGTGCAGGTTTTAAAGCATTTAAGGTTACTTCTCATTTAAGTGCATATTATTACTTTGAGAAAACCCATGAAAAAAAACAAATAAAAATATTTAAAGATCACTATTATATATCAAATATAATGCTGAAAACAGTGCTGTATGAACCATTTGTTAAATTGTCAAACTCTACAGAGGTTTTGGAGAATTGAGTCTGGAAAAGTATGGAATTTTGAAATGGAAAATGTGTAGGAACTTTGTAAACCATTCAAGCACGATAAGTGGCTCTCTGTGTTCACATACCTGAAACGCACGCACAAAGACGCTTCAGACAGCACACCAGTACCAATTTAAGCTCTCTTTTGCGTCAAAATGCGTCTCTTGCACAAAATTGTCAGAATACCCATTTTTGCCAAGTATCCTCATAAGCACAGTCTTAAATTAGTTGTCTTAAATGGCCGTAAAGAGTTAGGAGGAAATGTATCAGATCTGTGCCATTTGCGTCAGATCTTAAAGTGACAGTAGCCTAATAATCCTGCTGCAATCTGTGTCATTGTTAATCAAACAAAAGAAAAAGAGAAAATCATTCACTGCTAGGGATGTGCCGAAGCCCAAATACCTTGTTCAGAAAGGCATGGAAATGAATAACGTGTTCTACGGAGCCCCTAAAAGGACATGGTTAGGCTTTTGCTGCGAAAGTTTGTCTTACTGTGTTCGGCCATACACCGATTACATTACTCGCCCACCACGGCACCGCGGCCACTGTCGTTTTACTTTTTATAGGAATAAAAGCCATTTAGTTCAGTTGGACAACGGACGCTACACTCTACAGGGGTTACTGTATGATTGAAATCGTGAGATGGCTTAGTGTGATCATCAAATCGCAACAGTTGTGATGCAGTTATATAAATATATAGTCAGATACGCTGCATGTTTCAGAGTACTGTAACAGCACTGTGCTTTCAGTTTCGATTCACCGTAAATGCTACTCTGCAAGTGCTTTGTGTTTGAGTTGCTAATAATTTGCATTTGGGAACACATTCATCATGAGAATCGTTTATAAATCTGTTGTTGTCAACAAAGAAGCGATAAGGTCTTCCTGTGGTTTTCTGCCAAAATAAAAGCTTAATGGTTTAACATTTAAAAACAAAGATATTACATTAAATGTTAACACTGTAATTTTACTGTTCTGTAAAATATATTATATTATAATGTTATAATAAAAGTACTAATAGAACTGTTATCATGATTTTTTTTTTTTTTTTTTTTTTTTTAAATAATAATTGCCTGGGGGGCGGGGTTGGGGAGTGGGGGCGTGGTCAGGTTTTCCTTTCTTTTGTCTTTAGCTGATCACATGCCTGAGTAAGGACAGATGACTGACAGGATGATGCTATATAATTGCAAGAGAATGCAAAAGCTATGAAAAATATAATTTTCCTCCCATCTCATATTTTCTACTATCTATTTACTATCTATTTTCTCATATCTCATACTATCACCATGTCCCTTTAGGGGCTCAGTAGAATGTGTTGTTCAGTATCCATGCCTTTTCGAATAAGGTATTCGGCTTCGGCCACATACCTACTCATTGGTCTTGACTGAATAACTTTTGTAGCTTTAATAAGGATTAATCCATATTTAATCTTGAATTCTGAAACCCATCAATGGTACAATTGTAATGTTCTTTTTTTTATTTTTTTTTTATAGGGCATCATTGACTACATCTTCTACTCTCAACCTTTGCTCAACGTGCTGGGTGTACTGGGTCCCCTGGACCCCCACTGGCTCCACGAGAACAATATCACTGGCTGCCCCCATCCCCACATCCCCTCTGATCACTTCTCCCTGTTTGCACAACTGGAGCTGCTCCTGCCCTACCCGCCTGCTGTCAACGGCATTCATCTGCCTGGTCGCAGGTAGTTCTCCGAGCCAGCAGGGGGAGCTCCGGCCCCTACCTCCTTTTGCTCTCATGGTGGAGAGAGAGAACGAGGCAAGGGCTGTTGTGTATAAATCTGAATCTCTTATGAGGAGATGGGGTATGGCAAACTTTTATTCCCACGGATTTTAACTGAATCAGACGCTTTTGTCAGTCTTATCTATACCACCTCCCTCCCACTTTTTCTTATTTTGTTTCATTTTTCATTTTCTCCCTCCGTTTCTGGGCACAAGTTAACATTCTGTATTTTTTTCAAAACCCTAAGGGCCCCGAGTGATCATGTAAGTTTTACCTTAAGACAGGAAAAAAAGCTTTTTTTATATAAATAACTAAATGGCAATATCTTTGAAACACATGCAGGGAGTCCAGCTCAAGTGAAATATCATGAAATGCATAATTTGGATCATGCTATTATAAGGCCAGTTTAGAGCGAGCAGCTGAATTTGATGACAGAAAAACCTTTCACCAGCTTAGGTCAGAGAGTCCGATCTCCAGGAGCAACCCTTTAAAAAAAGGGCTTTTAATGTGTAAAGAGAGCTGGCCGAACTCACATTTGCACTCGATGGTGCTGAGGCCTCTCCACGGACGCTCTGCCTCGCGCTCTAGCTGTACACCAGTGACGGGTTTGCGCGGCCCACCATCACCTACTGGGCTTTTGCCCATCTCATAATTAAGTCCATTGGATGCCAGTGCAATTGATGTACCTTTTTTTTATTATTATTCATGCTTTTAAGAAAGCAACATTTCAAGAGCCAAAATGGCCTACTTATGAAGTTGTCAAGCTTCATGTGCCATAGAGGTGCCCGCAGATCTGGTGCGTACAGCCGAGCAAGAGTTTCAATAAAGGGAAATCATCTGGAAAATGCCAGCTGTGTTTTAGCAAATGCCAGTGACCGTAGCCTTTGCACCTGAGGAAGTTTGGCAGGAGATCATGTTAAGATGCGGAGAGTATGCTAGAATGGGCAAAGACAAGCCCGTCCCACTCATAGACGGATAAATTAAACCCTCAATGTCACCAGTAGACGCTTCGCCCAGCCAAGACTCCAGTTCACTCCTAATTTTTTGTTTTGTTTTGTTCTTTTTAAGGGTTTTTTTTTTTTCTCTACATGATTGTATACAAGCAACAAAAGTCCTGATCTACTGCATCTATTTTTTCTTTTTCCTTTTTTTTTTTTTTTTTTTTTTTTTGTACGTACACTTAGATTTGGATGAAAAATGATTGTATTGTAAATGAAAGCGAAATTTCTATCAGTTTTAGATGTTCATCCTAATGAACATTCAAAAGACCAGCGTGTGTAAAATAATTTTTTTCAGGTATCTGCTGTGTAAAGTTGCACTTGTCCAGGTTCCCGTTTTTACCCAGTGTACCAGTTTTTTTTTTTTTTTTTTTTTTTTTTTTTTTTTATAATTATTATTTTGGATATATAATTCCACTGAGGCAGATATCTGGTGATGTGGTCCTGTTACCCACTTTGTTATTCAAGAAAACATGACATTGTGCCTCACTGATTCGTTTCTCTAAGCGCACTGCCAGTGCTATCAGTGAACACCTGAACAGCCTCAATCTACTTATACAATATCCTCATTTCTGTTGGGTTTTTTTGTATTCGCAAGCGAACATCTTATTCCTCTAATCTTTTTTGGGTGTCTACAATGTCAAGTAAAGTGAGTGTTTCTGCTGCGCCGATCCGCGCTCGTGATTTTGAAGAAATCCTATCATTCTCACGTAGTTCCACCATTCCTCAATTTTTTGTTTTTCTTCCTTCCATTTGCATTCTCTATTTACTGCCACTTCCTCCCTCTCGACTCAGGCAATTCACTTTAACCGTATATTTTGCTTGTGCGTTTCTCTATTTGTTCGGATCTCGTTCTGTATTTCACTTCCTGCTAGACCACGGTTATCTCCTCGTGTCGTGCCATCCAATGCATTCTGCCACAAGGCCAAGTGTAAAGCTCAATTTACTACTGTAAAGCCTGTTCTCTGAAAACATACATGGTGATTTTTGTCAGTTTTCTGCTCTAAACACAAGGCCAGAGTACCGTTCCTGTAGCGTGGTCTGATTTTAACTTCGTCTACGGTGGCATTTATTGCTCTCAAAGCCAATTTGTTTTTCGTTTCCCCCTCCCTATCAAATTTGTCATGTTTTAAAAATCGAATGGATTGACAAGCACTTATTGTAGATCACTGGTGCAGCTACTCATTGCTTTTTTAAAAAAAAAAAAAAAAAAAAAAAATGAAAACATACTTTTGCCATGAGGGCAGAGGTCAATTTTTAATGACTTTTATCAAGCAAGAGTAAATAGATGAACTGGGGAGGACCATCTTATAGTTCCCCTTTTTGGTGTCCCTTTTTATTCCTCGCATTATCTGTCAGTTTTTGTTTTTTTTTTTGTTTTTTTCTGGTTGTTTTTTAATTGAAAGCAACTTGTCTGGTTATATTGGATTGCTGATGGTGTTGTAGTAAAAAGATTTTTGTAAAGTGTGAATAAATAATGTATCACGTTTCCTTTCTTTGACATGAATTGTGTTGATGTGTGTATTATATCTAATAGTTTTGTCATTTTCATTTTGCTTTTGTTTTGTAATACTCAAAACCAAATTTTTTGTAAAAATGTTGGCACACTGAATTATAGATTTATATTGTTGCTAACCTTCACTTCAAGAAACTTTTGAGAAAAAAATACGTCAATGAAATCGTAAAGTCACAGAGAAATAAAGAGCTGTCATTTTGTCACCAAACAATTTCAACTTTGACCCTGAGCTTTATGTGGCATTTCACCTGGTTTGAGGGCCAGTTAGTTTAAAGCGTGCAAATGTGTTTGGGTTGTGGTAAGCATAGCAGACACTTCTCTCTTTCTCCCTCCTTTTTTTTTTTTTTTTTTTTTTTTTTTTTCCCTCCCCCCTACCTTTTTTAGGTGTTTCCTTGCTATCGCTCTCCATAAGAAAGTAAGTTTAAGGGTAGGATGAGATGAGACTTTTTTTTTTTTCTTTTTTTTTTATAATATAAACAAGTCTTGTGTTCTGTGCACAACTCGGTGTCATTGACCTCTGAAAAACAGTCACTTCTAATAAATTGAGCATGTTTAGATATTGTTGCAATCACCATATTGTTCAGAGATGTTTTTTTGTTTCCTTTGGGTCAAAGACAGTGGTTTCAGGTGGTGTCTTGTGCACGACAAGCAAAAACAACATAATGCTAATCATGTCAACATTCTCAACTTGGCAATAATTACTTGCATCTATTTTTTTTTTCCCCCCCTTTTTTTTTTTTTTTTTTTCAGATCCACTTGAGCAGATGTTTCTGGCTTTACCATAGAAATCCTTTTCATTTCCTTTTCCTGTTTCATAGTCACTTTTCTCTGTCAGTAGGGGTAGTAGTTCAATGGTCAGGATTGTGGTTGAATCAGCTGAGAGTCAATAAGTATTTAGGTAATGTCACTATATAATGCACTGGACCAACTCTTGTTTACCATTTATGGAATACCAGCATAACACTTGCACAATGTTTCAAATAAGAATGTTGCATATATATAAATAAATAAATAAATATATATATATATATATATGGTAAAAGAATATAGATATTTAATAAAAAAAAAAAAAATCAAATAATGGCAGCTGTTTTTAATTCAATATTAAGTGTTGGGGATAAAAACCTAATGGTAAACAAGGCGTTTTGGATTTCACTGTTTCTCCAGTTCTCTTGGTTCTGAGTAGTGATGTGTTTATAACAGGGTCAGCTTGTTTCCTTTACACCTATGTATTTTTTTCCTACTCATGGTTAAATAAATTCTATATCTGTTTCAGGCTTGGTGTGTTGTGTTTATTCTTAGATTCGATTTAAATGTTAGAGCACGTCATGTAGGCTACAAATATAGCATTAGGTGCTACAAAAGTTGCAAACACTTTTTTAACAGGTTAGCTGAACATCTTCCATTGGTTGATCAAACAGATAGTCACACCCCCAAACTCGTGTCATTGGTTGAAGTATGTTGCTATGTCAGGATGCTCAAACCAACAACGTTTTGATAGTACATACGGTCATTGTATATGGTTTTAAAGGAAACCAACTTACAAATGTCTTTCTTATAGTTGTCTCTACATATTAAACTGAAACAGGAGACTTTAATGTTGTAAAATGACACACTTCAGCTTTAATTTTTTAACCTACTTCAAGTTTTTTCCCCCAGTCTGCCCTGATGTGCTTCACCCAGCAGATGGAGTACGTTTCACATGGCTGATCATGATTTTTTTTTTCTGTTCTCAGTGGTTATGAACTCATCTCTTTTTTTTCATCTGTAATTGGCAAGAATTCTGAATGTGTGTATATATATATATATATATATATATATATATATATAAAGGTGTCTCATAAAACTACAACCACATGACACTATAGAGAAAAGACAAAAATGACCCTACAAGATTACAAAGGATCCTGTAGAAAAAAATCTGTACAAAGTTTTGTAAGACTACAGTGTGTTTTACCAGACAGATGAATATGTATTATATTGTCTACAAAACCCTCAAATTGACAGTCTGTATGAATGTGTAAACAGACATTTTCCTGCAGTTCCATTGTGATTTAATGCAATTACCATGGAGACAAACCCTCCTGCAAAACGATCATCACAGGGAGCATAAACAGTCAGTCTTGGGTAGCAATGCGGCAAACATCTGCAGCACCGAGATGAATAAGTCATGTCAGTCATAATTTGTTTAAACTTTGTCAATATGACAGCCAAGTGCTACAAATTATGTATCGCTGAGAACCTGAGATACATAATCATGACCATATGCACAATGTGGAAAATATCAAAGCATCAAAACAATATCAACTCTTGACCTGTCTCTGAGACAGTAAGAAAAAGAAACACCAGACAATTACTTGGGTGAAAATGTTAGTGAAAATGACAGTGAGACAAAGAGATAGGCATACAAACAGAGATAGGCGGATGGATGGATGGATGGATGGATGGATGGATAGATAGATAGATAGATAGATAGATAGATAGATAGATAGATAGATAGATAGATAGATAGATAGATAGATGGTGCTTTTGTTTGTGTTTCTCTGCACAGAAAATCCACAATAGGCTGTTAGAACATCACTATGTAATTTTGCTGCCTTAAAGCTGAAGTTGTTTGCTGGTTGGGTTTATCCTTGGATAGACTTCATTAGTTTTGAAGTTTCATTTCAAGGTTTGGGCCATAGGGAATCTTTCTAAATTCTCTCTGTAAGTCTGTTGGTTGGTTATAAAGACCTAAAGCAATGATCCCTGCTAAAAACGGTTTCAGACACAATCTCTTGGGACGGCCACTTTTTGAGGTATATCACTTTAGAATTCGCTTGGCTTTACACTGAGGGCCTTAATGCTGATCCTAAAACCACATTTTAAATCATTTGTTCCTCATTTTTACTATGCCTGGGCCTGTCTATAATACTTCATTTCTTCAGGTTTTGTGACTCTAATGACACAGTGAGCACCATCTGCTTCTTTGGTCCTCCTAATACTAATATTAGGACTCCTAATACTAATATTAGGCCTATCAGTCTGTAAGGCTCAGTGTATAAGTGTATATATTACAGAAGCATCATGCTCTGGTCAGGATGATTACTCTTTCAACATTCAGTTGATTCTTCATTAAAGTCCCCCTGAAATCAAAATGTACTTTTTTTAGCTTTTAGTATGAATATGTTAGCCGTAAGTTTATGAATAAGCTGGTGTGATTTCAAAACAATGACAAAATTTGCATTATTATTCTCATCAGATCTTCTGTCCAATCAAATGATCTCTAGAATCTAAAGTGTCCCGCCCCCTACATTATAAATAGACGCTGAAGCTGTGGCTGAAATCGGTCACTTGTTCACACGTTTACTATTTTCTACATGATGAATGGCACAAAGTGCACTGTATAGGGGATAGGGAATGATTAAGACGGTGTAAATATGCTTCCCATTGAGGTGAATGAAGTCTGGTTACATGAACCGCAGCGCACACAGTCTGCTCCGGTCCAGAAACAGAATAGCACAGAGTGGATCATATCCGTGAGTCGGCGCAGACCACAAAATGTATCGGACCCATTTGAATTCTGCACAGAATGCTATATTTTAAAGCGATATGGAGGAGATTAGGAGGAGAAACGGTTAGAGATTAGAAGGAAACTGAGGTTTTACCAAGCTCAACGGCTCTGGCCAAGCTGTGAAATAAACGAAACGCTATTGTAGGGCTGGGTAAACAATATCAAACTCTCGATTTGAATCAATTCTCATTCCTAAATCTTAAGAAACGATTAGTCTAGTCTGTTTTCGGTTGATGAATGAACAGAACATGTAGCGCGCCTCCCATCCAATAAATCACAATAATCTTTGTGCTTTGTTCCTTTTGATATGAAGCAAAGTCTCAGATTTCAAATGACGTCCATCTTATTATGAGATTCAAAAAATAAATACTGTTTTGACGCTGTTTAATGTGACGTGACAGATCGCTTTAGCACCTCCGCTTTAATACCAGATACAGCGTGAAATAAACATGACTAAACATCTGAAGGTATGTTAAAATATACAGTACAACTTACTGAAATCCATATCATGTCTTGTGTAATAGCTCAATCAGTGTTTCAATCTCGGAAAGACATCAATAAAACAGCTTGTAAACAATGTCATGTACCGTCACATTTACCTCAGAAAAACATATTCAGTGACCATAAACTCATTAGTCAGCTAGAAAAGTGAACTCTAGAAAGCAGCATTCTGATAAATATCTATGCACCATTACATATTCATTATAATATTCTTCAATATTTAATGCATGTTTGAATAAATCAGTTATGACAGCCACGATTTAAAAAAACAAACAAAAACAAATTGGAGTAGAAATATGATTATGTAATTCTAAACTTTATTTAATATAAAAAAAAAACATAATTAAGTGTAATTTAAGTGTTTGTATATAAATAAGTTAATTTTAACCTTCATTATTATAGTAAAGTAGTACCAACTGACTCCCATGTGTAGTTTACAGCATTAGTTGAGAGATTTTTTTCCTCTAGAAAATTTGCCATGTACTGTAACTGATATAGCTACTACATTCAAAATAATTGATATCGAATTGAATCGAATCGAATCGAATCGCAAGCATGTGAATAGAAATCGAATCGAATCGTGAAAATTGTGTCAATACCCAGCCCTACGCTATTGGCTATTTTAAAAAAAGTGGAGGAGCTATTCGATATGTCTTCCTGTTTCAGCTGAAATTTTGTTAACAGTTTGAATAATGATGCGCATTTCAAGGCACTTCAGTGGGCCTTTAAGTTTAAAAACTGTAGGCTACTCCCTGAAATAAACCGCACTTGTCTCTGTAAACAGTATAAATCGGTATAAATGTTTACGTGGGCTGCAGTCAGATATATTATCCAATCAGAAGAGGTTTTCATCCTATATGAAGTCCATAAATGGGAAGCCGGAGTCTGAGAGCGTTATACATGAATTTGGAGCTTACAGTTTGCGATTTCACGTCTATCAACAGCGTACAAAGACAAACGTCCTAAAAGGAAAAGGAAGGGTAAAATAAGGAGACCAAAAAAGCGACAGAACAAAAAGGAGTCAAAATGAGAGTAAACCCTGGCAAAGTATTTCATCATTGGAGGGAGCTGAGAGTTTCAAAGTGTATGAAAACGAATGCCAAGCTCGCTTTGCTTCTGCTTGACAGGTAAAAACACCAAAGGGTAGAAAGGTCGTTTCTAGTTCTGGCGGAAGTTCTAAAACGGTTAACTTCGCTTGTGTGACATTCATAGAGATTTGGTAAAGGTAGCAAAAAGCAAATATGTTTGTGAGTTAGCAGTAATATTCAATTAAAGGGAAAATACACGTATTTCAAGATATATATTTCCAAACAACTGTCAGAATCTCATGTATGTCTATTTTATTGTGTTTTTTATTACTGGAAAACAAGGTAAAATACTGATAAAGTTATTTTGTACTGTAATTTGTGTAAATTCAGATAACATATTGTCTTGTGGAATTGGTGTAAATGTCAGTTATGTTAAATAGCTTAGCTACTGTACACAAAAACTCTTTGTTTGCTGTTAATTAAAAACAATGCTAAACAACAGATTCTGCAAACAGTATTTGGCAGAACTGTAAGACACAATTAGTTAATATTTTGACCATCTGACCATAGGAAGGTTGTAGACCACTATCCTGATCTAAGGGTACCATCTGGTGTCAAGTTTGCGGGCTGCTCAGCAGCCATGATGTCAGTCCTAATGAGAAGCACGTGGGCTCCTCAAGTCCTGAGTGAAGATGGAAAAACGTCCTTGCTGCAAATCACTTCTCTGAGTTAGATTTAGGGTGGAAAATCACTTAATTAGGATTTTGTCACATAATTTTTTTGCTATTACATTTTTATCATTAGGTTAACAATTTTGTTTTCTCGAAAATACATTTGATGCCTGGGCTTGGTTAAGTAATTAAAACGGTTGAACACTTGTATAATATTATAAATGTAGTTTGAAGCAAGTTTATAGACAAAAATAGATTGTGTTCCATGGAAAATGGAAGCTCATGGTCCTTTGCTTTTCGTCCTCTTAGGCTCATAAATTGTTCAGTGGGTTTCGTAAATGAATAAATCGAGTATCCTGAGGTTCTGTTTTCTGCATGTTCTGAGTTGCCGGTAATACATGTGCATCTTTGTATTTCATATTCAAACAAGTGATTTCAGATGTTGCTCTTTGACGTTAAAAGACATGCTGTTTATCAAATACATGTGGTACCATTTATGTAATGATTTTTTGCATATCCATAATTCTTTTAAGCTTTTTGTTCCTTTGAGGGGAATTCAAGAGGATAAAAAGCTAAAACACCCTAAAATGGCTTGACTAGTGCAGGTTTATTTCATTTGTTGACATATTTCATGTTTCAAATGTTTCACTGTTATGTACCCTTCAAGTGAGGTCGGAAATCTCGTAATTACGGGTTCCGAGCACATGAATGAAAAAATGAAGTCATTTACAAGTGGGAAACTTAGAATTCTAGATGACACACTAGTTGTGTCATTGAAAGGGCCGTGTCAGTGTGATCAATGCGGAAACACTGATCAAAAATATAGATAATATCATATAGTGTATCTATAGAGATCATTGAGCTGAAAGCAAATCTGTGGTGTAAAGTGAATCACTCAACTTTCACGGTTTGCTTAATGCAACAAAAACACTTGTGATACCATGTATAAATAAGTGAATATTTTTCATCATTTTGAATTCAGATGTAGTTTGCGTGGGTGCGTGGGTTTATTGTTCACAATATAAATCTTTTGTTTGTTTAGGCATGTTATGTTTCCGATTTGAATGTTTGACATGTTGTAATAACAAACGTCAGACTCGGAGGTACGAGTTTCCAGGTGCACTTGAAGGCAGCATCATTGAGGCAGGGATATTCTCATTCTAGACAGCATTGATTGGACAAAATGAGTAAATGTGGATTAAGTAATCAAAATATTTCCTTTTAGTTTTGTCAACTTTTAGCACTGCACTATTACAAGGCCGTAACCATGTCTTGAACATTGGGGGGGACCAAAGGTTGTATTTTTGTTTTTGTTTTTTTGAGTGGGGGGGGGGGGGGGGTATTTTTATTTAAATAAATAATTAATTAAAGGATTAAAGGGGATTATAGTTGTGAAGTAGTCCATTTAAACTCTGCGAATATTTTATTTAAAAATATGCACACATTCACTCTTGTTTGTAAGTCTAATGTCAAAAATGTAAAAAAAAAGGTCTCTTGTCTTGTCACATTCCGTTATGACATCATTTTGATAGCATATTTTCAATTCAAAATGGAGAAATTTCATAAAAAAGTTGAGTAGTTTGCATCGCTGTATGTTACTGTGGGTCGTTAAACATATCCATCGTAAAACAGTTGTCAAATATTAAATGTTAAGCTACTTATGGCTTACCATGCTTGCACTCTTTCACTCTTTCAGGAATTCACACTCATCTTCAGTGAATAGTAAGCCCCGCCTTCTTTGATCTGATTGGCCATCATTTTGACACTGACGAGCATTGTTAGACCGCTGAGGCAGACCAGCCTAAAAATGTAAATGTTTTAAACCGTCTGTCATCAACAAACAGAGTAGAGTGTAATGGAGAGCAGCATTAAGAAATATCAAGTATTGGGGGGGACAATTTAGCCATTTCCAATTATTGGTGGGGGCGGCTTGTCCCCCTCAGTGCTTATGGTGATTACGGCCCTGCACTATCATATATAGTAGATGGCCTTAAAGGGTTAGTTCACCCAAAAATGAAATTTCTGTCATTAATTACTCACCCTCATGTCATTCCAAACCCGCAAGACCTTCGTTCATCTTCGGAACAAAAACCACCCATAGGCAGCAACGTCATTGCAACTTTCAAGGCCCAGAAAGGTAGTAAAGACATCGTTAAAATAGTCCATGTGACTACAGTAGTTCAACCTTAATGTTATTACGTGACAAGAATGCGTTTTGTGCGCAAAAACAAACAAAAAATAACGACTTTATTTCTTCTCTTCCCTGTCATTCTCCTACGCTTTTGGCATTGTAGACAGTGCAGCACTTCAGGGTTCTACATCAGAAAGCTGGCTTATTATTGGCCGGTTTCTGCATCAGAATCACACGTATGTGTCGTGGTGCTCACGTGTACGGTGTCGGCCAATACTGAGCTGGAGTTCTAAGGTAGAACCTAGAAGCGCTGCATTGTGTTAACAACATAAACAGCGTGGGAGACTGGCAGGGAAGAGAAGAAATTGTTGAATAAAGTCAATATTCTCGTCGCTTCATAACATTAAGGTTGAACTACTGCAGTCACATGAACGATTTTAACCATGTCTTTATTACCTTTCTGAGCCTTGAAAGTTGCAATGACGTTGCTGCCTATGGATGGTTCAGAAACCTCTCAGATTTCATCAAAAATATCTTAATTTGTGTTCCGAAGATGAACAAAGGTCTTACGGGTTTGGAACGACATAAGGGTGAGTAATTAATGACAGAAATTTCATTTTTGGGTGAACTAACCCTTTAAAGCTCACAAAGATGGATTAAAAGCCACAACATTTCTATTTTGATCACATGGAGTGTTTAACTCAACATAGAGAAAATCACCATCTCGCATCCCAGATGCGGATTACATTGTTATTTTCCGTGGTAGTGCAAATATCAGTGCTCCAAGAGAAATGCTGCCACACACACCCGCAAACACTTACAGATGGGTCCTGACTGCAGTCACCTCAGTGAGGTTGATTTGACATAAATCTCTGCAGACAGCTCCCAAATGCATCCTCTACACTTCCCTGAGTTGTGCTCCACTCACAATGTCACCTGTTTTTTTTCCCTTTTGCTAAAAGAGAAAAGTTCATTTTGCAGAGAACCCTCTTCGCTCTTTACCTAACAAACCCGATGGATTACTTGTCACCCTGTGAGTTGCTTCCTTACTTTTGTCACTTCAAATTCTCACCATCATCCATCTGGGGCTCACAAGGACCTGCATTACGTCGAAGAGTTATTTAAGTGAACCCCCTCAAATTGAGTTGTTGATGAAGCCACGCTCTGAGTTGAGAGATTTAGAGGACCGAAGCTAAACTGCAGCATCTAGAGCCAGGGAGAGGCGTTTGTCTCTGACACAGTGTCGGTGGGACATCAAGGACACTGATGTTTGTTAGCGGGGGAGCGAGGCTCAGCTGGAGGTGCAGGTACAGGTAGGATGAGAAGATGCAGGGTGACAGCAGTTCCAGGTAGCTGCCGCGGCTGAATCCGTGGGGAAATGCTGAGCTCAGCAGTCTGAAGTGAAGTTAACAGAACAGGCAGCTTGCAAAAGTGCAGGGAGGAGTGTGAGGTGAGAAGGCACAGCAAACATGACTGAGCAGATGGGAATTTCTTATTGTTTACCAGAAGCTGCTCAAAAGGGAACGTGCTTTGGTTTTGAAAGAGCTTTCTTTTTGCTTGAGCTCAAAATTTTAAATATGGAAAAATCAGTGGATAACCTCAATTTATTACACTCTCTTGAAAACAAAAGCAGAGCAGCTATGTTTGTACTACTTGCATGTTGAGACCATTGTAATCTTCTAAATCTAGCTATATGTTTGTCCAGAGTCTTTATACAAGCTTTGATGTCCATGCCACGCATCCTCGAGCAACTTGCATGCTTTTAACCATCTGGAGAAATAAAAGGTGAGGAGTTTTGCTTTACTTCCCATATTTGGCTTGCAAAGTTTGGCCCTAGATTGTCCTGGTGTCAGGGTGCAGTGAAATAGGTCACGATTCCACCATAAAAAGAGCCTCTCTTGTTGGTAATTAAGGTAATGAAGAAAGAAAACGTGTTTTGAGTGGGTGTTTTGTTTAAGTTTACAAGGATTTTACAGGCAACATGTCCATGTGGACAACTCCAATTTAGGAATAAGCACTTGGACAGTTTGATGAAACCAAGAATAGTATGAATGTGTGTGGATGAAAGCTGTGAACCACAAATTATCAAAATAAAGTATTAAAATGAAGATCTCTTTATACTTTGTGTGCATTCGAAGGGCCTCAGCAAGTTGTCCTGTGATTTAATGCGTCTTTTGATTTCTTTTACTGGACAAAAAATGAGACAGTAAGTTATGTTGTGGCGCTGAGCATTGTCGAGACACTCACCAGATTTACAGACAAGACAAGCAGTGAAAAACAAACTGTTCCTGAAACACCAGGGGATTTCAATTCTTTAAGTCACTTTTTGGAAGGTTTCCCTCCCATTCCATTCCATTTCTTTCCTGTCCAACGTTTCAATGCCTTTGATCATGGAATTGGAAGCAGAAGATGTGGAGCACATTGTCGAGAGAGCCAGCAATGGAAGCTGCTTCTGGTTAAACAGAGGGATTAAACCTCACAATCTTGTTTGGTGCACAGTCTGTTATTCAGTTCATATTCTCACTGTAAGGATGTTAGTCACTCTCGCCACGTATCAGAGCCATGTATTCGGTACTTTCCGTGAATAGCATACAAAATAGGGCCTGAAACTCTTAGAAACTTTATACTATAAATTACTTAAGTAATTTACAAATGGTCAGTGAGAAGAGATGCCTAACCTTCATAAAATGCTGTTCTTCCACCTCAAGAGGTCAAAGAAAGTATTATATGAGCTTTTTTATTTTATTTTCATTTTATGAGTTTTGCGAGTTATAAAGCCCTGTAACCAAAATGTGGAACATGTCTGAAACATTTTAAACCCTTTGTCTGGTTTTGTTATTTTAAAGCAGTAAACAGTGGATAAACATTAATATTACATCAATATTACAATATTGATCTTTTTGGTTACACTTTTTTGATAATCCACTTTAGACATTCTACTAACTATAGGTAATTTTGCAACTACATGTCAACTAACTCTCATTAGAGTATTAGTAGACTGTTAGGTTAGGGTTTGGGTTAGTACAATAAAGGGGCTTTCACATTGAATAGTTTTAGGAACTAGCCACTAGGATAGTTCCCCGAGAACTACTTTTTCCCTTGGGCCATGTTCCTGGATGCTAAAAATCGGTGGATGGAAGACACCGTGATCAGAGCTGTGTTTGTTGTGTGTCGTGGGTTTCGTGATAACGGAGATGGAATGTAAATGCATAATTTACGTTACTGAAAGAGCAAAAATTGGGGCTAAGAGACGAAATCTCCTATGACAACTTTCAGTACATATCATCAAGGCAGAGAAAGGAACAACCCCGCAGACAACAGGTAAATGCTGTTATCGCTGTTTTCCATGTTCGTGAAGTAAATATGTTTACACGGCTTTTTAAAAATGCCGGGTGCCGGTGTTTGACATGCGTTTGACCAAACAATGTACACTCACGTCACTGATAGTTCCTATAGTGCTGATTTAGACCCTACTCTGAAGAAGGGGCTAATTTAGTTCCCCCAAAAGGAGTTCCTAGAACTAAAATCATTCCTAGTTCCTGCGGTGTGAACACGGCAAAATCCGGGTACTTCAGCCAATAGTTCTTGGAGCTATGAAAAGGTTCCTCCGGTGCGAAAGCCACTTAAGTTGACATGTAGTTACAAAGTTACTTACAGTCAGTAGAATGTTTGTTAGTGGAGCATCAAAATAAAGAGTTAGCAGATTTTAAAGGGATAGTTCACCCAAAAATGCAAATTTGGTCATCATGTACTCACCCTCATGTTGTTCCAAACCTGTATGAGTTTCTTTCTTCTGTTAAACACAAAAGAAGATATTTTAAAGAATGCTGGTAACCAGACAGTTGATGGTAGCCATTGACTTCCACAGTATTTTTTTTTTTCTACTATGGAAATCGATGGCTACCGTTGACTATTTGATTACCAACATTCTTTAAAATGTCTTCTTTTGTGTTCAACAGAAGAAAGAAACTCATACACACTGTAAAAATAAAATGTTGTTTCAACTTAAAAAAGTAAGTGTTCCTGCTGACTTAAAAGTCAACTTGAAGTGACAAATGTGAAGTGATAACTTGGATATTTGAGTTGACAAATAAAATTTTAAGGCAGCACGAACACTTACTTTTTTAAGTTGAAACTTTTTTTTTTTTTTTTTTTTTTAAAGTGTAGGTTTGGAACACCTTGAGGGCGAGTAAGTGATGACAAAATTTTCATTTTCATTCCAATCAACTATCCCTTTAAGCAGACAGTCTAATATACTCTAATGAAAGTTATTGTAGTTGCAAAGTTACTTATAGTTAGTATGTCTAAAGTAATCGAAATGAAGTGTTATCATATTTTTATAAATAGACATGATATACAATAAATATTATAAATGAATATGATTAGAAAATCTAACAAAATGTATAAAATATGATGATAATATTTATTTGATTGTTCTTTTATTACAATAACTTGAGTAACTCATAAATGTAGAGTAAGTTAATCTAAAATTATGTCATAACAGGGTTGCAGAATGTGGGACACTATAAATATGATGAATTTTTTAACTAAAATGACTTAATTTCTTTTACTACAATTAATTAAATATCAATTAATCAGATATTCATACAAATATTTAACATATAGACATTGTTCTATTGATGTGTTTAAAACTAGCTTTTTAATGATAAGGCATCAATTTCTACCTTATATGGGCCTATGAAAAGTACCCTTTATTTTTTCAAAAGCGAATCTGTTGTCTTCTAATCTGAATCATTTTTCTATTTCCTCTGTGCTGTGAGTGCACATTGAAACAGTCGATTTGAAGGAGGACGTGTTTCCTACAGGAGACAACTTGTCTATGAAACACCCTCTAATGAGGAGCGCCAGCGTCGCTATGTGTGTAACCACGGTGACAGTCTTCCTGTCCATTTTTGAGGCAGATTCCACTGGCTGCTGTCACAGACGTCTCATACAGCATGCTCTTGCTTTCCGAATTGGTGACTTTTCATTTGGTGCTAAGTCAATGCAGGAGAAGATTCAGAAGACCTTGAGGTCCTCCCGGACCATAGTGTGTACTGCTGATCTGGCATATGGCTGCTCAGTGGGTTTATTGTGTGCTACAGCAGGGAGCTTTCCCAATCTCCCTCCATTAAACAGCAGAAAGGGATAACCTTCACCTGAACCCACTCGGGATATCACTATCGAGGTGCAGTCGGATCTTCGTCTCCAACACTTGAGAGAATGATATACCTGCTAATGCATTCCTCGAAAATCCCTCACCATTCTTCATAGTCAACTCAGCTGTGTGATCTCACAAACTGATGACACAGACAACACAGCCTTTCCACACATACGTTTCTGCTTGATAAATGTATACTCTGCATTTTTTGTAATTAAAAATGCTTTGCACATAAAAAAAAAAATAATAATAATTATATCAGTAGCTGAAAAAAGCTGTTTTGATTTACATGGAGAGGGTCACCTCAAGAGGGCAGCCATTTTGAGACCAGCCGAATACTTCTCATTTTATCTCCGTAACGTCCCTTAACTGGTCACTTTTTCTCACAGAATAATTTAACTCTTTCCTTGCCAATGTTTGTCTTTTTCTTTTTAAGTTGCCAGCCAGCATTTTTGATAATTTTCACAAAACTTTCATGGATAACTTTTCATATTCCCCCAGAATATTTTGTTGTATGAATATTTGAACATGAAATATATCAAAAGAAAGAACAGAGCCTCTGCTTTAAAAAAAAAAAAAAGTTCATAAAAAGTTTCATAAAAAAAGCAACATTCTCGCTTGTTTCTGCTCTTTTTTTGCCTGTGTTTTTATCCAGAGATTCTCTTCTCTTTCAGAAGTTGCGTAATAGCGCAGCCTACTGTATAACAGTGAAAACACGGAAAGCCGAAAAATTCTGTCAATGGCGGGGAAGCGTTTTCTCATAAATGACGGAAAATTTTGTCAATGGCATGTCCCTCTGTGAATAGTGAGCGGCTTTTCATTTTCTAACTAATGTTTGTGTTTGATGCTGCATCCACACCACTAGGTGATAGTGTCCAAAACAACTGTCAGCACAACAAGAAATACTGAGAACACCTTTAAGAAAAAGCGAATGTTTGTTGAAGCAGGCTTAAAGGTTTGCATGCATGTACAAGACTGTGTTTTATAGAGTTTTTCTAAAGTTTTCATAAAGCTGAACAACAGCTTTCATAACAGTGCCAGACTTCTCCCTTTACTAGTCTACTTTGTTTTCTTTCTGGTCCTGTAAATGTCATTTGTAAATCGTGCTGCCCAGAGATACTGTTCTTGACTCTTGAAGGACTCCAACCAAAACCTTCCTATAAAGTCATTTTTTCTTGTGGGGTGAGCCACTGTATAAAATCATAATTCCTTCAACAAAGTTAAAGTAAAACAGGTCTGCCATGGAAAACACACTGTTGAGGTATAAAACCCTCACGAGAGTCTTAAGAAATGTGTGATGTAATTTTTTGCTTCATATGCAAATGTCTATCCACCAAAACAGGGATCAGCTGAAAGGCATGGCAGTAAAACACACTGGTGTTGAGGTGTAAAATATGTTACTGGGGTGTATGACAATTTCACCCAATGCAACATGTTCCTGGATCAACAGCTTTGTTGATCCTGGAACAACATTCCAATCAACCAATCAGATTTGAGGGACAAGTTTACAGTTTTTGTCAAGCTTAGGCTTACAACCAGGGTTAGGTTCTTCTACATCAGTGTTATTCACCTATAATTTCCCTCTGATTTTAGGGATAACTTATGGGTAGGGTTAGGTTTATGGGTAGGGATTACATTTTCAGACATGAATGTTGTTCCAGGATCAACAAACTATGTTGACCCAGGAACGCGTATAAAAATCAGGACATGCAGTGTATGACCTACTTTTCAGTTGTTGTTCATAATATATTTATTGGGATCAACAGATTTAATGTTTCCTTGAAGAAATTGTTAATCTAAAAATTAAATTACTGTCATCATTTACTGAGATTTCGATCGAATGTTTCAATATAAGAGTGCCCTTGATAAAAAAGGAAAAATCTTTTTAAAAAATCCAGTTTAAAACATGTGGCAAGTCCTTAGTCTTTGTGTTCTCGTTGTTTCATATGCTTATGATTTAATTAAATTTATTTAAGTTTTACATTTATCTTGAATTAAATTGAATGACTCTGAAAACATCATTGGATTACTTGAAACAGCGTTTATGGCATAAACACATTAGAATACATTTACACGTTCACATGATCAATCCCAGACAATAACTTAATGAAAAGGAGAAACTAAATACACCCCTCCCCCCCGCAGTCGAACTGCCCTGGAAGGAGGAGGCTCTGGAGGTGGACAAAGAGCTGGTAAAGACCTGGAAACAGGCAGACATGTCAGTGAGCGAGACCAGGGTGGAGTAGACTGTGGAAGCGCCCATGGAGGAGTGGATGGTGGAAGAATCCATGGATGAGCAGACGGCCAGAGATGGGAGATGGTGAGTCCCAGGCGAAGTCTGATTAACCAAGAGATCCAGCAACATTGATGGACACAGGGACCAAGGCGGATTCCTGCCGACGAGTGACCAAGGTGGAGCCTGGGGGCGGTGGACTAAGGCAATGCCAGTGTGAGCGTGTTCCCCGGTGAAGCCTGAGGGAAGAAGGAGTCCGACAGAGCCATAAGGGTGAAGGGCTGGAGCGAGGCAGACAGCCCAGAAGTTCGTGGCGATGATGCGGTGATGACTGACCCACGTGGAGCCTGTGGGACGAGGGAGCCTGGTGCAGCCAAAGGGACGACGGTCCTGGGCAGAGCTGAGGGGGCAAGGAGCCAGAGTGGAGCTGACTGGTCGACAGTCCAAGGTGGAGCTGAGGGCTCGGAGGGATGAGGCAGAGCCAGGGAATCCCCATGCCACGGCGGAGCAGGTGACTCAAAGTCCCAAGGAGGATCCAGGTTGCATCGCGGAGCCACTGGATGAGCCGAAGGGCTGAGGGGAGCCAGCAGAGGCAGGACCGAAGGAGAGACTGGCTTCGTTGAACTAAACAGGAGAGGAAGGTTGAGTATGGAGACGGACTTGGAAAGGGACAGGGATGGTAGCGGTGAAGACAGTACTGTGCTGGATGGGGATTCCAGCGATGAAAATGAAGATTCACTGATGGCCAGAATTTTTAACGGCAGCAGAGGTTTGTGGGTGGAAACCACGGTGGGAAGCGTGACCTTTGAATTCCAGTCTATTAGCCAGTCATTCTCCCCCAACTCCACACTCCCACTGTCTCAGATGTGACGGCCGGTTCGCACACCTGGTCAGCCAGGACCACAGGCATCTTATCCTGAATGGATGCGGCTCCGTAGTGGGCATAGACTGGGTCTTTCGGTGTGTGGTGGGCTCTGGCTCAATCTCCACAGTGGGCATAGGTGCTGGGTCTGGCTCTGGTGTGGTGATGGATGGTAAGTGGGGCTGGACACTGGCAGTGAGATCCCCTTCTACCTCACCCACTGTAGAAGTAGATCCTTCCACCCAGAAGGTGAAGTTGATATACTTGGCCAGCATCCAGCAGGAATTTCCTCTCGGCATCACCATCCGGCTCTCGTTGTCGAGCCTGACCCAGTACCCCTCCATGAGTGTGATGTCGCTGCAGGTGACATGATGGCAGACACTCAGAAACTCCTACACGTACTCCCCATGTCAAAAATAACAGTTGTAGCCCCTGAGGGCAGAAGAAAATTCCCCATAGGGCCTACATTTATGTTGGCAATCTCCATTCTTTGAGGTCTGGCATTCTGTTACAGTCTGGTCCAGATAAGGACGATGAAAAAGGTTCAGAAAGGTTCCAATAAACAAAAGGTACTATAATACAATAATCTTAAGTAATCCATAAGGCAAAAGGCTTCGTAACAGCATGTATGACATAAACACCTGAGCAAGCATACGTTTACATGTTCACACAATCAATACCAAACAATAACTGAATGAAAAAGAGGAACTAAACAAACTACACAAGCTGACATAACTCAAATGAAGAACAGGTGATGATGAGTTAATCAAAAACCATGGAAACAAACAAGGAGTGTGAAACAGGAACAAAGGAAAACAGGTAACTGAGAGAAACAAATGAAAAGTCAATGAAAATGAAACCAAACCAGTTTATGACAGTCATGTGGTGTAACCATCAAGTACAAAGTAATAACATCTTTTCCTTATGCATTGAAAATATGTGAGTGTACACATCTCAACACATGTTTTTAAATGTATTTTCTAAGATTTTTTCTTTACACATACCATGAATTATTCATTTATTCATTATTCATTATTCAATTATTCAAATTTCATTAAATGGCAAACATTATGGCAAACTACTTTTTAAGTTTGTCTTTTCTTTTTTCTTCTTCTTATGATATCAGGACAGTTCTATCACCCTGAAATATTTGACTTTATGCCCTCAAAAGTTTGAGCAGCATGAACATTCGTCATAACATCTTTTGTTTTCCACAGAAGAAAGACTGTCGAACGACATGAGGGTGAATACATGATGACAGAATTTTCATTTTTGTCTTGTCAGTACTTGTGTTTAAGTGCTTGTATGCCTTTAAGTGTATGTTCATGTAATCCATGTGTCTGTTCAGCAGCAACTGTTTAGCCCAGTAGGTCACGTGACATGAGTCTGTGCGGAAGGAGTTTCAGGAGGAGAGGGGAGAAAGGGAGCGGAGGAACAAATGTGAAACACACGTCCTGGCGGGACACACTGGCTCGGCCGTGGTTCGTTTGAGAGCCAGCAGTGACGGCAACATAGATCCAACTCTCTTTTACAGCCACTAAACAGTAACAAGTCCCTCTACTGCTAACCTCTGCCAACTCTGGGCCCTATCCATGCAGTCTCCGATTAAAACCAAAGGCTAAGTAACATATCTGTCCTCCCTTTCCCGGATCCACATGAGTGAATCATATGACACATATGGTGGATTTGGCTGAGTGCACCGGAACAGGAGAGGAATTTAAACAGTGTTATACATGCATTAGGACATGTTGTTGCACATGTGGTGTTTGATAATACCATTGGTCATATTGTAAATTAACTTGCTCATACATCTCAGGGACATTAGATGGTTCGTAGCTGGTTGTGTTTAGACTTTAGGTTGTGTCTAAAGCCAGCTGCAGTATGTGTCTGTTGGTTTATGTATCTAAAGGTTGTGTTTAGCTGCAGTATGCATCTATTGGTTTTTCCCTTCAGGCTCTATTACATGAAGTTTGCTGACTCGTCATTTTGTCCACAGTGGGCAGTAAATAGGAATAGCAATAGTCTATTGTTGCCTGACAAGATTGTGTTTGTAAATGAAATTTAAAAATGTGTTCTGTATAGCATTAGCTGTTTTTTTATTACTTTAGAATAACTGCTTTTTATTTGAATATATTTTAAAATATTTTAATAATTTATTCCTGTGATGGCAAAGATGAACTTTTAGCATCATTACTCCAGTCTTCAGTGTCTCATAATCCTTCAAAAATCATTCTAATATGCTGATTTGGTGCGCAAACATTTATATATTTATAGTGCTAGTTATCCAATAGCTTAGTTTTTTCACAGAGGTATTCCAATTCCTAAAATGCTTAGAGAAAATATTCCTTTCGCAGATTGCCTCTGATGGTGTTATTTAGTAAAGGATTAATATACATGACCATCTGCTTTCACATTCACTCTTTTGCAACTTTCAGTTCAGTGAACCAAAACTCAAGTAACCTTTCCTCATCTGACCCCATCATGCAAGTTCAAGTGACAAAACTCTCAACTATTCCCAGGATATGACCTTCCCCATAAATATTATACTTTTACAGCTTTAAAATCGTCTTTGGCCTTAATATGGTGTACTATTCAAATCTTAAATGCATTATATCCTTAACATGTATACTCAATGCACCTAGTTTACATTCTGGATGCCAGCTACAAGAAAGTTGATCGCATTACGTAAAGCATGATAGCATGACCCATCTGGCTAAGCAATGGAGTTGGAATGTAGAGGTTCAATTAAACCATCGTCTGCCTTAACCACAGCGACAACCTCAATCTTTTACCTCAGTTGGAGAAGCACGAGAAATGGACGATGTTCCAGCTGCCCTATAGTGCCGTCCGCCTCAGAAACACTCTCTTCTGCTCTGCTCTTAAAATCCCACAATCTGAGGTCTCTGCAATTATGTCATAAAGTTAACCACAGCTGACTTTTGCTAACTGAGCTTATAGTTTAATAGTGTGCTGTTTTTTTAGTCTTATCTGATTCAAAATGCTTCCCAAATCTGTTTTCTATATTTCTGTAAGTAAATAGTTCATTTTTAGTCATTTCTCTTGTGAATGCTATGCAAATAACAGTTCATTACTCTATGATATAGCCTAAATTACATAGCCTAAAGTATAAGCATGGGGCAAGTGTATGTGTAAGGTATAAAGTGTATGATTTTATATTTTCACTTGATGGCTTTTTGAGTTGAGATACACTCTGTTACTCTGTTATTGATCCCTTGATAATGTCTAATTTTATAAATAATGCCAAAATGGATTTGCGATTACTTTATGCAGGTACAATTGCATGAAAAAGTATGGGAACCACTTGCAGAATCTGTGAAAATGTGAATAATTTTTAACAAAATAAGAGAGATCATACAAAATGCATGTTATTTTTTATTTAGTACTGTCCTGAGTAAGATATTTTACATAAAAGATGTTTACATATAGTCCACAAGACAAAAAAAAAATGGCTGAATTTATTAAAATAACACCGTTCAAAAGTTTGGGAACCATTGGTTCTTAATACTGTGTGTTGTTACCTGGATGATCTACGACTGTTTTTTTTTAGTTTTGTGATGGTTGTTCATGAGTGCCTTGTTTGTCCTGAGCAGTTAAAGGTGCAATATGTAAGATTTTTGCAGTAAAATATCCAAAAACCAATAGGCCAGTGTTCACTTTTTATTTTTTGTTCACTTGAGTACTTACAATATCCCAAATGTTTCCAACTATTTGTAAATCGTGAGAAAACTAATTGTTGTTATATAGCTCAACACGTTTATTCTTATTGTTTAAATCTAATTTTCTTGATTTTTTGCGAGTACCATGCTTTACCATGCCTCAGAGAAAAACACTATTTTGTCAAGTAGTTAACATAGCATAATCAGATGCAGCTTTATTTATAGTAACAGTAATACAGAATTTTCTCCATCATACAATACGTTTTAAAATGAATTGCATGCCATTTATCAACACAAGCCATCTAGCATTTAATATGATATTCTTAAATCGATCTAGCTTACTGCAGTGTGTCTCAAACAAGTGTCTCACAGCAGCCACCGAGCGAACGCACAGAGTAACGAACATCATTTTCAACACACTCAAATGTATCTAATATGATAAACAGAGCTGCGTTACCTCATACTTATGACCGGAAAAGCGGAAGCGGCGCCGGCGTCTGCAGCATAATAAAAGTTCCGCTGCTCGTGAGGCGTGTGTTGCACAATTGCTCCAGCGGCCTCGTTCAGCTCCCACAACACTCGGTCCTGCTCTGCTTCATACTACAATAACGTTAATAATCGCATTCATGAACATGATTTCTTCCCGAGTCCTATCCCTATTCTTTTGCACCGTCCGTTGAGGTGAAGACCACATGTCCCAAGATTCCACACTCAAACTTGGAGTCATCAAGCTACGCCTTTGTTTTGAATAGGCCTCTAGCGACCTCTAGCGGACAGACATCCTACATACTGCACCTTTAAACTGCCCAATGTTCTTCAGAAAAATCCTCCAGGTCCTGCAGATTCTTCAGTTTTCCAGCATCTTTTGCGTATTTGAACCCTTTCCAGCAGTGACTGTATGATTCTCAGATCCATCTTTTCACACTGAGGACAATTGAGGGACTCAAACTCAACTATTAAAAAAGTTTCAAACATTCACTGATGCTCCAGAAGGAAACACGATGCATTAAGAGCCGGGGGGTGAAAACTTTTTCCGGAGTATCAGTGAATGTTTGAACCTTTTTTAGTAGTTGTGTTTGAGTCCCTCAATTGTCCTCAGTGTGAAAAGATGGATCTCAAAATCATACAGTCACTGCTGGAAAGGGTTCAAATATGCCAAAAAATCCTTGAAAACTGAAGAATCTGCAGGACCTGGAGGATTTTTCTGAAGAACAGAGCTTTAACTGCTCAGGACAAACAAGGGACTCATGAGCAACCATCACACAACAAAAAAACAGTCATAGATCATCCAGGTAACGACAGACAGTATTAAGAACCAATAGTTCCCAAACTTTTGAACGGGGTTATATGAATAAATTCAGCTATTTTTTTTGCCTTGTGGACTATATGTAAACATCTTTTATGTAAAATATCTTACTCAGGACAGTACTAAATAAAAAATAACATGCATTTTGTATGATCTTTCTTATTTTGTTAAAATTATTCACATTTTCACAGATTTCTGCAAGTGGTTCCCATACTTTTTCATGCAACTGTACATTGATCAGTAAATTTTACTATATTTATTTGTAATTTTACTACTTAAAAACATTGCTAGTTAGACTTCAGAATTGGACTTAATTCATAATTTCAGCAGTGATAGCCAAAATGAAAATAATAAGAAGAAGAATTTACTGATGACAAAGCAACCATATATGTGGGCAAATGAGATTTAACAGCTGTTGTGTAGGGCAACATTTTCAAATGAACTACTATATTCAGTCATATGAACTACTTTTATGGTGCTTTTTTCCTTTTTGGATCTTGACTGTCCCAGTTCACTATCCACTTTTGTTGTATGGTGAAGAGCAGAACGTTCTGATATTAAGCATCTGCTTTTGTGTTCCACGAAAGAAACAAAGTGGGGGTAAATAATGACAGTCTTAATATTTAGATTAAAAAATTTTGGTAACTAGGGGCATCTCTATGATCAAAGAAAAAATTATTGGAAAAAGCAGTATACAATGTTAATGTCGGGTTGCTTGTACTCCATATAGTGCAAATGAAAAGCACGCTGTGGTGGTGAGTTCTTGCATGTGAAGGCAAATCTTTGTCCGTTTAAAGCCTTTGCCTCACAGAGGTGAGTGGAGAAGTAAAGGTGCTGACAGATAGATGGCACATGATCCATTTCCTCCTGCGCCACAGAGATGCATTAGATATTCTTTTTCCAAGAACCCAGCATCCAATCTCACCAGCTGATTTATTTCAATAATCCACTAACTTCATAACAGAGCAGGATGCTTCTTTTCCAACTGCTGTAGTCCTGTATAATGTATGATATTAAAAATACTAGGACAGACATACTCATTTTTAGTTATAAGAAATATAAAGGGGAAAATAAGGAATGAGTTCTACAAGACATCATACAAATACACAACCTCAGAAAGAGCATTTAGCTTTTCCATGAATGTAATCCCACTGTTTCCTTGACAAGTGCCAATCGAAAGTACTCACCTTATCATTCTGGCTATAGTTTCAGCAGTTGTCCTGCCAGTAGATGCTGTACACCATTAGGCAAGCAAAAAACTTATATTGATGTTTTTTTTTTGTTTTTTTTTTATTCTCCTTAAGTTAACAAACTTTATATTTTTCCCTGTATGCTGTTTTTTCCCTGTCTGCTGTCTTTACTGTATCATCGCAGATCTCTATATAAGGTTTGATACATAATATATCGATACAGAAAATCTCAACTGCTTGACTTTTGTCGCAAAATGTAGCTATATTATCACCTAGCTCTTTATGTAAAATTGGATATGTAAGTATGTCCAACTTCATTCGCATAGTATTCTTGTGTAGGACTATTATACTGTCTACTGTATCGCATGTTTCAACGGCTTGATTACTTGTATCATAACAAAATGTAAAGTATATTATTGCCCATTCCTATAAGGCATGAAGATATTAAGATTATTTTCTGTAAAGCTGCTTTGAAATAGTGTGTATTGTGAAAAGAACTATACAAACAAATTTGAGATGACTTTCGTGTTACAGCTCAGAATAATCAGTGTGAAGGATTTGGGTTTGCTTGGTTTGTTTAGATGTATTCTACCTTTATGCATATGTTTGTAGGTAAACAATATATAAATAATAGTAACAATAATAGTACTAATAAAATAATGATTATTATTATTATTATTATTACTTTTGGTAATACATTACGATGGCAGAGAGATCTCAATGCGGTGAAACACCAGCAAATTAAGAAAACATCTTCATCAGTTTGACAACACATGTGCTGAAAATACTCACAACACAGCCAAATACAGAAACGTTCTGCAAACATTCATAACGCAACCAAATACAGAAACATTCTGCAAATATTCACAACACAACAAAATACAGAAAAGCGCTGCAAATACTCACAAGACAACCAAATACAAAAACACACTGCAAATACTCACAACGCAACCAAATACAAAAACACACTGCAAATACTCACAACGCAACCAAATACAGAAACTCGCTGCAAATACTCACAAGACAACCAAATACAGAAACGCTCTGCAAATACTCACAACACAACCAAATACAGAAACGCTCTGCAAATACTCACAACGCAACCAAATACAGAAATGCGCTGCAAATACTCACAACACAACCAAATACAGAAAAGTGCTGCAAATACAACGTAAACAAATACAGAAACAAGCCGCAAATTCTCACAAGACAACCAAATACAGAAACGCGCTGCAAATACTCACAAGACAACCAAATACAGAAACCCTCTGCAAATACTCACAAGACAACCAAATACAGAAACGCGCTGCAAATACTCACAACACAACCAAATACAGAAAAGTGCTGCAAATACAACGTAAACAAATACAGAAACAAGCCGCAAATTCTCACAATGCAACCAAATACAGAAATGCGCTGCAAATACTCACAACACAACCAAATACAGAAAAGTGCTGCAAATACAACGTAAACAAATACAGAAACAAGCCGCAAATTCTCACAATGCAACCAAATACAGAAATGCGCTGCAAATACTCACAACGCAACCAAATACAGAAACGCGCTGCAAATACTCACAAGACAAAAAAATACAGAAACGCGCTGCAAATACTCACAACACAACCAAATACAGAAACGCGCTGCAAATACTCACAGCGCAACCAAATACAGAAATGCACTGCAAATACTCACAACACAACCAAATACAGAAAAGTGCTGCAAATACTCACAACACAACCAAACACAGAATTGCACTGCAAATACTCACAACACAACCAAATACAGAAACGTGTTGCAAATACTCACAACGCAACCAAATACAGAAACATGTTGCAAATATACTCACAATGCAACCAAATACAGAAAAGTGCTGCAAATACAACACAAACAAATACAGAAACACGCGGCAAATACTCTCAACAAAACCAAATACAGAAACGTGTTGCAAATACTCACAACACAACCACATACATAATCGCACTGCAAATACTCACAACACAACCAAATACAGAAATGCGCTGCAAATACTCACAACACAACCAAATACAGAAACGCGCTGCAAATACTCACAACGCAACCAAATACAGAAATGCGCTGCAAATACTCACAACACAACCAAATACAGAAAAGTGCTGCAAATACAACGTAAACAAATACAGAAACAAGCCGCAAATTCTCACAATGCAACCAAATACAGAAATGCGCTGCAAATACTCACAACGCAACCAAATACAGAAACGCGCTGCAAATACTCACAAGACAAAAAAATACAGAAACGCGCTGCAAATACTCACAACACAACCAAATACAGAAACGCGCTGCAAATACTCACAGCGCAACCAAATACAGAAATACGCTGCAAATACTCACAACACAACCAAATACAGAAAAGTGCTGCAAATACTCACAACACAACCAAATACAGAATTGCACTGCAAATACTCACAACACAACCAAATACAGAAACGTGTTGCAAATACTCACAACGCAACAAAATACAGAAACATGTTGCAAATATACTCACAATGCAACCAAATACAGAAAAGTGCTGCAAATACAACGCAAACAAATACAGAAACACGCGGCAAATACTCTCAACAAAACCAAATACAGAAACGTGTTGCAAATACTCACAACACAACCACATACATAATCGCACTGCAAATACTCACAACACAACCAAATACAGAAATGCGCTGCAAATACTCACAACACAACCAAATACAGAAAAGTGCTGCAAATACAACGCAAACAAATACAGAAACAAGCCGCAAATACTAACAACGCAACCAAATACAGAATTGCACTGCAAATACTCACAACACAACCAAATACAGAAACGTGTTGCAAATACTCACAACGCAACAAAATACAGAAACATGTTGCAAATATACTCACAATGCAACCAAATACAGAAAAGTGCTGCAAATACAACGCAAACAAATACAGAAACACGCGGCAAATACTCTCAACAAAACCAAATACAGAAACGTGTTGCAAATACTCACAACACAACCACATACATAATCGCACTGCAAATACTCACAACACAACCAAATACAGAAAAGTGCTGCAAATACAACACAAACAAATACAGAAACGCGCTGCAAATACTCACGACACAACCAAATACAGAAACGTGTTGCAAATACTCACAACGCAACCAAATACAGAAACATGTTGCAAATATACTCACAACGCAACCAAATACAGAAAAGTGCTGCAAATACAACGCAAACAAATACAGAAACATGCGGCAAATACTCACAACACAACCAAATACAGAAACGTGTTGCAAATATACTCACAATGCAACCACATACAGAAACGTGCTGCAAATAGCAAAGACCACAACGGAAATGTTTCAAGGGGACCTCAACAAGTGACAAACCTGGCAGGGACATGCTTATTGTTCAATGTCTACTCATCAGTGGCATTGTCGAAGACCTGAAAGGTGAGTTTTTTGTTTGTTTTAACATTCTGATCGTACGTGCATTGTGAGTATTTGCAGAGTGTTTCTGTATTTGGTTGCGCTGTATTTGCAGTGTGTTGCTGTATGTGGTTTCGTTGTGAGTATTTGCAGTGTGTTTCTGTATTTGGTTGTGTTGTGACTACACACAGCACGTGTGTAGTCAAACTGATAAAGATGTTTTCTTAATTTGCTGGTGATTTTTCTATTTGCATGTGTTTTCTTCAGTTGCAGAGCTCTTTCAGCCACCATAATAAATTGCTGTTATAATTATTATTATTTTTTAGAGTATTATTTTCTGTCAATTACATGGCTGGTCATGTGATGACAGCATGGCGGTGCCCATTAGGGGGCGACCCTCTCCGTGTAGAATAAAACAGCTTTTCGCTATGATTGTCTTCTCATGTGAGTGTAGGCCTACAATGATTTTTGTGTGTGTGTGTGTGTGTGTAAAGCTTTAGCAAAAATACCTTTAATAATACTCAAATAATACAATCTTTAGTTTTCTTTCCTTTATTAATAGGCTACCCCTATATTCTTAACATTATATCTCTGCTGTCTACATAATTATTGAATGGCGTCTATTGAGCTTATTAAACTTCTTAAACAAATGAACTTGATTCTGACTCTGAAGTGTGAGTATAACAGCTTTTTCATGTTTACCACCCGAGTGCATCACAGGAATGATAAAACTGGAGTTCCCCCTCAACGCTGATGAGAAGAACGATCCGGCTGGTGGTCTTCTGTTGTCATGAGAGGATCTGCATTCACGCTTACCGTGGACTGTGGAGGAGGAGAGGGGGCTGGACAGGGAGGGTGAGAATGAGCCTATCTTCCCCAGTGCACTTTGCAGTCAGTCTGAAAGGGGAGGGGGGAAGGAGGGGGCAGCGTTCGCTGCTGGATCGCTTATCTGAGATCTCAAAGTCCGCCTTTCGCCCGTGCGCTCTCCCCTCTCCGCGGACCTGCCATGGATGTTACTCCTGGATATGCATTCTTCATTATTTTACTTCACTTTCAGCACGCAGATACTCTTTACATCGCCAACAGTATAGGTACGTGGAGAGGTTTTTATTGTCAGTACTGGTCACGGTTAGGCTACTTTATGCAGGAGATACGGATCTGTTCAGATGTCCAGCTTTATGAAGCAGCAACTCCTGTTTCAGCAACTTATACTTTTATAAAGATGAATGAGGTATAGAAAGAATTTTGCTGTCAGCTACGTTTTCCTTGAATTTGAGTGTCTGGAACTTTTATGACATCTAAACCGAAAGATCTCTAACTTTTGTTACAGTAAAAAGAACGTCATAATACAGTATATGCATTTTATTATATTTACGCTTAACGCGTTGATTGGGAAAGTCAAATGAAGCGCAGAAATCCATGCTACCTGTCAATAATGTAAAACAGCTGATGGATCTAGTGTCTTCTGCTTGAAATAACTGTCGCAAAATGCCGACATTACTGTCAAAATGAGTACACAGAAGAGTAAATTAGACAGAAGAACCATACACATTACTTTACTGTCAAATTAGCTCAGCCAAATCATATTATAGTGTTTACTTTGTAAGCTGCTCTTTCCTGGTGAAGTGAAGGACACTTATGCATAGGATGCATAAACAGAGCAGCCAAATGTGTTGCTACCTCTCTCATCAGTATGAAAGGAATGCATGACACATTGCAAGAGAGAATGGGGTAATATTTGTATACCCCTTATTCTTAAAAAAAAAAAAAAAAAAACCTACACAATTTTTGTCATGTGACTGTATAGATAGGTATTAGTCATATTCAGCTGCACATTAGAAAAGTGATGAGTAGCCTATTTTTTTATGCTAAAAAAGCTGATTTTTTTTGCATGTGTGAATTAATTTCATGACAGTCATACTGTCAAAGAAAATCTATTCAGCTCTAAAAATGTACATATGTACATTTTGGAGAATTGCAAATTTGCCTCTTTTTTTTCCCCCTGTGGGTGTGAGTCAGATGCTTTTGGGTAAGCTGTGTCACAGACTGAACTAGTGATCTGAATTCAGGAATACTAATAAAAGTGAGGACCAAATTACTTTAAATAATCTGAGTCCGATAAATAAATAAATAATAAAAAAAGAAAAAAAAATTATATTGTTAATAATGTGCAGCAAAACACCACTTTGGAATCCAAATATTGGTATTATTATTGTTATAATTATTATTATTATTATTATTATTATGCTTGTACAAATAAGTAATGTTCATACTTTTAATTAAAATCAGAAATGATTTTTTTTTGGCATTTACTCAACCTGCCTGTTGATATGACACAGCTTACCCCTAACTTGTGTCGCCTAACCACTTTTTTTTCGATGGCCCTATGATATAAGTGATAGCCTTCCATAGATTTTTTTGTTAACCTTTAATAAGAAAAATATTTTAAAGATGGTATTTTAAAGGGTTAGTTCACCCAAAAATTTTTGTCATTAATTACTCACCCTCATGTCTTTCCAAACCCGTAAGACTTTCGTTCATCTTTGGAACACAAATTAAGATATTTTTGATAAAATCCGATGGCTCAGTGAGGCCTCCATTGACAGCAAGATAATTAACACTTTCAATGCCCAGAAAGCTACTAAAGACGTATTTAAAACAATTCATGTGACAGTGGTTCAACCTTAATGTTATGAAGCGACAAGAATACTTTTTGTGTGCCAAAAAAACAAACAAAATAACGACTTTATTCAACAATCTAGTGATGGGCAAATGCTTTATGAAGCTTTGAAGCTTTGCGAATCTTTTGTTTCGAATCAGTGGTTCGGAGCGCGTATCAAACTGCCAAAGTCACGCCCCCCCAGTGGTGAACCACTGAAATTTTGAAATACTTATGACTTAATGAAGCCTAATTTACTGAAATCACATGACTTTGGCGGTTTGATACACGCTCCAAACCACTGATTTGAAACAAAAGATTCGTAAAGCTTCGAAGCTTCATAAAGCAGTGTTTTGAAATCGCCCATCACTAGATGTTGTTAAATAAAGTCGTTATTTTGATTTTTTAGAGCACAAAAAGTATTCTCGTCGCTTCATAATATTAAGGTTGAACCACTGTAGTCACATGAACTGTTTTAAATATGTCTTTAGTAGCTTTCTGGGCATCTGAAAGTGTTAATTATCTTACTGGCAATGGAGGCCTCACTGAGCCATCGGATTTTATCAAAAATATCTTAATTTGTGTTCTGAAGATGAACAAAGGTCTTATTGGTGTGGAACGACATGAGGGTGAGAAATTAATGAGATAATTTTAATTTTGAGTGAACTAACCCTTTAAATAGGCTACACAATTTTCATGTGTTTGGACAGCTGTGTAAGCATTGCAGCTGATTTAGAGATTGGATGAGTTTTGACTGTTGCTGGAAGCTTCTGGTGTGGACTGTGAAATCTACTGACTTCGTGTTTGCGTGCACATTTGAATGTTTGTAACTGTGTGCGTGCCCCTGGCAGATTCCCTGCAGCATGTCCTGAGGGAGTACGGGCTAGTGAGGCCGGTGAGCGTGGATGCAGACGGACGCTTCCTCTCCCACGCCATCTCTGCCAGCCGGTTGAGTGGGCAGGGGTCCCACCGGCGCAGGAGGAGGCAGGCCAATCAGCATGAAGAGGCCAATGAGGAGACGAACTCTGAGCAGGACCACCTGAGGCACAAGGAGACACTCTTTTATAACGTCACTGTTTTCGGACAGGAGTTTCACCTTCGCCTCAGGCTAAATTCCAGGCTCGTGGCCCCAGGAGCCAAAGTGGAGTGGCTTGAGGACGATAACCAAACACACTCTGAGCCCTTGTTGCCCAGTGACTGTTTATATGTGGGTTATGTTACCAATGTGCAGGATACATCAGTGGCTATCAGCAATTGCGATGGCCTGGTAAGTTCTTTGCTCTATTATATAAAACATTACTGCATGATGTTCATCTAGTGGAATGTGGGTTAATGACAATACAAATTAAAAATACAATTCATACATTTAAATGCATTTTAAAATTGGGGGGCTACCGGTCAAAAGTTTTGAAAAACCCCCAAAAACAAACATTTTTAAAAAAATTCTTTTAAAAGAAGTCTCATATGTTCACCAACGCTGCATTTATTTGATTAAAATACAGTAAAAATAATAATATTGTAATATTTTCATTTAATATAACTGTTTTCTATTTTAATATATTTTAAAATGTAATTTATTCCTGTGAATTTTCAGCATCATTACTCCTTCAGTCACATGATCCTTCAGAAATTATTCTAATATGCTGATTTACTGCTCAAGAAACATTTCTTATTATTTTTCAATGTTAAAAACAGTTGTGCTGCTTAATATTTTTGTGGAAACCGCAATTTTTTTTTTTTTTTCCAGGATTCTTTGATTAATTTAAAAATAGAAATCTTTTGTAACATTCTAAATGTCTTTCCTGTCACTTTAGGTCAATTTAATTCATTCTTGATGAATACAAGTATTAATTTCTTTTTTCTTTTTGTTTAATCTTACTTACCCCAAACATTTTATTGGCAATGTATCACAGTTTTCACAAAAATATTAAGCAGCAAAAACTCCACGAAAAAGAAAAGTTTCTTGAGCACCAAATCAGCATATTAGAATAATTTTTGAAGGATCATGTGACAGTGAAGACTGGAGTAATGACTATTAGTTTTAGTCAAATAAATGCAGCCTTGGTGAGCCTAAGGGACATATTATGAATTATTTTATAAATATATATTTTATTAAGAATTCATGATATTTGTTTTAAAAAATACTAAAAAAATATTTAAAAGCTTACCTGAAAATAACGATTAAGATTATACTCAAATGTATTCAAGAAAAATGTATTTTTTACTTGATTACACGACATGATATTTTTAGAGTAATCATATATATATTATATTTAGTTTTATTGAAAATGACATAGCTTATCGAAATCAATTTCTAAGGACGTGGCATGTGTGTTTTAAACTACAAAAAATGATTTTCTTTATCAGACTTTTATGGCATTTGCTCATGTACAAATAGAGCACTGTGCTTTTAGTGAAAGCTGCAAAGGTAGTAATGATTCAGATTAGTTGTATACTGTCTTAACCGCTGTTATCTGTGTTGAAGAGGCTATTTAGCGACTTTGCTATTGGATGTCCGCCAGAGGTCCTTCCTGCCGGGTTTCTGTGCATGCTTGAGCGCTGACTGGCATGGTTAATGCTACTGAAAGAAGGCTACCAGTCGCAACTTATTGACATCACAAGAAAAGCTGCTGCGTGTGTGCTGTACATTGTGTTTATATACCAAATAACATCACTTTACAGAGGAACAACATTGAGTATTTGCTGCCATTCTCCACCGTCAAACAGTTCTCCTCACAAATCGCCCCTTGAAAAGCTATTTGGCCTTGGCTGTTGTCCATGAATTAGAGATCGACATAGATATTATTCATGTGTTTATATCTTGGATGAAATTGAAGGAATTCCCATACCCTTCGGTGGTTTGAATGTGGTAGAGATGGGTTGAAAAGTGATTCTTTTTTTAAACACAGTTCAGCTTGGGTTCTTAAAGGCTAACATTGTAACATCAGATGCCTCACTTTTAAAAATGCAAAATTACTGTCCTAAATGGCTTTACATCCACATTGGTGATTAGTGTGCCCCAATTGTCTAGTTTGGACTTCACAATGGGCTACTACCAGGGCTTGACATTAACTTTTTTGCTTAACAGCCACTGTGGCTAGTGGTTTTCCTAAGTTACTAACCACTCAGCATTTTAACTGGCCACAATTTTGATCATGGGGGAAATGAAATGGAGAAAATTTAGTACTGAGACAGAGGCAGCTTTATGCGTGCGCTTTTTGGGTGTGAGCACAAAATCTGCAGGAATTAGTAAAATTATGCACAATAAGTGCAATCGCACGCTAAAATTCAAGCCCTGTAACACCAACAATATTCAGCCGAAGCAAGTAAAATTAATGAGTGAGGGGAGGCGGGTTTGTGTGTCAATTCGCTGTCAGAGAGCGAGAAAGCGCAGCTGCTATTGTGTATCTATTCTGTGGGAAATGAGTATTGGAAGCGTTTTAGGTATTTCAGTACTATCGATATGTATTTAAAAAAATCTATATTTTTGACAACACTAAATTGCACTTAGTTTATTATTTCAGATGTCTTTTTAAAAGACTACAATTGAAAAATGTATATATTACATATTTAATTCAACTCGCCAAAATGGCTAGTAAGAGTGACTGCGTTACACGCCACTGCTGAAATCCACCCGAATTTGACGGGTTGGCAGATTGGCGGGTGTTAATGTCAAGCCCTGGCTACTACCCAAAGGCTAAGGGAAGTATAGGGCCATTGAGTTTTAGAGTTCAAATCTTTTTGTTTGCTATTTTTAATTGGCAGCGGCTATTTGCACTAAGTGCAAATAGTGGTAGATGCTATTCACATTAAGTGTAAACAGCAATTAGATGTGAAAATATCATATTTTTTTTAGCAACAGATACTTACACTAAAGGCCCCGATATACTCCAAATGAAATCGAAGAACGAACTGATGTGATGTAATTTCAAACAAAATCAGGCCAAAATGAAGTTCGTTTTGTGTTCGTTTTGGGAGTTCGAAACGTTTTGCCAAAGCGAACTCTCAGGAAAAGTTTGCTCCAGCTGCGAAACACCTTCGTACTACCTTTGGTCCGTGACTATAACGTAATAGGAGGTGTGCTCTGAGGCTCCGCCTTCTTTCACGTGGAATGCTTCTCTGACTCATTTCATCTGTTGAGTTCGTTGAGGTAAGATCTCCGCGGGTGAAAACATGAACACACTGGATAGTTGTGCTTCTGATGAAGTGAGACACTAACTTGAACTTTGACTGAACTTTGTACAGCTATTTGCCTTAAATGTACACTAAGTGAAAATAGCAATATATTCTATTTACACTATGTGAAAAGAGCGATAGATTCTATTTACACCATGTAAAAGTATCAGTTCTTTGCAACAAAAGTAAATAGTAATCAGATGCTATCTATACTTTATATTGGCAGATACTATTTGCACCTCAGTATGTTTGTACATTAACAGGATGCAATAATATTATAGAGTATAAATGATTATATTTATTACAATTATTAAATGAACGCTGCCTTATTGGGAGAATAAAAACCCTCCCTACACCTTCCCTTAACCTTACCCAATAAACACTTTTAATATTATTAAACACTCGTTAGGCAATTTATTTCCACTTTTAGAACATTATTTTTATTTTTATTGAAAATAAATGCCTTTCTGATGTGATATGTGATGGGAAAATGGTAAAGAGCGAGCCCAGCAAAAGGCGGATTCGAACCCTGGTTGATCGCGTTAAAAGCCAGATCTGCAAGCCTTACTTGCTACTGATGCACCACTGAAGACATTGAATTCCCTCTGTATTTTTTTAAACTTGAGTGGCCCAACCATACATTGTTGGGTGGATCTAGTGTAAATAGCGTTTGCCAACAATGGACACTATTGGCACTTAGTGTGAATAGACACTCCATTTTTAATTTAGCATTCAAACAAGATGACAACACAAAAAATATATTTTGTAAAATGAACAGTGCTGTTTTGGACTCCATTTAGTATATATAGACAAAAACAGTTATTTAAAAGATTTTATTTTGTGTTCCACAGAAGAAGCTTACAGGTTTGGAACAACATGAAAGTTATCATTTACTCTCCCTCATTTTTTGGTGAACTAACACTTTAAGGATTTTATGGTAACCTGAAATCCTGTAATTACCAAAAAGATAGTAGATTGAATGGAAACTGGCTTTCAGAATAGAGGGAGCAGCTTATTTCTGTTGCTTTCAGTGATGGATACAGTAGCCCTCCACTGTCTGTACTTGTAACTTTGTGGCGTTCCTCACGCGGAGGGTGTTACATTTCTGTGCCTGGAGCACGTGGAGTTTAGAGCATGTCTGGGCAGCATCGGAAAACACTCTGGAGTGACCTCACAAGTACAAGCCCCTGCTCCTCCGTCACTGCAGGCTGAAAGGAGGGGTAACAGTAGCCCTGCAGTGAACTCGCAGACACGTACAGCACCACAGGAGAGCAGGGCCTGGCTTTTAGTCGATGTAGAGTGGATTTCTGGATTATTCCATTTGACCCACAGGGTTGTTACTCCGGAGACAGAATCTGAAGGGAAACAGTCACCTTTTTAGATTCCTCATAAAAGAGTAAAAGGAATTTAATGCTGCATTTGGGGAGAACTTCCCTACCCTTAAGCTAAATGCAGTCTAATTCAGCAGATCCGCTTTTCACCGGTAATTGTGTTATTCTTAGACACTTTTTTTTGCACATTCAGGGGCGAATTGACTAAAAAGTTTCACCATTGGCATGCAGTATTTCAGCACAAAAACTTCCTATACACAAAACTAAGCACTATTTGCTGGGTGCCATTAATGTTATGCTGTTATTGCTAGAGAAATGTAGGCGCTAAACAGAATTTTATTAAAAGAGACGTTTATATTCATTTTCGATCAATCATGGCAGCAGTAATTCATCAAATAACGGTCAAATGATGGAGAACACCAATATATACACAGGGGAGTAGTATAGTCAAGCATATTTTAATCAGTTAAAAGAGTCAAATCAGGCATCTGGATCGCAGTAGTAAAGGCCACACAGTCCCAGTAAACTATGTCAGATTGTGGAAGTGTGCTGTATCCTCCACAACAGAGCTGCAGGATGGGGAACATACTTCATTCAAATTGTGTTCCACAGTAAATTTGGACCTTTTTTGTGTAATTCCTTTATCAAATCAAGTGTTAAATCCATGCAGACAGCAAATAAGTGCAACTAAATGACACTATCAGTAGACTCCAATCTTTCTTAGTGAATTCTAGTCCTCAGATTGAACAGCAAAATCTTTGTTTTACAATATTACATTCAATGACACTTTCAAAGCATGTGACCTCACAACCTAACTGCTTTTGATGCAGACTGCATACTCAGTTCCATGCATATTTAATGTCCCTCACATACGCACGCACAAACACACACGCCTAATTCTTACATAATAGGAGTTTGTGGAAGAAAAGAATTATGTAATTCCAGGGGCTAAGAATGGATTTTATGGAGATTAAGGTACACTGACCTTTCTTAACTAATAGATAATCAATTATATGGATATTAATTTTATACATGTCCAAATTCTCCTTTCTTTTTTTATTGTGGTAGAATTCAAGTCAAGAGCAAAGGCTGACCTTATGGGGGTTGTTTCTGAAGTGTGCAAAAGTAACTTTTTAAGGTCCATAATTTTATACTGAAATTTAAATGTTTTCTTACCAGCCATGAAACTGTGTTTTGCATAATTTTCCAGTAAAAATATATATTTTTGTCCTCATGAAAATGGAATAATATTACCATGTTTGTGGTAAAAAAAAAGTGTGTGTGATTTTTGTCACTTGCAACATCACTATTAAAAGGGGTTAGTTCACCCAAAAATGAAAATTCTGTCATTAATTACTGACCCTCATGTCATTGCACATCCGTAAGACCTTCGTTCATCTTCAGAACACAAATTAAGATACTTTTGATGAAATCCGAGAGGTATATTCTCGTCCAGTTCAAGGTCCAGAAAGGTACTAAAGACATTGTTGAAAAAAAAGTCAACGTGACTGCAGTGGTTCAACCTTAATTTTATGAAGCGACGAGAATAGTTTTTGTGCGCAAAAACAAAACAAAAATAACGGCTTTATTCAACAATATCTTCTCTTGTGTCATTCTCCTACGCTGTTTACATTCAGAGATTCCAGGTTCTACGTCAGAACACTGACTCATTATTGTCCGGCTCCTGCATCAGCATCACACGCATACGTCGTGCTGCTCATGTGATCAGCTTTGGCCAATACTGAGCCAATACTGTGCTTACTGCAACAACTACGTAAAGATAATGACAGGGAAGAGAAGAGATAACGTTGACTCTTTTAACGATGTCTTTAGTACCTTTCTGGACCTTGAAAGTGTCGGTTAAATTGCTGTCTATGGACGAGTCATATACCTCTTGGATTTCATCAAAAATATCTTCATTTGTGTTCCGAAGATGAACGAAGGGGACATGAGGGTGAGTAAATGACAGAATTTTTATTTTTGGGTGAACTAACCCTTTAAGAATGATAACATTAATAGAGAAACACGTGATACATTTTTCACATCTTCGCAATTTAAAAAGCATTGGGCACCAGCACCCTGAACTATGCCTATTGTCAAGAGGGCTCCATTCTTCTCCTGGAAATCTACAGTACATTCCTGCTGAGTTTAGTCTTAACCACTGCAACACCTGCCTGCAATTTTCAAGCGAGACTGTCAGGTGTGTTTGTTTAGAGTTGGAACTAAACTCTGCAGGAAGGCAGATCTCTAGGATCAGGAGTGATCTCTTCCTCTGGCCCCTTCTGCCCCTGAGCAAAACACTTAACCTCTGTCTGCTGGGGGTGCAGGGTCAAACTACAAGCAGTTGGCGTGACAAGACAACATTCCTCTATAGGCTCTTCATAAACATTCTTCCTAAAACAAAATATCCTTAAAGGGACAGTTCACCCAAAAATGAAAATGATCCCATGATTTACTCACCCTCAAACCATCCTAGGTGTATATGACTATCTTCTTTCAGATGAACACAATCAGAGTTATTTTAAAAAATATCGAATACACGAGTCTACTTCTGGGTGGAAGAATGAACTCTGACCTGACGCATGATGTATTGACGAACGCAGAAGGATAGAGCAAAACAAAACACCGGTCACGAATTAGAAGTCTAAAATGAGAATTTTTAAAGAGAAATGGCAGAGGATTTCAATATAAGAGAAGAGGAGCTTGAGTATGTTGCCCAGCCCTATTTGTTTGAACCGAGAGAGGCGTCTACTCTTACCTAAGTTACGCTACTCCTACATCCTACTTCATACGTCGGGTCAGAGGTCACTCTTCCGACCGAAACTCGACTTGCGTATGGCTGTTGCCGGAAGCCAGTTATTATAGTTTATAAAGTTTTAAATATGAATATTTTTCTTAGAAAAACCCATCAATTTGCTTCAGAAGCTCTTTATTAACCCCCTGGAGTCATATGGATTACTTTTATGATGGATGGATGCACTTTTTTGGGCTTCAAAATCTCGAGTGCCATTCACTACCATTACAAAGCTTGGAAGAGCCAGGATATTTTTTTAACATAACTCCGATTGTGTTCGTCTGAAAAAAGAGAGACCTATCCTATAGACCTAGGATGGCTTTAAGGTGAGTAAATCATGAGATAATTTTCATTTTTGGGTGAACTATCCCTTTAAGGAGGCTGTTGTGAGTGTATTTTTATTTGCTCAATTGCATAATTCCACAAACCTGTTGTAACAGTCCATAATTGGTACCAAACATTGGTATTGGCATTGGTGTCAGTGACTCATTTAATCTGTTTTCATTTGTGCTCTGTAACCTTATTTTACCCAAGCTTAGCTATGACAGCAAGGAATATGACTGTGTCCAAATGCAATATGGGATATTATAGGCATGGCGTGATACATATATGCTTTCTTCAAAATGTCTTTCAGTCAGATGTTACACAAACATCTGATCTGGATGTGGCTTGATACCCTTTTTAAGGTTTCTGACACAGCCTATGTTTCAATTCCTTGTCAACCAGATGGTCCATAAATATAATGACCATTTGGCTTCGTTTTTCATGTGTTACAATTAGAACCAGGTTATGTGAATAGCTGAACGTTGACGTGTTTAACCACTATGGCACCGTACCTTCACACCAAGAACTAGAACTATAACGATAACTGTAATTCTAATTCTATGAGAATAGAGAGGTCCACACCACAACTATAACGATAACGACACAATATCATTGGAATCACAGTAACACTTTACAATAAGGTCCCGTTAGTTTATGTTAAAGGCTTTGACTAACATTAACAATGAACAATACATTTGTAACAGTATTTATTCATTTGTTAACATTAGTCCATAGAAATACAACTGTTAATTGCCAAAAAAAAAAAAAAAAAATTCACAGTGTTTACACTTCTGGTAAGTCAACCTACGAAAAGAGAATTGTCTCTGCATATTAAAGTAGGATACAGTAGGATTTTAACATCAAAAAATGTACACAACAGACCTTTTTTTGTTAAAGTTCCCAAAATTGAAAATTCTGTCATCATTTTTTTACCCTCATGTTGTTCCAAACCCATAAGACTTTAAAAATGGAAAAATTTAAGATATTTTTACTGAAACCTGAGAGTTTTCTGTCCCTCCACTGAAAGTTCAGGTAACCATGGTTTAATCCAAGTCTTGTGAAGAGACACAATCACTTTATATGATGAACAGATTTAATTTAGGCTTTTATTTACATCTAAACAATGATCAACACATATAGCCTACATAGATTGGATCACATATAGGAAAACACGAAAATTCAAATGTGCGTGTGTTGATTTGCGAAAAGTAATGAGGTTTGTTCTAGCGTGTGACGCACATACTAGTTTCCATGTTGTGTGTTTACTTGTGAATAATTAAATCTGTTTATCATATGAAGTAATTGTATTTCTTCACAAGACTTGGATTAAACTGCTTGATTCATATGGATTCATTTTACTATGCCTTTATGACATTTTTGGATCTTCTAAGTTTTGGTTAGACCTGGACTTTCAATGGAGAGACAAAAATATCTCAGGTTTCAATGAAAATATCTTGATTTGTGTTTCGAAGATTAACCAAAGTCTTATGGGTTTGGAATGACATGAGATTAAGTAAATGATGACAGAATTTTCATTTTTGGGTGGACTAACCCTTTAAACCCACTTCCTGTTTGTAACTATAATCTAAACAAGGAGAGCAAAGAATAAGTCTCATTGTGTCCTCACTGACACGCTCATGTTCTTTCTAGAGCAGAGGATGGAGCTCAGAGCTCATTGGTGCAGAGCCTGTCGTGGAGCTCAGTAGGGCAGTTGCGCGCTGTGAGGTCCGAACCCCTGCTAAGTGTGAAGTGAGTGGGAGGTGCACCGTGAGCTTGTGCCTTAGTTCTCCAGCAGGGGCACAAGCTGTTGCTGCAGCTAAAGCTAGTTTGTAGCAGGAAGCCTGAAATTAGCAGGATACTCCTACTCAATGAGACTTAGCACAATATACAAGGGGATTATTTGGGCTTGTGGATAAGTAAGGTGTGTCTTTAAAGGTGAAGCGTGTAATTTTAATATTCATTCTCTTATCCTGTAGTAATGTGCTAATGCATTCAAGGGTTGATTTCTCCTGAAAAGTGTAAACACTGTGACTTTGTGTTGCTTTCAAAACATTGCTTTGTTTGTTTGAGTCTCGTTTGTTTGATCTGCAAAGGCGGACATAGCAACATCTACTCAACCAGTAGTGTGAGTTTGGGGGTGGGACTATCTGTGTGGTTGACCAATGAAGTGCGGAAAGTGTTCTGTGAAACCTGTTGGTAACAATAATTATTTCTGTAATTTCGTTTGGTGATGAATTTGGCTCTGAAATCATCTTTTAGTGAGGGAAAGCCTCATGAATTGTCAGCTTACAATGTATTCCACTGCTGAGATATGAGACAGTTTGTTTCATTTTTTTGTAATTTTAACATCATTAGTCCAGCACATCAGGGAATACAGAAACATCTGGAATACTGAATGGAAATGAAAAGCCCCGTTTATGTAAACAAGCATCCAATTTCTCATTAGTTGGATTGCTGCTTGTTTGGCTTCTTGACTTAAGTCACCCACACATGCATGAATGTTTGTGTTACTCTTTGTTAGCAATAGTTCTCGATAGTCGACTAGTCACCCAACAACTGACTAATGAGGTCAACTAGGTAATCTAGATTTCTTATAATATTTTAATTAGTTTGATGATTATTTTAGCCATGGAGTGTTAATTGGTGAGCTGACTTTGTCCTGCACTAAAAATTTATATTTAAAGGATTAGTTCAATTTAAAATGAAAATTATCCCAAGATTTACTCACCCTCAAGCCATCCTAGGTGTATATGACTTTCTTCTTTCTGATAAACATAATCAGAGTTATATTCATAAATATCCTGATGCATACAAGCTTTATAATGGCAGTGATGGCTGTATTCAACTTATGGAAAAAAGCTTAACTGACGTCACGTTTTATGATGGATAGATGCACTTTCTTGAACTTCATACTCGTTGGTCCTGTTCACTGCCATTATAAAGCTTGGATGCTTCAGGATATTTATTAATATAACTCCGATTGAGTTCGTCAGAAAGAATAAAGTCATATACACCTAGGATGGCTTGAAGGTGAGTAAAGCTTGGGGTAATTTTCATTTTAAAGTGAACTAATCCTTTAAGGTAAAAAAAAAAAAAAAAATGGTGGTTGAATGAACATTTTTACAATGTGTTTGACCATTTGTATTGTAAACTCTCTTTGTAAAGTAGTATCTTTGAATTAATTTCTGTTAAAACACTGCTGCTACAGCCAGACACTACACATTCACACTGAAGTCTTTGGCTATTGTGTTGTCTTTACAACTTTCCATTCCTTTGTGCTCTGTCTAGCTGATGTTGAATGCAAGAACTTGTATAATGGAAACACTTCCTAATAAACCAGCCTAAAGCAGCGCTACAATTGGGTTGAGGAAGTAAAAATCCCATCGACTTTCTCCATAGAGAAATTGTTCCTTAAAAAATAACATGTAAATCTTTTAAAACAGACCTACTATGAGCTCTGAGATTAAGTAACGGTATATTGCAAATTATAAAATGGTTAGTTCCTGTCCTTGATTCTGATTGATCAATAGCTGTGTTTTATTCATGATAAAACATGGCTATGACCACTTCACCCAACGGAAGCTTACTGTATCATGTAGAAGAGTATTGTCAGAAAGAGATAGAGTGAGCGAGTGTATTACCTGCATTCAGATTTAGCATTTTCCTTCAGGTCAGTCCTATGTTCATAATAAAAAATCTGTTTAAATGTCCGATGTATTATCTTGTCCTTTTAACAGTTAAGGGGTTTTCCCGTGACTGACAGCGCTAGTCAAAGCATTTGTCAGTTGCGTCTTGTTCCGAGTTCACAACAGTTCAGTCTTTTCAATGTAAAAGTCTTCGCTACTGACTGACACACTCATAAAGACAGTCTATGCTACCATCTAATGGCGTAATAATGTAACTTCTGTTGCCATTCACAGTCAGGGACTATTTTTTCCGGCGGAAGGAAGGCTTTTAGTGAAAGTTTACTTCATGAAAGTTGCATTGATACATATTTTTGGCTTTAATATTTGTATTGTGTGGTAACCATTTTATAAAAGCAATAAGGTACTCGAGGCTAGTGCTGTATCGTGAATAAGTCACGGCTGAAGGGGTTGCAGGCAACAACGCCCTTCAGCTGTGACTTATTCACAATACAGCACAGCCTCTTTTACCTTATTGCTTACCTAAAAAATGTGCCGAGTTTTGGATGAAAAAAAATAGCCGAATTTCTGATAAAGAACAGTGTCTTAAATCCTGCAATCAGAAACACCCACAAAAAGAGCTCATTAGTGAACTCCCACTCCCAATAAGCACTCTAAAAGAGATATGGTCTCAGCCTGTAATTATTTAAAGGAACACTCCACTTTTTTTTGAAAATAGGCTCATTTTCCAGCTCCCCTAGAGTTAAACAGTTGAGTTTGACCGTTTTCGAATCCATTCAGCCGAATCCATTCACAGACGCTGCGTAATATCATTGCGCCTGCTGCAGCCATGGTACGGCAGCAAAGTTCCTTGATCATTACGCCGGAATGACAGTATAGTTCCTAGTCATATCGGCCTAGAAAATCGCAACTTTTAATTTTCCTTCGGTCTTAGTACACGATGTAACTACAGAAGAGTCAAGTTTTATATAGGAAAAATATTGAAACTCTTTGGTCATTTTTTAACGAGATGCTAACTATGCTAAGCTAATCAGATTCAATGAACTATGCTAAGCTATGCTAAAAGTGGTACCGCCAGACCCGGAGATCGGCTGAATGGATTCGAAAACGGTAAAACTCAACTGTTTAACTCTAGGGGAGTTGGAAAATGTGGAGTAACAAAAAAAGTGGAGTGTTCCTTTAACTATTTTTCATCAAACCTCACATTTATTGCATTTTATACTCATAATGAATGTCTGTAAGTCAATGTTTTTATATTATACCGTTGTTTTTTACAACGTGAAAAATTTTTTACATTAAAAAACGTAACTTTTTTTACATCGTTATTCACAGACTGCATAGTTTATTGTTGCAATCTATTGCTCATGGCTTTCTTAACACTTGACTTCAAAAATATGTATATTTGCACATCATTGTATTTTGTGTTACTTGTGTGCATTTCTTGATTTCTTGGACTCCAGCAGTCATGTTCTGTGCCGATACAATCCTTTCTCTCCACCTTTGATGAAACTGAGCGTACATTACTCTGATTCAGGATCCAACCGATAGCCTTTAATCTTCTGAACACTCTCTTTTGATGTCAGGTTTGTTCAGTCTGGGTTTAGGCAGCATCATGAGAGCGGTGCAGAAGCTTAGAGCTGAGAGTCTCAAGTGACCTCTGAGCTGTCTCAAATGAATTGAAAAATGCTCCGAATGAGAAACCGGGTGGTGGTTTTTTTGGGGGCCATCTGTTAGACTTAAGCAGCAGGCCTTGGTGGCACTTTGCGGCATTTGTGTGTGTGTCATTGCACTGTGGCGGAGGATGAAAGAGGAGCACTAGTCAGGTGGGGTTGCTCCAGAAATCTCCTGGCACCTGTCGCCTGGGAATCTTTCGGAGTGCTTTGAGGATGTCATTAACATTCCAGCAGCAACGCTCTCCAAAACATAAAGTGGCGGAGAAAGAAAGAAATAAACAGTTTGCAAATTCCAGAGTGCACAGCTCAGTGTGCTGAAGTAACAGAACGGTTTAGAGGTACAAATGAAATCACTCAAGAGCTTTGGGCACGGGATTGACTGGGAGTTGCCTTCCAGATGGATGACAGCTCTCATTTCTGGAATGGCCTCTGTGCTTTTATTGTGAACCTCGCCTTAAGAGTCTTGTGATGTGGCAGCTGTGAAAGAGAGAGCAGGAGAGTGGTCTGGCCTGCTTCAGAGAAGTCTCCTGATACCTTAAACACACGCCTCTCCTTCCTGTGGAAGGAATAAGAGAGACTGAACTGACACACATGTGTTCAGGGATGACTGGGAAGAGAATCATAAGCCAGATAAGGAGTCCCTCCCTAAGGCTGTACTTACTTGAACTCATTGTGAGAAGCTCATATCTGAATTCCTCAAATTATTGGAGGACATTGAGGTTTGGGTTTGTTGGTTCATGGAGACAAAGAGGTGTTTCCCTTATTGCTTTGTTTCTAGCTCTCCCTCTGGCCCAGTTGTGCTGAATGTGTGCTACAGCACTGTTTTAAAGTGATATTTCTTGGCAGAGTTTCCAGTCGGCAAAAAAGCAGTATTTTTGCTTTGTTTTCCAGTTAAATTTACTTGAGAAGCAAATTGTTTGAGATTATGAGACTTTTTTTTTTTTTTTTTTTGAGAATACAAAAGCATGGGATTGGTAAGATCTAAACATCTTATGTTCATCATTTATTTGATCAAAAATACAGTAAAAACAGTATACTATTGTATCATACACATTTGGAAAGACATGAGGGTGAATAAATGATAAATGAAGTTTAATTTTTTTGTGTAAAATTTAGTTTTTCTTAATATTTTCATAGTATTTTTCTTAAAACAATAAATAATTCAACTTTTCTCAACATACATTCACAGAAAGCAATTGTAAATATTGTACACAGTCTTAAAAAATATAAATGGCAAGTGACAGTACATTTTGTCAGCCACTATGATTTCTATTTCCCCGCCCATACCTCATTGGACCGTAGTACCTGTCCTCATCAATCATGATTGAGGGGAGTGTGGAAATTTAGAAACAAATAATAAATGACAAAAGTTACACGAGGAAAATCATAAAAAGAAAATTGTCTGGTGAAGCATTACCGAAGTCTTGAAACTAAACAAGTTAAAGTATGTTCGGGTCATTGACGAATAAGGTTTTTAAAAGTGTAAAAAAAAAAAAAAAAACATAATGGAGATATAACTAATTTTGAAGATTTATTAAGTGTTAACAATGAGATTATGTGGTTTTTATAATCATTTAACACTGGTTTTGTCATTTTTTACAAGATGGACAAAATTTGTCACCAAAAAAGTCATTTAGTTTAACCAAAATTTCGGTTTTACCGATATTTTAGGAGGAGATATTTTCAAAAAATTCTAACAGGCTAGCTAGCTAGTTAGCTTGCTATCTAGCTAACAAAAGAACAATCAAACATTTTATATTTAGTGCAAGTTTTTTAAATATTACAACATTTTCCATGTTTTATAGCGGTTGTACCGAATGACCTGATGTTTCAGGACATGCGTATGAGCGAGTGAAAACATGAATTTTTCAAATAGTTAAAAGAGAGTTAGTTATTTTGCTTCACGTCCATGTGGTCCTTTGCAGGTGTCTGAACAATGGCACATCCTGTCACATGATATTGACCGCATGACTTGATCCAAAATGGCCCCTTTATATTGGTTCATTATATATCAATGAAATTCATTTTTCTGGACATTCTTTCTCATAACAAAGCAACGACTTCCACACATAATTTTAATACCATTTTGCACTGTTAATATGTGATGTTATAAAATCATTCCCAAATAAAAATATATACATTTATTACATTTTAAGATATTTTAATCACAAATTAAGTGGCTGTATTGGCCTTTGGATGGTTAAACCGAATGACCTTTTGACACTTCAAAATCTTTATAAAATACCTTTATATGTAGCAAAATATAATTAAAACCTTTTGGATTCGATAAAAGAGATTTAGGTGTACTACCTTACATACTTTGGATGTCATATCTTTGTTTTTTATTATTATTAAGGCCTTTGGACAAAAAAATGACCCTTCACGTCATTGACCCGTTCATAGTTTCGCGCTCTTTTTCCACAGTGCCAAGAAAGAGAACTGATCTAATTGGCTGTGTTTTGTGGTACATTGTGGTCCGTCACCCCATTTTCATGTTCTTATTGCATTGTGGTGTTATTCAAAGTTTTCAAAAGTTTCTACTGGACAAAAAAATACTTTTTTTTTTTTCCAAGTCAGGAGCGTTTTTGAACTAAAAGCCAAAAAAGATACAAAACTTAGTTAGACTACAAAGCCAGTGGGACTTAGATGAAAGCAGTGGAGCCCAATTTCCTTTTTAATACCTTGAAATATGACATCAGCTTCAGCCGTATTTGATTTTGGTTTTTGCTTGGGTTTGATTTCATCTCTTCTCAAAGGAAACGTCAAGGATTAACCTTGTTTTAACCGTGGAAGTGCAAGTGTGAGGTGAGTGTCAGTTTTTCCTTGTGTTCAGGAAAGAGAAAGGAGAAAGTCAATGAATTCCTTTCAGCTGATGATGTGGCGAAGAGCCTGTAACATGAGATCATGGTTTCAGTTACCGATAGGCCCATTGATAGAAAAGGTTTCCAGTGAGAGCTGACACTGAAAAGTTTTGAAAATGACAGATCTATGTGAAAAAAGGCAGATTTACAGTTAAATAGGTTGTTAGCTATTTGGCTGGACTAATGTTCTTAGGAAGCAACGCAGGAACTGGAAGTGCTGATTTCTAAAACTTGACCACTTTGGTATGTCCAGACCCCTGACAGGAAAAACTGTGCGTGTGTGAGGTCTGACCTGATTTATATACAGTGTGTGTTTGTGCACATGTGTGTAAATACTTTCCAGTACTTAGAACCCATCGTCACTGCTTCATCACATCAACATTCCTGCTGAACTCTTTGCCATAATTGGGGAATTCTGGCTTTTTTTCCTTCATCTGTCATCCTTTACTGGAACAAAAACCAAAAAATCTCCAAAGAAGTCCAGAGCTCTTCTTTTTCTCGGAGAGCTGCTCATATTCTCTGTCAGTTGTTTAAAGCGCAGAAGAGACGTCTGTATGAAATACACGCCAGCCATTGGACAGGCTGTGGAAAAGCAGTAGGTTTGGCTCAGGGAACGTTGTTGTCTTTGCCCAGCTCAGGAGATAAATGATCAGAAGGAACATGTAAGGCTGTGCCTCTCTCTGTGGAATTGCTATTCCACTTCACTGTGTGCCTGATCATGTACACTCAGGTTTCTGCTTTAAATCACAATTTAATAATCCTTGAGTAATCGGACATGCATCATTGGACTGGCGCAAAATACCACATGGGTAACAAAAACTAAAATTTACTTTAAAAAAAGATGAGATTATATAATTTTGAATAAAGGAACGGCTCACCACAAAATCAAAGTTTTGTGATCATTGACTGTTATCGTTCTTCTGCCTTGTCTTATTCAAAACCTTATTGACTTTCTTCAGCGAAACATAAAAAGGAAGGACAGTAAATGATGATAGTATTTTCATTTTTGGGAGAACTATCCCTTTAGAGGGGCCATTTTGTTTGCAGCCTTTTAGAATTATATACCATATCAGATGATATTAATGATTTTTTATCAATCGTTATTGGATATATATTGACCAATATTGGATATTTATTTGTACATTTCCTCTATTTTTTTTTCATACTGTTGTGATCATAACATGTGATGCCTAAATACACTTGATAACTTTGATTAGTCTTTAGTATTTGCTTTTTATTTATTAAAAGTACTAAAGAATTTTAATATCAACCATTTATCGGTTATCATACATAACATGAAAATAGTTGTCAGCTTATTGGTATTGGCCAGAATTTTAATGTTGTGCGTCTAATATTTGTCAAATACTTGTACGTTCTCATTTCCTTTATTTTCACATTTAGATAATCATGTCATCTAACACTCACAAAAAAGTTACTCAAAACATTCAAATATCTATATGATGTGGATAGAGGAGACAGATTTTAGATCAATCAGCTGTGTTGTCCCAAGAAAAACACACATGAGGAAGCTCATCATCATAAGTCTGACTGATCAAAGACCTCATATGTGCCTTGGCTTTGCTTAAAACGAAATGAATGAAAAACACTGCAAATGTTCTGTGAATGAAAACACGAGTCACTGCTTTTGTACAGCAGATATCCTTACAGTTCTTAGTAAAGCAAATCATGTTTAAAAACAAGGTTAATATCCCATTTTCTTATAACCACGTCATGTTTGGAAACACTCCAAATACGATCTTGATTGAAACCTAAACCTTAGCTGCTCTTCTTTCTCCCAAGGCTAGTATTGAATAATAGTCATCAGGAACTATGGAAAAACTGCTCTCGTCTGGGTTCCAAAGCATACGCAGCTGGTCTTCTGTGTACTATATTTCCTGAATGACAGTCTAGTTCATCATATGCTGCTCTTTTAAAAGAGTGTTAATATACCTAGAGAGAGCTGTCACTTAGCATTTCCATTCATCTCAGTAGCATTTGCTTGGCTACAAGTATTTGGATGCTGTTATAGCATTTATATAATTTTAAATAAAGGAATAATTTACCTCAAAATAAATTTCTGTCATCATTTACTAACCCTTGTGTCATTCCAAACCTGTGTGACTTTCTTTGAGAGTTCTAATATACCTGGAGGGAAAAATTTTAAAGGAATAGTTCAACTACATGAGGGTGTCACAAATTGCTATTCAGTAAACACGACGATTATATATAGAATATATAGATTTTAAGTAACTGACACTCAGGAGAATACAGGAACAGGAATGATAGACTCTAACCTAAAATGCAACATTACAGAGGGTGAGTAAATGATGACTATTCCTTAGAATGAGCTATTCCAGTAATATCTTGTTCATTTGTCATGGTCCACACTTTGAGATTATCCCATTGATGGATTGTCCAGGACAGTATTTTAAGTGTAGTCTTTCTATCGTCATTAATGTCATTAGAGCCAACCACCCACACACCTCTCTTTCATCATGTAAAACTCTTTTATTACACTATATAAACAGCTTTCTAATAGCCTCCTGTGTTATGTCAGAGTCTGGCTTCTCATGGGCCTCATGCCGGAGAGGCACTGCACTGCACTTCCTCCCTGTCTCATGGACTCAGCTCTGACTGTAATACTTTCTCTCTCTCTCTCTCTCTCTCTCTCTCTCTCTGTATTTCCCTGTGCATCTGTTCTCTCTCTTACACGCAAGCACTTTGTCTCAATTCCATCTCTGTTAGTTCTCATCTTGAATTGAAAGCATTGAGACTTTTGCTCTGTTCCAAAACCTACGGAGGCAGCATTTTTGGAATGTGAAGACTGTTCCATTATTTTTTGTGTCCTAAAATACCTTTTTTCACCAAACATTAAGGCAGCGTTATACAACCCGAATTCTGGAAATGTTGGGACGTTTTTTTAAATTTGAATAAAATGAAAACTAAAAGTTTTTTAAATCACATGAGCCAATATTTTATTCACAATAGAACATAGATAACATAACAAATGTTTAAACTGAGAAATTTTATACATTTATCCACTAAATGAGCTCATTTCAGATTTGATGCCTGCTACAGGTTTCAAAAAAGTTGGCACGGGGGCAACAAATGGGTGAAAAAGCAAAAAATTTGGAAAAGATTCAGCTGGGAGAACATCTAGCAGCTAATTAAGCTAATTGATATCAGGTCTGTAATATGATTAGCTATAAAAGAGATGTCTTAGAGAGGCAGAGTCTCTCAGAAGTAAAATGGGCAGAGCTGTGAAAGAGTGCGTAAAAAGATTGTGGAATACTTTAAAAACAATGTTCTTCAATGTCGAATTGCAAAGGCTTTGCAAATCTCATCATCTATAGTGCATAACATCATCAAAAGATTCAGAGAATCTGGAGAAATCTCTGTGTGTAAGGGACAAGGCCGAAAACCTTTATTGGATGCCCTTGGTCTTCGGGCCCTCAGACGACACTGCATCACTCATCGGCATGATTGTGTCAATGACATTACTAAATGGGCCCAGGAATACTTCCAGAAACCACTGTCGGTAAACACAATCTGCCGTGCCATCTGCAGATGCCAACTAAAGCTCTATCATGCAAAAAGGAAGCCATATGTGAACATGGTCCAGAAGCGCCGTCATGTCCTGTGGGCTGTGGGCTCATTTAAAATTGACTGTTTCAAAGTGGAAAAGTGTTCTATGGTCAGACAAGTCCAAATTTGAAATTCTTGTTGGAAATCACGGACGCCGTGTCCTCCGGGCTAAAGAGGAGGGAGACCTTCCAGCGTGTTATCAGTGTTCAGTTCAAAAGCCAGCATCTCTGATGGTATAGGGGTGCATAAGTGCATATGGCATGGGCAGCTTGCATGTTTTGGAAGGCACTATGAATGCTGAAATGTATATAAAGGTTTTAGAGCAACAAATGCTCCCCTCCAGATGACGTCTATTTTAGGGAAGGCCTTGTGTATTTCAGCAGGACAATGCAAAACCACATACTGCAGCTATCACAACAGCATGGCTTCGTCGTAGAAGAGTCCGGGTGCTGAATTGGCCTGCCTGCAGTCCAGATCTTTCACCTATAGAGAAAAATACGTCAAAGACAACCATGAACTCTTCTGCAGCTGGAAACCTATATCAGGCAAGAATGGGACCAAATTTCAACACCAAAACTCCAGAAACTCATAACCTCGATGCCCAGACGTCTTCACACTGTTTTGAAAAGAAGAGAAGATGCTACACCATGGTAAACATGCCCCCGTCCCAACTATTTTGAGACCTGTAGCAGGCATCAAATTTGAAATGAGCTAATTTTGCGCATAAAATTGTAAAATTTCTCAGTTTAAACATTTATATTATCTATGTTCTATTGTGAATAAAATATTGGCTCATATGATTTGAAAGTCTTTTAGTTTTCATTTTATTCAAATTTAAAAAACGTCCCAACATTTCTGGAATTCAGGTTGTATGAATCTTTAGAAATCAATCCAAGAATACGTTGCTACAAAGTGAAAACATAAAGATGGCGACAAGGTGAGAGAAATCTCAAATGTAAATAAACTTTCATTCGATATTGAACTAAAAAATATCAAAATAAGTTCTATATAATTAAAATGTGATTTATTTACCCAATATTTGATTGTGCTATGTATACTTATGCTTAAAAGATTATTGCACTGTTAGCTTAGCAAAATGCTAATGTCTGACTACTGCTGCGTAGAAAGTATGATGTTTCATGACAGACTGTCTTAAAAGGCAGCTGCCTGTGTAGGTTCCTTTGTGAAAAAGAAGTGTGCATAGGTATATTGAAAGTGCACTTCAAAATTTATTTTGTTTATTGTCAAATGTATACAGGGAAACATATATATATATATGCACACACATACACATAGACAGTTCAGTCATGAAATTCTAGATGGCACAGGCTGATGGGTCCTTAACGCAAACTGATGAAAATTACACCATTAACTACTTGGCACAAGCTGATTGGTTCATGTCACCTCTGCAGCCAATAAGCTTGTTGCTCACACATTTAAATGGCTGGTTACATCCACTATAGCAGTTTGCAGCGCGCCTCAGAGTTCCTCTTAAACTCTCCACCTTCCCCAGCTCCACATGTATAGATCTGCTATGGTTTATTGATATATGCTATTTGGCAGTAGCAAGTTCCTGTACTTGCTCTGCAGCAGCAGCAATAATCTACAACAACAGCAATAATCTACAGCAGCAGCAATTCAGCAGCAGCGTAGCAGATCTACTCCGCCAAGACCAAATACAGGTGCTGGTCATATAATTAGAATATCATCAAAAAGTTGATTTATTTCACTAATTCCATTAAAAAAGTGAAACTTGTATATTATATTCATTCATTACACACAGACTGAAATATTTCAAATGTTTATTTCTTTTAATTTTGATGATTATAACTGACAACTAAGGAAAATCCCAAATTCAGTATCTCAGAAAATTAGAATATTGTGAAAAGGTTCAATATTGAAGACACCTGGTGCCACACTCTAATCAGCTAATTAACTCAAAACATCTGCAAAGGCCTTTAAATGGTCTCTCAGTCTAGTTCTGTAGGCTACACAATCATGGGGAAGACTGCTGACTTGACAGTTGTCCAAAAGACGACCATTGACACCTTGCACAAGGAGGGCAAGACACAAAAGGTCATTGCAAAAGAGGCTTGCTGTTCACAGAGCTCTGTGTCCAAGCACATTAATAGAGAGGTGAAGGGAAGGAAAAGATGTGGTAGAAAAAAGTGTACAAGCAATAGGGATAACCGCACCCTGGAGAGGATTGTGAAACAAAACCCATTCAAAAATGTGGGGGAGATTCACAAAGAGTGGACTGCAGCTGGAGTCAGTGCTTCAAGAACCACTACGCACAGACGTATGCAAGACATGGGTTTCGTTCCTTGTGTCAAGCCACTCTTGAACAACAGACAGCGTCAGAAGCGTCTCGCCTGGGCTAAAGACAAAAAGGACTGGACTGCTGCTGAGTGGTCCAAAGTTATGTTCTCTGATGAAAGTAAATTTTGCATTTCCTTTGGAAATCAGGGTCCCAGAGTCTGGAGGAAGAGAGGAGAGGCACACAATCCACGTTGCTTGAAGTCCAGTGTAAAGTTTCCACAGTCAGTGATGGTTTGGGGTGCCATGTCATCTGCTGGTGTTGGTCCACTGTGTTTTCTGAGGTCCAAGGTCAACGCAGCTGTATACCAGGAAGTTTTAGAGCACTTCATGCTTCCTGCTGCTGACCAACTTTATGGAGATGCAGATTTCATTTTCCAACAGGACTTGGCACCTGCACACAGTGCCAAAGCTACCAGTACCTGGTTTAAGGACCATGGTATCCCTGTTCTTAATTGGCCAGCAAACTCGCCTGACCTTAACCTCATAGAAAATCTATGGGGTATTGTGAAGAGGAAGATGCAATATGCCAGACCCAACAATGCAGAAGAGCTGAAGGCCACTATCAGAGCAACCTGGGCTCTTATAACACCTGAGCAGTGCCACAGACTGATCGACTCCATGCCACGCCACATTGCTGCAGTAATTCAGGCAAAAGGAGCCCCAACTAAGTATTGAGTGCTGTACATGCTCATACTTTTCAGTTGGCCAAGATTTCTAAAAATCCTTTCTTTGTATTGGTCTTAATTAATATTCTAATTCTCTGAGATACTGAATTTGGGATTTTCCTTAGTTGTCAGTTATAATCTTCAAAATTAAAAGAAATAAACATATAAAATATGAAATATATCAGTCTGTGTGTAATGAATTAATACAATATACAAGTTTCACTTTTTGAATGGAATTAGTGAAATAAATCAACTTTTTGATGATATTCTAATTATATGACCAGCACCTGTACATTAACATTGTCATATCCATTACCATGCTAACAATTTTCCGAAAGTTGTCATAATTGAAATATATATATAAAGCATAGAAAAAAAGTATGTGCATATTTAAAGTGCAATGTAAACATAAAAAGATACATGTGCAAAGACCTGCAAAGTAGATAGTACTTAATATTACAATTGTTATTTCACATTTGTAGAAACTCAGTAATCTGTAATGTTATTTGTATTATAAGTGTGTGTCGAAAAGATAAGGGGTAAGTTTGTATACCCTTTCAGGATCCAAGGGCAATCTGCATCTGCAGAGATAGGGGGAGAGGCAGTGGATAGGTGTCATTCACAAGCCTAATGGCCTGTGGGTAAAAACTGTTTTTCATCCTTGAAGTTCTAGCTTTAGCACTCCTGTAGTGTCTGCCTGATGGTAGGAGTGTGAAAAGGTTGTGTTGGGACAATTATTGTCCTTGATGATATTTCGGGCTCTCCTGATGACTCTAGCCTGGCAAATACTTTCCAGTGTTGGTAAGGCAGTTCCAGAGATGGTTTGAACACCTGCTGTAGAGCCTTATGATCCTGGACTGTGCAGTTTCCGAACCAGACTGTAATGGAGCTGGTGAGGACGCTCTCGATTCCACACCTATAAAAGCATCCAAGAACCCGGCTCGACATGCCAAATTTCCTCAACCTTCTCAAGAAGTGCAAATGCTGATGTGATTTCTTGACCAGTTGTGTGGTGTTGTCAGACCAGGTGAGATCCTCAGTGACAACGTTAGGTGCTACATTCTCTTCCTCTGTAGATCGACGATAATCTGTTTTGATAATGTTTAGGAAAAGATTGTTATCCTGGCACCACTTTGCTAGGTCTATCACTTCCGTACTGTACGCTGTACTAGGTCATCACCTCCTGTTATCAGTCCAATCACTGTTGTGTCATCAGTGAATTTAATGATGCTGGTGTTGTTCTGGGAGGCCACACATCACATACAGTGTGTAGAGAAAAGGGCTCAGCACAAAGCCCTGTGGAATTCCTGTGTTTATGGTTATTGTCCTGGATATGTAATTCCCAATTCTGACAGTCTGGGGTCTGCTCATTACAAAGCTCAGAAGCAGTTACACAGGTTGTGTGGCACACCAAGTGTATCAAGCTTTTTGATGAGCTTCGATGATATCACTGTTTAGAATGCTGAACTATATTCAATAAACAGCATTCAAACATAACTGTCTTTGTTTTCCAGATAAGTAAGGGCAGTATATGTATTGTTGTGCTGATGGCATCCTCTGTGGACCTATTCAATCTATATGCAAACTGGAAAGGGTCCATGGTATCCGGTGTGTTGGTCTTAATGTGACTCATAACGATTCTTTCGAAGCACTTCATCACTATTAGAGTCAGTGCAACGGGTCGGTAGTTATTGAGGCAGGTTTCCTTATTGTTTTTTGGCAGTGGTAGTGATTACAAAAAAGTGTACTTACTGATAATATACTACACTTAAGGGTACTTATAGAGAGTACACTTTCATGTCAATGTTTCTTAACACATTTAAGGACACTTTTAATAAGTGCACTCTGTAATAATGTCAAATTAAAAGTTTTACTTTTAAAGTACATTTTAAATCTTTTTTTAATAATCGTTGGTCTTGCTTTAAAGAAGTACACTTATTTTGATGTGTTAACTAACATGCTAAAAGCACATGTAGAGTATTTGTCTTGATTATAATTTTAAAGGGTTAGTTCACCCAAAAATGAAAATTCTGTCATTAATTACTCAACGTCGTTCCACACCCGTAAGACCTACTTTTTGTGCGCCAAAAAAACAAAATAATGACTTTATTCAACAATATCTAGTGATGGCCGATTTCAAAACACTGCTTCATGAAGCTTCGAAGCTTTATGAATCTTTTGTTTCAAATCAGTGGTTCGGAGCATATATCAAACTGCCAAAGTCACGTGAACCATTGAAATTTAAGGCTATGATGTAACGAAGCCTCGTTTACTGAAATCACGTAACTTTCACGCTCTGAACCACTGATTCAAAACAAAAAATTTGTAAAGCTTCGAAGCTTCATGAAGCAGTGTTTTGAAATCGCCCACCACTAGATATTGTTGAATAAAGTCGTTGTTTTGTTTTTTGGTGCACAAAAAAGTATTCTTGTCACTTCATAACATTAAGGTTGAACCACTGTAGTCACATAAACTGTTTTAAATATATTTTTAGTACCTTTCTGGGTGTTTGAAAGTGTAAATTAACTTGCTGTCAATGCAGGCCTCACTGAGCCATAGGATTTTATCAAAAATATCTTAATTTGTGTTCTGAAGATGAACTAAGGTATTACGGGTGTGGAACGACATGAGTGTGAGTAATTAATGACAGAATTTTCATTTTTGAGTGAACTAACCCTTTAACTGTAGTTAATTGATTTAAAGTTAATATATTTTGAATATACTGCATGGCAACTTTATCATTACCAGTGTGTAATTACAACTGTATTTAAATGCATGACATACAAGATAAAATATAGATGACATTAAATATATATTATTTGATTTAAAGTTAATACTACATTGGTAGTCGTTAACCAACTTTATTATTGTCAATGTGTAATTACAAATATATTTAAATAAATTACATACAAGTTTCAATATAAAACTCATTAAAGTATAATTTTTGTTTACCATAAATGCTTGTCAAGAGTCAGTACATTCGGCAGTACACTTTAACCATGTTTCAAAGACAATAGGAGTAATTATAAAATTACATATAAAAATGTATTTAAGTCCTCCCGAAGTGGGTCAAAACACTAAAATGTGCATTTAATTGCATTTAATTTGAATATTAACTATAATACATATTATAATATATTTAATTGTAATAATGTATAATGTAATAAGTACTCTTTTTAGAAGTATTTTAAAGTGTACTTTTTTACAAATTGCACAGAGCAAGTTTAGAGTACAGCTTTTGTCTTAAATGTCATAAGGTTGAATGATGCAGTGTTTTTTCCCCTCTGTGATACCTCAGTTCAAATGGGAACTTCTAAATTGACACTGATTGTATTTTCTCCTAGGTGTGGATTGGGTGTAAATGAAAAATATTTCTCACTCTTTGAAGTGGAGACAGTAATTTGCTAGGCGGCGGGACATTGAGATATACCTTGCTAAAGTATCTTGGCTATCAGTTCCTGTTAAATTTGACAACAAGAAAAGTTATGTTAGAGCCAATGTGGCCAGGTGAAGTAAAGAAAACTTGAAGCCATAGTGGCAATAGAATAGCTACAGTGCTCATTGTTTTGTAGCTGTCAGAGTCAAACAAATATCAGCTTTATGAGCAATCACACACATACAGAGGGTTGTGGATTTCTTATTGGACAGGGAGGGTGGCCTGTTTCCACACATTCATGCGCATACAAACACAGATAATGCTTCTGAATCTGCTCATGAACTCTCTCTTGGATATTTTGGCAGATAGAGACACTTCAGACCGGTTGAAGTCCGCCCAACCACAGTCTCGCTGATATGGAGGTCTTGGATGAAGTTGGATGGTGCAGCTGGCCTGGCTTGTTCTGTTGGAGGTTTTGTGCTGTGTTTCTGTGCTTAGACTGTAACAAACCAGACCATTTTACTATAGCTTGTTCATTTAAAACCATTAGAGCCTAACTATGTGTGCTCGAGAGGGCCAAAAGATAGGCATTAGCCATAGTTTCTCCATGAGGAAAGAGGGGCTTCGGTTTTGATGACGGGTTCCATTTCAGATTACAGGATCTGGAGATGTCCCAAAGGACTCCAAATGGGAAGAATTAGTCAGTTGAAGTGCAGACATGTTCGATTGTCCTGTAAAATTGTATAGTGACTAGTTTTTCCAAGTAGTCGCTCAGCCTCAGTTCCTTGTGTTTTTTGGTAAAATGTCATTGGAAACAATGCTTTGTTCCCAAACTCTGAACAAGAATTTTTCAAAGGTGCTCAGATTTTTCTTTAACATCTGCCCACTTAAACAGGAAGTGTTCATCTGACTGACTTGAATGACTGCCATAAGGATAATTTATTGCTACATCTACACTAATTTGGATACATTTGTTAATCGACTAAAACAAAATGCTCTGAAAGGGATCCCAACAATATTGTTCCTCTTTGTTGCATCTTTTTCTCTATGTTTTAGCCATCCGTCCACACTGAGATAGCATTTCTGATCCTTTTGAAGACTCTCCCAAGAGGATACATTTGACTTCAAAACTTACATTCCTGCAAAGATGACAGAAACGATTTTGGAAACACTTGAAACACTAGTTTGGACGGAGAAAAACGCCACTTTACTAAACTACTGTTTGATTAACAATTTAAACATATTTCTACTACTTTTTACTAAAACATAAAACCCTTGAAATATATATATATATAAATGACATTTTAAGAAATAAACTGCATTTTTTCTTCTTTCAAAACATTAACAACTTACCGACCCCAAACTTTTGAACAATAGCGTGTGTGTGTGTGTGTGTCTGTGTGTTTATATTTTTTTAACCTTAAATGATTAGTTCACTTACAAATGAAATTTAGCCCAAGCTTTACTCACCCTCAAGCCATTCTAGGTGTATATGACTTTCTTCTTTCTGACGAACACATCGGAGAAATATTAATAAATATCCTGACGCATCCAAGCTTTATAATGGCAGTGAGCGATACCAACGAGTATGAGTTGAAGAAAGTGTTTCCATCCACATCCATCCATCATAAATATACTCCACATGGCTCCGGTTGGGGGGTCAATAAAGTTCTTCTGGAGCAAAGCGAAGCGTTTCTGTAAAAAAATATCCATATTAAATATCTAGCTTCCACCAGACCGCCTTTCATATTGAACTTATGAAGAGTGTAAACTGCCGTCGCATCAGTTAAGCTTTTTCCTTAAGTTGAATAAGGAAGGCGTAGGACGTAGAGTAAGCTTTTTGAACTTTAAGAGTTTTACACTTTCTTAGTAAGTTGAATACAGAATGCGGTCTGGCGGATGCTACACTGTAAAAAAACTTTTTCATGATTTGTTATCATATTTTTTCTTTTGTCAAATTAGCTTAGATAATTAATGTAGTTCAGATAACATAATATTTTAAGTTTCTTTTGATTAAATCAATCGCCTTCATTGTATTAACTCAAATTTTTTATTTAAATGAACTCAAAATTTTAAGTCAATCAGGTTACTTACTTTTTTAAGTTGAACCAACAATTCCTTTTTAAAGTGTAGATATTTTACTTCATAACTTGTTATATATGGATTTTTTTCTTTTTTTTTACACAAACGCATCACTTCGCTCCAGAAGGAACCCCCACCCCCCCCGGGACTTTGTGAAGTACGTTTATGATAGATGGATGTGGATGGCAGATTTGCATTATACTATTAATTACTCACTTTTTCCCAAATGCAGAATGTAGACGCATTCAGGTCATTAAGAAAGGAAAGGCTTCTTTAACCTCTGGTGACACTGTCATTTCCATTTGCAATAGAGACAACACACACTGTTTTGAGTGGATTTTGGGAGAGGACAAAAGTATATGTGAGTGTATTTTGTTTTTACATCAGCACTTTCAGTTAGTGTAGACCACATGCAACGGCAGCCCTTCATGCAGTGGTGTCGATTTATGCAGCGCACGGGCATTTCCTTCGTAATGAACCCTCGGGGGAAGCAGGAGGAAGTAAGGGAGGTGGTGGGACCACTCGCTGTGTAATATTTCCTGGGAGACCAAGCTAAACGACTAGCTCAGCGGCCTGCACTCTGCCGGGCTTCAGTATTGTGATGACTGAGGGGGCTCCAGCGTGACTTTAACAGCCCTTTTTGAAGTTCACATTTGATATTCCACCATATCAGAGAAGAGGTCTAGCATTGCCATTCAATTTGTGCTCTCGTTTTGGCTGTCTAATTTGCTATGGAAGCAAAGGGAAAAGACCCTGCGCTCTGGCAGGGAAAAGCCAATAAGTCGTAGGGACTGCGATGTGTCCTACAATCGATTGGTCCCATGTGCCTAAAGCCTGGTAGACTCTCTCTCTCTCTCTCTCATTACGTTCTCAGCACCCCTGGCAGTGGACGCGGCTCGTCGCTCAAAGCCAACGAATCTAAACTAGACACAGCGAGAACGGAACATGAGCTGTCAAGTGTGTCTGTCAGTGAGTTTGTTCACTCTGGCAGAGAGATTCATATTGATCTTCGCTCGCGGTTTGGATTTCCCTCTTTGCCCTCGTAGACTATTCTCACTCATCTTTAAACTGCACAAACAAGACAATCTCATGTTTGCTCCCTAAAAGCGGCGAATTGTTCAGAAACATTAGCGAGAGTTTGTTTTTGCTTATGACAGGCAATGTCACAGAGTTTTAGAGATGGTTGGGGCCCGGACACATGAGTTAGACGCAGAAAGAGGATGGATCGATTCAGAGATCGGGTTGCCCGAGGGTTTCTTCCAAAGCTGATGAAAACATGATATAGCAGGCTTACAGAAATAGCCCTTATAGCTGATTCGCTTAATGGACTTGATGTGCAAGCTTTGTGCTGTACCTGCCTTTGAAAAACATAACCTCTCTTTCTCTCTTTCAAACCTGTCAGGCGGGGATGATCCGTGCAGGTCAAGAGGAGTTTTTTATCGAGCCACTGGAGAGAGGAGGCGACATGACAGGAGAGGAGGAAGGAGGACCCGGGCGTCATCACATCGTCTACCGCTCCTCTGACATCAAGAAGCCGGCCGTCAATCAGCCCGCTGACTTTCACCCCAGAGGTCAGATCCCCTTTATGACACCAGCTCGTCATGGAGCGCTGCAGCGAGTCCTTCACATGCATGCTGATGACTATGGAGGGATGCTGAGGTTCAGTTTCCTGCCGTTGAATCAATGTGAATTTCTATACTGGTCCATGCTGGTTTATGGAGGTTTGATGCTGGTCTGGCTTTTCCTTTCTGATGAAACTAGTTGGCTAAGGGAGGCTTGATGGTTAAGTTAGCAGGGCTCAGCAGTAAGGAATTTTCTGCTTGCCTGGTTGACCCAGTAATTCAGATTTCTATTTGCTTTACCAGCATTTTCCCTGGGCCCACCATAATGTAAATACATTAATTTTAATGCACATTAATGTGAGTTAACATCAACAGCTCACTGACCCTCTCCTTCCTCCCTAATTGCTGAGAGGTTTTGGTTTAAATAAACTAAATTCCTGCCAGAATAGGTACTGAAACAAACAAAAATCTACAGCATGTATATACTAGGGCTATCAATAGAGTAAAAATTTTAATCGCAATTAATCGCACACTTGTTGTGAAATTAAGCATACATCATTTTAAAGAGCTTGTTTACATTTTAGACAAGTCAAGTTGCCATACCAAACAAGACCACGTTTGCGCATTAATATAACACATTCTTACTGTACAACTCCTGTATGTCACTTCAATCTTCTTTACCTTGATTGCAATCCTCATCCATCAAAACTTTACTAGCGAGACACTGGTTTGCTTTATCCAGCTGAGAAACATAGTTTGTGTATCATCTGGCCTGGTTTTCTTTACATTAGCACTGTTTGGACTGATTGTTTGCATGAATTTGCTTACTGGATCATTGGACTAAAAACTTTCCCTGAGTTTTGCAGTTTAAAATGATCTGATCACAAACAGAGAAGCGAAATCAGGTTAAAGGGCTTGAATGGAAATTTCCGCCTAACTGGGTTACAGGTGCGTGCGCCATTGTACTGTAGATGCTCTCAACTTCTAAGATCTTCTAACTGCGTGACGTAAATTATATTAATGACGCAATTTTGCATGCTTCAATAGTTTATTTGCGTTATTTATGTTAAATTATTTTAACGCATCAAGGATTTTGAATTAATCACATGCGTTAATGTGTTAACGTTGAGAGCCCTAGTATATACTGTATATAGGCACTATACAGTTATAACCAGAGGTGTAAAGAGTACCTGAAAACCATACTTGAGTAAAAGTACAGAAACGTTACAGTGAAGATGATTCCATTACAAGTTACAAGTCACCAGTTCCAATACGACTTGAGTAAAAGTCTTAGAGTATCTGATTTTAAACGTACTTCAGTATTTTACTCGTGCTGAATGTAGGTTCAAAGATGCACTAGTCCTCAAAACCTAAGAGACATGCCAGTTAAAATAAGAAACAGTTGATTTGTAAGATGAGAAATCATGTTTATTTTCTAAAATCAAAATTAAACAACACCTCAAAATTGCAATAAATCAAGGTTGACACAACAGCCTACAAAATCTCAAGCCTCAGTTAAGCTCATGTTCTAATAAGTGCACAAGTAAACCAATATCCTTCAAAAAGGTCTTGTCAATATATAAAATAAAATAATGTTAAGTAAAAATAAAATAAAAATAATTAAAAGCTTTGTTGACCAGTTTGGATGAGTAAAGGCAAAACGCATAATGCCCTGTAGATGGCAGCATTGTTTGTTTATAGCAGAAGTAAACTGCTGCAGAAAAAGTTAGGTGACATGCAAAATGTAATGTGTAATTGCATTACTCATCACAAATGTATTGGAGTAAAAAGTACATTTACTTATTCAAAAACGTAGTCAAGTAGAGAGTAAAAGTTGCTAATATCTTTGATACTCAGTAGCACTAAAAAGTAGCCAAAAAGATATTTGTGCCCAAATTTTTTCTGAATGGTTTCATGCATATAGTCATGTTAATAGTGTCCTATGTGAACATGTTCTGCATTTATTTTCCCCAGGTTTTTGTTTTTCTCTTGAAAATCATATTTGAATGTGCAGCAACTATAGTTGCCGGTGGGCAAATATGTTGTATGCACCCCCTCAATGTAAAATTTAACTAGGAGGAGAACATTTGGCATCTAACTCAAAATAACTGCTTTCAACAGATCAATCTTTATTCATAAACAGTTTTATTATGTATAAAAGTCGAAGAACTTTCGATGTGAACCCAAAAAGGTTGCATCTAGCTTATAATCTCTTGAATATGAAAAAAACAACAAACAACAAATCCATTTGTCTTAAAGTGGTGGAACATAGTGCAGAACAAAGTGCAGCCATTAAGTTGCCCCAACAGGGCAGTGTGTATCAAAAAGTTAAATGAAAATAAATAAATAAAAATAAATAGAATGAAGAAAACATTACACAGGACACGGGGGTGGGACAGTAGAGCTGTTGAAAGATTTATTCTATTTATAGAGATATCAGTGAAGTTACACTCTAAAAAATGCTGGGTTAAAAACAACCCAAAAAGTTGGGTTGAAAATGGACAAACCCAGCAATTGGGTTGTTTTAACCCAGCGGTTGGGTTAAATGTTTGCTCAACCTGCTGGGCAGTTTTATTTAACTCAACAGTTGTTTAAAAATTGCTGTATTGCTTGCTTAAAATTAACCCAAAGTATTTTGGAAATTAACCTTTATTTAAGGTTTAATAAATGAGCATTTATTAATAAGTTAAATGAATAATAATTAAACAATAGACATTTATTAAATTGCTTATTAATAAATGTTAACCTTTTGATTATTATTGTTGCCTCTAGTAATTATGTCTGATTTTTAATTTCCAACCTATTTTGGGTTAATTTTAAGTCAGCCATATAGTAATTTTTAAACAATAGTTTAAATAAAACTACCAGAGATGGGCACAAATACATCAAAAAGTATTTAGTTACAAATGACAAATTACTTACTCATCAAATGTATTTAAATAAAATACAAAATACTGCTGTGAAAAAATGTATTTAATTAAAATACAAGTAATTTGTCATTTGAAAATACAAACAAAATTTACACAATCATTTGAAGTGTGAGAGTAACAGTGGCGTTAGATACACATAAGAGAGAGATGCTCTCAGTTGCTATGTATAGCCAAAGCATTTAAAAAGCACTAACAACTATTTAACAGTAGCATTCAAGTAAGAAATAATACAGAAAATGAATAATCAATCACTGTGTGAATTAAATATAGATTAATGATCCTTATAAAGATACTAAAGTTATTCAGTCAGGAGCAGTGAGTGATTTTGTCTTTTTCTTTTGTTGCTTGAATAACATTAATGACAGACAGCAGCAGGTTTAATAGGCTGTTGTCACTTTAGGAAAGAATGCACAGACTGAATATACTGACACACATCCAGTTTTCACCCAAACGATTACATTAATTTAAGACACGACCGACTGTGTTTTCTCTCGCAATTAATCAGAACGATATTGTTTATTACTTGACCCACCCATCCGCGGATTATCTACAGCACCCGTGGATATAACTGTGATTCGCGCAACACTAGACAGCGCACGTCATGCTTTAGCTAGCAAGTCAATTCACGAGTTCTAGCTATTTGCGTTAATCTTCTGTCCTATAAAGACATTCAGTGAATAATATCTGATAGTATATTTTACTAGATACTTTACCTTAAAGCAGTTTGACTGAGCACAAAAGCAGCTTCTTTACCTGCTTCTGATGTTGTTCACAATGAGTGTGCTGGAATAGATCCAATAGGATGTGTCACATGATTTGCTTGCATCTAGCCAAAAAACTGTGATAGGCTATTTGGTAGTCCTATTAAAGGCAGGGTAGGTGATTTGTTACAGAAACATTTTTTGTTATGCTGGTTGAAAGTCTTTTCTCATCCTGATAGCAATCACTAATTTAATGGTCTAAATATGTATATCATCTGTGGAAGGCGTAGGACAATAAAATGTTCGCCCAATCATTGTATTCAGTCCGAATGCAATGATACAATGTTCTACCTGTCAACATATGTATTCTTACCAGACATCACACATTATCAGCACTTTATTATGCTATGCAGAGTTAGACAGACGTCAGTCATGAGCTCCACAACCAAAACAGCAGCCACCTTTAAGGTGCATTCACACAGGGCGTCGGCGTTAACGCTTTACTTTGAATGGGTGACGTCATGCATTGTCAAACTGAATTGTGGGTTCGGTTGCATCGCTTCACTCGCGTTGCTAACGGCAGAAGTTAAAAAAATTTCTCAACTTTTCAAGCGGCAATGGAAGTGTCAGCCAATCAGATCACTATCAACAATATATCAATGCCAAAATGAATCTGCAGCAGTCAGGTGGTACAGGTCAGTGATCTTTAAGTTGTTTATGTTCATTATTATTGTAATGTTAGTATGTGCTTTGAGATATGAGGTAGTTTAACGCTGTCTCTCATGACGTTTTTGCTCCCTGCTGTTTGCGTTCATGTGATTTGGAGAAGGCATGGTTTTGGAGATGCTCTGAATGGAGGGTGGGATCTTATGCTTTCAAAGCTAGCTCACTATTGCTAGCCTCTCTGAAAATGACCTACTCTATCTTTTTTTTTTTTTTTCACTCTGTATTTATTGATTTTGTTGTAGAACCCCAATGAACAATTCAAATATAGAATTATACAGTTACAGAATACAGACCTACTCTATCTTTAAGCATGGTGATGAAAGTTATTGTATGTGAGAATAAAATAACATATTTGAATGTATTTTAAATACACAATATCGTCTCTCAAAGTATTTAATTACAAATTACATTTGATTTTTTCTTTGTTAAAGAAAATACAAATTACAAAATACTCAAAAATAATTAAATACATATTTTAAATACATTTAATTAAAATACTGCCCATCTCTGAAAACTACCCAGCACGTTGGGCAAACATTTAACCCAACCGCTGGGTTAAAACAACCCAATTGCTGGGTTTGTCCATTTTCAACCCAGCTTTTTGGGTTGTTTTTAACCCATTACTTTTTAGAGTGTATGTTTTAGGTGGGATATTGTGAAAGCAAAAAGCACTAAACAAGACTAATAACCTTGATTTATTAACCTATCCACAGTATACCCCATTTCCCCTTGATATATGTACTTACAAGTAATTTGCCCACTGGCAACTATAGTTGCCGCTTGGACTTTTGACTAAGTATGCCAAAAACTATAGATCTCTTGTAAGATTTGTCTTGTTTGGATTATTCTAGAGACCTTCATGATTATGTAGATATATATATATGTCAACAAAAAATATTTATTAGTAACATGAAAATTAAATTTCTTTGGGAGGGTTTGCCTTCGCCATGCTTCCTGGAAGTAGGGGTAGGAAGTTGATAGCCTCATGTGACAGGAAGGAAGTGAATACCTTTTTTTTGTTCTTGAAATCCTTTATTTGGTTGTTTTCTTGCATGTCATTGAGACATAAAACATGGATAGCATCTAGAAAAATACAAAAGGAAAATGACAACTATACACTGCGGCAACTATAGTTGCCGGTGGGCTAAAATGGGTTAAGTACAGTAACTAATTACATTTACTCAAATACTTTACACCACTATAACTATACAGGAAACTCCATACATTTATAAACACTTGCTGGAAAATAATCGCATACATGGCAGACTATTACTAATTGGTTTGTAATTTTCAATCCATTCTCACTGATGCTACCAAGACTCAAATAATTCGCAAATCTCAAACCATTATTGCAATTTCAAATTTCTTTGCAAATACTGCTTAGGCTGTATCCATTTGAACTAGTTTAAAAACAGAGCTTCACTGTCTATCAAAGCTTAAACTAGCCATGTCTTGAGAAATAGTTTCTTCAAAAATGGACAATTCTAGTGAGTAAATAATGACAGATTTTTTCAGTTTTGGTAGTACTATTACCTGCTAAATGGATCCGAGCCAGGATACAGTACGTGGATGAAGTGAAAAAAAGTTCTCCAGGGCTGAGTCATTGCCCAGGCTGTTAATACCCCTCCACCCCCATCTTTGTCTCTCTCAGCATCCCGTGTGAGACGTGTGAGGAGAGGAGCAGCAGAGTGACTGGATAAAGTCATAAACTTCTCTAAAAAGGATTCACATGTCACTTTGAGTTTGAGCGGTCGAGTTCAGCCGGGGGATATGGAGAGGCTCGACATGTGTCATAGTCCCTTCGCGTTTTCATTTTTCTTCCCAGCCTTGTTGTTTTAGAGGGCTGCATGAATTGCTTAACTGCAGTACTGCATAATAGAGCCCTGTGTTGACTATTTGACAGAAATACAGAAATAAAATCCTTTTTAAAGGACTTTAGGATTAGCGCTGTAATCATTACCAGTGTTGGACAATGTTACTTTTAAAAGTAACAGCTTTAAAAAGCTATTTACTTTTATTTTACCTTTAAAAGCGATGTTACAATATTACTTTATGCATCATAAATAGTAAAGGCCCAATCACACCAAGAATGAAAACTGTATTGACATTTACACCAATGGACAATAATGTTTATTCTTTATATTTAAAGCTGCACTCCATAAGTTTTGCCTCTTTGTCGCCATCTCTGTTTGAAACCTGCAATTGCAGTTATTTGCGGAATTATCATCTTTACATGGGTTGTGCATCGGCACGGCTCCTCAGCACAGATGAATCCAATGTTTGTTGTCAGTCGCCTCACCGGTGGGTACTGTACTTCAGAATCACAGATTCTACATCTTGGAAGTATGACCAAAATAAGAATTTTCACCAAGAAAATGTCATCTGAACAAGTAACATGTCTGCCACTTTTGTTCTGAACAACTGAGAAAAAAAGCATTACAATAAATCACGCTGCTAATGGTGATTAAATCTAACGAGCTTAGCTCGGAACACATCAAACCATGCAAATTATTATTATTATTATTATACTTTGTTCTAAAAATTGTTAATGTTAACAACATCAGCATTGCGTGACTATGTGTATTTAGTGTGTATTAGCGTTACCTGTAGATTTCAATTTCTGTAGCCACTCCGCAGTCCGAAGTCTTTTGCTTTTGACTACGGGTTAATCTCCAGTTGTCACTGATGATTGTCATTTGGATCTTTCTGGATTACAATCCGCCATCAAAACGATAAGTTTAATTATTGCAGCTGCTGTGAGAAAGTCTATGATCAGCCGCCTGTAGCATCCTCCCACATGCAACGTAAAACAGACGTGACATAATGACGCAAAGACGAACGGCTGCATGCTCGAAACTCACCAGTACCATCCGGATTAGGAAACATTATTACAAGCTTACTGTTGTGAATCGGGCTAAGGTAAGGAGATAGTTTTGAACACTGGCTGGTTATGTACTTGCTCAATAACTGATTTTGAATCATTTTTAACCAAAAAAAAAGTTATGGACTGCAGCTTTAAAGTCAAATGGATTTTAATTGGCTATCGTTCATCAACTAAAACAAAATCCTCTGAAAGGGATCCCAACAATATCGTTCCTCTTTGTCATTATTGTTATGGTTGTGGTGTGGACTTCATTCTTCTATGGCCACATACACACTGTAAGTTTCAGGAGTGACAACCGCATTTAAATGCGGGAGTGAATCCCCTAAATTATCGTTACATGTGTGTACGGAACACGACTCACTCTCGAAAATGCGATGATTGACAGCTTGGAAACCATAGTGACGTTATTGTGACCAAAGTAATATTACAGTGACAAAACACTCATTATTTTCAGCAATTTAACTAAACACACTAACACAGTCGACGGAGGCATCGTGTTTTGTCTATGCGTGTACAGCCTGTTTCACACAGAGCGCGCTCTTTCTGTGTTGCCATGATCACTCATTATAAGCGTTTTTGGGCTTGTTGTTTAAGATCGTCTCATAAAGCGAATGGGTTTATTGAGTTATTAAAGTGAGCAGACATGAATCGCGATATTTTGGTCTTATTTTCAGCATAAAGCATTTGGATTTATTTCGGTTTATTGTGGGCTTATTCTTGTTCGCTGATTTTTCTAGCAAGATCTGGCAACTCGAATGAGTCAAGGCTTGTGCTTTCCATGTGATTCACTGCGCATACAGAAGAGATGAACGTTTGCTGCGTCCGAAAACCTACGTAGCTGACTTGCTGCCTCGCTGCCTTATCAAGCAATGACTTGTAAGGCAGCGTTTGTGCATGAAGGCACCTCATGAAACGGATTTCGGACAGACTTCTGAGGCAGCATAAGAGTTTGATGATTTACAGCAATATAGCGCGAGCTTTGGTGAGAACTACACAAATATTTAATTACTACAGGTGTAATTTCTCGCTAGAAATTACATCAAAAGTGGAAAATGTTGATCAAAAATGTACATTTACTCACAAACTGGCCAGCTAACGCAACTTTCGGACGCCATCTTTATTTTTCTAGCTCAACTGTCACAGAATGGAAAGCACAGGATTGTGGGATATCAAAGGCAGCTAAGGATACATCTATGCTGCCTTCAAAAATCGATCAGATGAAGGTATCTTAGGAAACAGGAAGTGAAGCTAACATTGATTTCGGACGTGCCTTGATGCCTTCCTACCTTGAAATGTGTCCTCCGAAGGCAGCATTTTCCAGTTTTCGGACGCAGCCGTTAATAAAAACGTCATTAACAACTAGTTGTTCAGTTCGGTTCCGTACACACTGCATAGAATTTCTGTAAATGCGGTTGTCACTACCTGTATTTTTCGGGAGTTAATTCGGTTGAAGAATGCGGTTGTCACTCCTGTATTTTACTGAACTGTGTGTGTACAGAACGCGATTAATCACTAAAAGGTGAACTGACAGTCGAATTTAGCTGCAGTGTGTACGTGGCCTATTATAATAAACGATTTTCAAACCTTATATGGTTATGGTCAACATTATAAATACTGTGAATGGGCCTTAACTTATTACATTTACATAAGTACTTTTATTGGAAGTAATACCTTAAGTTGTTTTTGTGTTACTTATTATTATTTGCTGACTGAGACTCTCTCCTCCACAGTGTAAGCACTATACTTGTCTTGCTGGCATTTTTTTTTTTTTTTTTTTGATGAATAGAATGTTCAAAAAAACATTTATTTGAACTAGAAATCACTTGTAAAATTATATGTAAATGTCTCTAATGTCACTTTTGATCAATTTAATGCATCCTTGCTAAATAAAAGTAGTAAATTCTTCAAAAAAATTATCTTACTGACCCTAAACATGGTAGTGCACTTTGCTTGCAATAATGACAAGTCAATTAGTGTTTCCAAAATTCTTTGAACACAGGATAAATGTATTTATACAAGAATAAAAATAGTGAGGAACAAACAAATAAACCCGTTTTGAACCAAAGCCTCAAGTTTGCCTCAAGGTTTTTCTTTTGTTTGTTTTGTTTTGTGCATGCACGCTGGTTGTCTTGACAACATGTTACTTTTTAATTGTGTTTAAAATTAAGATTCTAAAACATAGTTTAAAAGTGAAGTGTGTATGGTCAGTATAAAGACTGAAGTCAGCAACTCTGATAAGCATTTTCTCTCACATTTCAGACGATTGTTTCAACACAGCAGTATATACTTTTTTTTCCCTTACACATCAAATTAAAGCCATAAATCAGTCATAACCCTTAGGGGTGTGTCTGTTTATCAGAACACAATATTCAGCTTTAACTTGAGTGGAAAGGTTACACATGTGGCAGTAAGCTTGATGTTGTATTGTATTGTGGAAGTGCGGATATGCCCAAGCCGGTACTAAAAATAACAGGACAATATATCTGTAAGTGAATCTCCGTGTTTTGAGCGAGCAGGTCTTTGGCGACATCAGCTGGAACGTGTGTGTGTGTATGAGAAGCTGCGGCTCTCATTGAATTCCAGCAGAGACATTCTGGACTCAGGCAGCCAGTGTCTACGTGGCAAAGCTTGATGAGACTTTAAGTTCTACTTGGCAGACGTGCAGCGTTCACAATTCAGAATTGCTGCAAAAATAGTGGGAGGAGAGAAGGGTGAGAGGCTTTTTCCCCAGGTTTCATAATCAGATATTCTGGAAAACTCCTCTGCTCTGTTTATATAATTTCTTTATAGTTTATTTGGTTTAGATAACTGCTTTAGAGAGTTGTTTTGTGAATTACTATGCACATGTATGGACCAGATTTGACCTTGACTTTTTTTTGGCCTTATAGATCTGTATTGACTCTATAATGATGTAACTCAGGACAGTGGTGAACATGTTAACAAGGGGTTATGTATGATTTTCTTAATTTATTGGACTTTTTGGACGTGTCTGCCATCTGTGGCAGCACTCTTTCTAGAAAGCTCTTATTCTGTTCACTTACACAATCATAAAAGGACTTCCTGTTACTGTAACCTGAGAAAGAGGGCTAGCCTTCACAATACTGAATCATCAATACTTTGTGCTTTCTCTACAAACATTGCTTTTGCCATTTTGTTCACAGACCTATCAGAATAATACCGGTGAAGCCAGAGATTTTCTCCTAGGTGGACTGTTTCCCATTTGAGGACAGCTGTTTTTCAAACTAAATGGAGGGCATGCTAATTATTAAGCATGTTTTAATCCAAGTTGCAAGTTTAATTAGGGATGCAGGGGATGTAATTCTTTCTAATACCAATAAGCCAATAATTATTTCCATTCTATACTATTCTGACTTAATAAATTAAGAATAAAACACTAAAAATCTACAACCCAAATTCCGGAAATGTTGGGACGTTTTTTAAATTTGAATAAAATGAAAACTAAAAGACTTTCAAACCACATGAGCCAATATTTTATTCACAATATAACATAGATAACAACAAATGTTTAAACTGAGAAATTTTACACTTTTATCCACTAAATGAGCTCATTTCAAATTTGATGCCTGCTACAGGTCTTAAAATAGTTGGCACGGGGGCAACAAATGGCTGAAAAAGCAAGAAATTTTGAAAAGATTCAGCCGGGAGAACATCTAGCAACTAATTAAGTTAATTGATATCAGGTCTGTAACATGATTTGCTATAAAAGGGATGTCTTAGAGAGGCAGAGTCTCTCAGAAGTCAAGATGGGCAGAGGCTCTCCAATCTGTGAAAGAATGCGTAAAAAGATTGTGGAATACTTTAAAAACAATGTTCCTCAATGTCAAATTGCAAAGGCTTTGCAAATCTCATCATCTACAGTGCATAACATCATCAAAAGATTCAGAGAACCTGGAGAAATCTCTGTGGGTAAGGGACAAGGCCGAAGACCTTTATTGGATGCCCGTGGTCTTCGGGCCCTCAGACGACACTGCATCACTCATCGGCATGATTGTGTCAATGACATTACTAAATGGGCCTAGGAATATTTCCAGAAACCACTGTCGGTAAACACAATCCACCGTGCCATCTGCAGATGCCAACTAAAGCTCTATCATGCAAAAAGGAAGCCATATGTGAACGTGGTCCAGAAGCGCCGTCGTGTCCTGTGGGCCAAGGCTCATTTAAAATGGACTGTTTCAAAGTGAAAAAGTGTTCTATGGTCAGACAAGTCCAAATTTGACATTCTAGTTGGAAATCACTGACGCCGTGTCCTTCAGGCTAAAGAGGAGGGAGACCTTCCAGCATATTATCAGCGTTTAGTTCAAAAGCCAGCATCTCTGATGGTATGGGGGTGCATAAGTGCATACGGTATGGGCAGCTTGCATGTTTTGGAAGGCACTATGAATGCTGAAAGGTATATAAAGGTCTTAGAGCAACAAATGCTTCCCTCTAGACGATGTCTATTTCAGGGAAGGCCTTGTGTATTTCAGCAGTACAATGCAAAACCACATACTGTAGCTATTACAACAGCATGACTTTATCATAGAACAGTCCGGGTGCTGAATTGGCCTGCCTGGAGTCCAGATCTTTCACCTATAGAGAACATTTGGCGCATCATTAAACAAAAAATATGTCAAAGATGGCCATGAACTCTTCTGCAGCTGGAAACCTATATCAGGCAAGAATGGGACCAAATTCCAACACCAAAACTCCAGAAACTCATAACCTCGATGCCCAGACATCTTCAAACTGTTTTGAAAAGAAGAGGAGATGCTACATCATGCTAAACATGCCCCCGTCCCAACTATTTTGAGACCTGTAACAGGCATCAAATTTGAAATGAGCTCATTCTGTGCATAAAATTTTAAAATTTCTCAGTTGAAACATTTGTTATGTTATCTATGTTCTATTGTGAATAAAATATTGGCTCATGTGATTTGAAAGTCTTTTAGTTTTCATTTTATTCAAATTTAAAATAACGTCCCAACATTTCCGGAATTCGGGTTGTAAATCAGTGGTTTTCCATCCATGATTTTTATGCAAATTTGCAAAATATGTGGATGCAAATCTGTCTATTAAAAGCAATAGGTCTCATACCAAATATAATTGGAGATGACCTTACATATAAAGGTGGAAAAAATCTGAGCCTTCTCTCACTCTAAGCACCCCCCTCTAAGCACTTGTCACTGCATTTGAGAAGAGTGTCATTTCTGCACTTTCGTCAGTTTCTCTTCACCTCAGTCACCCCGACATTTCAGCCCACACTTATCAACCCACAGCATGCCAAATGTGCCATAATGCCTCTAGCTAGCCATCGGAGAACATATAGGTTTGTATGTGTGGCTGTATGTATGTGTACATGGAAATGTGTGACAGCATGTGTTTTTCATTTAACGTTTTTCCCATCCCTGAAACAAAAACATTCCGGTTGTTCCATTGACTAATAGCTGTTGGCTTGGTCTTACATTAAGGAGGAACACCGGCATCCTTGAGTGCTGCAAATATCTCCATTCGTGCTGGGCCACCTTTGCTGCAGTGCAAGAAATGACAATGTCTTAAGAAGGAGAGTGGAGAGCTAATGAAGACTGATCTTTCTGTGCTTTGAAATTCCGCTTGTGAGATGAGCTAACTCGTGCTCTTATAACTAATGGTGCTTATGTGAATAAGACATTAACTAACAGATTACAGGGTTAATTTGACTCTAGTTTTAAGATTGATTGCCAAGGAAAAAATTTAATTAAGTACTCCTGAGAGATGATGGTAAAATCGAGGTTAAAAAAAAAAAAAAAAAAACATCATTGGAGAGACATCCTATTCAGATTCATTTGCTCGTGTGCTTGCACAACTAGTCATTTTAAGTTGACTATGTTGTTGAAAATGGCATATGTTTTGGATGTTGGTTTGTTGGTGTCAGCCAGCAGATGTGAATGAAATCCATGTTGGTTCACCAGCTAGACCAGCACTAATTCAGAACTTACTATAACAAACCAGCTGGGACCAGTAGGGAAATTGTGTTTTAATATGATCTCTTTTCGGCAGGGTAATCGTCTAGAAAAGTAGTACACTAAATGGTGTATTCGGTGTTTACCTTATGCAAATGACTCACCTAACAGGCAGTTTTTGTTCTTTCTGGCTGCGAGAATAAAGGTGCAGTCACATTTACCATTGTCCGACGAAATCTGATCATTTTTTTGTTTGTCACTATGTATAAATAAGTGCAACTGAAGTCATGTGATTCAGGATCATTGCTAAAATTCATGGGGTCAGAGATAAAAAAAAAAGATCAGTATTGAAATTGTGGGTCTTATGGGGGTGTTTAGAGATCTGCAGAAAAGTTGTTTATCAATTAAAAAATAACAAGAAATAAGGTGTAAATAGTACCTGAAAACCATACTTGAGTAAAAGTACCTTACAGCGAAAATGACTTCATTACAAGTTACAAGTCACCAATTCCAGTGCGACTTGAGTAAAAGTCTTAGAATATCTGATTTTAACAGTACTGAAGTATTTTACTCGTACTGAATGTAGGCTCAAAGATGCACTAGTCCTTGACACCAGAGAGACACGCCAGTGAAAATAAGAAACAGTTGATTTGTAAGATGAGAAATCATGTTTATTTTGTAAAATCAGAATAAAACTGAACACCTAAATATTGCAATAAATCAAGGTCAACACAACAGCCTCTTAAACATCTACAAACTCTCAAGTCTCAGTAAAGCTCAACTGCACAAAAAGGCCACAAGTAAACCAATATCCTTCATAAAGGTCTTGTCAATATAGCTTAAAATAATGTTAAGTAAAATAAAATAGTCAAAGTCTACTTGCACTGGATGTGCTGGTTTCGGCCTCATCGGCGGCTGCAGTCATGACCTCATCTCATAAACCAAACACCTGCAATTCAGCAACTATCTACTAATGCACTCGCATTCATATAAAGTAGCCTTGTTGACAAGTTTGGTAAACCCTACGTTTTGGGGACAAAATGTCCCCACAAAGATGGCAGTATCCAAAATCCTTGTCCTGTGGGGACATATTTTGGTCCCCATGAGGAAAACAGCTTATAAAACTTACTTTTTTGAAAATGTAAAAATGCAGAAAGTTTTCTGTGATTGGTAGGTTTAGGGGTAGGGTTAGGGGATAGAATATACAGTTTTCACAGTATATAAATCATTATGTCTATGGAAAGTCCCCATAAAACGTGAAAACCCAATGTGTGTGTGTGTGTGTGTGTGTGTGTGTGTGTGTGTGTGTGTTTGGGGGGGGGGGCATATTCCTCTGTGCTGAGACACTCCTTCATTGAGGATGTTCTTGCTTGTCTAAGCAGATGGACCTTCATTCATCCTGCAAGCAACATAGTTTTTCAATCTTGTTCAATCTGAACAAGATGGTACATTCATAAACAATCAAAATTTGAGCAACATTTTGTCCATGTTAAACACATTTCAGGTTTAACATCAATGTCTCATTGTTCTTGTCTTTGTTGAAATCAGTGCAGATTGAAGTTTAAGGAACTTTCCTTGCATCACCTGTTTGTTGTACATTTCAAGTTCTGTATCTTACAGTTTAATTTACTTTGACTTAGCATGTATTTTTTCCACCTATGTTTTCAGTCACATCTGCCAGCATTGATTTAAAAGCCAAGCCGTACATTTGTTTTTCATGGAAATTTGTTTTGCTTTGCTATGTGTTTTGCAATAATCATGTCTAATTTGATTCAAAATTAACTTTACCATCAGAAATTTAGAAATGAAACAGTGTCTCTGAGGTATGTTTGTTCAAAAAAACATGTCAAAAGAGCTTCCACTGCCATATTCAAAGAGGATTTCTCCAGTTGTTAACAGATCCGAAAGACTTTGATTTCATTTTCAAAGCAAAGGTTCTACTTGAAAGCTTCTAAAAGATTCAGTTTTCATTTTATCCTTGCAGTTTTTCGTGATGCTCCCGTTTCCTGAATACAAATAACCCTGATATGTCAGAACTGACAAGCCCAGCACTCATTGATTCGAGGAATTATGATAATTGGCAACAGTTACTGACTGCCTGGCCTTCATCAATATTCTGTACATCAGCATCGTTCCTTGCAGACCGGCATTGGAAACCCCAGCTACAGTTGAAACACCAATGACTTCAGGTCAGGGGATAACTAGGAGCAGACGCGGTCTCTCAGAATGGCAACCAGAATACAAGATGCTTGTTTGTAGCTTTCTATTTTTAGCCAATAGCAAAAGAACGCAGTGGCACATTGAAGGCTGTTACCCTTGAAATACGATGACTGTGGGATTCAACTGGGTGTCAGCTGACATTGTGATACTTGCTTGACTGTAACAATGATAGTATAGAGTAATGATGCTGACTTTACAGTCACCTCGTAGTTTTACCTTAAAGGGACATTTCAACCAAAAATGAAAATTCTGTCATCATTTACTCACCCTCAACCTTTTTTCTGCTGAACACAAAAGAAGATATTTTGAAGAATGTTGATAACCAAACAGTTGATGGACCCCATTGACTTCCATAGAAGAAGAAGAAAAAAATACAATGTTAAATAAATGTTGTGATGTAATTTCCATCAAGAGGTGCGTCAGTTTTTGGTCATGATCTTGTATTGACAATGCAAGAGTCAAGCACTCTGTAAAGTCTACTCCAGCACATCCCAAAAACTTTCAGGTCTGGACTCAGAGGTGTCAATTCATGTGTGAAAATGATTCTTCATGCTCCCTTCCCACCATTCTTTCACAATTTGTACTTGATGAATCTTGACATTGTCATCCTGGAATATGACCATGATGTGTTTTCCTACATGGTTGTTTAAGAAATGAAAAGCTACACACTCCTTCAATTGGGGTTAAAAGAACTGTTGCCAAACATATAACATGCTAAAAACATAATAATCAACGCAATAATGATCCAATCATTGACTCTTAAGCATTTGCCTATTTGTACTGCGGTAAAGACGCTGCTTTTAGTTACAGCAACCCATGGTCAGTGCTATTCTCATTTGAAAATAATTTTTATTCTAAGCCAATACTTAACCTTTTCCATGACATTGGCCTTTTGTGTGGATGTCCTGGTAATTGCCTCTATCCTTGGTGTCGTTCCAGCACTAGACACACATTTACAGGTCACCCGTTTTCCAAAGTCTAATTTGACTCCATGCAGAAAACTCCAGTTTGAGTGACATGGACCAGCCTTGGTTTACCTCTTTAGTTTATTTCTACTATTTCTGATTTGGAAATAGTAAAGCAGATATCTATTGCACGAACAAAGCTGACCCATTTTTATGGTAATTTGTTATGTCAAACAAGATAATAACCATTGTCAAATGGGAGATCTTGATCTAAATTTTAGTTTATTTAGAATTTTTCTTACACTTATTGTTTCTGCTAATTTCTTTTTGGCTATATTTGCACAAATAAATGATTGTTGATGTTTTGGCTGTAAACAATAATGATTTTTGTGGTGCATTTGTTTGACTTCCCATTTGGTTAATATATCGGGGTGTTGCTTGTTTAAAAATAAGCCATATGTTTATCAAATTCTATTTTATTATTAAACATAAACAAGAAGTTTTTCAGACGATGTACAGACAATGCTTTGCCTCTTTCGAAACATTCTGATCCATATTAATAGACTGTATTTACATAATTACCCTGAAAGTGCTAAACTAAGGGAAATAAAATCTGAAAGGAACTAAAGAAGAGCATTTGTTTGAATTACACGATGCACAAATGGAGTACAGAGTCTAATTAGACTGCACATTAGCAATTCTTGGGATATTGATCTTGAAATCCCGAATCGCTGATCCACAGGAAAAAAAAAAAAAATGTTTCTTGTTTCTATTTGTTTCCACCCAAAAAGGTTGGACATTTTTGTGGATTAACACAACACAGAAATGTTGGATGTGGGGCTGATAGCCTAATGGTTGAGAATCAAGGCTGCTTTTCTTTTTTATTTTCTTGTTAGGCATTAAAAGATATTTGAATAAAACTAATCTAAATTAATAAATCTCCAAGATGAATCACAACATTAAAATGTTTGATTTGAAGAGAAACTATTTAGAAATTGGAAATTGTTACTTGAAATTTATTATGAGGAACTGAACTACCCATCCAACGATATATTGCAAATGGCGCAATTAAATGCTGATTTTGCCGAGTTAGACGCGTTCCTGGGACAACATAAATTGCTGATCCAGGAACAACATTGCTGTCTGAAAATTTAGTCCTAAATCTATCCCTACCCCTAAAACTAACCCTACCCATAAAATCAGAGGGAAATGATAGGTGAATAACACTGATGTAGAAGTACCTACCCTGGTTGTAAGTCTAAACTGTAACTGTAAACTTGTCCCTCAAGTCTGATTGGTTGATTGGAATGTTGTTCCAGGATCAACAAAGATGTTGATACAGGAACATGTTGTACTTGGAGAAATCAAGTTCTGGCAATTGCATATAGTATAAAACTTTAAGTGATTGAATGTAGAATAAAATACCATACATTTGAAGTTGTTTTGCAAAATATTCAAATATATACAAGTTGTTTGTCAGTGTTGGGAGAACCGATTATGTCATTCACTGTGCTTGATGGGAGTGGGCGGTCACTTCTGAGCTATTTTGCTGAGATTCTGGTTTCCATAGTAACAGCAACTTCTCTGATTGGTGAATCGCTCCTTCAGGATTATCTCATTACAAATTAAATTGGAACATCAAATGGCATATAAAAATTTGTAGTCATAAGGTTTATCACCTTGGGAAGAAACATCAGATTTCTCTGTTTTCATAGACAGACGTTACTTAGCACCTTGCAATGACTTACAAAAAAGCAACATGTTTTGGACATGATACCATGGTGTTGTAAAGTACCATGTAAATACCATGGTAAATAAATAAGATAATTTTTGGTACACCACAGTGATTATTTTCAAAGGGAAGTCAAAGGCAATATATAACTGAATTGGTACAGTAATCTTTTTTCTGCCTGTCATTGGTTTTAGTTCTCTCTCACCTCACGCTGTCCCTCGCTTGAGCAGTTTTGGCACAGGCAGAGCCTGAGAGACATGCCTCGGTGGCACCCAATCTGAACATGAAACCTCTTTGAGTTGAGAGAGTGTTTGTGCCGTGTATTAGGTGACAAGTGAGAGAATGTACCGAATGAAATGAGAAACATACTTCCACTGTTTTTCCACATTTTTGTTAGTTTATCATTGTACAGCTATTTCCATATTCAGTAATGGGCTGAATAATGATCTTAATCTACAGTCTGAACAATATACAATAGGCAGTTTAGTTTCCATGGCACATTTAAAGGAATAATTCACCCAAAAATAATTTACAATCCCATAATTTATTCACCCTCAAGCTAGGTGTATATGACTTTCTTCTTTCAGCCGAACACAGTCGGAGTTATAATATCCTGACTTTTCCCAGCTTTGTAATGGCATTGAATAGAGCCTGAGTTTTTTAAGCTCCAAAAAAACACATCCATCCATCATAAAAGTAACCCATACGACTCCCGTGGGTTAATAAATGCCCTCTGAAGCGAAGCAATGGGTATTTGTAAGAAAAAAATCCATATTTAAAACTTTTATAAACTTTATTCACTAGCTTCCGGCAACGGCCGTACACGTGTTCACAAGAGAGCCGTGTTTCAGGGGAAGGGTGACCTCTGACATATGAGGTCACCTCAGGTGAGAATTGACGAATGCAGAAGTGCAAAGAATAGAGCACAACAAAATGCTGGTCATGAATTAGAAGTCTAAAATGAGAAGTTTTAAAGAAAAATGTCAGAGGTTTTCGATAAAAGAGAAGAGGAGCTTGAGTTCTCTATCATTGGTTCACTCAACACTGCATGGCGATGACGCATGGGAAATGCGGTTTGTCTGGCCCATGCTAGTTAAGCTATTTCATGGGATATTTTCATTTTTGTGCTTCAGCAACCGAAATTAGAGGAACTTGATTCATTCTCCTCTTGGTGAAGCACAATGGATCTTCATCGTTGCCAGCCGCCATGCTCTTGCTTCATTGCAAGTGATGAGCTGCACGGTAAGAGTGTCAAATGCCTCGGCCTGTCGTATACACACAAGGCTATTTATGGCGCTTCTGGCTGCAAGTTTTGCGAGAATTTTAAGCTTAAAACTCTCCACGTGAGGCTTATTTTTGCTTATTTTAACAAGGATTTAATAATGATTTATCCGTTGTCCCCCGTAGTTTAGCATGCCTCAGTGGCACCCAATCTGAACATGAAAGCTCTTTGAGTTGAGAGAGTGTTTGTGCCATGTACTAGGTGACAAGAGAGAGAATGTACCGAATGAAATGAGAAACATACTTCCACTGTTTTTTTCACTTTTTACCTTCTTCCGCTCCATCCTGCCCTCTTCTTCCTTCTAAGCCTTGTAGGACCACTTCCACCCTTGTGGCAAAATCCTACATAGTGGCTGGTCAGGCAGGTATGGCGCTTCATATCATGGCTATTCTTCAGGCCTAGCAAGCGGATGTCCTTAAGAAAATGGACGAGGGCAGGGGCCTGACACCGGAGGCAGTCAAGGAGCTCTGCAGAGCTACTGACTTGGCACTGCATGTAACTAAGCACACTGCACGCGCATTTGGGCACACAATGGCAGGTTTGGTGGCTGTCAAACGATATCTTTGGTTAAATCTCACAGAGATTCGTGAAAAGGAGAAAGATTTCCTACTGGACGCCCCTATATTCCAGTCAGGTTTGTTTGGGGAAGCAGTCAGCTCAGTGGTCGATAAATTCCGTACTGCTAAGACGCAATCTGCCGCCTTTAAGCAGTTCATGCCTAGGAGGGCCCTTGTACCTCCCACTCCTGCCTCCCAGGCACCGCATTGCACGCAGGAAAGAGACCTCTAGGAGGAGTGAAGAACCGAGACATTCCCCACCTTGCATGGTTTGGGGAGCTTGTGGCCGTATTATGCCTCACCGGTGCCTTTGAAGCACATTGACCTGAAGCAGTCAGATAAACCTGCAGCTTCGGCGCCGCTGGGTCGCTCCTGATCTTTGGGTCAGGAAACGGAGAGCTAAAGCATATCTGTTTCCCCCTTGAGATGCTCTCCGAGCTAAGATCGGTTATACCTGCCAGCATGTGCGTTTCGGGATACAGAGTTAGGTTACCAGCAACATTAACAGAAAGGATGGAGACGCTTCAGGCTATCTCCCCTCAATACCTCTTCTCACTCAAACTGCTTCACTCATGATGGGAGACGCATCCAGCTTTCTCCCTGCGTCAGGTGCTCCAGCCCCTTCAAACCCCTCTTGGGCCAGTCTTCATTGCCAGAGGATGCCTCAGGCCTTCCTCTGGTACCTTTGGTTTTGTGCCCACTTCTTCCTTATATAGAAAGTCTGGTGACCGAGCTCCTGCTAGGGCCCATTCTTATGCTACCTCTGTCTCACCACCTGGCAGCTTGAAGGCTTCTCCCAGGTGTGTCAAGCTGGGTTCTCCACACAATCCAATTAGGATACATTCTCCAGTTCTGTCACAACCCTTATTGCTTTGACAGGTTCATCCCGCTGTGACAAACAGCGCCCTAGAGGCTTCTGTTAGTAGGAAGTGATGTCGCTCCTCCTAAAGGGAGTGATAGAGTTGGTTCCTCCTTCAGACTTGAACCGCGGCTTTTTCAGCCACTACTTCCTCGTTTCGAAGAATGACGGGGTCTACACCCAATATTGGACCTGCATCGTCTGAATTTTTCCCTCTAAAGGGAAATTTAAGATGCTAATCTTAAAAATTATCCTGCCATAGATCTGGGGACTGGTTTGTTTCCATGGACCTGAAGGATGCCTGTTTCCACATCCAGGTCATTCCATGGCACAGGGCGTACCAATACCTGGTTCTTCCATTTGGTCTGTCTTTGGCTCTGCGGATGTTCTCCAAGTGCATGGATGCAGCTCTGGCCCCATTGAGGCTCCTCCAGGGCATCCGTGTACTAAATTACCTAGACGATTGGCTCATTCTGGCTCAATCCAGAGTGTTGGTGTGGTGTCACAGGAACAACACTAAAATAACAACTTTATTAAACAATATCTTCTCTCCCCTGCCTTACTGCTACATTGTTTACGTCCAGCGCTTCCAGGTTCTATGTCAGAACGCCAATTCAGTATTATGGGTGTGGAATAACATCAGGGTGAGTAATTAATGACAGAAATTTCATTTTTGGGTGAACTAACCCTTTAACATCGTCTCAGCGAAACATTTTCTTGGATGCTCAGCTCGATTCTCTCTAGATGCAGGCTCGCTCAGCCCCTGCTTGAGTTTCCAGTCTCCGTGCGTGCTTGGCCCACTTCAGACTCAGCCATCATGTCACAGTGGTCACATGTTGCAGACTTCTGGGTCTCATGGCAGCAGCCTCTCCTGTGCTCTCTTTGGGTCTGCTTCACATGAGGCCACTCCTGTGGTGGATGAAACTCAGGGGCATTTGTCTTTCTTGGCCATCTTTCCATCTGTTGAGAGTATTGCGCAGTTGCCTTTGTGCTCTCTGTAGGTGGAAGGGCCCTCTCTTTTTGTTACAAGGGGTCAGGATGGGTGTGGTTTGCTGCTGTCAAGTCATCTCGACAGATGCCTCCCTGACTGGTTGGGGTGTGGTCTTTGAGGGCAGACCGGCTTGCGGTGTTTGGACAGTGCCATCTTTCTGGCTCTGCATCACTTCCTTCCGGCCCTGACAGGCTGTCATGTTATTGTCAGGACAGACAACATGGCAGTGGTGTCCCACATAAACCTCCAGGGGGGCTTGTGGTCACGCACCCTGAACAGGCATGGCCACTTTCTCCTGTGATCTCAATATGGGTTCCTTTTGTCCCAGGCGCCTTGAACCTCGCAGCAGATTTCCAGTCAATACAGAAGCTCATCCGGCGCCTCTGGGGATAGATGTCTTTGCTCACCCATGGCTGGATTTGAGGCTATATGCATTCCCTCTGGTCAAGTTAATCCCCACGGTCCTTTGTAGAGTGAGGGAGTGCGAGATTTGCCTCCTGTTGGTATCCCCATTCTGGCCATCTCAGGCATGATTTTCGGAGCTGAGCTCCCTGGTTGAAGGGTCCCCGTGGAAAATTCCAATCAGGAGAAATCTGTTATCTCAGCTCCAGGGCAGGATTTGGCATCCTCAACCCGATATTTGGAGGCTATGTATGTGGCCGATCAGGGGTGATTGCTAATGGCTTCTGGGATCCACCCCTTGGGTAGACACAGTCTGGTCTCTTTGTTAGGCACCTGAGGCCTGTGCGTCCTGTTAGTGTCTCTTCCTGGGATTTGTCTGTTGTTCTGGAGGGGTTATTGGAACCGCCTTTTTAACCTTTGGAGTCAGCTCCCGATCTAATTCTGACCCTCAAGGTGGTGTTTTTGATAGCGTTGGCTTTTCTCAAGCATGTGGGGGATCTGCAGGGTCTCTCTGTGAGTTGGCCTTGCATGGAGTTTGCCCCGGGTCTTGTGAAGATGTTTCTGTGGCCCAGGCCTGGTTATGTCCCTAAAGTTTTGTCCACATCATTTCACTCTCAAGTGGTCATGCTTCATTCTTTCCCTCGTCCTCCCTTTGCCTCCACAGAGGAGGAGAGGCTTCATTTGCTTTGCCCTGTTGGGGCTTTAAAAGCATAGGTGGACCGCTTTGGCCAATGCCGCAAGTCGTCTCAGTTATTTGTGTGCTTTAGGGGCTGGCCGCAGAGGGCTTGCCACCTCTAAGCACATGATTTCCCATTGAGTGAGAGATGTGATTTTTTTCTGGCTTATGAGGTGTGGATAATAAGAGAAAGAAAAGTTATTTGGGTCAGATCTGGAAGCGCTTAGCTTGGTGTGTGTAGTATATTGTTCTCATTATGTCATCGCTACGCAGTGTTAAGTGAACCTATGAAAGAGAACGTCTCAAGTTACTTATGTAACCCATGTTCTCTGAATAGGGAACAAGACACTGTGTTCACTGCCAAGCTCCTCTCACTGCCGAAGTGGGATTCTTCGGTAGAAAATCGGAGGAAATGCCGCATTCACTATATCAAGAGTGATTGACGTGGCGCTGCTGAGGTGGCGCCCGCGCCATCAGCCAATAAATTGCTGTGATTCTATATGGGTGCAGACAATCAGCACCACCCGAGGGTGTTTCCCATTGCTTCATCGCTACATAAGTATCCCCAGATGTTTTAATATGTCAGGTCAGAAGTCACCCTTCCTCCTGAACTCTACTCTCTCGTGAACACATGTACAAACATGGCCGGAAACCAGCAATTGTAGTTTATAAATTTTTAAATATGGATATTTTTTCTTATATCGCTTCACTTGAGAAGGCATTTATTAACCCACTGGAGTCATATGATTTACTTTTATGATGGATGGATGCACTTTTCGGAGCTTCAAAAACGCTATTCAAAATGCTATTCAATGCCATTACAAAGCTGGGAAGAGCCAGGATATTATTTAATATAACTCCGATTATGTTTAGCTGAAAGAAGAAAGTCGTATACACATAGGATGGCTTGAGGTTGAGTAAATTATGGGTTCATTTCTATTTTTGGGTGAACTATATATCTTTAAATTGGCCTTATTCATGTTACATTTCAATGTTACATTTAAAGATGTCATCCCTTGTGTAAAAAGAAGTGCATTTACTTATATTGAATGTACACTTGTAGTGTACTTCAAATCATATAAGCATACTTTTACAAATCTGTACTTGCAGATAATATAATATTAATGAAATAAAAGGCCACTTAAGTGTATCTTAAAGAGAGTACACTTTAATGACTGTTTCTTATTAACTTTGTAATAATGTCAAGTCTTACCTTACAGTACATTTTAAATGATTGTTTTAATTTTTTGTCACGCTTTTAAAGAAGTACTCTAATGTTGATGTGTTGACTAACATATAAAGAACATGTAAAGTATTTGTTTTTAATTTTAACTGTAGTGTTATTCAATATTACATTGAAAGTTAGTATATTATAAATGTAATATATTTTAAATATTAATATATGCTTTAGTTACCATAAATGCTTGTCAATACATTTGGTGGAACATTTTCACAATTTTTCAAAGACAATAGAAATAATTATGAAATAACTTATAAAGATGTACTTAAATCCTACTTAAGTGGATCAAAAACAATCCCTCTTTTACAAATTCAACTAATTAAAGAAGTGCAACTAATTGCATTTAATATAAATTATATTATAATACATGCAATTAAGTGTCTGAAAATATTACATTAACTTTGATCTTAAGTTTTTTCTTGTATATATATATATATATATATATATATATATATATATATATATATATATATATATATATATATATATATATATATACTAAGTATATTATTTCTTTAAAAAGTACACTTAAAAAAAAAAAAAAAAAGTGTACTTCTTTTTCTCAAGGGTCATCATACTTTTTTTTTTATTTAGTTTTTTTTTTATTATTATTATTTAATATGTTTTCCCCCTGTGCTCCACTTCTGGTTCTGAAAGTTACCATATGTTTTCATTGTAATCAAAAGATCTATACTCTTGAATAATTTGTGTGCATTTTTTACAGGTTCCCCTTTGGGTGGTCTGGCTGGACTGGAGTATTTACCCCACCATGTTAAGAAGAAAATGAAGAGCAATACACGAGCACGCAGAGAGACATATGAGGATGAGATCTTTAACATCGAGGTTCTGTTGGGGGTGGACTGCTCTGTGGTGATGTTTCACGGCAGAGAGCACATCCAGAAGTACCTCCTGACCCTCATGAATATTGTAAGTTTCCCCAACCCCATTAAAAAGAATTTACTCTAGACTTCATATAAATATTTGTACATTTTAATCATGTTGACCTGTTGTTTGAGGTAGCAGCTAAAGGTTAATGTTCTGAGATGACCCCCCCATGCCCTATCATCATACGCAAGACACAAATTCTCAGTTTGCCCCACATTCTTAAATAAAGGTCCTAATACAGTGATACAGGCTAATACAATGCTATCAGATATGTACAATAGCAATTGTAGAAAAATATCATTATAATGTCCAGAAATCAATTTCAGCATTACAATGAGTTTAATGTATCAACATAGAACTCATGTTTAATGTGATAGTTTCATTCGTACATCTACTAGAATACAATATATTGTTAGTGCCGAGATTCTTCATGTCAGTGAATAAATATATCTCCGCATTTGCTATTTGTGTTCCCTAATGGTCTGGTAGTAGAACTTTTGTTAGGCGTGCGAGAGGTTCTGGGTTCTAATCCGCTCTCGTATAATTTTTCTTTTCTTTCTTTTTTTCTCATTAAAATTAAAGATGCTCACCAATGATTGTATATCAAGAGCAAAGACACATTTGTGTGTTTTGTTTTGTGATTTCACCAAAAAGAATAGAGAATGCAACGGCATTAAGAGATAGTTTGAAGTGCTCGTGAAGACTGCACACGAGCCTACTCATTTACTTGAGAGTGAGTAAATGATGATAGAATTTTTAAGAGTTCAGGAAAAGTGTTCTTCTACTTTGTATTTACTTTGTATAAAAGACATTAGCTAAATGGCATTTGCTAAATTATGTGTTAGCTAAATAAAGAGTAATTTACCTCAGGAACTTTTCGGTTTGCGTCTTATGTAAACAAATCAACACTTATCCAAAAATCTCCCTCAATGTCACTTTTCAGACAGTATCATTGTTATATCCAACGATGATTATACCAGACAGACATTCACATGAATTTATTCAAACTGAAAGAGAGAAATTAGCATTACTGTACACAATGCTTAGATGTCAGAGGTTCAGCCAAACTTCCATCCATTTCCCTGACAACCGCTTTAAGTCAAGAAATTACATCTACATCCCTGACAGGGTTTCCTACCTCAAAGATTGATGTACTTGAGATCCTCGACAAGACCAGACTTGCAATGAACTTGCCGTCAAAACTGCACAACTAAACATGTTCTGTCTTTCCTCCATTTTCTTTTTTATTTTAGTCTCATTTTGGCAAGAGTAGTGCGCAAAAAACACACCCATATTCAATTTGAAGATACTTAATGTAAACTTTTACGTTGCTGTGGTGTTAACAAACCTCAGGATTACCTTCAAAAGCCTGTGATAATAAACCAGATGTCTTTTATTTAGATGGCTAGCTATAAACATGCTAACTTTTTAAAATAAAAGTAACCATAGAAGAAAAACATTTGCTCTAGTGTCTGTTATAGTGTCTGTTTACAAAATGCAACACATATTTGCTTTGCGTTATGAACTGCGGTCTGACATTTTGAAATGCAACAACACACAAAATTGAATTTGCATAGCTAGAAAAGTTTTCATTCTTGTACTTGTAAAGTATGTTTTGGGCATAAAAGTGACTTGCTCCCAGTTCCAGAGGTCTTGCAACTTATGTTTCAGAGTTCCTCCGCCCTCGTAATTCTCTCATTCACAGTTCATTTTTGTTTGCACGGTGGTTCCGTTGCTAAGCAGAAGACAAGCTCCGATGGTAGACCTTGCTGCATTATTAATTAAGTCCTAATGATTTTCTGGCACTTTGGCCTCTTACACGTCAATTAGCTACCTGCCAGCTACAAGCAGAGATTTGGACTAATAAAATACTGACAGGGTCCTGGAAAGGGCCAGAGACAGCCAGCGCTAATGAGAGACTTGCTGCTAAGGTGATTAGTATGGTGTGTGTGTGTGTGTGTGTGTGTGGGAGAGAAGAGAATAAAAACGAGAGAGTATGCTGATATTAGTCATTAATGTGCCAGGTTACATAGCTGTCATTACTGAGTGCCTGTGTATACACATGGTTTTAGGTGGGAACAGGGTTACCTGGCACTGTTTCTTAGAGACTGATATTTCAACCATGCTTAGCAACAATGATAATGAATTGTTACTTTAACAACAAGGAAGAATCTCTTATCACGTTATAAATATATAATAATTTTAAATATATAGATATATAATAAAGTTATTAAACATTATTTCGGGAGGAGTATGCCAAGTATCCAAGTATGCGCACTTTTGGAGTAAAAGCCCTAATGGACACTGTTAATGCAACTGCAACAAATAAACCACAGCAGACGTGACTGAATATGAGTGTGTTTCAAAAAAAAAAAAAGTTACCAAATTGATTATTTTGTACTCCTGACATAAATTAAGAAATTTCTGTCACAGTAACCACATTTTATCATAAACAGTGAACAAATATCAAAGCTGGAGTATTTAATCTTTCTAATGAAACAGTTTGTCCAGATCAACTGCAGTTCTCTGCCTAAATTCAACTACGCGCCCATGTTTCCCTTCGCAGCAACCACGGCTTCACCCCATTATCGTGTTTACCCACCATGCAAAGCATGCAATTGCGTGGGGCCCTGCCGGTATGGGGGGCCCCCACGATTTCTCCCGAGCGGGACCACAACCCCCCCAAACCCCTCACGATTTCTCTCCAGAACACGATTGCGATTACTACCATGGGGGGAAATGGAACGCGATCACGATTAGTACCACAGGGAACGCGATCACGGGACCCCTCCCGGAGATTTGCTTAGGGCCCCCAATAACGTAAACATGCCCCTGTTTCACCCACAACCTCTTTTGTTTTGTATGCCCTCTTTTCAGGCGAAAAATGACACGTAAAGACATTCTGACTCAAAGTTTGTCAGTGGCGGTGTGAACATGACAGTTATATTTCACAAAATTATAAATCCAACGGCCAACTTGATTGTCTGTGTTTGTTGGCGTCTGTCTGTGCGGTGTGAATTGGCCTTAAAACTCACAGTTTGGTTATTCTAAAACCGTTAATTTTTCATCATTCATTCTTGACATTGTAGGAGTTTTTCAGTATATCATTAAATTGTTTTTACATTTAATTTGGTATCGTTTATATTAAAGTCAGCATGCAATGAAAGTTGCTGTTGTCTTTTCTTCCATATTATTACGTATATCTGAGTGAAATGGCTTCTCAAAAAAGAAAAAATGTTGGGAGGGACTTGATTTTGTCTATTGGGAATTGATTGGATGGTTGTGGTTTGCTATTGCTGTAATCACATGTAAGTGACAGGTTGTCCCACCTAAGTCATTAGAGAAGAGAAGAGATGTCCCTGCAGGTTTCTGTCACAGCAACCACATTTTATCATAAACAGTGAACAAATATCAAAGCTGGAGTATTTAATCTTTCTAATGAAACAGTTTTTCCAGATCAACTGCAGTTCTCTGCCTAAATTCAACTACGCGCCCATGTTTACCTTCACAGCAACCACGGCTTCCCCCCAGTATCGTGTTTACCCACCATGCAAAGCACGCAATTGCGTGGGGCCCCGCAGGCTTGGGGGGCCCCCACGATTTCTCCCGAGGGGAACCACAACTCCCCCAAACCCCCCACGATTTCTTCCCAGAACACGATTGCGATTACTACCGCGGGGGGAAATGAAACGCGATCACGATTAGCACCGCAGGGAACACGATCGCGGGACCCCTCCCGGAGATTTGCTTAGGGACCCCAATAACGTAAACACGCCCCTGTTTCACCCACAACCTCTTTCGTTTTGCATCCCCTCTTTTGAGGCGAAAAATGACACGTAAAGACATTCTGACTCAAAGTTTGTCAGTGGCGGTGTGAACATGACAGTTATATTTCACAAAATTATAAATCCAACGGCCAACTTGATTGTCTGTGTTTGTTGGCGTCTGTCTGTGCGGTGTGAATTGGCCTTAAAACTCACAGTTTGGTTATTCTAAAACCGTTAATTTTTCATCATTCATTCTTGACATTGTAGGAGTTTTTCAGTATATCATTAAATTGTTTTTACATTTAATTTGGTACCTTTTATATTAAAGTCAGCATGCAATGAAAGTTGCTGTTGTCTTTTCTTCCATATTATGACGTATATCCGAGTGAAATGGCTTCTCAAAAAAGAAAAAATGTAGGGAGGGACTTGATTTTGTCCATTGGGAATTGATTGGATGGTTGTGGTTTGCTATTGCTGTAATCACATGTAAGTGACAGGTTGTCCCACCTAAGTCATTAGAGAAGAGAAGAGATGTCCCTGCAGGTTTCTGTCACAGCAACCACATTTTATCATAAACAGTGAACAAATATCAAAGCTGGAGTATTTAATCTTTCTAATGAAACAGTTTGTCCAGATCAACTGCAGTTCTCTGCCTAAATTCAACTACGCGCCCATGTTTCCCTTCGCAGCAACCACGGTTTCACCCCATTATCGTGTTTTCCCACCATGCAAAGCACGCAATTGCGTGGGGCCCTGCGGGCTTGGGGGGCCCCCACAATTTCTCCCAAGGGGGACCACAACCCTCCCAAACCCCCCATGATTTCTACTCAGAACACGATTGCGATTACTACTGCGGGGGGAAACGGAACGCGATCACGATTAGTACCGCAGGGAACGCAATCGTGGGGCCCCCTCCCGGAGATTTGCTTAGGGCTCCCAATATTTTTGCCTCTTTTCAGGCGAAAAATGACACGTAAAGACATTCTGACTCAAAATTTGTCAGTGGTGATGTGAACATGACACTTATATTTCACAAAATTATAAATCCAACGGCCAACTTGATTGTCTGTGTTTGTTGGCGTCTGTCTGTGCGGTGTGAATTGGCCTTAAACGGTTCTAAAACCGTTAATTTTTCATCATTCATTCTTGACATTGTAGGAGTTTTTCAGTATATCATTAAATAGTTTTTACATTTAACTTGATATCTTTATTATTAAAGTCAGCATGCAATGAAAGTTGCTGTTGTCTTTTCTTCCATATTATGACGTATATCCGAGTGAAATGGCTTCTCAAAAAAGAAAAAATGTTGGGAGGGACTTGATTTTGTCCATTGGGAATTGATTGGATGGTTGTGGTTTGCTATTGCTGTAATCACATGTAAGTGACAGGTTGTCCCACCTAAGTCATTAGAGAAGAGAAGAGATGTCCCTGCAGGTGGGCGGGGAAGTTATTTTGATTAAAGATTATGTGGCCATGTGATTTTTTTTAAATGATGTGCACAGATAAATCATTTATACTAAATACTGCAATAAAAAAAAGAAGTCAATTTTGATTTCATGGTGATTTTAAAATATCAAAAAATTATTTACAAAAATTTTATTAAAAAAATCATTTATGTCTATTTTATCGGTAACACTTTAGTATAGGGAACACATATAAACTATTAACTACTACTTTTCCCTCAATAAACTCCTAATTTACTGCTTATTAATAGTTAGTAAGGTAGTTGTTAAGTTTAGGTATTGGGTAGGATTAAGAATGTTGAATAAGGTCATGCAGAATAAGGCATTAATATGTGCTTAATAAGTACTAATAAATACCCAATATTCTAGTAATATGCATGCTAATAAGCAACTAGTTAAAAGACCCTAACATAAAGTGTTACCATTTTATCTATAAAGTATCTCACAGAAGTGAGTACACCCCTCACATTTTTCTAAATATTGTATTATATCTTTTCATGTAACAACACTGAAGAAATGACACTTTGCTACAATGTAAAATAGTGAGTGTACAGCTTGTATAACAGTGTAAATTTGCTGTCCCCTCATAATAACTCAGCACACAGCCATTAATGTCTAAACCGCTGGCCACAAAAGTGAGTACACCACTAAGTGAAAATGTCCAAATTGGGCCCAAAGTGTCAATATTTTGTGTGGCCACCATTATTTTCCAGCACTGCCTTAACCCTCTTGGGCATGGAGTTCACCAGAGCTTCACAGATTGCCACTGGAATCCTCTTCCACTCCTCCATGACGACATCACGGAGCTGGTGGATGTTAGAGACCTTGCGCTCCTCCAGTTGGGTTTAGGTCTGGAGACATGCTTGGCCAGTCCATCACCTTTACCCTCAGCTTCTTTAGCAAGGCAGTGGTCATCTTGGAGGTGTGTTTGGGGTCGTTATCATGTTGGAATACTGCCCTGTGGCCCAGTCTCCGAAGGGAGGGGATCATGCTCTGCTTCAGTATGTCACAGTACATGTTGGCATTCATGGTTCCCTCAATGAACTGTAGCTCCCCAGTGCCGGCAGCACTCATGCAGCCCCAGACCATGACACTCCCACCACCATGCTTGACTGTAGGCAAGACACTTCCTTCTGGGACGACAGCCATGCAGACCAATTTGATGCAGTGTGCGGCGTATGGTCTGAGCACTGACAGGCTGACCCCCCACCCCTTCAACCTCTGCAGCAATGCTGGCAGCACTCATACGTCTATTTCCCAAACACAACCTCTGGATATGACGCTGAGCACGTGCACTCAACTTCTTTGGTCGACCATGGCGAGGCCTGTTCTGAGTGGAACCTGTCCTGTTAAACCGCTGTATGGTCTTGGCCACCGTGCTGCAGCTCAGTTTCAGGGTCTTGGCAATCTTCTTATAGCTCACGCCATCTTTATGTAGAGAAACTATTCTTTTTTTCAGATCCTCAGAGAGTTCTTTGCCATGAGGTGCCATGTTGAACTTCCAGTGACCAGTATGAGACAGTGAGAGTGATAACACCAAATTTAACACACCTGCTCCTTATTCACACCTGAGACCTTGTAACACTAACGAGTCACATGACGCCGGGGAGAGAAAATGGCTAATTGGGCCCAATTTGGACATTTTCACTTAGGGGTGTACTCACTTTTGTGGCCAGCAGTTTAGACATTAATGGCTGTGTGTTGAGTTATTTTGAGGGGACAGCAAATTTACACTGTTATAAAAGCTGTACACTCACTTCTAGGGGTGGAACGGTTCGCTGTAAAAAATCGAACCGTTCGGTTCTCCACCCACGGGCTTGCACCGCGGTTCATCCCAAATTTGACAACGCATCTATATGGTTTGTTGAAAACAACGTGCTAAACAGACAGACGGATTCGGCTAATGTATGTTTCAGTTGATGGATACACATTCTGGTTTCACAATACGTTACAACAGCGATGATAAAAAGAACATGGACAAAACAGTCACTCGTTGTAAACAAATGTTCAATGACGTGCCGAAAGCTCTATGACCAGTTATTTACGCCGTCATCACCCGGGTGTTGATAGCGCGCAACGCGAGCGCAGGTGAGACCTGAACATCTCACGTTGCTATCTGTGTTTAAACTAAACTCATTTAAACCTTGCGAGTTTAAACATTCATCCGTAAGACGTGAAAGAGAACTCGAGCGCGCTCGAAAAGAGGAGAAAAACGAGATAGACAATGCATGTGTATCAATATCAGCTGGATCTTTGAATTATGTCTTAAAGGGACAGCAGTCTAATATTCCTGCTCTATGTGTTTTAATGTTAATCAAACGACAAAAGATGAAGAAATCACTGAATAGCTTTTGTAACTTCAATAATGTTTCATCTTTATTTAATTATTCAAAGAAGTTTTAATGCAGTGTTATTTTATATTTGAATACTTTATTCAATTTCTGTACCTGAAAGCTGTTAGATACCTGAAAAACCTGTAAAGCATTGTTTTTTGTATTTGTATCTTAGCTCTCATGTATTTATTTGTGCTGTTTCTTGTAGTTAAATTATTTGTTTTTATTTTCTTTATCTTTATTTGACAATTGTCCTATTTTTTACTGAACATAGCACATACCAAACTGTACTGAAACCATGACACTAAAACCGTGCTACAAACCGAACCGTGAGAAATCTGAACCGTCCCACCGCTACTCACTACTTTACATTGTAGCAAAGTGTCATTTCTTCAGTGTTGTCACATGAAAAGATATAATAAAATATTTACAAAAATGTGAGGGGTGTACTCACTTCTGTGAGATACTGTATATGTGAATACATATACCCATGATCAGATTTACTGTATGATCATATATTCCTGTTACAGTAACAGACGTTTCTGGAGCCATCTGTGATTATGTGAACACACACTCATCTAATGTTTAGTTTCATTGAGAAAAAAAAAAAAAACAAGTGGTGTTATAAGGAATAGGCATCTAATTGTATCTGTATGCATTCTGGTGGAGGGTTGAAGCGTTCTAGTGGAAACTATAGCTAGCTCAGTGTCTGTTCTCCATAATCAGACTCAGATTTTTAAACAGCCTCTAGTCGAGCTGTCATCCATCTGTCAGTGTCTTATGTATGAGTGTGTGTGTGTGTGTGTGTGGTTTAGTGCTTCATTCGTTTTCTTTCTCACACACCCTCTGGTCCTTTAGCCAGAGCTCAGCGCCTCCTTACAGATTTCTTCCCAGGTTGCCCCAGGGTATTGTGTAAATGAGTGGAGAGAAGTCAGGTGTGAGCATGGTGAAGCTGTTTCCCTTCTTTAGGACCATGTAATGCTGAAATCGAACAGTATAAATTGCACTCACTGGTGATATCAAATCCATGTTCTTTTATGAAGGTATGCAGATATGCAGGGGTGGCTTCTCTTACAATTCTCATTCAGAATTGCATCTGAACTTTTTTTCACCTTTGAGGTCCCCTGAGGGTCCCTGGATGTCTTTTTTATATATACTTTTTATGCACAAATTTCAAATATTTTTTTCATTCAAAAACTCTGGCTGAAAAATCTGAATGAACATGTACAATAAGCATAACGCTTCTACAGATATACATATACATGTCCAGGCACTAGTAAATTATGACTTAGGGTTCAGGGTTTACCTTTAAAACCTTCTCAGGGTGACTGTAAGGGTAAGTGCTATGCATTTTTCAGCTCACAGGCAGTAAACTCTGTTTTTGCCTGTTAAACTGTGTAACTTCTCAAATTGCCTCTGGCTCTGTGACAGTTTTTCCTGCCTACATAATTTTCATAGCCCTGTTATTGCCCAGACGAATTACACATCCATTCATCAAGTCTAGGTTGTCTCTGGTAAGGCTGTGTTTGTGTTACCTTTTTTCTTGTTTATCCTTTATGTTTTTCTTATGAATTGTTCCACAGGTGAATGAAATTTATCAGGACAGCTCCCTGGGTGCCCATATTAATGTTGTCCTGGTTAGAATCATGATGCTCTGCTCCTCCAAGGTAAGACGGCATCAGCCAGCTTCCTTTTGAAACTTTTTTTGGATGACTTTGGTTGTATCAACAGCACTTCAAAGTACAAAAAAATCTTAACTATGAAAAATATGAGAATCTAGTATACTCGACTCACTGTCCAACAGAGACTGTATTGAAGTATATCCTGTTATCGAAATCCAAAGCAAAGTCTCACCACTGTAGCTGAAGAAGTTAGTTTTAAAGTTAGGCTTTTCGATTTATTTTGTAGTGTCTGGAGTCTGGATACATTAACAATGGCATGAATGGCAAAGAATCTTTAAAGCTTAAAATGAGAAAATTGTGTACACAATTCCAGTACTCGAAAAGTGTGTACTCGAAAAGTGACTCGAAAGACTTTGATTTGTCTTTATTTTATCTTGTATTCTAAGATGGTTTCTAGATTTCTGAAACTAAATTATTTCAGTTGACAGCAGGAGCGTTTCAGTACTGGGCACCACCTCCTCCATCACAAAAGTGTGCCCATATTTTAATACTCTTTTTGATTTATTTTTTGGATATAAATTGATATAAATCATCTTTTCCTACAGTACACAACCTTTACCTGTCATTCACAAGCTGTGCACACAATAAATCTTTGACAAACAATAGTAGACATTTGCAAGTTTTGTTTACTACAATGGATTGTAGGTGAATATCCGCCTCATCCAATGCCTTTTTGTTTTGTTTTCTGTTTTATAAAGTATACCGTTACACTGTGAGAAACCGCTGAACCATTTCAGACCTTATTGCAAACCCATTTGACAAATTAGATCAAAAGAGTGATTCATTCGCGAATCTGGCATTCTTCGGTGGCCGAGAGAGCTCAAAGCGCTACAACTGAAGAAAACACATGCAAATAGAAAAAACACCAGCAAATTAAGAAAACATCTCCATCAGTTTGACCAGACGTGTTGCAAATACTCACAATGCAACCAAATACAGAAATGTTCTGCAAATACTCACAACGCAACCAAAAACAGAAACGCACTGCAAATACTCACAATGCAACCAAATACAGAAACGTTCTGCAAATACTCACAACGTAACCAAATACAGAAACGCAATGCAAATACTCACAATGCAACCAAATACAGAAATGTTCTGCAAATACTCACAACGTAACCAAATACAGAAACGCAATGCAAATACACACAATGCAACCAAATACAGAAACGCACTCCAAATACTCACAACGCAACCAAATACAGAAATGTTCTGCAAATACTCACAACGCAACCAAATACAGAAACGCACTGCAAATACTCACAATGCAACCAAATACAGAAACCCGTGGCAAATACTCACAATGCAACCAAATACAGAAACGTGCTGCAAATACTCACAATGCAACCAAATACAGAAACGCGTGGCAAATACTCACAATGCAACGAAATACAGAAACGTGCTGCAAATACTCACAACACAACCAAATACAGAAACACGCTGCAAATACTCACAATGTAACCAAATACAGAAACGTGCGGCAAATACTCACAACGCAACCAAATACAGAAATGTGCTGCAAATACTCACAACGCAACCACATTCGGAAATGCACTGCAAATAGCATGGAAATATTTCAAGGGGACCTCAACAAGGGACGAACCTGGCCGAGTAGACTTATTGTTCAATATTTCACCTGAAAAGTGAGTTTTTTGTTTATTGAAGTATCCTGATCATATGTACATTGTGAGTATTTGCAGCGTTTTTCTGTATTTGGTTGTGTTGTGAGTTTTTGCGGCACATGTGTTGTCAAACTGATGAAGATGTTTTCTTAATTTGCTGGTGTTTTTCTATTTGCATGTCTTTTTTCTTCAGTTGCAGCACTTTGAGCTCTCTCGGCTACCGTACATCTCTGATTCTACACAACTGTTAGAAAACACACAACATAATTGCTTAAATATTATCAGGGAAAATGATTCTCAGGTCGGTACACTAATCTCCATTGACAAATAAGAACGTATCATTAATATTTCACTGGGGCACAGCGGTATTTCACTGGGACTCATGCCCCAGTAAAAAGGGTCTAGCGACATTCCTGGTTGACAAAGTCGTATAGTATGAACCTGTGATTTGTGTTGGTTTTGTCAGTCCATGGGTTTGATTGAGCTGGGCAACGCCTCTCAGAGTCTGGAGAACGTCTGTCGCTGGGCCTTCCTGCAGCAGAAAGAGGACAAGAATGATGCAGAATACCACGATCATGCCATTTTCCTCACCAGGCAGGAGTTTGGGCCCACTGGCATGCAGGGTAATACTTTTGACATAAACTTACATTAAAACATAACGTGATGCATCATGTACATTACGAATCTCAGATTTGCAGACCAATTAAAATTCATGTAATGGGGAGAGTTACATTAAGTTATTTTCAGCAAGACATGCAGATTAGAGGCAGCAGAAACAGACTGTTGAAAACAAAAATAATGTAATGTGAAGTGTTATGTGACTATGCAAATACTTCCATACTTTTCTACTATTTTATCTTCGCTTTCTTTGTAGGTTATGCTCCTGTGACTGGAATGTGTCACCCTGTGAGAAGTTGCACTCTGAACCATGAGGATGGCTTCTCCTCTGCTTTTGTTGTAGCCCATGAGACAGGACATGTGTGAGAAAAGCTTGATCAGAACTTCTGTCATAATTTGCCACCACCAACCAATGTTGGAGAAGCTAATATGAAAGTGTCAAGCCCCAAGCTACTCATAATTTAAAGCAGTCAAGCCACTAAGTAGTTAGTTACAATTCAAGCCACTAATAAGAGTTAGTTACATTGAAGCTATTGGGGGGATGGCAACATCTTTGAATATCAGACTATTTTCTTTTAAATCAGAGAAGTATTTATCTGGGACAAAAACGAGGAATATGGTTTCTCCACCCCATATTTGAAAAAAAATGTTCTCAGCCACATTTCCTTCAAGTACAAAAGTTGACTGTATAGATTGAGTGAGTGATATTAGATTGTTATATTCAGATTGGGGATGGAGCATGATGGCCAGGCGAATGAGTGCGGGGATGAGGTTCCCATGGGCAGTATCATGGCTCCTCTGGTTCAAGCAGCCTTCCACCGCTTTCACTGGTCCCGATGCAGTCAACAGGAGCTCAGGCGATACCTCAAGTGAGTTACTGTGTTTTGGTAGCTTCCTGCTTTGATGAATATAGTCTATTATTAATCCGGTTCATTGATTGTAAATCCTAAAATAGTGTTGTTACTCATGCAGTACATATGACTGTCTTCGTGATGACCCTTTTGATCATGAGTGGCCAACTCTGCCCCAGCTGCCTGGTCTGCATTACTCTATGAATGAACAGTGCCGCTTTGACTTTGGCATGGGCTACATGATGTGCACTGCGGTGAGTGAAAGAGAGACTGTATCATACCAGCCAACCTGACATGCCACCTCATTTCACATCCAACCACATAAACTAGTTAGATTTATAGTTAGAAAATCTGCCAATGCAGTATATGCAGTGGAGTCCAAAAAGTTAAGATAATAAGAGATTATACTGAACATGTGTTTGAAAATGTGTGCTGAAAATGTGAAAATATTTTCATTTAAACCTGCAAATAATTTTTCAAACTGTGGAAAGCCATGAGATAAAATTAAGAAGTAATATTTAAGTTTCTGTATTATTTCTAATATGACTAATCAAATGTAATCAAATGATATTGATCATGTAACTCTGTACCATTGAAGCACAATATGCTCTTTGGCTCATTCTCAAATGAACATGATCATCATATTTTACAGTTCAGGTCTTTTTTTGTTTGTTTTTTCAAAAATTTTACCTTGAGTGGTACAACTGTTTGTCACTGTGGTAGTAACTTTAAAGGGACAATTTTGTACCTTTTTGTAATATGTACCCTTAAGGTATATGGAAGTTTGTTTCCTCCACTGAATAAAATATAAAAAAGGTAATTGCGACTTTTTAATCTCACAATTATGACTTTTTTCTCAGAATTGCGTGCAATTCAGAATAAAGTTATAAAGTTAGAATTGGGAGATATAAACTCGCAATTGCAAGTTATGAAATCTGAATTACGAGATATAAACTAGCAGTCGTGAGATATAAAGTCAGAATTGCATGATATAAAGTCGCAATTGCGAGTTATAAAGTCAGAATTGTGAAATATAAACTTGCAATTCTGAGATAAAAGTAATTTTTCCCCCCTCAGAATTGGACTTTATAACTCGCAATTGCAACTTTATATCTCACAAATAAGAGAAAAGTTACAATTGTGAGATATGAACTTGCAATTGCAAGAAAAAAAGTCAGAATTGCGAGAAAAAAGAGAATTGCAAAAAAAGTCAAAATTACGTTATATAAACTCGCAATTGCGAGAAAAAAATTCAGAATTTCGACATAAAAAGTCATAATTGCATGATATAATCTTGCAATTGCGAGAAAAAAAGTCATAATTGCAATAAAAGTCATAATTGTGAGATATAAACTCGCAATTGCGAGAAAAAGTCAGAATTGCGAGAAAAAAGTCAGAATTTCGAGATAAAAAGTCAGAATAGCGAGATATAAACTCGTAATTGCAAGAAAAAAGTCAGAATTTCGAGATAAAAAGTCAGAATAGCAAGATATAAACTCGCAATTGCGAGAAAAAAAGTCAGAATTTTGAGATAAAAAGTCATAATAGCGAGATATAAACTCGCAATTGCAAAAAAAAAATCAGAATTGCGTGAAATAAACTCGCAATTGCAAGAAAAAGTCAGAATTGCGAGATATAAACTTGCAATTGCGAGAAAAAAAGTCAGAATTTCGAGATTAAAAGTCAGAATTGCGAGAATAAAGTCAGAATTGCTACTTACATCTCACAATTCTGACTTTATTTCTCGCAATTGCGAGTTTATATCAGATATCAGTCGCAATTATAATCGAAGTCGCAATTATCTTTTAAATTGTTTTATTCCGGGGCAGAAACAAGCTTCCCTATGGTAGTACTATGAACTTTTATCGGAAAATAAGGTACGAAGTTGTCCCTTTATGGTTACTGCCTCATTAGTCTCAGCCTCAGTCGTCACACCCACGGACTATTAGCTGAACGTCTGATGCATATGGCACACTTAACTGGAAATACTTCAGGATTTTCAAAGTTGTCATCTGATTGGTTGAATTCTACAAGATGTCCAGGAGACCTGTGTGTCACGTTCTTTAATGGTCTGCTTGGAAACAAAGATGCAGTGATGCCAAACCCCCTTATGGAAGAAGAGCGGCGTCGTGTTTACAAATAGAAACACAATGTGACAATGAGTGCTTATCAGGATCAATTAAATGCTGGATTTTCAAAAGTATGTGAAGTATGTAAAGTTTGCAGCATAGACTCTTTAAAATACATCCAAGAGTTCTACACACCAGTCTGTTATTGTAAGGACATCGACATTACATTTTCACGCCCCTAAACATGGCATGGAACAAAATGAACTGTGATTGGTTGCTTTACATGTCAGTCAGGTGGCCTCTGGGTGGTCTTTATGGAGTCCGGACCTTCTGCTGTCAGTCTGAAATAGGCTACGCAAGACTACTGCCTCAGTGACAAGCTGTTGTACCCGTAAAGGCAAAAGATCTGCACATTTTTTTTAAACAAGTAAAGCAAAAAAATAAAATCTCTGAAAACTATGTAAAAACCACAAGTCCTCTGTCACTTTCCTATTTCCCTGCCACCATACAACCATGTAAGAGCTGGTCTCATGAGCTTTAGCTGTCACAGGCTGCGCGTATGAATGCGAGCATGACTGTTTCTTTTAGTACAGCACCTACGATCCTTGCAAGCAGCTGTGGTGCAGCCACCCCGAGAACCCTTTCTTCTGCAAGACTAAGAAGGGCCCTCCTATCGACGGGACCAAGTGTGCAACAGAAAAGGTTGGACTTGTAAACCTTCTACTCTACATTACACAAAACCAAAATAACAGATACCACTTTTTATCTTTTACTTTCTTTTCTCTCTCTATTTCTCTAGCACTGTTTTAAGGGTCACTGTATCAAGTTGACACCAGACATTCTTAGGCAGGATGGCCACTGGGGTCAGTGGACCAAGTTTGGTTCCTGTTCTCGGACCTGTGGTGGTGGAGTACAGTTCCGCACTCGAGAGTGTAACAACCCAATGTGAGTGTCTTCAGACTGATCTTCCCTTAACATTTCTCCTCTGTTTACTTGAACAAACCTGTTCTATGTTGTAGTCCGGCCAATGGGGGGCGCACTTGTTATGGAAACAACTATGAGTTCCAGCTCTGTAACATGGAGGAGTGTGCAAAGGCCCTGGCTGACTTCAGAGAGGAGCAGTGCAAGATGTGGAACCCCCACTTTGAGCATGAAGGCACCAAACACCATTGGCTGCCCTACGAGCACCCTGAACGTGAGTCAAAGCTATTTATCTAGTGTTATTAATCCCCAAATCATTTTCCACTTTTGTTTAGTCTCATTTTATGTAGGTGAAAAAGGCATTGGCACACTCACATGTTATACTTTTCATTTTAATGCTTCCTGATGTCCACCATGTGTCTTGGAGCATGTTCGTTTCTCGTTCAAAGGAATCTGCTTTTTAAATATTATTCACAAAGCTACTTTTTCTATAAATGCTTCCATAGCATAAGAGCTAAGAATAATTTTCCTCGCCACTGTAATTTGTGTTCAAGGAAGTTATTATAGGTGGCATATATAGTATTTTTTGCATTCTAGTAACTTTACACTTCTGCATTTTGTGATATTGGTCACAATTTACAATAAGGTTTCATTTGTTAATATTGGTTAGCATGAACTAACAATTAACAGTACTTCTACAGCATTTCTTAATCTTAGTTAATGTTAATCTCAACATTTACTACAACCTGAATTCCAGAAATGTTGGGACGTTTTTAAAATTTGAATAAAATGAAAACTAAAATACTTTAAAATCACATGAGCCAATATTTTATTAACAACAGAACATAGATAACATAACAAATGTTTAAACTGAGATATTTTACAATTTTATGCATAAAATTAGCTCATTTCAAATTTGATGCCTGCTACAGGTCTCAAAATAGTTGGGACGGTGGCATGTTTACCATGGTGTAGCATCTCCTCTTATTTTCAAAACAGTTTGAAGACGTCTGGGCATCAAAGTTATGAGTTTCTGGAGTTTTGGTGTTGGAATTTGGTCCCATTCTTGCCTGATATAGGTTTCCAGCTGCTGAAGAGTTTCCAGCTGCTCAAATTTGGACTTGTCTGACCATAGAACACTTTTCCACGTTGAAACAGTCCATTTTAAATGAGCCTTGGCCCACAGGACACGACGGCGCTTCAGGACCATGTTCACATATGGCTTCCTTTTTGCATGATAGAGCTTTTGTTGGCATCTGCAGATGGCACGGCGGATTGTGTTTACCGACAGTAGTTTCTGGAAGTATTCCAGGGCCCATTTAGTAATGTCATCGACACAATCATGCCGATGAGTGATGCAGTGTCGTCTGAGGGCCCGAAAACCATGGACATCCAATAAAGGTCTTCAGCCTTGTCCCTTACCCACAGAGATTTCTCCAGTTTCTCTGAATCTTTTGATAATGTTATACACTATAGATGATGAGATTTGCAAAGCCTTTGAAATTTGACATTGAGGAACATTGTTTTTAAAGTATTCCACAATCTTTTTACACACTCTTTCACAGATTTCCCATCTTTACTTCTGAGAGACTCTGCCTCTCTAAGACATCCCTTTTATAGCTAATCATGTTATAGACCTGATATCAATTGACTTAATTAGTTGCTAGATGTTCTCCCAGCTGAATCTTTTCAAAATGTCTTGCTTTTTCAGCCATTTGTTGCCCCCATGCCAACTTTTTTGAGACCTGTAGCAGGCATCAAATTTAAAAAGAGCTCATTTAGTGGATAAAAGTGTAAGATTTCTCTGTTTAAACATTTGTAATGTTATCTATGTTCTATTGTGAATAAAATATTAGCTCATGTGATTTGAAAGTCTTTTAGTTTTCATTTATTCAAATTTAAAAAACGTCCCAACATTTCCGGAATTCGGGTTGTAATACATTCATAAAAATATATTTTTTAAGATCAGAAGTTGTGTCTGTTAATGCACTAACATGAATATTAACTAACATTAACAAAGGTTAAATGCTGTAAAAATGTATTGTTTGTTGTTAGTTCATGTAAGTCAATGCAAAGTGTTATCAAGATATCTTGTTTTATGCTGTGCCTTTAAAACCTCAATGTAGAACAGCAACAAAGAGAATGGAAATTAAATTAATGGAAAGGATGAAACTAAAACTCCTTTCTGGGGGAAAAAGTGTCTGTATCTGCTACCATTTTTGGCTCTCTCTCCTTCATGATTATGGTATCATTATTTATGTCTTTATTTGGTAATTTCAACTTTAAGAATTTAGAAAGAGTAACAGGGTTGTTAATCAACTGGAGAGGTACTCTTAGCTGCTTCAATACATTCACCAAAGGTTTGGCCCAGTCATTGAGAATTGAGCATCAGCCAAGCATTGGACAGCAGCGGTTGGAAGAAAGGCACATGGAAATGTGATTAAGCAGCAATGGCATCTCCAGTTATCCACTGGGGCCGAATTACTGCTACAGTAGAGGGAATGCAGGTATTCAGCTAATAACCACTCCAGCGTCCCTCTCTAGCTAAGAGGAGTAAACAGTCTTGTTTTCTGTACACAGTATGAACAATATTGCAGTGGTTGCAAAATCTTTTTTTATTATTATTATTTATGATTATTCATGTAGTAGACACCTTCTTTTAGGACACATTGCTCAAAAAACATTATCACTACACCACAACTATGATATCATTGGCATTCTTACTAAATCTATGTAATTTATTCTTGTGATGGCAAAGCTGACTTTTCAGCATCATTACTCCAGTCTTCAGTGTCAGTCTTTACTGCTCAGTTGTGGCCTAATGGTTAGAGAGTCAGATTTGTAACCCGAAGGTCATGGGTTTGAGTCTCAGTATGGTCAGGAAATGTGGGGGAGTGCTCTCTTACACTCTCATTACCCACAACTGAGGTGCCCTTAAAAAAAAGGCACCTAACCCCCGGGCACAGCAGCAAGAATGGCTGCCCACTGCTCCGGCCGGGTGTGTGTTTAATACTCACTGCTGTGTTTGTGCACTTTGATGGATGAAATGCAGATTACAAATTCCAAGAATGGGGCACCATACTTGGCTACACGTCATGTCACTTTCACTTTAAAACAGTTTAATACTGCTTAATCTTTCTGTGGAAACTGTGATATTTTTTTCAGAATTCTTTGGTGAAAGTTTAGAAGAACAATGTATAATTACATTTTCAAATTATACAATAATAGTATTATGTTTATTGTTATTGACAGTGTTATTAATTGTACAGGCCTGGTTATATACAGATGTTTTAAACAAAAAATGTAAGCAAAATCTTAATTTATTTTAACATTCTAAAGTGTCAGCTTGAGTAAAGTGACGGACACACCATAAATCTTATAGAAACAATTATAATGTCATATTAAGTGTTAAAGGGGACCTATTATGCCCTTTTTTACAAGATGTAATATAAGTCTCAGGTGTCCCTAGAATGTGTCTGTGAAGTATCAGCTCAAAATATCCCACAAAATGTTGAAAATGCCCATTTTTTTGAGTGGAAGCAAAACATGCTATTTTCTAGGGCTGGGACAATACATTGATGCATCGCGAATAGAGAAATGATTCTGGATCGATTCTGATATTTTCCGTATTTATCGCAAATCTCTCTCGAATCGATTCTGAGCTTAGTTTTCAACAGCAGATGGCACTGTGTGCTTTAGAAACAGCCGTACTCTGCTTCCTTCCAATTCCTTACACGCCACTTGAACCTTCTATAAAATAATCATTCATAAAGTTTGAAAAGGTTAAAGCAAATTACAATTATTTCTAGTGTCATAAAAGCATTTTGAGGTGCAAATACATTGTCAGACTCAGCCAAATGCACGAGCGCTCTTCCCTGTGTGCATTTGAGCATGCGGTTAAAAAATAGCCTAGAGCGCCATGTGCTGTTAAAAACTAAGCTCAGAATCGATTTGCGATTTGCGAAAATATCAGAAATGATCCACGAATCATGATGCATAGTATTGTCCCTGCCCTACTATTTTCGTGCATGTATCTTTAAATGCAAATGAGCTGCTGCCCCCTATCCAGAATAGCGCTGTGCCTTTACAGCTCGTGTTTCGGATACTCTGCCAAAAATGAACAAAAAATCTGTTTGGTTTTGATTATCATCTATATCACGGTAATGCTCATGTGACATTGCAGTTCTTTGTCATCATGAAAGTTATTATCTGCATGCATTTTAAAGCCATGTCAGTTTAAACTTCTGATATATGATTTTCTGAGCGCACACATTCAAAGCACACACACAGAAAGCTGGCTGTCAGCTTAAGCTTAATGTGCTTAAGCTGTCATGTACACTCAAGGTAATGTCAAAACACATAAAGTTCACATAAACACAGTCGGTTATGTATGTCAAAGTAAAAAGCGAGGAAAGAAATCGCATGCGTATATTAGATATCTGTGTATTAAAGTGACAGCAGAGTAATATAAAGTACCTGCTGTATATGCTATTAATATGAATCAAACATCAAAAGAAAAACAGAAAATCACTCACTGCTTTTGAATTAATAACTTTAGTAGCTTTATTAAGAATACATTTCTTACATGAATGCTGCTGTTAAAGGGTTAGTTCACCCAAAAATGAAATTTCTGTCATTAATTACTCACCTTCATGTCATTCCAAACCAGCAAGACCTTCATTCATCTTCAGAACACAAATTAAGATATTTTTGATGAAATCCGACAGGTTTTTTATCTCCCATAAAAAGCAACGAAATTACCACATTCAAGGTCCAGAAAGGTAGTAAAGACATGGTTAAAACAGTCAACGTGACTACAGTGGTTCAACCTTAATGTTATGAAGCGACGAGAATACTTTTTGTGCGCAAAAAACAAAACAAAAATTATGACTTTATTCAACAATTTCTTCTCTACCCTTTCTCTCTCCTACGCAGTTGATGCAGTGCAGTGCTTACGTGTTTACATCCAAACGCTGACTCAGTATTGGCTGACGCTGTTCACGTGAGCACCACGACGCATGCGTGTGATGCTGACACAGTAGCCGACCAATACAGAGTTGGCGTTCGGACATAAACACGGAACCTCTGCAATGTTTCTTCAACGTAACTGCGTAGGAGAATGACAGGATAGAGAGGAAATTGTTGATTAAAGTCCTTATTTTTGTTTTGTTTTTGCACACAAAAAGTATTCTTGTCGCTTCATAACATTAAGGTTGAACCACTGTAGTCACGTTGACTATTTTAACAATGTCTTTACTACTTTTCTGGTAATTTCATTGCTTTCTATGGGAGATTAAAAAAAAAAAAAAAACCTGTCGGATTTCATCAAAAATATCTTAATTTGTGTTCTGAAGATGAACAAAGTTCTTACATGTTTGGAACAACATGAGGGTGAGTACTTAATGACAGAATTAAAATTTTTGGGTGAACTAACCCTTTAAATGCTCTGGCAAGGAGATAAACATGGCGGACTGTGTACAGCTCACTCAGGGGAGGAGCTAAGCTAATAGGGCAGATTCTGTGCCAGTCGTGGGCGGGGCCTGTTCCAATGTGACATAACACATTCCTGAATGACTCATTTTGAGACACTGTTTCCGATTTACGGAGAAAATAACAAATGGAGTGGATGGATTTTTATCACAATAGGATGGTTGTGTACACACACTGCAGACACATAATTATGTTCAAAAACAATATAAAAAGTGAATTTTGCATAATAGGTCACCTTTAAGTAAAAGTGATGCAGTGAACATATTTAATGAATCTCATTAAAATACAATAAAACAACAACCTATTAATTCCATGAATTATATAAACTTAAAAAGGTTTTGTAAACATTTGTACTTTTCTAAAGTTGCACATACCTAAAATGCTTATTAATGATTATTATTCATTTCAGTGTCAAAAATGTATGTGTGCTAAAACTCATAAAACTCACCTCACAGACAAATAGCTACAAAAATGAATTGTATGAATTTGTCTGTGGTCTGTTTTTTTGGACAGCTGAAGAGAGATGTCAACTATACTGCCAGTCAAAAGAGACCGGAGACGTGGTGTCCATGAAGAGAATGGTGCATGACGGCACACGTTGTTCCTACAAAGACCCTTACAGCGTGTGTGTGCGTGGGGAGTGTGAGGTAAAGGTTATTCAAACACACCTACACAAACCATCCATCACTGAAGTTCATCCTCCAAAATGCCATAGAATGAATAATATCAAGTCTAATCAGCCTTCTGAGGCCTTTCCACTCCTCATTGCCGTGTAAAGTGTTGAGCTAGAACAGAACACTATCTTGAATGGTTTGTTTTTAGCTAGTTCTGTTATTGGTGGAATACATGACTGTGATGTCCTGTGGGTAGGGCAGATTGATGATGTTTTGCTACTGGAATTAAAAGATAAAGTGCATTCCAAGATGTATTGCTTTATAATCTGAGAGGGATATGAATGTCTGGAAAAGAATGGGTTTGAATTTGTACTGGCACTGACACTCAGTAAGGGAAAGAGAGGATCTGTGATTGTTTCCATGCAGTTGTGTGTTCAAGAGTGTTTCCTACCTGAACTTTATTGACATTTATTGATTTTATTGGCAAATATGAGTACTGGATTGAATTAGGATTAAGTTTAGAGCTAATATTCCATTCATACATAATGTTGTCTTAGCCTTTATAAGGACGTTTATTGCTATGGTTGCTGCACCACACATAAAAGCTTTCAGTTATTCAAATTTAAATATTTTGGAGAAATATTTTGCAGAAATAGTTTTCTTAATCAGTATTTTGTCTTGTTTTTTATGTAAAAAGTATTGATATATTTATCATGACAACTCTCTGAGTGAATTATTTAACCAGCATTTATTGGCATGCGGCATGAAATGTACATATGTTTGATTTTGGTGGACATGATCTGCTATGCTGCTGAGCACATACAAGAATTTGTTCATTTTAGTTCAAGGATTAGTTCACTTTAAAATGAAAATTACCCCATGCTTTACTCACCCTTAAGCCATCCTAGGTGTGTATGACTTTCTTCTTTCTGATGAACACAATCGGAGTTATATTAATAAATATTCTGACGCATCCAAGTTTTATAATGGCAGTGAACGGGAAACAAGTATGAAGCTCAAGAAAGTGCATCCATCCAACATAAATGTACTCCACACGGCTCCGTGGGGTTAATAAAGTCCTTCTCAAGTGAAGCGATGCGTTTGTGTAAGAAAAAATATCCATATTTTTGGCCTTTGTTAACCCCCCAGAGCTGCGTGGAGTACCTTTATGATTGATGGATGCACTTTATTGAGCTTCATACTCGTTGTTTCCCATTCACTGCCATTATAAAGCTTGGATGTGTCAGGATATTTATTAATATAACTCCAGTTGTGTTCATCAGAAAGAAGAAAGTCATACACACCTAGGATGGCTTGAGGGTGAGTAAAGCTTGGGTTAATTTTCATTTTAAAGTGAACTAATCCTTTAAAATAACTTACATAAAGGAAATGCTGCTGCAAGAATATATTAAAACCCCTGTAGCAGATCTCTACAGGTGGCACTGGGGAGGAGACTGGCTAAACAGAAGTTTTCATAATCGTCCAGCAGGGCGATCGCAGGCAAGGGTACAAAATATAGGGTTTCGTGGAATAGGAAGTATGTCTGTTTGGCTAATGCCACAGCGTTAGAGAGATCAATTAGCGTTCTGTTAGAGTTTTTGCAGTGTTTATTTGTCTATTAGTTGCCTATGATTATTACTGATGAATTTAGTAGTATTCGGCTGGTCATCTCAATTTAGAAGGCCTCAAGAGTCGACCAACTCCATACATAATAAATCAACAGGTCAGCACCTTAGTTGTGCCTACATCTCTCTATATATTCTCTTAAACCCTGCTCTCTGCACAGAAAGTGGGCTGTGACAATGTTATAGCCTCGGAGCTAGAGGATGATAAGTGTGGTGTGTGTGGAGGAGACAACTCCACCTGCAAGATTGTCAAAGGAAACTTCACCCGCAGCACAAGGAAACCAGGTGAGCTTCTGCCCTTTCTGCAGACTCCATGAACAGGTCACCCAATGTTTTCGACCCAGATTCATCCCAAAATTTCATCATAATCTGGAAATTCTTCCATTTTCAAATCTCATTTTGGCTTTTTTGAATTTTATTCCTAGGTTTTCTGAAGATCCTGGAGATTCCTAGAGGAGCACGCCACATACAGATCCGTGAATTCAAAGGAACTCCACATATTCTAGGTAGAAGCTCCTTCTCAGCAAATGGCAGTGTGATTAATTACTCCAACACTGGCCTTCATAATGCAAGTGTCTGGCCTCCCACTGTTTGTTATTGATGGAGAGGTTTGGACTCCTCCTGGCACTGAGACCATTAGGAGCTCCAGCTCAGTGGCCGTGAAGCATCTTGGCTACTTAGAATTAATGCCTTCCAAAATTGTGATTTATAGGTACAAGAAACGCATATTAAATCAGCATGATGAAGACTGATCCTTGTTTTTTCTCACTTGGTGCATAAATTGGACTGCATGATTGTCCTAATGTTAAATTGTCCTCTGCTAGCGGTGAAGAACCAGGCCACAGATCATCTTTTCCTGAACGACGAGGGCGATTTTCCTGAGTCACGTACAGTAATCGAGAAAGGTGTGGCGTGGGAGTATGCTAACAATGATGACATGGAGACAGTGCAGACCACTGGACCACTCAAATATGGAGTTCTCATAATGGTGAGAATGAGATTTATATCAGTTATTATAACTATAAATCCAGAACTAAGCCTAAAGGACATTCAGGGATAATAAGGGCACTATAGTAGTGCATTTCTAAATACTGGATGATAGTTCACCCAAAAATGAAAATTTTCTCATCATTTACTCACCCTCATGCCATCCCCAATGTACATTGCCCGGCCTAAAAAAAGTCACTGTTTGGATTTAAATAGGCAAATGCTTAAGAGTCTATAATTGGATCATTATTGCCGTGATTATTATGTTTCTAGCATGTTTTATGTCTGGCAAAAGTTCTTCTAACCCTAACTGAAAGTCTTTGGGATGTGCTGGAGAGTGCTTGACTCTTGCATTGTCAATACAAGATTTTTGACCAGAAATTGTTGCACCTCTTGATTGAAATGACATCACAACATTTATTTCCACCAAGAGGTGCATCAATTTTTGGTCAAGATCTTGTATTGACAATGCAAGAGTCGAGCACTCTGTAAAGTCTACTCCAGCACATCCCAAAGACTTTCAATGAATTTAAGGTCTGGACTGATGATTCTTAATGCTCCCTTCCAACCATTCTTTCACAATTTAAGCCTGATGAATCGTGACATTGTCATCCTGGAATATGGCCATATTTTTTTTGGCCGGGCAGTGTATGTGGCTTTCTTTCTTCAGATAAGCGCAAACAAAGATTTTTAGGAAAATAATCCATCTCTGTGAGTCCATATTATGCAAGTGAATTGGTTCCAGTCAGTTGATGCTTGAAAGACCACACACAGCTATCGTGACGGAAATCCACATGACCCCAGTGGATGAATCAATGTCTTCTGAAGCTAAATTAAAGGTGTGTGTGAGAAAAATAAATAAACCATCGCTTCTGACTGAATGTCCTAGGCGTGTTCACAAGTTTAGCTTGATATCAATAGTGCGTTGTGAAGTTCACACGAGAAGTAACATGGATATACATACACAGTGAGCATGAAAGACATGCTGCTGCACAAATAACAGGAAATTACCTATAGCAGATCTAGACAGGTGGAGCTGGGGAAGGTGGAGGGCTTCAGAGGAACTCTAAAAGCACGCTGTAAACTGCTACAGCAAACGCTGACCAACTATTTAAATGTTGAGCAGCAAGTTCATTGGCTGCAGATGCAACAGGAACCAATCAGCTGGTGCAGTTTAGTTAACAATGTAATTGTCAGCAGGTTGTGTTAAGGACTCATCAGCCTGTGCCATCTAGAGTTTCATGACAGAACTTGGTATTTTTTATGCACACACATATCGTTTTGCTTCTGAAAACATTGATTCATCCACTGGGGTTATATGGATTACTGTCACGATCGCTGTGTGTAGTTTTTAAGCGTCAAACGGGTGGCACCCATTCAATGGCATTATATGAACTCACAGAGATTGATTATTTTCCTACAAATCTTCGTTTGTGTTTATCTGAAGAAAGAAAGTCATATACATTGAGGATGGCATGAGGGTGAGTAAATGAAATAAAATTAACTATCCCTAGTTGGTAAGGACAATTAAGGTTAAATCACATGATAGCAATAAGGCTACTCAATAGAATATATTTATAAGTAACATACTTCTCCAATAACAAACATCTTCTCCAGGTTCATTCTCAGAGCATTTCTAAAGTCACGCTTTCATACAAATACATCCTGCCAGAAGACCCGCTTTCATCAATGGAGAACACCCTGCCTCAGGATGACACAATTTACTTTGAGTGGGCTCTCAGGAAGTGGTCGCACTGTTCCAAGCCATGTGGCGGAGGTACACAGCAATATAGAAGAATATTTCTCCTTTTCAATTCACTTTCAATAGACTTAGAATTGAAATTGAATTGACAATGTCCCACAGTATGCTGAGTTGGAATTTAGTTAGGAATGACAATTAAATACTAATTTTAAAATATTTTTTTAATAGGTTGCATTTCAAACATTGATTATTAACATTTAAAAAAAACTTTATGTACAAAACCCTTCAAAAGTTTGAAGTTGGAATGATTTTTTTATGTTTTTGATCTTATGTAAAAAAAAAAAAAAAAAAATAGTTGAAAACAATATTGTGAAATATTATTACAGTTTAAAATAACTTTTTTTTTTCTTTTTTTTTTTTTTAAAATGTAATTTATTCCTCTGATGGCAAAGCTGAATCTTCAGCATCATTACTCCAGTCTTCAGTGTCACATTATCCTTCAGAAATCATTCTAATATGCTGATTTGCTGCTCAAGAAACATTTATATTATTAGCAATGCTGAAAACATTTGTGCTGCTTAATATTATTGTGGAAACCATGATATATTTTTCAGGATTCTTTCATTAATATAAAGTATTTAAACAGCATTTGTTTGTTACATTAATATTTTGTAGCAGTATAAAAGTCTTTTCTTTCACTTTTGATCAAAGGAATGCATGCTTGCTGAATAAAATTATTAATTTAAAGAAAAAAAAATTACCCAAACTTTTCAAAGGTAGTGTATGATAACATGTTTATGTGTAATTCATACTGAAAAGTAAAAGTATTTGTTATTTCATTATACTTCCTTAAATTAAGGTTTGAATTACAGTTCTGTTTGGTACCTCAATTCAAATTCAATTCAAATTGAGGAAAATTGATAAAAGAATTTAATTCTCAGTTCAACTCTGAACGGCACAACCCTGACAGACATGAGCTTTGATTGAAACTTGGATCGACCATAAGAGACAGCAGCTTGTATTGTGCCGTTTTGTCTATTTATCTGGCTTACAGGGAAACAGTACACACGTTTTGGATGCCGGAGGAAGTCGGATGGCAAAATGGTACACCGCACACTCTGCGCCAACATACCCAAACCCCGCGCCATCAGTCGAGCCTGCAACCAGAAGGAGTGCTCAGAACCAATGTAAGCAAATGAGGTTCACCATGTGGTAGTTTTCAAACCAATATCATACAATTGTACTTGAACACACACAATGAGTGATGGATGATGGTGTAAGGATATGGGAGTTTGTGGACATATTTTAAATGTGTATTGTGTATATCAGCTGGGTGACAGGAGAATGGGAGGAGTGCAGTAAATCATGTGGTAAGACCGGTTCTCAGACTCGACCTGTGCGCTGTGTGAGGCCTGAACTGGACGGTACATACAAAGCCATCAACGCCAAATATTGCAACGACGACCGGCCTGAAGGACGACGACCCTGTAATCGTCACCTATGCCCCGCACAGTGGAGAACTGGACCTTGGTCTCAAGGTTAGTATCAGTGAGATTTTTTTCATTTATCATATAAATAAACTTGATCAGTATTGGATATTTAATTGTACATACTCATTTCTCATATTTTTGTCGCCATCTAATGCTCAAAGTTTTTGATGTTTATAAACACAAATAATATGACTGTTAAATGCAATGTTCAGCAAATCCAGAATGAATAACCATTTCACATACTGTACTTTTTAATTGTTGCGATGTTTAAATTCACTTGAAGCATTTAAAACTGAAGATCCTGTCATTAACTCATCCTCATGTCATTCTAAATTAACATTTAAAATTAACTGTTTTTTCCTGTGGAACACAAAATATGTTTTGAAGAATGTTGGTAACTAAACAGTTTTGGTCACCATTGACTTCCATTGCATTAACAAAAAAACACTGAGACATTCCTTAATATGTCTTTTATGTTCCACAGAAGATAGAAAGCCCATTTTTAAGTGAATTTTTAAAGGGATAATTCACCCAAAAATGAAAATTCTGTCATTAATTACAGACCCGTAAGACTTTCATTCAACTTCGGAACACAAATGAAGGTCTTTTTGATGAAATCTGAGAGCTTTCTGTCCCTCCATAGACAGCTACGCAACTGACACTTTGACGCTTCAAAAAATTCATAAAGAGATCATAAAACTGATCCATATGAATTGAGCGGTCCAAATGTTCTGAAAAGACGCAATTGCTTTATATGAAAAAAAAAAAAAAACTAATTTAGGCATATATTCATATACAAACATTAATCAACATTTAACATGTTTGCTTAACGCATGCGAGAACCAATGAGGTTCATTCTCGTGTGTTACGCAGCACGTTTGAGCTTCCGCAAGAGGTTTGTTCTCACACGTCAAGCAGGTTCGGTTGAGCTTCTGCTTATATTTGCTGATCAATGTTTATATGTGAATAAAAGCATAAATTATCATATAAAGCGACCAAGTCTCTTCAGAAAATTTGGATTAAACCATTCAATTCATATGGATTAGTTTTACAATCTCTTTATGAACTTTTTTAAGCATCAAAGTGGTAGTTGCGTAGCTGTCTATGGAAGAACAGAAAGCTCTCAGATTTCATCAAAAAGATCTTAATTTGCATTCCGATAATGAACGAAAGTCTTACGGGTTTGGAACGACATGAGGGTGAGTAGTTAATGCCAGAATTATCATTTTTGGGTGAACAATCCCTTTAAGGGTTTTTCACATTCATTGTGAGTTTACTGTGACTTCAGTGCTATGATTTTTGTTCTTGTAATTTTGATTTTATCATTAAAATATGACTACTTTTATCTCCTAATGTACTGTACTGTACAACCTTATTCTCAAAACATTCCCAAAACAATCATTCTCGTCACGATTTTCTTCTCAAAATCTTTTTTATTATTATTTTAACAGTGAGGTCTGTTTGTAAGTTAATCAATATCATTAGCTATGTTTCCATCCACCTATTTTTATGCGCATTTTGTAATATCGCATCAAAAACTGCTGGATGGAAATGCCAAGATGCGCATAAATTCTAAAAATGTGCATAAAAAAATGATGCGCTCGTTTGGGTTGGATAATATTTCTATCCGATAAGAAAACATGCGCATAAACTACGATGGAAACACATTTACCGAATAAATTCCTCGATGCGCATCAAAAAAATCATGTGACTTTGCACAATGGGACGGCATAACTGTACTAACCAGTGGAAAAATCTTGTTCCTGATGCTGTTTTGGTCATTCAGAAGTCTGTCGTCAATGTGGTTCGGTATAATTCCTCCCAGAACTGTCTTACATCTTACATTCACCTCTGAAAGCAAGATAACACGTTTATTGCATTTCGTCTGCTCGCTCTGAGATGCAAATAATTTATTATATATGAAAATCATTATATGCAGTGGCTTCTTCTACATTTCTTAGTGATATTTAGCACCAGTTTATCAGGAAGTGACGATTTTGTTCTCAGGGGATTCGCAAATGTTTTAAGCGATATTGCAATTTAGCAACTTTGGATGGAAACAGCTATTGTCACATTCTGCTATATGTTTATATGTGTTCTGTATGTATGTGCAGTGCTCAGTGACTTGTGGTAATGGGACTCAGGAGCGGCAGGTCATGTGCAGCACCCCTGATAACGCCATCGGCATCTGCATGGACACCAAACCTGAGAACATCAGACCATGTCTGCTGACACCGTGTCCAAGTGAGTGTCCACTTTGACCTACAGTATACAAGCTCCTCAGATTTCACTTTAGACTCCTTCAAAACCAAAACCACATAACCCTTTTCTTAAAACCTCTCTCCCAACTCTCAGATGACAGAGGGAACTTCCTCATCCAGTGGCTCTCCAGAGCAGACCCCGAGTTCCCAGCGCCCAAGATCTCCTCAAGTAAACGGCCCGTCTCCAGTCCTCAACCTGCTGTGTGCTGCATGGCCGCTCTTTCCTGGACCCTGCCTCTCTCTCTTACGCTATGGCTCTGTTACACTCTACCTTGAGCACTTTTCTGTCCCTCTCAGATTCTTAACATTTCCTTCGTTCGAGGGAATTCTGCGGGCTGTTTCTTTCCCCTGCCCCTGGTCTTCTGCAGGGCTGAGGGCTAAACACGGCCTAAAATTGCATTGAAATAGGGCAGTAGGTGCCTGTGCGGAAGGGGCCTTGTTTTTAGAAGCCATGATGGTTGTGCTACGTCAGGTAATATGGAAATGACTGTTGTGACGACTTCCAGGGTGAATCATTCAACAAACTTTATGAAACAAACTCCTGTGTGAGGGAGTTGGTCCGGTACCGCCAGTGACTGGAGCATTTCAGTCAATTTGTCAATTCAATACATATACAATATGAGCATAAAGAATATATCACTAAAATGGCAATGTGGGCCATAATCTTAATTTATTTTGACTGTTAAATGTCATGTATTTTTGTATATATTTTCTTGAAAAATGTCTTAAGAACTGAGATGGAATCATGAAAAGAAACTTTTATGGAGATGTTTCATTCTTTTTTTACCCATTTTCTTTGTTCTATATGATGAGAATGGTAAGATGGAGCACGCTTTAACACTCACATTTTATTTTACAAATCGGTTGCGTGTCGGCGTTTGATGTCGTATCGAAAGATAAAAAATACCTCATGCTTCTGCGTAATTTCTCACATCAGTCATTTTTGCCTTTGGTTGAAGGGACACGAGTTTACGTTTGCATGCCCACTGAATTTCGAAAAGAGGCAGCTAAAGAAAAGAACAAAGAATATGGATGTTTACAGCTAAGGGAGTGAAGATAGTTGCTGCTCCTCAGATCTTCGATTATATCACAGTCTTTCACTGCTGTATGATTGCGAGTCTGTGGAAAGACAAAGCTTTAGCGATGCAGGCCTTTTTTAAACTATACAGCAATTATGTGTATATATTAAATGATGTTGAACATACTTAGTAACATTAATAACATATTCAATGACTGTTATCTCTTACACCAGTAACAAAAGTAATATATTGTATTTATCTATGTATTTTGACCTTACAGGCCAGGTTTCCTTGCCTAATGATTTGAGATACATATATAGTATATATCATGATGAAAAGAGTATTTAAAGTTACAATGAAATTTTAAAGGATTATAAAGTGTCTGCCTGTATGTATGTGTGTGTGTGTGAGAGAGAGAGAGACAGAGAGACAGGGGCCCTGTTGTTTTTTAATAAGAATGGCTGTACATCTGAGTAACTGAAAGAAATATAACAGGGTCCAGGAAATAATCCTCCTTTATTTAAACACACAAGACTTCGATACAAGCTTTACAATAAAAAGCACCAACGGTAGCATTTGTTTTCGACTGTTCTTCCAGCATGTTTCTGGAATTACATATTCAGACCACCTCACATCTGGACACATTAATTAAAGTAATTAAAAGTGGTTTAAATTGATATCAAATAGGGTGTTGAAGGCAGCATGTGGCCTGTAGTCAGATCTCTGCTGAATGCTGGCCTCTGTAGGTCTTATTTGTCATGGCTCTTTCATTCCAGAGTGTAGCATTTGATAACATTACAGTGCGTGCGGTTACGTTATGTGATTGTTTAAATGTAATCCAGGATGTGCCATTTTTCCATTTTTTTTTTTTTATAACTATAATCCTCAAAATTGTCAGTTTTTCAATGGATTTGATGGTGTTGAAATGTTTTACCAAAGTGTTTACTAAACTGTGAATGGTGTGACATTTCAAAGCAGTTTACATTGTACTGAGAAAAGTTGTACGTGTTGTCTTGTATATGCTCTATATTTGACAGGAAGTCTCTATGTAACTGTGGTTTCTTGTCGGCTGTGTTTATGGGAATAAAGGGTCAAGTAATATATTGAATACTTAAACCCTCTGAATATGTGCTCTTGCTCTATAATTTCATGTTGTGTTTTGCTTAGTGTGACTAACTGTATGCTTTGCACCCTTTTCCTCATTTCCTGGTGTTCTGCTTCTTTCATTATTTTCTTTACATTATTATTATATTATAATATTTTTATGTTTATTTTAGGGCTGTCAAGCGATTAAAATATTTAATGTAATTAATTACACAATGTAGCGATTAATCTAATTAATTGCAAATTAATAGCATGTCAAATTTGACTGAGAAATTACCCCCAAAAGATCATCAAAGAGACATTACAAAAAGTAGCTTTAGAAAGAAATGATTGAGTAAATGATAACGGAAGTTTCATTTTTGGGTAAACTATCCCTTTAATGTTTTTTTTTTTTTTTTACTATTAAGATGGAAATATGATCATCATTTTATGAAGTGATACTCTAAAAAAGAATCTAAAACTGCCAGTAGGTGGCGGTAAATGTCTTAATGAGTGAGACAGTGAGTCATTCATTCATTCGATTCGTTTGAAGGGCTGATTCATTCAGGAATGAAGTACATGGCGCTCTTTGGCACTGTCCCAAATGGCACACTTAAATGCACTTTCGGTCTTGTGGACTTACAATGGCCCCTGCGTGCGCGTGTCAGTTAAGTCCACAAGACCGTAGGGTGCCCCATTCGTCATTTAAGCTTAAAGAAGGATGCTCGTGAGCGCCCCCTCTGCGGCTGCTATGCGCCCTCGATGCGCACTTCTGCTGAGCCCGCAAGACTGTGGCCCTGTCCCAAATGGCACACTTCTATGCACTTTCGGTCTTGTGGACTTACAATGGCTGCCGCGCGCGCGTGTCCGTTAAGTCCACGAGACCGTATATATTACATATTTTAAATTTGCTTGCTTTACATATCCTATTTTTTATTTTTTTTTATTTCTCAATATTGTATTGATGCTACTAACTCCACACTAAGTCTCTTGTTGGTTCATTTTCATATTTCATTCCTTATTTATGTTATATTATATTATATTATATTAATATATATATATATATATATATATATATACACACACACATTATTTTTGCACATTCTTGCATGCCTTATTTTCCATATTTCATTTTTTCTTATTATTCATATATATATATATATATATATATATATATATATATAATATAACTTTATAAAATATTAAATATATATCCCATTATTGTATTGACGTCAGCCTCCTACTGGTTTATCTTTCAGGGTCCCGCTGTAAAGGAGACAAGTCTGTTTTCTGTCGTATGGAGGTTCTCAGTAAGTACTGCTCCAACTCCGGCTACAGGCAGATGTGCTGCAAGTCTTGCAACGAGGGCAACTACACCTCTGAATTCAACCTGACTAGACCCTGGATCTACACCACTGTTGGCCCTCCAATAACTCCCACTGCAGCGTCTCCTGTTCACATGACACAGGTGTACAGGACCACACAGAAGCCCAGCACAACAATCACACCATCAGTCAGCAGATGGAGAAACATCAGCACCAAACCCACATCTTGGGGCCACACAACCACTCTGAACCCAATGACCCTAAAACAAAAAACCACAATCCCTTTCACCACTGGTTCTGTTACTGTGGATACTAAGCATCCCAGCACACTTGAGTATGAAGACGAAACCAGCCCCCCCTTCTACGAGGACGAAACCTGGAGCGACTTCTCAACTGAACACTTCTCAGATTCCGAATCTCATGAGTTTATCTCATCGTCTGCAGAGCCTTGGCCAACCACTCCACAGTTTACAAGCAGACCTGAGAATGAAAACATCCAGACAACAGTTATGACAACGCTACCGCCAAACATTACTGCAACAACAAGCCCTCCTGCCATAGTCAGTCTCCATCTATCAGAAGACAAGAAGGAGAATAACTCCATCGACGTGTCCTACAGGATTGTCAGTCCGAACGAGGTCACACTCAACCACTATGTCCCCAAAAAGCGAGTGCCGTTCCGTGAGAAAACGCATAATAAAAGAATTCAAGAGCTCCTTGCAGAGAAAAGACGACAAGACTTCCTGCTTCAAAGACTGAAACGAAAACCAGGAGACTGATAGATTTCCTTTCCTTTATCCCTGTGGTATTTTGTGAGTATATTTTTAAGTGGTTTTATGGCCTCTACACTCTCTTTTGGCATTTACAATATTTTTACAGGAAATAACCTCAGATCTCAATCTTTCATGTAGTATCTGTTCAAGGCATCTAATCAGAAAGAAAAATGACCCTAGTCAAGGCTTTTTCTGAAGATGACATTGTACCAGAGGTTTACCACATTTGGCTGCTTTAAAAATACATGGGACGAATGCAGGGCTGTAAGAAGCTTTTTGTTGTGGAGATCTGGTAGTTTAAGCTTCATTTAAACCGGGCACATACTGTATGATTTTTCTGGTCCTTTACTGTTTTTGTACATGATCCCAATGAGATCTTGGGTAAAAGTCATGGAACACTGTGTGACGCCATCAGTCCGACCATATGATACACATCATAGCCATGTCTTTGGTCCCAATGGTGCCCTTGACAGCATGTACGAGCGGTCATACTTTGTGACTGTGAAAATTTCACTGCCACAATTTTATTGGAGGCTGTATTGTCCTATAGTGAATACACGTCACACAAAGACCCCCGATTTTGTGCTACAGAAAGAGAAATCTTGAATGATCCCAAAATTTGTCTTGGGCTGCAAAATCGTACAGTTTGAGCCTGATTTAAAGCAAAATTTCTCAGATGTTTTGCTGTTTGAATGCATTCGAATGAAATATTTCTACGGAGCCCCACACGTGACGTGCAAGAAAAAAAAGTGTGAACGATTTACTAAGGTAGCGGCTATTTGCACTAAGTGAAAATAGCATATTTTCTTAGCGATAGATGCTATTTACACTAAGTAAAAATAGATATATTCTATTTACACTAAGTGACAATATCAGCATTTTCTTAGCGATATGCTATTTACACTAGGTGAAAACTGCAATAGATTCTATTTACACCATGTAAAAGTATCAGTTCTTTGCAATAAGAGTAAATAGTAATTAGATGCTATGTATACTTTATATTGGCAGATACTATTTGCACCTCAGTATTTTTGTACATTAACAGGATGCAATAATATCATAGAGTGTAAATGATTATATTTATTCAAATTATTAAATGGATTCTGCCTTATTGGGAGAATAAAAACCCTCCTTATACATTCCCCTAACCCGACCCAATAAACATGTTTAATATTATTAAACACTCATTCGCAGTTTAGTTCCACTTTTAGAACATTATTTTCATTTTTATTGAAAATAAATGTAAGGTCGGCAAAAGGCGGATTCGAACCCACATCGATCGTGTTAAAAGACAGGTCAGCGAGCCTTACTCGCTACTGCTGTGGTGGGCGGAGCTAGTGTAAATAGTGCTGTTTGCACTTAGTGTAAATAGACACTCCGATTTACTAATTAGTTCCTTCAATTTACAAAATTGTGCACACGATTTACTATTTTGTTCCCTTGATTTACTAAATCGTTCGCACGATTTACTGTTTCGCTCCCTTGATTTATAAATCATGCGCATAATTTATAATTCGAGGAAACAAAATAGTAAATAGTGCGCGCAATTTAGTAAATCAAGGGTACAAATTAGTAAATCGTGCACATGATTTAGCCTACTATTTTGTTCCTGCATGTCATGTGTGTGGTTCTGTACATTTCCCTATTTTAAAATGAAGAGATCCACAAAGAGTATTTTTCACAAACTTTGCCATATTTCTCTAACCTCTGAGGGAAAAGTCATGTTGATTGTCTCACTTTCAAAGGTTTATTGACCCTGCTTAAAACAAAATGAAATCTGCTTGAGCTGGTTTGCTGGTTTTAAATGAGTTTTTGTCAGCTGGTGAGGCAGGCAGACTAGCTTGCTGAACAGTGAACGCCATTTTGACCAGGCTAGGACGCCAGCAAAGACCAGTCAAAAAGCTGATTTGATGTTTGAATGATTTTTCAACATCTGGTCCATCTTGTCAGAACTTTTCAAGTCAACTTGCTTTAAATTTCCATTGCATTGCAATGTGTACAGAGTTAACTGTCCAAGCACATTAATCCTGTGTAAAGTTGCATTCACATTTGTGAAATTTTGTGGGCAAAAAGGTTAATTGTCCTTTATCATTTTGTGTGGCCAACTTGAACCTGATGCAAAATCTGTGTGTGAAAATCTTTCACTCTCACAAGAAATTCCTGATTGCGTGGATTCATATAGAAATGACTGGATTTAATTGACAAAAATTGACTGGACAATGATAAAGATGTGGTCACATTAACAAAATCTCAGCAAAATTTCACAGGCAAAAAAGGTCCACTCCATATTGTGTATATAGTGTAATTACGTATGAAGCACAGCTCAGACAGAAGTCACTTTGCCCGTGAAAATTTGCTGAACAACAGTAAATGTGACCGCGCAATAACTCTGTATTTTATGAACCTTTTGTTGAAAAATCACAGCCCTTTGGTATCATTCATGTGTTCAAAAGTATTTATATCCTTCTAAATGGAGAGGCCCTAAATGTAAATCAGCTAGATGAAGCAAACTGGAATGTAAACCACTTCTTGAGCAAGATGCTAAATAAACAGCGAGATCCATTGCAGCAGTCAAATATGTCGCAATGTTTACAACACAGATGGACACAAGTGTGAGTGGCCCCTTAAAAGGTTGCTAAGGATGTTTGTTTTTTGTTTTGTTTTTTTTTACCTCATCTTATGACATTTTGGGTGAAAACATTGATTCTGTAACCACATGACTGTTTCTTTCCAAAACTTGTCCATCTAGCTTCTCTCTAAATAAACGCACAGATCTAAATCCCTTCGTAAATGTTGTAAATATGAACTAGAATTTTATTTTTGTATTTATTGAAGTATCTGTGCTTTTTCCCAGAGCCGTTGTGTTTATCAGACCACTTTGCGCTTTTTTGTGCATGCGGCATGAGTGACAATCCTACACGTATCCAAGAGCCAATATGATATATCCTCCACATTGTCCGAGCACTGTATTGAGAAATTCAGTGTGAGAATTTTAAGAATGCAGCAGACGTCACATCTGCATTCTTCATTTATTACTGTCTACTTGATTCAAGGGGTATGGCATCAACATTCTTAATTCATCACATTCTTGACTTAATAAAGCTACCAAAAGAAGTAACAGCGTTGGTCTTATTCTAGCTTATTCTAGCAGTGTGGGTGGGGAGAAATTATTTTTTAAAGGGTTAGTTCACACAAAAATGGAAATTCTGTCATAAGTCACCCTCATGTCGTTCCAAACCTGTAAGACATTCCTTAATCTTCGGAACACAATATATCAATTTTATCAAGCGAAATATTTAAATTTTATAAAGCGACACGAGTGATTTGTTTGAGCAAAAAAAAAACCCCAAAAAACATAATTTACCACTTTACTTACAAAATGTTAATCTCCAACCCGCGTTCATGCAACGTCTGCTCTCCCATCCACATAACACGCGCCGTGGTGCTCTCGTGAACGCGCGTTGGAGATGAATATTTTGTAAATAAAGTAGTAAATTATGAGGTTAAACTACCGGAGTCACATGATTTACTTTAATGATGTCCTTACTACCTTTCTGGGGCTTGAAAGTGTCAGTTGCGTAGCTGTCAATGGAGGGAGAGAAAGCTCTCAAACTCTTCATTTGTGTTCCGAAGATGAACGAAAGTCTTACGGGTTTGGAACGACGTGAGGCTGAGTAAATGATGACAGAATTTTCATTTTTGGGTGAACTAACCCTTTAAGCAGGCGACGTACCAACTGATGGCCACAAGATGTCAGTGCTTCCCTCTTTATCAGTTTTCCTGGATTGACGTGAGTAGTCTTTATTTCTCGAAATTACTCATTCCTGGAAAGATTTGTCTCTGTCTACATGCTTAAACTGCTATTAAGCTGATCACATACAGATTCGTTTATTTAAGGATGGAGAACAACCGTTTTTACTCAGTCGCTGTATTGTAGATTTACAGACAGCAGGTGGCGGTTTAGTGACATTGTGCTTTTGATACGTTTTTACGCATGTTTTTCTACTGTTGGGCGGTCAAGGTCTCAAAGTTGCTGTTTTCTCATTGAAGCAACCTTGTGTTATTAGACAAATTAAATGAAGGCCTGACAAAAATAACTTGCACAGAAAACGCTTGTTGCAAAATCAACATGACTCAAAGTTTCAATGCTGCTCGCTATTTAGGTTTATTATTATACATTTGCTTTCACAATTAATATTATGTAAAATGTGTAGCATACACTATAAATATCTCAATAATAGCAGCATACTTAAGTTTCATTTAATAGTGCTAGGCAGTTAAACACTGGGATATGTCTCATTTTATAATCACATCACATCTCTGAAAAAAAAAACTGGTGAAACAGTGTTAAAGCTTAAAGCTAATATCTGTCCAATGTTTGGATTAGGTTACAGGAACATATTAAAAAAGCCAAGGGGGAAATCAGATTGTTATTAATTAACATAAAAATTCACAAAGGTATAAATAATGTAAACATTAAGCCAAACATTAAAAGAAACCATAAGTTTTATGTACTATTTCTTAAATAGTACATCATCTCTGGCTGATAACAGAATATGAATGTAACACTGGAAAAAAAAAAAAAAAAAGATAAGATGAGTACCATCTTCAGTCAAAAGGAACTAAATTTTAATATTTCCAGTTCAGTTTAGTGTTTACTATGAGACCACAATTTTATCTACATGCAGATAAGGTTTATTTTTGTCCTGTTTGTGTTTTCCCCGTAGATAAGATACAAAGGCCATAAGGAAATTGACATATAAACATGTGCCACAGGGCAGCTAAAGTTAAAGGACATTTTTAAGATGCCCTTCATGTTATTGTAACAAGGACACAAAACAGTTTGACTTCAACAAAAACACATATTGGAAAACTAACAATGAAACAAATCAAAATAAACCACTATCAGGAGTGAACAATTTACAGTGTTTACACCAATGAATGAATCATAACATACTTCATTTTATTTATTCATGTTTTATGTGGTCACAAATATGTGAACTTAAGTAATGTAACTGTAAATTTTGTTTAAAACTAGTTTTGGCAAGATAAGAAAATATAAAGTATCATACAAGCTATTAAAATGGCATTTTAATAGTTTTAAAACAAAACTTGAGGTTAAAATCAATGCAGCTTCCTTTTGAATTGAACTGTTTGGATCATAACCAGTTGTAAATATGACTCAGAATAATGAAAATATAGCAGAGAACATGTTGTTGATGTATTTTAAATTGTAGCTATGTAAATATCCTTCTTATCTGCATATAGAACATCAACAAGAATGTCCTGTCGTGCTTCCTTCTCCCATACAGTATGTACAGAACATTTACAACAAACAAATCCATTCATGTCGTCCAATCAATATTTCATGCCTGTATTTCTTACCACAGAGAGCAGCACTGAAACTTTAATGGTCACTCCATTGCGTGTCCTGCTCTGGTGAAGTTGACTTTGTCTTAAAAATTCCTGAATAATTAAACAGAGTTGCGAATAAAAAAATCCTTTGAAACCTTGAGGCCTTGTTCTTTCTCTCTTCAACCAACGCACACTTCTGCATGGTGGCGTTTTATATAACTGCCTTGTGTAAGAGTTACTTAAAACAAACCCTGAATACAACTGGCAAACTAATGGAGGTTTTTCTTTTTAGGGCAAATTGCTTTCTGTGTTATGTGAAATAACATGCTGTTGCGTAATTTTACCATTTGTGTATCACGCAAGCTTTGAAATGCTATGACCAAATCACTTTACATCTCTTTTAGGATGAGTTAGAAGCAGTTTGCAACACAAAGAATTAGATATTGGATATTTGTGTGTTAAAATTAGATTATTAAATCAACTGTGCCAACCTCAAAATGTTCACAAAATGACTTTTAAAATGCAAACATTTTCAACAAAGTGAGACACTTTTTCTTTTATTGCATCAAGAAGGTTGTTTGACTCCATTATGAACTGGCACCAAAATCTCTGAGACATCCTGGAGTCAGCAATGGAGTTAATGGACACAAATGATCACTGGGATATGAAACTGCAGGTCCTGTTCTTTACCTTCAGTCTAAATAGTGTCAATAAGAAAATAAAATCTGAGCATTTTTAGTTCTGTTCATTACTCATTATTATAGTTGCATTTTGCTAAAAGGTTCATATTTTAGAATACAGTACTATATGGACTAATAGTGAAAAAAGTGTTTCAAACTCATTACATTATTTTTAAACATGTTCAGCAACTAGAAATTTTTAAATACTTTGTGTCTAAATTTTAAAGTCACAGTGAAATCAAAATGAAAAATTCTTATTTTTTTTATGAAATATAGCACTGTTTTTTATAAATGATTTATCTGTGCACATCATTATTTAAAAAAAATTCATGTGCCCTCATAATCTTTAATCAAAATAACTTCTCCTTCTAGCAGCAATATCTCCTTTTCTCTGATGTTGTGTTTACTGGCGTGAGGGCAGGACAATCTGTCACTCACATCACAGCATTAGCAAACCACAACCATCCAATCAAATCCCAATGGACAAAATCAAGTCCCACCCCACATTTTTTCTTCTTTGAGAAGCCATTTCAATCAGATATACATCACAAAAGGGAAGAAAAACTACCAAACCTTCCATTTCATGCCGACTTGTATATAACGTTCCGGTTACTAACCTTGGTTCCCTGAGACAACAGAAACGAGCAGTGCTTCAGTTTCTAACGCTTATGGGGAAAACTCTGTTTTTCTCTGACTACTGAAGCCTAATTGGTTCACATGCACAGACAAATGGCTTTTCAGCCCGCCAAAACAGTTGGGGCCCACTGCCTATTTAAGTCATGCTGAAAGCCATTTTCGTCAGAATTTTTCGACTGAGGAGCGGCAGCATCGACTCTCGTGTAGGTGCAGTAGCACAGCAAGCTACGCAATGCTCGTTCCTGTTATCTTACGTTAGTAACCGCAACATTCCCTTTCGATACGGTTCAATCGCATTGTGTCAGTTTCTGAACGCAATTCAATAGCTCCATGCTACTAGTGCAGACTGGAAGCCGTCCTGTGAGCTCATACCCTGGGGGCGTGAGAATACACGGAACCCATGGCAGGCTACCAGAGATAGGAACCTAAAATATGACCCAAAAAAAGGGCTAGAGTCCAGAACCGGAGCCCGTGGGGCATAATGCCACCGGAAAAACCCCAGAGGATATGGACAGACTAGGCAGATGAAATCGATGCATGAAGAGCAGGCACGTCAAGAATGGACACTTGGCTAGTCCAAGCCCAAGAGGAGACCATTCCCCTGGTGGAGTGGGCCTTCACTCCAATAGGGCACTGCAAGTCCAAGGACTTGTAAGCTAGCACTATTGCGTCCACTATCCAGTGGGATAGTCTCTGTTTCGTAACTGGCAGCCCCTTCGAGTGGCCTCCAAAGCACACAAACAGCTGCTCTGACTGTCTGAACTGGCTAGAGCGCTCAATATACACCCTAAGGGCCCGAACCGGGCAAAGTGGGTGTGGTGTCTGCTCGCCCTCAGCGGAGGGGAGAGCAGATAGTGAAATGAATTGTGCTCTAAAGGACTTGGAAAGCACCTTAGGCACATAGCCTCATCTTAAGCTAAGGACAACTTTAGTGTCATTGGGCCCGAACTCGAGGCAGTAAGTGTCTACTGAAAGAGCCTGCAGATCACCAATTCGCTTGACCGACGCCAGAGCCAGCAGAAGGGCACTCTTTAAAGAGAGAGGCCGAAGGTCGACCGTCGTGAGCGGCTTAACCGGAGGGCCATGAAGTGCTTTCAGAACAATAGACAGGTCCCAGGAAGGAACCGTGTTGGGGCGAGGTGGGTTTAGCCTCCTGGACCCTCTGAGAAACTTGACCACTAGGTCGTGCTTCCCAACCGAGATACGCTGCAATAGCTGCCGTGTATACTTAAGAATGAGAGAATAGAAGCGATCTCACAAGAGGTTCTACATTCTGGGCTGAACACCAGCCTGAAAAAATAGACCATTTTTAGGCATAAATCACCTAGTAGAAGGTGCCCTAGTCTCAAAGGTCGTGTTCATGACCTCCCGGAAAAGACGTGAAGGCTCCAGTCGAGAGGCCACAGATGGAGGCTCCACAGCTCGGATTGGGGATGCCAAATTGACCCCTCCGCCTGGGAAAGGTGGTCCCTCCTCAGTGGGATTGGCCATGGGGCTGCTGATAGCATCTGAACTGCTGATAGCCCAGCACGTGTATCGCTCTCACTGAGTGAAGATTGTACTGTGCCCACAGAAGGAGGCGGAACGCCAGCTTGTTTAGTGGATGAGACCTGAGACCCCCCTGATGATTTATATAGGCTACCACTGTCATGCTGTCCGATCGGACCAGGACATGGTGCCCCCTGAGTTTTGACTGGAACTCCTTGAAGGCCAGAAGTACTGCCATCATTTCTCATTGGCTCTGTCCAGGAGCCAAAGGCCGGCCTGCCGTCACATAATCATGACTACTTTCCTTCTGGAAACCGAGCCCAGTTCTACTCCCAACTGATACAGATGGAGTGATTTCCAGGGGACCAGGGCTTTGGTACAGCCGTAGGTCACCCTGAGAATGAGGCGGCCCTCGTGTCACGATCGAGGTGGGACGCAGGCCTCCAACCAGTGTTGTAGTGGCCGCATATGTAACAGGTCCAAGAGAACTACGGAGGAGGCTGCTGCCATGAGGCCCAGTAGCTTCTGAAACATATTTAGGGGGAGGTTGTCCCCAACTTTGATTGACCAAGCTAGTCTCTGAATTTTCAGGGAGCGTTCTGGCAAAATTTAGGCCTGCATTTAGGACGAATCGAATACTGCCCCTGGAATGAGATGCGTTGGCCAGGGGACAGTGAGCTTTTGCTTAGATTTTTGCTGTTTTTAAAAGTCATGTAATTAAAATGAATGCTGTAGGGAGAGGCAGTTTGGCATTGCTCAGCTAATGATTTTTGCTCTTTAAGGTGCTGGCAGATGTGAGTGTACGTATCTACAGTATCTGAGTTCTGGTGGTTACTCATATAAATCACTTTAATAATCTGTGATACTCATGGGATTTTACACTGCCCGGCCAAAAAAAAAAAAAAAAAAGTCTATGACTGGATCATTATTGCTGTGATTATTATGTTTCTAGCATGTTATGTTTGGCAACAGTTCTTTTAACCCTAAATGATGGAGTGTGTAGCTTTTCATTTCTTAAACAAACATGTAGGAAGATGTATCATGGCCATATTCCAGGATGACAAAGCCAAGATTCATCAGGCTCAAATTGAAATTCTTCATGCTTCCTCCCAACCATTCTTTCACAATTTGAGTCTGATGAATCTTGGCTTTGTCATCCTGAAATATGGCCATGATGTGTTTTCCTACATGGTTGTTTAAGAAATGAAAAGCTACACACTCCATCAATCAGGGTTAAAAGAGTTTTTGCCAAAAATAATATGCTAGAAACATAATAATCACAGCAATAATGATCCAATCATACTCTTAAGACTCTTAAGTATTTGTCTATTTAAATCCAGAAAGTGATCCAAAACCTTTTTTTTTTTTTGGCCAAGCTATGATTACATAAGTTTGCAAAGTTCAATGAATTCTAAATGAGACCCTAATTAAAACAGATAAGATTCTGAGTTAAAAGATTAAAAGATTAATTAGTTTTCTGACATTATTATTATTATTATTATTATTATTATTATTATTAAAAATAATAATAATGTCAGATAACTGATTAATCTTTTAATTTTTTACATAAAATTTTAAATGTAATAATAATAATAATTGAGAGATCTCACATACTCTGGCTATTGACTGCTGGACATCTGTAACGTTTGATCAGGCTCCAGTCCACCAGAGGGATCCTTCACCTGAATATTGAAGTCTGCCACTTCCTCTTCCTGCCACATCAGTTCCTGTCTTGTCATTTCCTGTCACCCTGTATGTGTTTGCACTGCCACATTGCGAAGTATTGGTTCACTGCCTTACTAAGTGTTCTTCCATGACTCTGTTATTGATTATTGTTATAACCATTGCGTTTGCTCTTTTGACTCACGTTTTTGGATTACTGTTTTGGATTTGTCTGCCATTGGATTGTTTCGCCCTTGTTTCGACCAAAGCCTGTGACCTGAATACGAGTTGTGACTATTTGGAATTTATGATCAGATCCTTTAATAAAGACACGCTTATGGAATCCACTCGGCCTAAATCCTCCTAACAGAATACTTCACCTGGCGCGGATCCAGCGGAAGTCTCTCAACTCCTTTCTACCATTGAGTATCAAAAGGATCTGCTGAATGGTTTTCAACACCATTTATTGACGCTGCAAGCCACCAACGAGCATTTGACACAGTACATTGAGTCTCTCCCTGCCCCACGACCTGACCTAGTAAGATTCGCTTTACCTGATAAGTTTGATGGCTCTCCTGACAACTGCACTGGTTTCCTACGACAGTGTTCTATCTATTTTTCAAACCAACCTGAAACTTATCGCCAGGACCATACAAAGTGTTCTTTTATCATGACTTTGCTTACCGGGAAGGCATTAGAGTGGGCTACAGCTGTTTGGGATCACGACACACATATCCAGCAGTCATACAGTTACTTCACTCAATTGATTCGTGATGTCTTTCAATATCCTGCTGGAGGCATGGACGCAGCAACTCAATTAACTCAGTTATGTCAAGGCAACGGAGCTGCTTCTGACTATGCTATCCAGTTTCGCACTCTTGCAGCACAAAGTGGGTTTAATGATGTTGCTTTGAAGCACATTTTTCGTTCAAGTCTGTCTGCTAAGCTACAAGCAGAATTACTATGCAAAGATGACTCCCTCAACTTCTCCCAGTTTGTTTCCCTTGCTATCAAGATTGACAATCTCTTACGAACACAACCAAGTCCCAAGTCTAACCTCGCTTATCATGTGCCTACTACTACTGCTCAAATACCATGTCAGTTTAGTCCTACTGAAGCCATGCAAATAGGATGAACTCACTTACCGCCTGATGAACGGAGAAGAAGATTACCAAATCAACACTCCCCATAAAACACAGAGTTGGCCTGCTTCACACTGAAGAAATCACTCTCTGTCATATCATCACCACAAAACCAAGTTATCCTAGGATATTCTTGGTTGTCTACGCACAACCCACAGTTTTCATGGAGGGAAAAGGAATTGGTCAGTTGGTCACCTCATTGTCACTCTCACTGTCTGGAACTGCCCACCAAACTTACAGTCTGCACTACCCATCTAGCCAAGAATCCCTTTTCATTACCAATTAACGTCCCCAATGAGTATGCTGACTTAGCCAAGGTATTTAGTAAAGACAAGGCCACCAAGTTGCCACCTCATCGCCCCTGGGACTGTGCCATCTACCTCCTTTACCTATCCACCTAAGAGTTGTGTTTACCTGAAACCAAGGCCATGGAAGAATACACTGAAGAAGCCTTATCTTTTGGATTTATTAGACCATCCACCTCTCCTGCAACATCTGGGTTCTTTTTTGTTGACAAGAAAGATGCCAGTTTAAGACCTAGTATTGACTATCGAGCACTCAACGCAATCTCTGTTAAGAATTGCCATCCCTTGCCTCTTATTCCTTCTTCTCTGGAGCAATTACGAGAGGCCCGCTATTTCACTAAATTGGACCTCAGATCTGCCTACAATCTCATCAGAATCCGTGAGGGTGATGAATGGAAGACAGCTTTTCTTACCAGCAGGGGGCACTATGAGTATTTGGTTATGCCATATGGGTTGGCCAATGCACCTTCAGTTTTCCAGTCCTTCGTTAATGAAGTTTTCAAAGATCTCTTTAATCAGTATGAGATTGTCTACATAGATGATATCCTGATCTACTCATGCTCCATGGAAGAACATATCACTCATGTAAGAACTGTCTTGTCACGCCTGCTCCAGAATGATCTTTTTGTCAAGGCTAAAAAGTGTGAGTTTCGTGTTACATCAACCATATTCCTGGGATACAATATTAGCCATTCAGGAGTTGAGATGGATGAGACCAAAGTAAAAGCTGTCACGGACTGGCCCACACCCAGCACTGTCAAGGAGTTACAGCGATTTCTAGGCTTTGCTAACTTCTACCATAGATTCATCTGTGACTTCAGTACCACAGCTGCACCTGTCACCTCACAAGAAGTTAGTATGGATGGAGGCAGCTACATCAGCATTCAACAGGCTCAAGTCCAGTTTCACCACAGCTCCAATTCTTAAGCATCCAGATTCTAAACTTCCCTTCATCGTAGAGGTTGATGCCTCCGACTGTGGAATTGATGCTGTCCTCTCTCATCGTCATGGAACACCAGGCAAGTTACACCCTTGAGCATTCTTCTCACTAAAGTTAACTCCGGCAGAAAGCAATTACTTATATTGGTAGATATTGGTAACAAGGAATTATTATCTATGAAGGCCGCTCTTGAAGAATGGAGACACTGGCTAGAAGGCACCCTTCATCCCTTTCAAGTCATTACAGACCACAAAAACCTGGAGTATATCAAGGATGCCAAGCGTTTAAATCCTTGCCAGGCAAGATGGGCACTCTTTTTCACTCGTTTCAATTTAGCAGTCACATACCGTCCAGGGAGCAAAAATAGTAAGGCAGATGTATTGTTACGTATCCATGACTCTGCTGATTCACAGATGAGACCAGAAACTATCTTACCACCCTCCATTATCATCGCACCCATCCAGTGGGATATTATGGAAGAAATTCAACATGTCCAACATGAAGAGCCATCCCCTCCAGAGTGCCCAGCTGGAAAAATCTATGTTCCATCCAGTCTTCGCAACAGAATCATTCAATGGGTCCACACATCCCCTGCTTCTGGACATCCTGGAATTAATCACACCACTGCTTTGGTCAGAAATTCGTTTTGGTGGCACACATTATCTGCAGATGTCAATAATTATGTAAGTGCTTGTCAGATCTGTGCTCAGTCACGAACACCTCGACAATTGCCTGCAGGACTTTTAGAACCACTACCAATTCCCCAACGACCCTGGTCACACCTGTCCATTGACTTTGTCACTGATCTGCCTAACTCTCAAGGATTTACCACCATCATGGTCTCCATCGACCGCTTCTCTAAGTCTTGTTGTCTTATTCCATTGAAAGGTATACCCACTGCCATGGAAACTGCCCAAGTTTTGTTCAATCAAGTATTTAGGATTTATGGACTACCCGATGATATTGTTACTGATCGAGGGTCACAGTTCACATCACGTGTTTGGAGAGCCTTTTGCAAACATTTAAACATCAATGTCAGTCTCACATCTGGCTATCATCCTCAAGCTAATGGAGACATGGAGCATCTTAATCAGGAAATTGGTAGATACTTGAGATCATACTGTAGCCAGGAACAGGAAAAATGGAGCATATTCCTCCCATGGGCAGAGTATGCCCAAAATTCCCTCACAAACTCTTCAACTGGTCTTACCCCCTTCCAGTGTGTCCTAGGATACCAGCCTCCTCTATTCCCCTGGTGTGGGGAGCCATCTGAAGTGCCTGCTGTGGATGATTGGACTAGAAGAAGTGAACAGGTCTGGGACAATGCTCATGTCCGTCTCCAGCGGGCTATTCGATCTCAAAAGATCCAAGCTGATCGACGCAGACGTCCTCATCCTGAGTATCAGCCAGGTCAAATGGTGTGGCTTTCCACTCGTGACCTACGCCTGAAACTCCCTTGCAAGAAATTAAGTCCAAGGTATGTTGGCCCTTTTAATATTATATGTCAAGTGAATCCTGTCACGTACCGTTTAGAGTTGCCTGCTAATTATCGCATCTCTCCTTCCTTTCATGTGTCCCTCCTGAAACCAAGCCCCGAAGCCACTGACGAAGAACCTCCTCCACCGCTCAAGATCGAGGGAGCTCCTGCCTACCTAGTCCGGGAGATCCTAGATTCTCACAGGAGGGGCCAGATGCAATACCTCGTAGATTGGGAGGGATACGGCCCAGACCAGAGATTGTGGGTAGCAACTAAGGACATCTTGGATTCATCACTTATCAGAGACTTTCACCAAGCTCACCCAGATCGTCCAGCACTCAGACCAAGGGGTCATCCTAAAAGAAGAACACCTGGAGGCTCCAGTCCACCAGAGGGAGCCTTCATCTGAATATTGAACTCTGCCACTTCCTGTTCCTGCCACATCAGTTCCTGTCTTGTCATTTCCTGTCACCCTGTATTTAAGCCATGTGTTTGCACTGCCACATTGCGAAGTATTGCCAGTTCACTGCCTTACTAAGCGTTCTTCCATGACTCCGTTATTGATTATTGTTATGACCATTGCTTTTGCTCTTTTGACTCACATTTTTGGATTACTGTTTTGGATTTGTCTGCCACTGGATTGTTTTCCCTGTGTTTCGACCAAAGCCTGTGACCTTACTACGAGTTGTGACTATTGTTTGGATTTTATGCTCAGATCCTTTAATAAAGACCCGCTTATGGAATCCACTCAGCCTAAATCCTCCTTACAACTACATAGATTCAGACTGTCCAAAAGAAGATTTTTAAAGAAAATTTATCTTGAATATTTATAATGATCTTATAAACCACAAAAAAATAATTACTAGTAAAAAGTGTTGTTGATTTGAACACGTCTATAGGTTAGATATTCCATGAGAGACATTACAAAGTAGTTTAACATTATCAGCTGTTGTTAAGACAACCAGGGTAGGTGACACCTGAACATGAAAACTATTGTCTAATATAATGTCTCAAACCTAGTGAGCAGCATAAGCCCCAAAATGCTGTCTAGATAGTCAGGAGACACAGCAAATTACTCATTCAACAGTTTTAAAAAAATGTTTTCAAAAATAACTAGCAAAATATCAAAGGATGAGGAGTTATTTTTGGCTTGCCATATGTAGCTCTATCAAAGCCTTTGATGCCAGATCACATGCTGCACGCTTCATTTATTAAAGAGACAGGGAGATGATGCAGCAGTCACGAACAGAAAGACGATGAAGGTATCATGTTGTCTGAGAGCAAAACATCTTTAGTAACCCCTGATCTCGTTAAACATGCTATCAATGCTGAGGGTGAATGAAAAAGGTCATCTTCTCAAAGGATCTCACAGTGGGTCGCTATTCTGCATATGATGAACAGGTAACACATGCTGAAATTACTCAAAAACACAGTTACTCAAAAACCAGTTTTTCCAGTTCATGGTGCACCTAAATGTCCTGCTGTGTCATGTTTAATATAACATCTGAGTATACAGGCTATTTAGATTTCATTTTAAACACTCTGGCATACTTCAGACATCAATGAGATTAAAAAAAATAATAATAAATGAGCTCATAGGTGAAATCTTAGTACAGTAGGTTAAAATGTATCTATATGATAATTAATTTATTGTTTACTTTATAATATTTGAAAAAGTACTTTCGCATTGCTGGATATACAAGTTCAAATAAATAAATGCTTTGCAATCTCAAGCATAATGCCAAACAGTTTATGTACAAACAATGTTGTAAATATAATACCTTAATTGTTAATATAAGACAGACAAATTTTTTACCTTTAAATAAAATTATTGTAAAATATACACAATTCATCCTTGCACTTTACAAACAGTACTTTAAACACTATTGGTAAACTAAGCTTAAGATAACCAGTGCAGACTAGTAATAGGTCACATGGGTCATTGAAAGTTTGTTTTGAGAGATTGTTCATAACAGATTGTGATTATTAAAATAAATACAGGTGACTATTCCATGAAGTACCAGAGGCTAGTGTTTGATATAGGTATGATGGCCAAACAGATCATTAATAACATCAGATGACAAATATTCCAATTAAACACTTTCTTTTGAAGAGAACTGTTCCATAATTTGTTTTGTAACACTAAAATAATATTTATTGGTGGTAAACAATGTGAACTTGTGCACCTTGGCTCAATAAGCAAACATCAGTGCACAGAACTTCTGAGCCACTGTTTCCAAAAAAAAAAAAAAAAAATTCACTGTTTTCAAACAAGTTTCCTATTACATCGTTTACCATTGGTCGAATAAACAGATATTCCCACCCCCAAACTCACATCATTGGTTGAGCCAATAATGCTGAATCTGGCTGTTCGAACACACAGTAATGTTTTAAGTGTTGCATTGTTCAGACTGTTCAGGGGAAACAACATACAAAAATATTATATTTATAGCTGTCTCTAAATAGTGGAGAAGGTATTTTAAAAGTGAAAAAGAAAAATGCTATGGTTCAGCTTTAAATTCAGCATGAAGCGGAAGTTGTTATCGTCTTTTCAATAAATTATTTATAATAAAAACAAATTTCATGGTGACTTTAAATGTGATCTTGGTCTCCTGGAGCAGATGGATCAGTCATACATGATTCAGTTCTGTCCTGGAAATGAAAGGAACATGTGAATCTCTTTATTGCTGACAGTCACTGTACGGTACAAGATGGTTATGAGTATGAGAATATATCAGCTTGGTGTGACTGTAGTTCACTGAGGGCAACACAGTTCAGTTTGTAGCATGATTTGCACATGTTGCCATGGTTTTCTGTCTTTCAGCACTCACTGCCCGTGCTATTACAGTCCTTATTATAAAGCTCCGTAGTTCTATTCCCTCTTGTCACTTACTTTGTTCTTCCTTCATCTGACTCAGGTCGACCTACTTAGCACAGAAGACTCTGTCCCCCTGTCTTTCTGAATATTATTCTCTTTCTGTCTTATTATTGGATTTATCTTTACCTAATCCTCATTCTCTCATCTTCCTCTTAACAATTTTTGTCTTACATTCCATATCCCCCCCAAAACAACATTTGGAAGTACTTATATATGAACACTTGGACAAATGGTCACAGGCACGAAGACAGTTTTATTTAACTGAGCTGAGCGTTCACTAAAAGAACTCAGATCATTATTTCAAACCATATCAAGATCATTTTGGCGCGAGCTTGACTGAAAGTAGTGATTTTTGAATGGGTATGTTTTTTTTTATCTCTAATTAATCAATCAGTTTGCTTCAGTTTGACCAGTTTAGATGGTTTAGGCTGTGAGCAGTTGCTGACATGACAGGTGTGCATCTAATTACAGTGAAGTGGAAACATTGCCTCCACTCATGTGAGTTTTTATCTGTATTTAATTTTGCCATTTGCCATAAATTCGTCCATTTTTAAGGAACCACTGATTTCAAGAGGCATTGTTTTTTGATGCCTGAAATTTTTATTCACCATTTTGGTTTGAAGATTACATATTAATGATAAAAGCAGTGTTGGGGAAAGTTACTTTTGAAAGTAATGCATTACAATATTGAATTACTCCCTAAGAAAAAAACTAATTACATTACTTAGTTATTTTTATGGAAAGTAATGTGGTAAGTTGCTTTTGCTTTTTTTATGACATAAAGTGAGATGAGTAAGTGCTCACATTAGTCTAGAACTACAATAACCATCATGTTTACACAGTGCACACAACCCCTCTTGTTTACTCCTGATTTCTCTCAACATCGGGAAAGGAGAGCTGTTAGTGAATAAATGGGAAAACAAAGTAACTTGCATTACTTATTTGAAAAATTAACTTCAGATATTTTGTTGTGAACTTAAAAGTAATGTGTTACTTTACTCGATACTTGAAAAAAGTAATCTGATTACATAACTTGCATTACTTGTAATGCATTACCCCCAAAACTGGGTAAAAGTTTAGGTGGAATGCCGGAAGCAATGGTTTATAGTTTAAAAAGTTTCAAATTTTTGTATTTTCTTACACACCTATTGTTTCACACACACTTTTGCTTCAGGGTCGTATGAATTCCCGTTAATCCTGTTCCTGGAGATCTATCATTCCTTCAAAGTTCAGCTTTAACCCTGATCAAACACAACTGAACCAGCTAAATAAGGGTTGCATCCGAAAACATAGGCAGCTGACTTGTTGCCTCGCTTTCTTATCAGGCAATGACTTTGTTGGCAGCGTTTGTGCACGAAGGTACAAAAACGTATATTAACACAAACTAACCACCAACCACAATGTTCAGACGCTATCTTAATTTTTTAGCTCAACTGTCACAGAATGGAAAGCACCGGTTTGTGGGATATCTTTACTCACGACTGATTGTGTACACTTTTCTCACGACTGATTGGTCCAGTTTGGGTTTGCAATCTCTAACCCAGAATAAAACCTGCTCCGGAGCAGGTTAGCCATGTAGCGTAAGTTACCATGCTGATGAAACCCGCTAAAAACCAATTCACATTCTTGAGCCTGAAATGAGAGCATGTAGCATGTGATGGCATACACGGAAGCTATAAAGGGACACACACAAAGAAGCAGGAGGGAGCAAGCTCCTTAGAGCATTGAAGACCACCAACATCTCTAGGCAATCTATGTGCCAAGAATGATGGTGGTCCTGCCACAGACCTCTGGCAAAGTGGCCGTCCGTGACCACGCCCCAGCCCGTGAGGGAAGCGTCTGTCAAAACGATTTTCCAGCGGCACGGCGTTCCCAACACCGGGCCTTGGGACAGAAACCAAGGTTTACTCCATTTGGACAGGGAACAAAGGCATTTGCGCAAAACCCTGAACATACAGAACGGGTGCAGCCTAGCTTTATCCTGGAAACCATTGTCAGGATTGACTCGATACGTGCAGGAGACTTCTGTGCCCGCATCGTAGTCGAATCCCACACCACCCCCAGGAACATAGTTCTCTGAGCAGGCATCAACATGCTCTTCTTCGTGGTGAGTCTCAACCCCAAGCTCCGAATGTGGCCAAGGAACAACATCTCAATGTTGAACCAACTCTCCAACTCTCGCAACTGAGTCAAAATGAGCCAGTCGTCGATATAGTTTAATACACGGATGTATGCCCTGAAAAAATACATGCCCTGAAAAAAATCTCGAGGCTGATTTCGGGTGTTCTTGAAATATTGTTCTCGACTCCCTGAAGCGGCTGACTGGCAGGAGTTAATCGAAAACGATTTTCGGTGTGCAGACACAAACGCTGTACGGTCGCAAGCCATTGGGGCGGACAAAGCAGCGTGCGTTCGCTAAGGGTTCAGCGGGGGAGCAGATCTCAATCGCTCCCCCGCGGGGAGGAGAGCCCTCAGAGGTCCTGCAAAAGCTAGGACCTCCTTCCCGAAGCCTTCTTCACCTGAAGGACGGTCCTCAGATCGATCTTCTTCTCGGAAGACTTAGGGTGAGAACGCCACTTATGCTCCCAAGCTCTCTGAGTTTGGTGGGCAGCGCCATGGCTTTCATGGATGACACAGCTTCAAGGGAAAGGTAGCTAGCCAAAGCCTCTTCCACCCGCGGCATCATCCCATAGCCGTTCTCCCCCACAATGTTACTATAATCAAGCACAGGGGTATTGGACAGCTGAGAGGAATATGGCTTAGTCCATGACTTACAAAACTCATTGTGTAAGTCAGGAAAAAACACCAAGCCCTGGCATTGAGGTTGTGATCTGTACTGCAGGAAGCACTCGTCCAACTTGCTTTTCACATGCTCTTCCTGCCTCTCACGTGGCCAGCTGATGTTAAGTTTTACCACATCACAAGTCACAACCTCTACAAGCTCCTTGTATGTGGGAACATTAAGTGGTGAACTCCCTTCAATATCCCCCGCCTCGATGCTGAGCACATCCACTTGCTCAGAAGCAGACAGCTCGAGCATCTGGCCCTAACCCCAAATGGAAGAAGCCGCTGGGCAGGCTTCCGCACGGGGAGTGAGAACATCAGAGCTGGCAGACGAGGACTGGGAAAGTGCCAGAGCAGTCTAAAGACCCTCTGCCAGCTCCATTTGCAAGCCCCACGATCTAAGCCGCCGTGTCCGCCAGACCCGAACCGTGGGGAGCGCGAGCCTGGCCGGCCTCATAAAACACGGCCAGGTGGGAGTGCAGCACTCTCCCTCGAGAGCTGCCCGGGCGTGCTGCGCCACCCATTATAAATCTCGGGCAGGGATGCACACACTGCTTGAGTTGCTCGCTTGTCATGATATATATGTGTATAAGACACAACACCAAATAAGACTCACAAAAACACACAGAGCTTGTTGAAGAGCAAAAAGCTACCTCTGTTGTGTGCCGGTGTCCCTTTATAGCTTCCGTGTATGCCGTCATATGCTATGTCACGACGCAGCACCAATGGACGTTGAGGGCGTTCCCCAAAATGTTGTTACCGATGCAGTGCGAGTTCCCTCGAAAGGGAACCAGAGTTTGCTCAAACTAAACTCAAACTTACCTGGGTAGCAACTGAAACTGGCTTTGTGCAACAGGCCACTGATATGCACTTTGTGTTGTTTTTGAAGAGTCAACTTTTGGGGGTCCCATACACTTGCATTATATGGACAATTATTACCATTATTTTTCTAGAAATTTGTATATCTGAAGAAAGAATGTCAAATACATCTGGAACAGCATGAGTGTGAGTAAATTTTTCTTTTGGGTTTCCTTTTTTTGGGTATTTAAGAGGACATTGCATGTGTTCATAGAGATCTATGTTCAGATCTTTGATAATTAATTAAAATGATTAAATATAATTAAATTTACATTTTCAATAAATTAGGTATCGTTGCACCTGGCTTTGGTCAGTCCATCCTTGAGTCAGGGTTATTATCTAAAATTAAAACCATTAAAAAAAAAAAAAAAACATGTTTGTTAACTGAAATTAAATAAAATATTTAAAAAACTTAAACTTATTTTATTTCAGCTAATTGCTAAGACAACTTTTCTCATTTTCATTTAGTTTAACTTCTTTATTAAAATAACTAAAACTAAATGTGAAATAAAGATAACTATAGACATAGATAGTGTAACGTGTTGCTGTGTATAAAGCTCTCGAAGACAAAGTACTGAGAATAGACTTTATTACAAACATACAGGAGATACACGGGAGGAAAAGTAACACAACTAATATAAAACGAGATCCCTCCAGGAGCTGAAAGAACACAAGTCTTATAAGCACTGGGAGAAATCGTTAACAATACAAAACACCTGAACAGAATGATTAACTGATTAGTTACCTAGGAAACAAACTAGAACTCAGGCAAACACTAGGGAAAAAGAGCATACACGTGACAGATAGTCCACACAACAAATTTACTAAAGCTAAAATGAAAATGGAAAAATATAAAAATAAAACATATTCAAAATATTAATAAAGAAAAACCATAATATCTCAGTGATACTAAAATTACTGCCTTAAGTGGAGTGAATTTGGTCAGAACAGACTGAAAATCTTCTTATTTGACCTCTGACCAGAAATAAGACAAATGGAATGGGATTATATTGAATTTAACAGGGCTGGTCTATATGTGCTTATTTCCAAACTGCTCCACCTTCAAAACAACCTCCCTCTCAACATGTCCCTCCCTTTCACTCCCTCTCTCTTTTTCTCACACCCTTCCTTGTCAGACAAACACTTTTAAGACACAGTTTACAGTCAACCTTTTATGAAGCATATGTTGACGGTATCATCCGATAACTGCAACAGTTCACAGAACAAACGTGGAATATCCGGACCAGCAATCTACCATCACAGGTAACAGACTTTGCACAGCAAAAAAATGTTTATTTATCATGTGTATCAAGTACACTTTCAGGAAAAAAAGGTACAAAAGCTGTCACTGGGGCGGTACCCTTTTAAAAGGTATACCTTTGTACCTAAAGAGTGCATATTAGTACTTCAAAGGTACATAGTAGTACCAAAAGTGTACCTAAATGGTACATATTAGAACCTTTTTAAAGGATACCATTCCATCTTTTGTACCTTTTTTTCTGAAAGTGTATGTTCATAGGCAGATAAATTAACTAGGAAAATACAAAGTCAGTTTGGCTTGAGAAAGACGTATATTTCTTGTGTTTTCCGTCGCACATTTACAGTCTATAAACATACGTGAGGAATCGAACCCCTATACAGTTGTTTTGTGTGTTATACTATTGACGCTCACAAGTTTACTACCCTTTCACTGTGTGACAACAACATGAACATGATGAAAGGTCATCAAGGGCTCAATATATACCTGCAGACGGAGCTATATATAGCTGTATAAACACTCTCTTCACTAAAGATAAGAGCACCATTCAGTGAACCAAGGTCAAAAAATAGAGGCATATCTCTAAAATTAATGATAAAAAAGCAACCATGAGAGAGCAATTCAGGATATCGGAAAATTAAATTATAATTGATAAGACTGCTGACTTGGTATCAGGAATGTGTAATCACACTTTATATTAGGTGGCCTTAACTAATATTAACTTAGCAATATTAGTGCGATTTAAACTCTAACCCCTTATAATCCTAACCCTAAAACTACCTAACCATATACCTCAAAATACCTCACTCAATAGCAGTAAGTGTGGGAATTTTCCAGAACAGAATGTAGTTACACAGTAAATCCATAATCTTGTAGGTATTTAATATTAGTTCATAAGACCATCTAATGTAAAGTGTGACCAAATGAGTCTCCCACAGCAGGCTAACAAATGTAATTTTAATACTGATATGCATCATGTCCCTTTTTAACTTTTTTAACATGATATACATCGTGTCCCTTTTTAACTTTAGGGTTTTTTTAATCAATGTGTCGATCTCAATCTGCTTATTATCTATCCCTCATATAGGGGTTTGATTTAGGAGGTTATTTTTCTGTCTTTTTTTTTCTCTGACTATTTTTCCTCATACTGTCCTCTGAACTTCTTCCCCTCTCCTGATTCTTTCTCCCCACCACATCAGTAAAATCCATTTTGCAAATGATTCTTCACAGCCACAGGGACGGGAATGAAGGTGCTATTTTTAGCACTGACCAAGGGAGGAGAGAGAGTGAGGCGCACGGGAGAGGGCGAGCAAGCAAACAGGCAAGAGAGAAGGAGGGAGGGAGGGAGACAGGGGAGAAAATCATTATTTTTTGTGTGCAACAGCAGTTGGAGGCTCTGAGCTGAAGCAGGGAGCGAAGGCAGCAACAGGGAAGAGGAGACGAGACGAGAGGAGTGGAGGAAGAAGAGATCCACAGCAACGCCAGGCAGCCGAGAGACCCCTCTCAGGTGGGACACCACACGCACCGCTGGCCTCAATACAAACCAACGCAATCCGATAATTCCGATTTTATTTAAGGCTTTGATTCATGAGGATTAGAGCCAGAGATTCTATGAATTTCGTCAATTGTTGTCAGAAACGGCGAGCCGTAATGGGCTGTGTAAGACAGATCTGCTTTGATCTTGGAGTATATTGCAGTTCTTTTTTCCTTTATAGATTTGAGAGCTGGGAAAATCCAAGCATGTTTAGGCAACAAAAATTAGTTGAAAATAGGGATGGGTGGGAATTGGTGCTGGGTTGTTTACATTGGTCTGCCACAATAAAGAGGGGTGTTCAGATGATTTGGGCATGGGGCGGAAGGGGGTGGGGAGGAGCTGCTTCACGGTGTGTGTGTGTGTGTTTATGTGTGTGCTCTCCAATTGCTATGAAATCTGAGCACAGCCTGGGATGTGATGGGAAGAGGCGTTGCCATGGAGACTGGGCTTGCACATATTCCTGTAACCAATCCCTTCCATTATATACATTGATTTCTGGCATTTACTGTACAGAGCATCATTAAGGAAGGATTGAGCAGGTAATATCAACTTCTGAAATGATGCTGTTTAATTATGAATACAGAAATAATGTGGGTCATTAGTGTCAAAGCCTACAAGAGAGGCATTAGAGGGATGTGAGTGAGAGTATGTGTGTATGCTGATAAATTTGATATCTGTAAGATAACATTAAACAATAATGTGTAATTTGTTGACATTGGTTAACTACATTAGTTATGAACTAACAATGAAAAATACTTCTAAAGCGTTTATTTATCTTGATGTTAAATTTCAACATTTACTAATATTAAAATTGAAGGTTGTATCTGCTAGTATTATTTTATGGCCTGATTTAACAATGTATTTTTATTAACTAACATTTAAAAAGATTAATATATACTGTAACAAATGTATTGATTATTATTAGTTAATGCCTTAATGGAACCTCATTTTAAACCAATGATATGCTAGTTGCGAATTGCAAATATGTTGTTATGGCTCCCTTGAGAAAATTGTATTATTCAGATGTTGCTCTTTTATAGATCAGGAATTCTCAGTTGTTTCTTGAATTGACTTTGTCTTTATTTGTCTAAAATGCCTTTAGAGAAACAGAAACAGAAACAGTAAGAGGATAATAATAATAATAATGTGGATATCATAGACCAGATCATTTGAATTTGATTAGGAACATTTCAGTTAACATTACATGAGTGATTCCTATCTTGAGCATTTCATATTCAAATAGGTTAATAGTTAATTAAATAATTATAGTGTATATAGAATTATATAATACTTATTAAAAAAAATATTAAAATATTTCATATTTTTAAATGTAATTTAATAAACTGCATCAGTTCTGTTTGTCAGCAGATGTATATCAGTAACAGTGATGTATTTGGTTGCATTTTATTTTGTGATTTAACTGGAACAGTTTGAGATGAGAAATGGCATGCCTGTGACATGATGTGTGGGGGCAGCGCTCTTTGCCAAACATTGCCGCCCTATGCTGCCTACTGAGTTCACAGATGATTTGAGAGAAGAAGAATACTTGGTGTACAACGTAACAAACCTTAATGTTTTCAACCAATAGATTTAGAGGCCACATTTATCGTTTAGCAAATATCATGAGCAAAACTGAGTCATTTCAATAGGAATCGATGTGATCAGTGAGCAGATTTTGGAACGAGTTTAAGCCGGTCATGTTGATTTGCCACGTTTACCAACAGAACGCTGCTTGGTTTGAAAGTGACTTGTGTGTGAACTGTGCCTCATACATCACCTCACTATTGACAATAGACAATAGACTGTTTTGCCCACAGATTTTGCTAATGACCGCACCTTTAAGCTCAAAGTCTCCATTTGTTCTCCATTTAATCTCATTGCTTATGTCGAAACAACTGAGATATTAAAGGATTAGTTCACTTCAGAATTCAAATTTCCTTATAATTTACTCACCCCCATGTCATTCAAGATGTTTATGTCTTTCTTTCTTCAGTCGAAAAGAAATTAAGGTTTTTGAGGAAAACATTAGGCCTACAGGATTTTTCTCCATATAGGCCTAGTGGACTTCACCAGGGTACAACGGGTAAAAGGTCCAAATTGCAGTTTCAATGCAGCTTCAAACGATTCTACACATAGGCGTAATTTGCGGGTGGGACATGTCCCCACCGCTTTTTGCCAGGTTCGATATTGTCCCCACCACTTTTTGAAACATCTCGCGGCACGGATGTATACTAATATAAAAGAAACATCTCCAGTTGATTAGCAATTCGTTCGCTGTGTTAAATAATAGGTGATCTGGCGCTGGGATGTGTTGTTTTTGAAATCATGTTGAGTGCTCGTTGCCGCTGTTATCAGTGGCGCAACAGTGTTCTCTTGGCGCTCGTGCACATTGCGCAGTGTTCACACGGACGAGCGCTTCAATCTGTCGGCCGGAGATTCTATTCGTTCCGGTGAAATCACAAAACAAAATGCACATAAACGTGTCTCTGCTCTTGATATACAATCACTGATGAACATCTTTGGTTTTAATGAGAAAAAAATAAAATAACACGAGGGCGGATTAGAACCCAGAACCTCTGGCACGCTGAACATAAATTTTACCCCTCGTCCATCAGGACAATTCAACACTTACCGTGGATTTATTGGCTAATGTAAATACTTTCGAGACTAACAAAATATCGTATTATAGTAAGGACAAAACTATCATATTAAACAAGAGGTCTATGTCGAATTTTGTGCATTTATTATTGTAATGATACAATTACAATACACCACCCTCCCCCTCGACACACACATTCCTGTCCCACCCACTTTTTAAAACAAAGTTACGCCACTGATTCTACACGATCCCAGCTGATGAATAAGGGTCTAACAAAACGATTGGCCATTTTCTAAAAAAAAAAAAAAATTTATATACTTTTTTACCATAAATGCTTGTCTTGCACTGCTCTGCGATGCACCACGCATTATGGAATCACGTTGGAAAGGTCACGCGTGACGTAGGCGGAAGTACCGCGGTGGGGCGAAAAACTCCATCTCATTTTCTCCTCTAACTTCAAAATCGTCCGACGTCATTGTTTTACCTTTTTTTGTAAAGGGCGTTTGACTTAGTCTTTACACAGTCGCTTTGTAGACACTGGATCGGAACTTTCGCATACAACGCTCGTGACCTTTCCAACATGATTACATAATTCTTGGCGCATCGCAGAGCTGGTGCAAGACGAGCATTTGTGGTTAAAATGTATATACTTTTTTTTTTTTTTTTAGAAAATGGCCGATCGTTTTGCTAGATAAGACACTCATTCCTCGGCTGGGATCGTGTAGAGCCCTTTGAAGCAGCATTGAAACTGCAATTTGGACCTTCAACCTGTTGGCAACTGTTGAAGTCCACTATATGGAGAAAAATCCTGGAATGTTTTCATCAAAAACCTTAATTTCTTTTCGACTGAAGAAAGAAAGACATAAACATCTTGGATGACACTGGGGTCAGGAAATTTTAGTTCTGAAGTGAACTAATCCTTTAAAGTAGCCTAATTGGTAACACTTTACAATGAATAGTTAACATTAGTTAACAAAAAAAAAACATTTATTAATCTTAGTTAATGATAATTTTTTACTAACACATTAAAATCAAAAGTTGTTTGTCAATATTATTTATTGGATCTTAGCTAACAATGAACAGTTGTATCAAATGTCTCGCTCATTGTTAGTTAATGTTAGTTAAAGCATGTTATCTAATTGGACCTTATTGTACAGTGTTATCATTAAATACTGTGTCATTTTTCTTTTCTATCATTTACATATCTATTTAATGACACACTATTTTTGCTTCTACAGTCATGCGTCCCAGGTCCAGATTACTGGCTAAACGGGGCCTCCCCACCATCAGGGAGGGCTATGAAGAGCTGGTGCAGGACCTGAACCAGACCAACAGCCAGCACACCACCACACAGGACTACTTCCTCTCCATCTGCCATCTGGCCCGGCCTACCTTCCCTCTGCATGAGCCCGACTGTGACATCCTCTCCATCAGCCCTTTGGATTCCCCAAAGCCCTGCCTACGACTGCACCGCCTGCGCCAGCATCTGCAGCCTCCGCAGCCCCACACCTCCACAAGCAATGACCAGACAGTTGAACAAGCCCATAAAGAGAAAGAGACCACCAGATCTGCTCCATCAGAACCCCTGCAGGCCCAAGCCGCCCCAGAGGAGGACAACGGATGTAGAGGTGACGTCCCCAGCCCTGCAGATCCGCTGGAGTACCTCTACAGCCACAGAGGTGCTCTAGCTCTCCCCACCAGAAGGGGGAGCATTCCTCCACGCCGGCCACGCAGCGACACCTTCCCACGCTGTTCCTCGGCACCTGACGCCCAGCGCAAGAGCAGCTGCCCAGAGCTTTGCCTGGCTGAGACAGTCACTGCAGCGACAGTCCTACAGCGGTCGCCGCTAAGCAGGAAGAAGCTGGACGACGGTGGCCTGGCTGCGCGCAGTGGCATTTCCAACAAGCTCGACTGCGCCCCTGCTGGTTGGAGGGGAAAGAGCAGTCGCTGCATGGACAAACAGACCATAGTGTCCCACTGGATCGCAGAATGCCGCAGCGCTTGGAAGGAAGCCCGCATTCGTGCGTGCATGCTGCCCGCCATTGCCGAGAAGTAATCTGCTTGTGCGAAAATCTCTTTCCAGTGAGGCTAAACATCACGTAGAGTAACGTGGGTTATTTTGGAATTATGACTTTGCACTTCAGGTTTATATGCATATACATTTTTGGTGTATTTTAAACCCGTAACCCTATAGATGGTGCCATGTCGATACCACACCATAGTGTAGAGTTACCATGAATGTCAATGATAAGACTGAGTCAGTCCAGTAATGTCCAGTCGTGATCAATAAATGCATTGATTGTTGGATGCCTTTAAAATTGTTTAGTGACATTTAAAGACTTAAAATGTATCATCCCAACTGCAGTTCTAATATAAGCAACACAGTGTAGTTTAAAGGATAAAAGGTACAGCAATGCATAATATTCACAGATAAGAATCTCATTGTGTCCACAACATTATTTGGCTGGGACTTTTTTGAACACCCGGGTTTTAGCAAATTTCCATATTAGGCAGCTACTGTGATGCAGAATGAATATGCCATGCTTCCTTGAAAAATTATTGAACATTTGATGGCGTATCTAAAATTTTTGGGAAACAGGTTCAGCAAAAGATCTGACTTGGATTAGGGCACCTTTCTCAGAGGTATTATGTCCAACTATTATTTCTATACAATGTCTCAAACGCTTCTTAGTTCACTTTAATATATTGGTATTTACACAACAAGCTATGATAATTCCATCTTCTTACAACAAAGGCAAAATTACATAAGATCATGTTGAAAACAGCCATTATGTTTGTTTTCAGGCCCTTGTTTTGCAACTTTGTAACTGGATAGTCTGGTTAAAGGATAAATGATTAAATGTCCTAGACAAAGAATCACTTTTGTTCAACAACAAACCATAAAATAAAAAAAAGTCTGACCACATCATTTTGATATTCAGATGTATGGCAAAAGGCCAACGTAGAACTGCACTATTATCCTGTTAGACTGTTTGTACACATCCAGAAAATCTTGTTTTCTCTGCATTAATTTGGTGTTTCAGTATTTTGAGATTGTCTTACTGTTAAAAGATTAATTAGTACGGTTGCATGTGAATTTGTACATTATTTTGTATTCATGCATAAGAAATTTCTTTAAATTATTATTATGGATGTGATGATTTGAGAGAAACTGTATATTACACTATATGAGAAAAGAAAATCTGTTGTTTGTAAATTTTCAGCAACCTTTTACTTTTTTTCCCACTTTTTTAAATTAATAAAATGTCTGTGTTTTATGTATGAATTTTGTGTTTTTTTTCTCTGTTCCATCAACTAGATTAAAATTACAGTGAGTCTTCTGAGACAATTAGTAGTCTATTCCATTAGCTATAATATTGATCAGACAAACCTGTTAAACTGATGATTTTTATAACCTATTATTTATATCAATACATTTAAATCAATTTTATTGATCAACAGAAAAAGTCAATGAGCATTATGGTTTAGCAACCCATCAGCAATACCATAATGCAACCACAATATGATGTTTAATACTAATTATTGTATTAGTATATCTAACTTATTGTAAACTGCTAAAACACAGCAGTGAGCTGTTTCTTTTAATTACAAGATAGTATGACAATGCTGTGGCAAAACTATCCTTACTGGTGCAATAAATTAAAAATTATTTTTAAAGCACATTTAAATACAACACACGTTGTTCCAAAGTGCTGCCAGCTTTAGTTGCAGTAAAGGTGATAAAATGGATCTAAATGCAGCAGTTTTTATTTTATTAACCAAAAACTCAAAACAAAACACTTAAGATACTGGTACATAACAACGGTTAAATCAGAACAGAGAGTGCACTAAAAGAAACACGGGACTTAAATAGCCAGGCAAACTAATCAATGAAATGATCAACAGGTGCACATGATAATCAAATAAAAAAGAAACCATAGAAACAAATACAAACCCAGGAAACAGTACTAGAATATGTGCAAAGCCAATACAGGCAAGATAACACATGACAAAACCAGAACTCAGGAATCCATTACAGCTGCACAGATGCAATAAACCAATAAATCCACACAACATCAATCAATGATAAAATTCAAGAGTAATAGTAAAGGAACAGATGAGCTAACGTGTAACAGAAGACTGTTCCACAAACTTAGAGCTGTAACTGCAAAAGCTCAATCTCACTTAGATTTGTATTTAGACTAACAGAAGATGAGCACATCCTAGCCTAGACAAAGCCTTATGCAAACAACAGAATCTTAAAATCAGTTCAAAACTTCAGTTAAAGGAGGCAAGAACTAATGTGCTCCCTCTTTTTGTCCCTGTTAGGACTCTAGCAACAGCATTTTGCACCAGCTGTAACCAGGCCAAGAGATTAAACAAAAAATGTATTGCAGTAGTCAAGCCTTGATGTAATAAGGGAGTGAATCACTATTTCCAAGTTCTTCCTGGATAAGAAAGTGATAGCCCTAAGATGGCTAAAAAAGCTCCCTCTAAGCACTACACTGATTTGCTTTTTAAAATAATAAGGTGTTGAACAAGACACTAAGGCTTTTTACATGGGACTGAGCACTAGATGAGAGGGCTTTTAAAGGGTTAATTCACCCAAAAATGAAAATTCTGTCATTAATTTCTCACCCTCATGTCGTTCCACACCCGTAAGACTTTTGTTCATCTTCAGAACACAAATGAAGACATTTTTGATGAAATAAGAGAGCTTTCAGTCCCTCCATTGGGAGCAATGCAACTTACACATTCAAGGCCCAGAGCGATAGGAAAGACATCATTAAAGTAAACCATGTGACTCCAGTGGTTTAAAGGATTAGTCAACTTTCAAATAAACATTTCCTGATAATTTACTCACCCCCATGTCATCCAAGATGTCCATGTCCTTCTTTCTTCAGTCGAAAAGAAATTAAGGTTTTTGATGAAAACATTCCAGGATTATTCTCCTTATAGTGGACTTCAATTGGCCCCAAACGGGTGAAGGTCAAAATTACAGTTTCAGTGCAGCTTCAAAGGACTTTAAACGATACCAGACGAGGAATAAGGGTCTTATCTATAGAAACGATCAGTCATTTTCTAAAAAAATATAAAATTATATACGTTTTAACCATAGACGCTCGTCTTGAACTAGCTCTCTTCTTCTCTTCTTCTTCTTCTCTATTAGAAGTGTATTACTGCCCTCCACAGGTCAAAGTTTGAACTAAATTGTCATCTACAAACCCGATTTCAAAAAAGTTGGGACACTGTACAAATTGTGAATAAAAAAGGAATGCAATAATTTACAAATCTCATAAACTTATATTTTATTCACAATAGAATATAGATAACATATCAAATGTTGAAAGTGAGACATTTTGTCATGCCAAATATTGGCCCATTTTGGATTTCATGAGAGCTACACATTCCAAAAAAGTTGGGACAGGTAGCAATAAGAGGCCGGAAAAGTTAAATGTACATATAAGGAACAGCTGGAGGACCAATTTGCAACTTATTAGGTCAACTGGCAGCATGATTGGGTATAAAAAGAGCCTGTCAAGGACAAAGACTCTCAGAAGTCAAGATGGGCAGAGGATCACCAATCCCCCAATGCTGCGGCGAAAAATAGTGGAGCAATATCAGAAAGGAGTTTCTCAGAGAAAAATTGCAAAGAGTTTGAAGTTATCATCATCTACAGTGCATAATATCATCCAAAGATTCAGAGAATCTGGAACAATCTCTGTGCGTAAGGGTCAAGGCCGGAAAACCATACTGGATGCCCGTGATCTTCGGGCCCTTAGACGGCACTGCATCACATACAGGAATGCTACTGTAATGGAAATCACAACATGGGCTCAGGAATACTTCCAGAAAACATTGTCGGTGAACACAATCCACCGTGCCATTCGCCGTTGCCAGCTAAAACTCTATAGGTCAAAAAAGAAGCCATGTCTAAACATGATCCAGAAGCGCAGGCGTTTTCTCTGGGCCAAGGCTCATTTAAAATGGACTGTGGCAAAGTGGAAAACTGTTCTGTGGTCAGACGAATCAAAATTTGAAGTTCTTTTTGGAAAACTGGGACGGCATGTCATCCGGACTAAAGAGGACAAGGACAACCCAAGTTGTTATCAGCGCTCAGTTCAGAAGCCTGCATCTCTGATGGTATGGGGTTGCATGAGTGCGTGTGGCATGGGCAGCTTACACATCTGGAAAGGCACCATCAATGCTGAAAGGTATATCCAAGTTCTAGAACAACATATACTCCCATCCAGACATCGTCTCTTTCAGGGAAGACCTTGCATTTTCCAACATGACAATGCCAGACCACATACTGCATCAATTACAACATCATGGCTGCGTAGAAGAAGGATCCGGATACTGAAATGGCCAGCCTGCAGTCCAGATCTTTCACCCACAGAAAACATTTGGCGCATCATAAAGAGGAAGATGCGACAAAGAAGACCTAAGACAGTTGAGCAACTAGAAGCCTGTATTAGACAAGAATGGGACAACATTCCTATTCCTAAACTTGAGCAACTTGTCTCCTCAGTCCCCAGACGTTTGCAGACTGTTATAAAAAGAAGACGGGATGTCACACAGTGGTAAACATGGCCTTGTCCCAACTTTTTTGAGATGTGTTGATGCCATGAAATTTAAAATTAACTTATTTTTCCCTTAAAATGATACATTTTCTCAGTTTAAACATTTGATATGTCATCTATGTTGTATTCTGAATAAAATATTGAAATTTGAAACTTCCACATCATTGCATTCCTTTTTTATTCATAATTTGTACAGTGTCCCAACTTTTTTGGAATCGGGTTTATACAATATGCTAGTGCAAGTATTTAACAATTAGTTCAAACTTTGACCTGTGGAGGGCAGTAATACACTTAGCAGCATCTACACTGCCGGAATTCTATTAGAGAAGAAGAAGAAGAGAGCTAGTTCAAGATGAGCGTCTATAGTTAAAACGTATATTATTTTTTATTTTTTTTTAGAAAATGACAGATCGTTTTGCTAGATAAAACCCTTATTCCTTGTCTGGTATCGTTTAAAGCCCTTTGAAGCAGCACCAAAACTGTAATTTTGACCTTCAACCGTTTGGGGCCAATTGAAGTCCACTATAAGGAGAATGGTTAATAAAGTGGTAAATTATGTTTTTTGTGCAAACAAAGCACTCGCGTCACTTCATAAAATTGAAGTCAAACTACTGGACACAAATGGATTACTTTTATGATGTCTTTACTACCTTTCTGGACCTAGAATGTGTGAGTTGCATTGCTCCTAATGAGGGACAGAAAGCTTTCAGATTTCATCAAAAATATCTTCATTTGTGTTCTTCATTTTAAGGTCTCGTGGATTTGGAACGACATGAGTGTGAGTAATTAATGACAGAATTTTCATTTTTGGGTGAACTAACCCTTTACCTGAGCTTTAAAAAAAGCTGAGGCAGAGCTACCCTGTTGAAAAAAACAGCATAAGGTGGTTAGGTACGTTTTGACACATGGCAGCTGGTTTGAGCTGGTTTAAGCTGGTCCTTAGTTGGTCATGAGCTGGTTTAAGCTGGTCAAGTGCTGGTCCTAAGCTGGTCCTAAGCAACTAGCTCCAGCCCAGGACCAGCTTATAACTATCTCAATACCAGCTTAAACCAGCTCAAACCAGCCGCCATGCTTCAAAAAATACCTAACCATCATGTGCTGGTTTTTTTTCAACAGGGTGAGCAGAGCCTAGAATCAGCATTTTGGTTTTGGATTTATTAAGCTGCAAAAAAGTTACTAGCCATCAAGGTTTTAATTTCCTCAAAGCAATCCAGCATACCAGTTACAGCGGCATTACTATTTAAAGGGATAGTTCACCCAAAAATGGAAATTCTGTCATAATTTACGCACCCTCAGGTTGTTCCAAACCTGTATAAATTTCTTTGTTCTGTTGAACACAAAGGAAGATATTTTGAAGAAAGTTTGTAACCAGGCTGCTTTGGGGCACCATTGACTTCCATAGTAGATAAAAAATACTATGGAAGTCAATGGTGCCCAGAACTGTTCAGTTTCCCACATTCTTCAAAAGAAACGGATCCCTGATGTACTGCGAAGCACACTCAGATATGAGGCAACGACACAAGGATCATACCATATCCGTTCTGTTATTTTATTATGCCATTAAATATATTTGGAATTATTAATGTTCTTTGTAAATTACTGAACTGTTTTATTATGTTATGGCATAATTTTAAGAAATGTATGTTCTTTGTTATTTTGAATGTGTTGTTGTGTTTTTTTTTTTTTAACTTAGGTTTATAGCAGGTGCTAACAGTAACAGCTTCACTTGGTTCCTTGGGGGTCCTTTCTTATGTGAGTAAATGAGGCTCTATAACTCCACAGGGTGTGCGTGAAGCCGGATGCCAATGGAAAGGAAAGCTTCTTATTAACTAATCACTGAAGAATCACACACAATTTGTCTAGTTTGGTGCCATTACTGAATTTTGGCGATGATGTGTGTGTATGCTCATATATACAGTAACAATCTGCTAATTCATTAAAAGCAAAAACAGAGGGAAAACAGAGTTCAGTGTTTGTCTCTTCATACAGCTTACTGTTGAAGGTATTGTATTAAATGAGAGAAAGTCGTGTAATGCTGAAAAAGTACAAAACTACGTTACTACGTCATGAACGTAAGAAAATGATAACTAACATTTATGTTTGGGTGAATGATCTGGCACAACAGCTGTGTATTTAGGTCTTTTACTGCCCCGTGCGGCTAGCTGAAGTACTGCAGCAGTTGCTGTGATAATAACAAACCAAAGCATCGCGAGATTGGGGAATTGCAGCTCCAGTTGTGCTGTCTGGTGGTTGGTTATTGTCAGAGACCTAAAGGAAGGGGAAGTGATGGCGGATACAAAGGCCAACTTTTGTCAAACATATGTGATGTGTAATTTAACCATTCGGTTAAAAGTGTCCTCAGTACTTCGGCTGGACTGTTAGCTGCTGTAGGGGAGGCGCGGGAACACTTCAGCAGGTAAAAACAACTGATTTCCGCTCTCTTTAGCTCGCCAGCGCGAGCGCATCCCTCAAACCGGTTTCAGGTCGCCGAAACTGGATTGAACAGCTAGTCCTCTCATTTACATACCATTCAACAAATATTGTCGTATTTGTTAAAATGGTAGGTGTTATTCATTGTTTCAGTTATTGTTCCTTTTCTACTTTCAAACTTATTCGAAATAATATTTGATAACAAACGCGGGTTGTTGTGTTTAACGCTAGTGAGTTGGCTTTTGACGTAGCGGAAACTGAATATCATTACATAACATCATCCGGACAGTGTAGTCCCATTCCCACTTCCCAGCATGCTCGGATTCTCACGACACTGCTGCTCAGTGTTGCGCTATCACTTAAATAACAGTATTATAGACCGTGTTCAGATGCACATGTGGTATCTTTTCAGACAAAAGGTTTGTCTTGCAGTTAGTCATACGTTCCTCATGTTTTAAAGTCACTGTTGGTTCTTCTCCAGCTTTTTCTGCCTTATACTGGCTGTGCTTGTCCTGGTGTCCCACAATGCTGATTGAGCAAACTTCAGCTTGTCAGCAAGATCAACCTGTGCTATAGCAGTGGTGCTTCAGCCGCCCTTTGCTGGTAAGAGATCGCCACATTTCATTTAATATAATGAAACACGCGTGTGTAGATATGAAAATAAAAAAATGCGTTTGATATAAACATATATGTTACGCACTCAGCTAGAAAAGACGTTTGTTTATAAGAAGTTTGATTTTTATAATGCTAAATTAAAGCCATATTGTCTCAGATAGATTCATAGTACCTCCTCCATATGATCTACATCTGTTCATTTAGCAGATAGCTTTATGCAAAGGCTTTGTCATTGAAAAAGTCATTAAAAGGAAGATATAAATAGTGTCTTAAATAAGGTATCATTATCTTGGGCATGGTAAGAGTTACCATATGGTTAAATAGTGGACAGCACATGCAAATGTTTTGCATGTGGTGTCCCATGTTATTCTATATGCATTTTTGCACAGTTCAGTTTCAAGCTTCAAGAAAGGTTTTTAAAAAATCTAGTGTAATGCATATTTTTGAGTCATGAACAATGTGTTTAAAAAAGTTTCAGTTGTTAAATAACATTTCAAAGTGTTTAAATTATAATTTTTTTTTTTTTTACTTTTTATGTCAGGCGGTACAACCAAATTAGTTGTATGTATATACTGTAGTTGTGCCACCTGACATGGAAGGTGTGCCACCTGACATGGAAGGTGTACCAACCTGCCCAGTACCCATACTTGAAATGAGCAGTTTTTACCAGTGATGGGAATAACTGCGTTATAAATAAACGGTGTTACTAACGGCGTTACTTTTTTCAGTAACGAGTAATCAAAGGAATTACTTTTTCCCCCGTTACAACGCCGTTACCGTTACTGACAAAAAAATGCCGCGTTACTATAATTGAGCTCACTGAAGCGGTTTTGAGTAGGCTCTCTCTCAGCCATAGGACCTGCAAAGTTTTTTTTTTCTGGTGTGTGTGTTGGGGCGGGACACATGCTAACTGATGACGATTGGTGTGTGACTAGAGATGATAGACCTGCAAAGCGTTTTGTTGTAAAGAAATAGTAGAGGTTAGTCATACACAAATATAATTTTAAACTGATAGCCTAATAATGTACGATGCTCTGTATGTGTGTGTGTGTGTGTCTGTGTCAGAGCATGCGAGCAGAGTGCGAGCTCAAACCAGAATACCCTTTGTGACATGCTGGATCAAAAATATGTGAAATGTTTTTTCTAGTCGACTAGTAGTTTATTTAAGCCATTAGTTGACTAATCACATTTATATTAATTTAATTTCTTAAATACTGGAGAGATTAAACCAAAATAATGAGTGGTTACGTAATATAGGCTATATAGCACTCAAGCGTAAAGCTTGCCATAAACTGGCAAAAGTAACGATTATGAATGTGACAAAAACAGCAAGGAGACATTTTAATTGTTTATTAATAAAGTAATGTTTTCTGAATCAGTGTCGGCTGCAAAGATGAAGTTGACATTGCCGACTCTCATCAGCTCCGCATACTGGGCGCGCCTAAGAGAGAGAATGCACATTTCATTCGGATTACATAATCAGGGTAGCCTATTTCTTTTCATTTTGAATTATTTAGTTTAAAAAGTAGACATTTTAAGCTTTCTATAGATAAATTTCTCATGTCTGTGAGGCAAGCAGCCTATACGCTAAGTTTCGGTTCATTTAGTCTATAAGACGCGTTCCAGTTCACGTGCAAGTGATCGCGCCGGCACCTCCATGTCATGATTATATTGTCTGCTATATTTGCTTCTTATTTATTAAATCCAGGCAAGTGGTTGATGAAACATTGATTAAAATTAAGAATACAATTTGTACAAAACAAAATTCACTTTAAAGTAAGGCTTTCTAAAAAACAAAACTTAATGAAGTGGTCAAAATCATGTCTGACCCACTCCATGTCTCCCGATATATTGCGCATCTTATGATGTATTCGATCTTACTCGTGCTGTTCACTTTTCATAATTCAATAGATAAATTTAAAACATAACATAGGCCTATTTAAACATAAATATGAAACTACGTTTTCTTTAATGGCTACCAACACCTAGTACAGTACAGAGAAATTTCTTGTCGTGAGCAAGAGCGGATCATGAGTCACGAGTCGGATCAAGCATAATTTATTTTTTGACTTCTATTTAATATTGGGGCATCCAAGTTATTTTGCATATTTGAATGTTTTTTTTTTTTGTTTTGTTTGTTTTTTTAAAGTAACGCAATAGTTACTTTCCCTGGTAATTAGTTACTTTTATAATGATGTAACTCAGTTACTATTTTTGAGAAGTAACTAGTAACTATAACTAATTACTTTTTTAAAGTAACGTGCCCAACACTGGTTTTTACCAGTATTTGCGAGAGATCTACAAACCTTTTTACTCTGCCACAAGGATCAGTTGGGGTCCTCTGAATTTAATTTAACCATTTTAAATAGTTTTCTCATCTGTTCATTTGTTCGTACAGTTGCACCACCTGGCATTTTGGGGGTTTGGGATAAAACAAAATGGTAACACTTTACGATAAGATTCATTAGTTAACATTAGTTAACTACATTAGTTAACATGAACTAATGAACTGCACTTATACAGAATTTATTAATCTTTGTTAATGTTAATTTCAACATTTACTAACACATTATTAAAATCTTGTTAACATTAGTTAATGCACTGTGAACTAACATGAAAAAAAAATGAACAGCTGTATTTTCATTAACTAATGTTAACGAAGATTAGTAAATACAGTAACAAATGTATTGCTCATGGTTAGTTCATTAATGTTTTAACTAATGAGCCTTATTGTAAAGTGTTACCAACAAAATAATATGTATTATTTAAAAGTACTAAGAATGAATTCAAACTAAATAGGTTTTATAGAATAAAGCAATATATGTCACAAATTTATCAAATTATTTTAAAAGGAAATAATGCACTTGGACACAAAAATATCATGTCATTGTCAAATATCATGTCAAATATCATACCATTAATGGGCAAAGTAATGCATTCCACATGTTTGCTAGACGTCGAGAATGAATGTAATCATTACTTGTTTGTCATTTACAACAAAATATTGCATTTTTATTTTTGTCAAATAAGGTGCTGCACAATAGAATTTGTATACTTACTTACTATGTAAATTAAAACATGAATAAAAAAGTCATGGTTGTATGATATTCCTTATATGTATACAATTATAATAATACATGACACATTGTATTCATATAATATCAGGGGTTTTTGAATTTCAGCCACTCATTCATCTGTGATGATGTTGTGTTGGTCACTTTCACAGTGATGCGGGGGGCGGGTCAATTGAACACAGTACCAGAGTATTGCAGAATTGTGTCTCTTTAATGATTAATCTAAGGCTGTTGGATGGTTCTTTGGCCTTCAAATCAAATATTGCTTGGTTAATATGTAACTTGTTTCTTTCTCTTGATTTCCTCTATAGTTTTGATCCAGTCTCCTTAGATTGGGTTTGTCCAGGCTGTCTTCACTTTTTGGTCTAACAGAACCACTTCATTCAGTAGCCATGGTGTCCAGACCTGGAGACCTTCCAGGTAAAGGAGAGATTTAGACCTGTTTATGTTACACATTACAGTGCATAAAGTGAACTTTTTAAAGGCTTGTCAAGGGTATTAACAAACATTAACCTACATTTTCATTACGTTTAATAGATATATCACAGCAGTTTCTCCTTTTTAATTCATTAAATAGTGGCTGTTTGTTCATATGTTGTTGCTTTGCTCTTTTATCTCAGCCCTGGAAGCAGGTCCAGGTTCCTCAGAGGGACTCCTCGGAGGGATGTCCATCCCCGTCGGGATGACCCGTCGAGCTCTCAGCTATGATGATAATCTTGAGCGGCCAATGTCTCCACCTCCAACTGACATTAATATTAACAACCTGTGGAGGCGACCTGTTATACCGGAGAGGAAGTTTGCACGACTTGCTGAGGTTTGTGTGCATTGCTTATTCTTTGACCGATTTGCCCGCAGGAACATGCAAATTGAAGGTCACAGTAAACCATTTGGTTGTATAATGTCTATTCATGTATATCTCAATTTTAACTTGCCCTGCCTTGATTGAGAAACTATTAAGTACAATTCAATACAAAGTCACTGCTGTGTGTTTTGATGTTGGTCAGTGCTTCTCACACTTTGTTTTTGTTTTAATTATATATTAATTTCCAGTGTTCATTTTTACAATTTATTTTATTCATCTTTTAATGAAAATATAAGTCTAATATAAGAAATGCAGTCTATTTCATCATGTCATTCTTTGATTTTAGTAAAAGACTGTAAAGGACCAAACTTCAACCAAATTGTTCAGCATTAAAAAAAAAAAAAAAAAAAAAAAAATATATATATATATATATATATATATATATATATATAAATAAACATTTAATGTAAGTTTGTCACTTACTGACATAAATGCATAATTTGTAAATTGTCCAGAAAACAGTGCCAATTCAAGTGCATATTCATTATTCAACATAAATCATTAAAATGTGGGCTATGCATAAAGATGTTAAAATTGTTTTCAGACATTAGAATTAAAAGATGGAGCAATAACCAAATACGACACACACACACACACACACACATATATATATATATATATCATTTCCATACCACAATTAGTCTATATGCTAACAATTCTTCTGATATCTCCTGTATATATTTAGGAGGATGAGTCAGAAGGAGGGGTAAAACAAAGTGCTACTTTTGAATCCACTAGACCTCCAGTTCCTGTGGTGAAAGCCAAGGCTTCGTCTGTCATGAACTCCCTCATTATCAGTAAGAATGTTATGATGACTGCCTCATGCATCAAATTTCACAGTGTTAAAGGGATAGTTCACCCAAAAATAAAAATTCTGTCATCATTTACTCACCCTCATGTTGTTCCAAACTCATAAGATTTCATATGGATTAGTTTTACGAACTTTTTGAAGCATTAAAGTGGTGGTAGTTGCGTAGCTGACAATGGAGGGACAGAAAGCTTCATTTGTGTTCCGAAGATGAACGCAAGTATTACAGTTTTGGAACAATGTGAGTATTAGTAATTAATGACAGAATTTTCATTTTTGGGTGAACTAACTCTTTAACTGCTGTTTAGTAAAAAAATAGTGGTCTTAATTGGACCTGTTGTGTTGCGTTACAGAGCAGACCCAGGAGAGCATGCACAAGTTCGAGAAGCAGGCAGGACTGACTGACACAGGATACACTCCACACAAAGGCCTGAATGCAGAGGAGACCCGATACCATCGTCTGGCAGAGTCAATGCATGTAGGCAGAGATCCTCCTAACGTCAACTCCAAATGTCAAAGGATAGATTTTGGTCTGACATGTCCAAAACAGTTTTTTTTAAAAGCATAAATTGTGTGTATTGGATGTTGTAGAAGCTTCAAATGCAGAGTGTGGATGCCAAAGAAGAGAAACAGCCATCATCTACTCAGTCAACGCCTTCTGGGACCCCTCAATCCTCACCCAAGCAGAGACGCAGGTGCTGAGCGAGTCAGAAGCTTCACACCCTTTGTTTTGCATTAATCATTTTGTGGGTGCTAATTTTGTGTGTGTGTTTGGCAGGGGCTGGTTCACTAGTCAGGGCTCCACCGCATCTCTCACAGGCTCTGAGATGAGCATGAGCTCCAGCTCCAGTGTAGATCTGGCTTCAGGTGATGGACCTGTAGAGCGCTGGGGCGCATATGGACCTAGGCCTCAAGTCAGCAAGTCCACCACTGACCCAGGTACAGATCCAGCCGCAACAGGTAAACCACACGATGCACTTTACATGTACAAAATCCTTTCTGCATACACTCTTTTTTTAAACATCAAAATGATCCTACTGACTCCCACTTGCATTCAAATAATCCATTCTAGCAGCATGAGTTGATCAGATATTCCCTTTTTATCATTCCTACATCACAAGGGAAAAAATAACAGTAGTTTTTGGTGGTTTTTGTCACACATTGCTCCCAACCTTTAGTTTATCTACAGTCTACTCATAATTTAAAGTAGGGATGCACCGATACCACTTTTTCCACAATACTTTTATTTTTAGTACTAGATACTGAGTATCAATACCTGTATTTTCATTGCATTTTTAATTTTTAAAAATATTGGGTAGAGAAACCAAAAGAATATGAATCAAATTAGTTGGCTTAGCTAATAGATATTTCCTTCTGTTATTTTCATGCCTAATTATGCCTGTTAAAATGTTTTGTATGGCTACTGTTACTTTCACTGTTCATATTATTGCTCTATCATATAACTTCGCACACAGAAATCAATCTTATAGAAATGAGATCCATCAGGAAAACCCACTCACTTCATTACACTTGTTTGCTGGAGATGAGGTAAATAGTTGCACAGTGAATCCATGATTTAATTTTTATCAAGCTATCATGTTTATTTTTCCTATCCACTGGTCACAATTGAAAGCCTAACTCAGAAATAACTTGTATCCATCGGGCAGGCAATAATATAAAGTATATAACTAAATAAATGAATCAAAGTAGCCTAATGGAGCAGCAGCCAAATCAGTCAGCAGGACACCGGGATTTTTCCTGACTGACAGCAGGGCTGCAGGCTGTGCACACGTCAATGCCATTTACGTTCTGGTCCAGTCAGGTTCGAAAAATAGGCTACATGTGGTCAGGTCAGACTTATCGGTTCTTTCTCGAGTCGGGTTTTTCTTTTAAGAAAAAAAATTCATTTATGCATTTTGTGTTCGAGTAAGAACACGATACGGGTCGATTCGGGTCAGGTACAGATCTTAGGACCTGAGAAGACTCTAATTTGTACTAACCACTGCAGACTGAGACTAACTCTGTTCTACTACATATTAACACTGCTTGACCAATCAAATTCAAGGACCAGAACTAACCACTGTATAAAAATGTGTAGAGCTCTGCAGGCAGCTTTTTACACATGCAGTGCTTCAGATGTTGGAAGTTCATCGGACTTCACCCTCTAATCTGTGTAAACACACCCAAAGTCATTCCTGTGTATTCACAGGGGGCTTTGCCCTGCAGTCCTATAAGGGAGCTCAGAAACCCACCCCTATGGAAGTGATGAAGGCTCAGGCCACCCGCTTGGCCGAGGACCCCACCAACTTCAAAGCTCCCCCCAAGATGGAGATTCCCACCATGGAGGGGAAGAGACAGGTGACCCGACCTCATAAACTCAAACACAGAGACATGAACGTCCTGACACCCTCTGGATTCTGAGAGAACTCCCTACATCCACCTCATCTGTACACATAGTGAACCTGTAGCTGGTCTACCCTCTCTATTTCCCTTGTGCTGTCTTGCTGTTGGGTCACTGCAGTAGTAATTGCTTTTCCCCTTCACAGGCGCATCATTTTGCTAGTGTCTAAAGTAAATGTTCGTCCTCAGATGTCGTGTGAGTGTGTATGAGCACTTTTGTTGGTGCCATTGTCTTTTGTTAGCCTCCTCTTTGCTTTGCCTTTTAATTTATCCTTTAAAGTGTTACTTTAAGTTAGTATGTGTGAGGGTGTGCGTGCCTTGATGTTTTTGTATATACTGTGGTTTAATTATTCATGGCTTACTTTAATGCTATAATGAACAAAAACAGTGTTTCTATGTGTTGGATTTTTCGTTCCATCACAAAGCAACAGGTTAGAGAACTTTGTTGTCTGCCTAGAGCAATTGTTATATATTCCGTAATCATGTTGTGATTTACTGTGTAACATCATCAATACACAATGGGTTCAGTGATAACTTAATTCTTTAAGTCTGTGCTGTTGTGTATTATGACGTTGTCGTGATACGGTTGTGTCGAGGACGGTCTGACAAATGATGAAGGCACTAAATTGAAAAAAACTTTGGCTGAAATTTTATTTAATGTAACAGCTCTGGACAGAGAATTTCTTATATTTTTGTTACAAGTTTAAAATTGTTTAATTTTCCCAAAAAATCAAATGTATGTACTTTGATCTTGTTGGATCTGTTAATACATGAATAAATAAATGGACTTAAACGCCATTTTTTTTTTTTTTTGCTCTTGATTTTCATTCTTGCAATTCCCTGTTTAACCTTTTTGGTTATTGTAATGTAATGATAATACAATGAGTTCAAATAAATCTCATATGGGCACATACAAGTTCTTACACATTGGCTTTTACTTTGTACACACATTTTTCTTTTGTAATCTTTTCAAAAGTTTAATTAAAAAAAAAAAAATTCTTGGTTTAATATGATGCAAAATTGTCTTTCAAAAACAGTACAAAATCTTACCAACTTTTGAACAGTCTTTCTCTGTGTGTGCGTACAGGTTTGGCTACACTTGTGAGAGCCAAATATCCTCACTTATATAGTGAAATATTATGACAACCAACTAGTAAGGACATTTTACTGGTCCTCACTAGTTAAAAAGGCTTATTTATCGGTTTTTATTCAAATCTAGTGTTTTGCACGTTTCTGTGATCGGTAGCCGTTGGGTTAGGTGATAGAAAATATCATTAAGCTGATATAAAATCAGTGGAAGTCTATGCAATGTCCTCACTAATATGGTGAAACAAACGTGTGTGTTTTCAGTGAGACCCCAGAACAAATGTTCTACTCTTCTTGTGACATGTTCCCTTCCCTCCCTCTTGAAATATTTTGATCTGCCACTAGGTGGCAGTGGCCTCCCAAAAGTGTTGTCTTTTAGTGTTGCAACTCATCTCAGATATATCACAGAAATAAACTTTCATTTTGTGTAGCAACTCATTTCGGATATATCATCATAGAAATAAACTTTGGCAAGGCAAGTTTATTTATATAGCACATTTCATACACAATTGTAATTCAAAGTCCTTTACATAAAAAAAAGGAATTAATAAAATAATCACAACAGATGCATAAGAAATAAAAATGACAATAAAAGCAGAGAATAAAAATGATTAAAATGATTACTAAATTCGGGGCGTTCCTTATCTAAAAGGAAGAGACTTGTGAGTTTCAGTTTGTGATTTTTGCTAAATTTAAATGCAAAAGATTATCTTTGAAACAAAGATGTCATCTTCCAACATAAGTAATCAATATTCTTTAATGCCAGTATACTTTACACAATATCACATCACACACACACACACACACACACACACACACACACACACACACACACACACTACACTACTAACATCCAACATCTGCTTCATCCTTCAGTGTTTTCTGTGTGTTTCTCTGCTGCTTCATTGGCAGTCTCCTCACATCTAATGCTGCCATAGTAAACACGCTTTCCTGGAAGTCCAGCCCCCACCAGCCTCCACCCAATAGCACACTTTCTCTCTCTCACACACACACATACAGACGCTCACCTTCTCCCAGAGCCCTTTTTTAATCCCTCTGTGACGTTGTACTTTTGCATGCTGACACATCGTAGGTCATTTCCTACGTTTGGCAGTCCCACTGGGATGTCTGGATTTAATATGTAGCCTGGCGGTCCACCCAGCTCAGAGTGTGAGGGCCTCTGTTTCATGTGAGTCACTGTGATAGAGCTATGAGATCACAGTCTCACCACAACATGTGGACATGGCTTCAGAGCTCATGGATAACACACTGTGTCATGTTCATATAAAGTTTGATTGCATTGCTGATGTTACTCATAAAACAGCCACAGTCTGCTATGCTGTGATTCAAGAGCGCAATCATGTTTATGGTAACATACACTTACGATGAGATCAAAAAGCGAGTATGTGTAATACTCGCTGGGGTCAGTGAGTATTTGGGGGGAAAAAGTTACTTTTATTTTTAATACAAAGTTATTAAACCTATAAAGCACACATTACAATAATAATAATGATAACTATGCTATGATAACATCTTATATCAACAAAATGAACTTATCCACCTTATTTCTACACCCCATTATGCTTTGCACGAATCATGGGTGTATATTCCGTTAAGCTGTAAACAATCAGTGAAAGGCTCGCTCTATGAACGCAATAAGTTTAAAAAAAAAACAATGAGATGTCATTATTCTACTCACCCATCAACTAGCGAACATTAAAAGAATTATTAAGTCTTTCCACAGCAATAATAGATGGGTTAAATATCACTGTAGTAATATCTGTATTATATACCATGTTCCCTTATTTAAAAATTTTCATTAACTTTAGCATTGCGTGATACTATTTCAAAGTGATATCCTTCATTTTGACAGATAATAAATTGAATTTACCTGTGAAAACAAACATGCACTGTAAAAAATATTTACAGAACAAACACATTTACAGAACAAACTGTAATTTTTACAGTATAAAACTGTAATTTACAAACAAGAAAATTTGAATGTAAACCAGTAAATTCAACAATGCACATTACTACTAAAATCTGTTTTGTACCTTTAACTTATACTGACAACCACCACAATTGCAGGTGGTAAAAGAGAAAGCCACATGAAAAATCAGAGTTCATCACAAATAGCTTTTCCACAAGCTGAAGTATATACTGATATAAAGAAGGTGCAAAGAATCACACAACACTTACATAATGCAATAAACATTCATTAAACAACAGAAGATGTAACATAAAACCCTAATGTACATAACTGATAACAAAAACTATTAAGAAACATGATTTTTTTTTTTTAAACAAAATACTTTCAAATGTGGAGTGTCACACAAGGAATTGTGGGAATATCAGTTTACAGTTTTTGACTGCAAATTATACATTTATTTGTTCTTTTTTACTTCTAAAAAATTGTCAAATTTACAGCATTTTACTGTGAAAATTACATAAAATATCTGGTAAGAGCTTTTACAGTTTTCCCCTGTATACGGGAACTTACTGTTAACCTATTTACAATCTGTAGCATTTTTACAATATTTTACCGTTAAAATCACATTCATTTTTTACAGTGTGGAAAGACGTGAGGATTTGAGGAGAAAAAAACGAGAGATTCTTCCTGCATATCGTAAAATAAATCGAGAGAACAGACCACAAATGTGCAGTATTGTTCTTTTTCATACTATTATAGCAGAATGCAAAAGGAAAAAAGAAAAAATCATGAGGAAAAGAATGAAGCGACTGAAAAGAGCTCTTGCCACAGATATTCTTGTTATAACATGTCATGTTAAAATACCAAGCATTACGTTATTCTCATGATATCTGATAATAAAACGAAGGAAATTTGATGGATTCAGTCAAGCTGACAGATAAGCTTTATTTGTAGGGCAACCTTATGATTTGAAGTGATTCGTTCCAGTCTTTTTGAATGGAAGTTCCCCAAACCTGAAGTGCCACCCATAATTCAAAGTGCAGTAGGCTCCTCAGCAATAAGGTGTATAAAAATATTGGTCCAAAGATTACCACAATTAAAGGGTTAGATCACCAAAAATGAAATTTCTGTCATTAGGTAGGCCTACTAACCCTCATGTCGTCCCAAACCCGTAAGACCTTTGTTCATCTTCGGAACACAAATTTAGATATTTTTGATGAAATCAGAGGGTTTCTAAACCACACATAGAACCACCTTTTGAGAGCCTGAAAGGTAGTAAAGAAATAGTCATTCCATGTGACTACAGTGGTTCAACCTTAATGTTATGAAGCGATGACAATACATTTTGTGCGCAAAACAAAACAAAAATTACGACTTTATTTAACAATTTGAACTGTTGTCATACGCAGTTGACGTAGTGAATGCAGTGCATTTATGTTTGTTTGTTTTTTGGTAATTAATCCCACTGGTAACATTTGTGGCCAGATTTTACTTTTGAAATGTACTTAATTTGTACACTGACTCTGTAAGATAATATCCATGTCCAAACTCCAATAAGGAAGTATGTCATAATACAGATCATTAGGATTTGCCTTCACAATTGCCTCCACAATAAATAAATCACTTTTTAACTATCAAGTACTCACATAATGAGCCTTTATGTACCTTTAGGTACAATGTGCTTATTGTGTTCATGTTGTATTGCAAAACACTTTTGCTCCTGGGATATATCTTTTAGGTTAGGGACAGGTTTCGAGTATTGGTTTAAGGTGGGTTAAGGTGTAAGAGAAGGGTAAGCCATTTAATTATAGGTGAAATTACAGAAATTAATTACACATGTATTTACATGCAGTTGTTTTTGTTTTTTAATTCAAGTACAATGTAAAAAAACATACAGGTACACAGATTAACTGCAATGTTAGTACATACTGTAGTTGAAGACACTTAATATAGAGTGGGATCAAAAAAGCATGCCATATGGTTTTATTGGACTATCCAAAGAGTAAAATACAAGTGCTCACTTAGCTGAGAATAATTTGAGATTTAATGTATTCAGTTCATATTTGAAGAATGAGTTGAGTGGAGGGGCTGGTGGTTGTGGGTCTCCCTAGGTAGAAATCGTGTTCTGGGGGAGAAGATATGGGAACGCGCGGGCACCGCAATGCGACCACAAAGGGCACTTTCACTTTTGCGATCAAAGAGGCAGGGGCTCAAGACCCCCCACCCCCCCCCCACCACCACCACCGTGCACGCCACTGCACACATGACACTAAAATAATGCACTAAACATTCATTAAATAACAGAAGATCTAACATAAAACCCAAATGTGCATCTTTTTTTTTTTTTTTTTTTTTTACTTCTAAAAACTATACATTTAACAGTATTTTACAGTAAAATCACAAGAAATGTCTGGCTAGATCTTTTACAGTTTTTACCTGCAAATAAGGGAACTTATTGTTAACCTATTAACAATTTTTTTTTTTTCCCCATAACGTTTTTTCAATATTTCGCAGTTAAAATTACATTCATTTCTTACAGTTACTATATATGTATTAGTTATGGTTTTGTTTATAAGCTGTTTTCTGCTAATAAGTTTGTCATTTTGCTCAAGGAAGTGACTTTTTATTAGGATTACATATTTCAAAATGTTTTCCCTCTGTTTGCATGAATTCACATTAGTAAGCACCTTTGATAGTCAACCTGAACGACTTGTGGAAAAATGGAACTAATAGTAATTTTCATTAATGAGCACTCAGCGTGTGCTATAATTGGATAATATGCATTAATGAGAGGATCTTGTGAAGTTAAATCACTTGATGTACATTCCAATGTCACATGCAGACGCTCTGAGCATTGAGCCTTTCAGTTTGATTGGCACTGAGCGAGAGAAGTCAAATCCAAACTCAGTGGTCCGGTACCACAGCTCTTGATTTAATCGTTTGCACTGCAGCGGCCAAATGTAATACTGACGCCAATCCAAGTTTGTGAGCAGTGAACTATTAAATCCATGGTGCTGTATTCAGGAAATACATAGAGTGGGGAAAACCTCCATAGAAGAGGAAAGAGGAAATCTTTGTGTCATAATGCAGAATTCTGTATTTCTAGGCATTAAAGTGCAGAAAAAGTAGTTGTATAGATTCATAAAATAGTTGAATTTTGCATGTACATCTTCTAGAGACTAATTTATGGAGTCCTATATTCAAGTACTTTATAAATAATGTTTAGATGAGTTAAAAGTTTATTCAACACATAATTAATCAGAAATGGCTTTTTTTATTTGATTTCAGTATGTTCTTGTGTTTGTGTTTAAAGGGTTAGTCCACCCAAAAATGAAAATAATGTCATTTATTACTCACCCTCATGTCGTTCCACACCCGTAAGACCTTCGTTCATCTTCGGAACACAAATTAAAATATTTTTGTTGAAATCCGATGGCTCAGTAAGGGCCTGCCATAGCCAGCAATGACATTTCCTCTCTCAAGATCCATTAATGTACTAAAAACATATTTAAATCAGTTCATGTGAGTACAGTGGTTCAATATTAATATTATAAAGCAACGAGAATATTTTTGGTGCACCAAAAAAGCAAAATAACAACTTATATAGTGATGGCCAATTTCAAAACACTGCTTCATGAAGCTTTGGAGTGTTATGAATCCTTTGTGTCGAATCAGCGGTTCGGAGCGCCAAAATCACGTGATTTCAGCAGTTCGGCGGTTTGATACGCGATCTAAATCATGATTCGACACAAAAGGTTACACTTACGGGTGTGAAACGGCATGAGGGTGAGTAATAAATGACATTATTTTCATTTTTGGGTGAACTAACTCTTTAACTTTTGTTTACGATTGAATGAACATAGTGATTATATTATATTATATTATATTATACTACCATCACCACTCAAAGTAGAAAAATAAATCTGGCATTCTTTCTAAACATTGGTATTAGTGACGGCAGCAAGTCAAAGTCTATTTGGCTGGACTAGAAAGTCTAAATGATCTCAGCTGCTGTGCTGCTTTGCACGACATCATTTACCTCAAAGGTTTGAAGTGATGGAAAAATCTAACTCACCCACAGGGGTTCAGTGTGCCATGGAACATTAATGACCATATTTTCAAAAATTCCTTTGGATTTTCAAGACTTTTTGTGTATTTAATGGTAGTGCTGCATAATGACATTCATAATGTTCTTTATTAGGTAATTAACAAACATATGAAGCTTAACAGATCACTCTTTTTGTTTCACATATGAATGTCCATGAACTACTGATCTGTTAAATCTGTTACTGATCTGTTAATGCATTATTTTGTATCTTCTGAACTGATGCCAGATTGATACACAAGATAATAAACAGTAAAATAAGGTAGTAAGATTATAATAAACTGATAACAGTGAGCTGGGTGCTAAAAAGGAAAAGCAATTGCAGCACAGCCGCCACTGGAACTGCACTTTGGCTTAGTTTGAGAATTATTTGAGGGTGTGACTGTTTGTCATCTGTACCACCCTTTTAGTGGTCACTGACTGCCCACTCATGACACTGGTCATCTTTGACGGAATTTACACAATTCAAGCATTTACTGTAATTCACGCCACATATTCAAATATTAACAACTTGTTTTTGTTTATTTATGTTTTGATTTGATAAATTATAGGATTCTGATGTGGCTTAAAACTACAACTATGAAATACGTCTGTTTGTAATTTACAACTCTTTCAAAACAGTCCTCCCTCCTTCAGTTTATGAATCACTTTAGGTCATCTTGGATGATACAGAATATTGTATATGTGGATATCAATAAGCGCAAATGGCGAGTTGGTCCATCTTTACAGCTTCCACTTTTGCTCTAAATATTAAATCATGGATGTGAGGATCAGTGAGGTCTGGTTTCACGTCCTCCATAAACAGAGGGATTCTGTATGGGACATTGTTGTGCTGGAACAGGAAACTCTTGCCACAAAGTCAGAAGCACATAATTCCATATAAGCGTCATTGTATGATGTAACATTAAGATTGTTTTCACTGGAATTAGTTAGACAATCCAAACCCATTATTTAGAAGGCTGTCCACATACATTTTCCTGGTAGCACCTGTTTACCTGATCTTGGCGTAAAAAACCAAAAGGTTAAAATCTATCAATCTTTCGGCTTCTGTCTGTAGATATAGTCTCACCTCAGTTCTGCTCACCTTGAATGGCTTGAGTAAATTCATGAGTTTGAGGTCCCTTGGGAGTCACTGTGGTGGGACGGATCCACAAATCTTCACAATAACCCCCCCCGCAGGGTGACCACACAGGGCCCGTGTCTTATTCAGCTTAATATGACACAGATGTCTAGACAAGAGAAGCTTTACAGTGTTGTAGCTGCAACAGGACCAATTGTTAAAAAGTGGAAACATTAACACAGAAATCAAAGTTCTCTATAATAGGGTCCTTAAGTCCTGAAATAGACTTGACATGGTCAAAAAAAAAAAAATAGACAGACAGTGTTTCAAATGCATATTAGCACTAGAAGCCTACTTTAATGCTAAAATGAATGCATTTACTCATGTCACAAAATATCAACTTTTTCCAGTGTGGCTACAAGTGAAAAGGACCTTTTTACTTGTAGCCAACCAAAAATTTCTAGTAAACACAATTCAATTCCTAAATAATGCTCAATTCAAGCCTTAATTCTATGAGGTACAAAGACATTCTAGGAAATTCTGTGCTTCCAAGTTTGTAACAAAAGTCTGGTGAGAGTAATTTTCTATTGTAGAGTGACAAAGTTTCTTTTCTTTTATGTTCCACTGAAGGAAGAAAGTCATACAGGTCTGGAATGGCATGAGGGTGGGTAAATTGACATAATTTATGTCAAACTATATCTTTAAGTGCAAATTGAATGTAATGCTTTTTAGTTGCAATTAAATAAAAAATATTATAGTTTAAATTTATATTAAATGCAATTAGTTGAACTTTAGAGTGCTGACCCACTTAAGTGGGACTTAAGTAGGCTACATCTTTATGTAATGAATGTAATGACATCTTTATGTAATTAATGTAATTTCATAATGACTTCTATTGTTTTTGAAATATGAAAATATTCTACCGATTGTATTGACAATTTATGGTAAACTAAAATGCAATGTCATTTCTATTGAAGCTAGTATGTCATTTAAATATATTTGTAATTTTATATTTTTGATTATCTTAAAATTTAGTGCATTTAAAATATATTTAATTTAAATGTAATATTGAAAAACACACTACATTAAAAATTTTAAATTAAGTACTTTATGTGCGCTTTAAAATGTTTGTCAACACATCAAAATAAGTGTACTTCTTTAGATTAATTTGACACTATTACAAAGAGTGTTAAGATACATAGTCATGAAAGTGTACTCTCTTTAAATTACACTTAAGTGGCCTTTAATTTCATCAATATTATATTATCTGTAAGTATAGTTTATTTAAATATACTTTTAAGATTTGAAGTACACACTTTTTCAAAAGGTATACCTGAAACTCAATAATGCTTTTGTGTCTAAATGGGATCAGATCCCTGTATACATTTTAGTGTCTTCACAGAAGCAACTCTCCATTAATACCAGTGGTTTTGAAATTAAGTGCTTAACAAACTCGTATATGGGTGTGGTGTCCACATACTTTTGGCTATACAGCGAATATATGGGCGAGTCAGGTGACTGAGGCTAGTTGTCACATTGAGATGTTTTCTTATAGGAGTAGGGTTGTGGGTTGTTTGTTTGCTATACTCAAAAACACTAGAAGCATGTGGTCAGTCCTCATTTACACAGGAGTGTGTGAATATATGCATAGGCTACTCATCTCTGTATTCTATTTTCTATTTTTCATTAATTTATTCATTTATTATATACATACTGTAAAGTTACTTAAAGGGTTAGTTCACCCAAAAATGAAAATAATGTCATTTATTACTCACCCTTATGCCGTTCCACACCCATACGACCTTTGTTCATCTTTAGAACACAAATTAAGATATTTCTGTTGAAATCCGATGGCTCAGTGAGGCCTCCATAGCCAGCAATGACATTTCCTCTCTCAAGATCCATTAATGTACTAAAAATATATTTAAATCAGTTCTTGTGAGTACAGTGATTCAATATTAATATTATAAAGCGACGAGAATATTTTTGGTGTGCCAAAAAAACAAAATAACGACTGATATAGTGATGGCTGATTTAAAAAAACTGCTTCAGTAAGCTTCGGAGCGTTATGAATCTTTTGTGTCGAATGATGATTTGGCGTATATCAAACCGCCAAACTGCTGAAATCACATGACTTTGGCGCTCCGAACCGCTGATTCGACACAAAAGATTCATAACGCTCCGAAGCTTCATGAAGCAGTGTTTTGAAATTGACCATCACTATATAAGTCATTATTTTTTTAATTTTTTTTGGTGCACAAAAAATATTCTCGTCGCTTTTTAATATTAATATTGAACCACTGTACTCACATGAACTGATTTAAATATGTTTTTAGTACAATTATGGATCTTGAGAGAGGAAGTGTCATTGCTGGCTATGCAGGCCCTTACTGAGCCATTGGATTTCAACAAAAATATCTTAATTTGCGTTCCAAAGATCAACGAAGGTCTTACGGGTGTGGAACAGCATGAGGGTGAGTAATAAATGACATTATTTTCATTTTTGGGTGAACTAACTCTTTAAGGTTGTTACGATAAAATTACCATTCTATAGTATAGTATAGTATACCATTTTTAAAGGGGTCATGAATTGAGAAATCGAATTTTCCTTGATCCTTTGACATAGAAGAGGTCATTGTAGTATAAAAATATCCTGTAAGTTTCAGAACTCAAAACTTCATTGTTAGTCAGAAAACAGCTAAAACAAGCTCATTTTGGATTTTGTCTCATTATTACGTCATAATGTGACAAAAGACCGATCAGCGTGTACTTCTACGTCATTGCGTCTTTAGCTTAGCCCACCGATTCATGCATGCCATGTAGTAGTAAATACATAATTACTCCAGCAACAAAATGATCGAGATGCCTCTGAGGAATACAAGACGTTTTGAAGTGGCAATTTGTGGAAAAACACATTCTTTGCATTGCCATCCTTGATCCTAAAATTAAGATAGCATGGATGAACTTTATTATAATAAAGTTCCAGTCAGATTGCGTCAGTAAGACACTGTTCGTTGATCGCTTCATTTTACTGCAGATTCGTTTTTAAACAAGACACAGTTTGATGCAGGCTTTTCAGAGACACTGAAAATAAAAGATAATGCAGTGACAACTACATTGGATCCGACAGTAATGTCACAACACACAAGTGTAAGTAACAGTGTTTTTACCATGTGTCATTGCTTTGTCTGTTACACATTGTATGAAATGTACTGAGTAGTGCTGCAGTCAAACTGAATAGTTGTGATTTGCTGGTCTTTCCTTTGCTTTGGTATTTATCGGGTTAATGCGTTGGATTATCGGATACCGAAGAAAGCACGTAGAGAATGTCTCTGGTTAGTGATGTAATTTCGGTTCCCAACATTCCTCAGACTGAATATGCAAAGCTAAAAAGGGGCTTGAGCAAGTAACATGGCATGATTGCAACATCTCGTTCCTCTCTCAAGGAACCAAGGTTATGTGAGAAACCGGAAACATTCCCTTTCAAGATGGTCTCTCGACATTATGTAGAGCTAGCTGATGCTATGGGGAACGTGTACTGTGAAGGGCGCTCGACATAAGCAGAGACATTAATAGCGCAATGTTGCATAAGCAGTAACTGCAATACATGGTACATCCACTGTGCATAAGTAGCATAAGCAGCACTTACCTGACAACAGCTTCTTACCAGAGCTATACACACTACAGGGGTTCAGACAGACACAAAGGCCTGGGGATCCGTTGTGTTACAAAGTTTTTTTTTTTTTAGTGTCAGCGGACCTAGTGGAACCCCAAACTTCCGAGAGAGAGGTCAGGGCCTACTTAGCAGCTGTGTGCTTTTACGCAACAGCAAAGATAGAAAGTGGTGAACTCAGCGCTTACAGCTGCCAAAGACAACATCATAACAAATGCATCAACAAGTGATGAACCAGTTGCTTGGTGTACACTATTCGATGATCCTTAACACTGCAGCCTTTTAGTAGAACGGAATCAATGCAGTGAACATATTGTTCAGGGGCCAGCAGCCGCTGAAGCTACAATGCAAAACGTGGTGAAGTTCTGCATTTAAGAGGGGATCATAGACAGAATCTAACATCACTGAGTGCTCTTTGTATTGAGTGCATAGGTGGTGAGGGTGTCGGCGCCGTCACACAATGACGTAAGACCCTAGCAGACTTAGTAGAAGGGTTTACCATCTGCTCTAAGTTCATTGCAAACAGCAAATCTAAGATGCATATGCTGTAGTAGAAGCATTAAAGAATGTAAAGAATGTAAGCAGTAAAAAAACGGGCTTACCATAGCTAGCCTTCTTGCACTGATAGGACTTGAGAAGCTAGCGAACAAATGTCCAAGTTATAGAACCTGGGAAAAGTGTTGTGTGAAGCCCATCCTGCTGCTGAGCAGATGTCCTGGATAGACATACACTTTGCCCATGCCCATGAGGAAGCCACACTCCTTGTAGATTGGGCTCGCACACCTATGGGGCACGACACATCCTGTGAATCATAAAATTTAGCGAGAGGTGCATCGAACCCGAGTTCCATGCGCGGATGGGGATGCGCGCTTTCAGCAGTAGTTGAAGCGGCCATATGTGAAGCAGTCCCAAGTGACATACCACTGAGGCAGCTGCCATCAAACCTAGCTTTTTTGCTTTTGAAAGCTCTTCAGAGGAAAAGACCTGCCTTCTTTGAACATCACGAGTGAGTTCATGATAGTCTGAAAACGCTCCAGTAACAGGTGGGCTTGCATAGCAATAGAGTTCAGACTCACACCTAGAAATGGACAACATTGCATGGGCTGAAGCCAGCTTTTCTGCAGGTTGACGCAGGTTGATTGTAAGCCCCAAACACTGAAGGTGTTCACTGAATGAGCCAAACCAATCGTCCAAACAACACCTATTTTATTTAATCTGTCTTAAGTTTTTCATTATTTGTTGGTACGGCAATCTTAATGTAAAGTTGAGCAGTATAGTTACAATATGCAGCAAGATAGTGGGTACTAACTTAAGGACTATCACTCAAATTTATGAACATAGGGTGACTAGGAAGGGCCTGTTAGTCCTTTCCGATGTCACCCACCCATTGCGTACTGAGTTTCCTCAGGCCAGATATTTAAACTCCCTTCAAATAGATATAAGAATTCGTTTATACCTGCTGCAATCATGTTTTTAAATGACTTATTATAAATTGTGTTATTTTGTGTGTGTGTTTGTTGTGTTGCTGTAAATATGTGTATGTATATTGCTGTCTACATAAAGAATTGCGTTCAAGGACAATAAAGTTAAGTAAGTAAATAACGCGCACAATGCGCACTCCACTCAGACAAAGGTGGGAGATATAGGAGCTAAAGACAGACCGAACAGGAGAACCATAAACTGGTAGGCCATGCCTTTAAAGGCAAATCTCAGAAAGCACCTGTGTCGAGGGGCTATATGGATATGGAAATAGACATCCTTTAGATCCACAGACATGAACCAGTCCCCGGGTCGAACAAACGAGAGGATCTGTTTCAGCGTGAACATTTTGAAAGAACGCTTTGCAAGAGCGCGATTCAGCCAACATGGGTCTAGAATAGGGTGAAGTTCGCCGTCTTTCTTGGAGAACAGATAATAGCGGCTGTTAAAACCAGTCCTGCACTCCTTGAGAGGCACAACCTCCATGGCTCCCTTGGCTAGGATGTTGTGAATCTCTGCCCTCAAAACCAGGGAGTTTTGAGCTTGAACCTCCGACTCTACTGCGGTTGTCTGCGGGAAGTGTGAAGTGTGTAACCGCTTATGATCGTGTTTTGCACCCACCTTGATATGCCTGGAAGTGCTCACCACGCCTCCGCCAAACTGCGCAAGAGGTTTCAGCATGGCTCGGACTGACAGCTTGCTGCTGAGTGGTGGTGAACTGTGTGAGACATGAGTGTAAGTAAGAGAGGGAAGAGAAGTACATGTGGAACAATCACACAACAACATTCTTTGTTGTCGTCTTCTGCAACAGGCGGGGAGGTGAGGGGAACCGGCAGAGCAGTATCCGAACGGGCAGCCTTTGCAGTTGGACCATCTCTGGTGCTGCGTTTCAGACTCCCCTTCATTTTGGGCCCGTCAGGAACAAGACTGAGTGTCCTGAGCCGATGAACCGAGGCCAAGAGTCCTTGGGCTCCCCGAAAACTCTGGATGAGAGGGAGGGTTTGGAGTGGCCGTAGCACGTGGTCTGAAGGAAGAGCGCTGACCGGATGATGAGCGCGAGGAAGGAGGCTCTCCTACGAGCTTCAACATAAAGTGTTTGATGGCCCTTGACTGCCCAGTGGGGCTGACAGGGGAGTTCAGGATGACGACCATCTCTGCGTCCTTTATATCTGTCAAGGTTAACACAGTTCCTGTTTAGCACGACTAGGCTACCTATGGTATGGCCGATGGACTGTACCGTCATCTTCGTGGCTTGGTCGGTGGCGCTGCGAAGCTCTTTAAAAATTTCTGGATCGGGACCCTGCTCAACAAGGTGCTTGAGCAGACTTGCAGAACAGCCATCGAGTGAAAGTCTAATGCTGCCTGGCCCGCTGCCACGTACGCTGTCCCAGCAATTTTAGTGGTGGTGCGACACGGCTCGTTGGGGGGGGAACTATGGGTCCTGCGTAGACCTCACAATGCTTGAAACCCATAATGCAGATCTCGGCAAAACACTTAAAGGGTCTTTTTTTTTTTTTTTGTGAAATAACCTACTTTCTGTGATGACTTGACAATGAAGGAGAGATTTCTGATTTGGAATTTAAAGAACAACAATTTTGAGAAGTGTTGCTCAGCGCCGCCTTATATATAGGTTGCATTCCCGCCTCCTTTTTGTGCACTTGAGCACCATTGGCCATTGCGGGGAAATTGCGTTAAGCCAGGGGTGTCAAACTTAGTTCCTGGAGGGCCACTGTCCAGCAGAGTTTAGCTCTAACCCTAATTGAACACACCTGAATCAGCTAATCAAGGTCTTCAGGATAACTAGAAACATCCAGGCAGGTGTTTTGGAGCTGGTTGGAGCTAAACTCTGCATGAGAGTGGCCATCCAGGAGCGGAGTTTGACATATGTGTGTTAGGCGAATCAGGCTTCATCATTTCTAGGAGAAAGGTGTTAGTGCATAACTTTAGCTAGCTGTACGCAGCGTCGAGATACCATCTTGAAAGGGAAAGCTACTTTTGTTATCTATTTTTTTTATCTTAGTCATTCGCTAATCCTGAAATAAAAGCTTCAGTGAGCGACATCTTTTGTTTTGTCATCAGTAAGACATTACAACACATTTTATTTTATTTAAAACAGGACACTGCAAATGACAATGTGTACGTTTTTCATTTTATTAAAAAGGTTGAACTATGAATAGTTTTTAAGAAATGTGACAAACAATGGTACATTCATTCATAATTCTACATGAAACACTGCAAATCATCCTTTGTCAATTATAACTGTGGTAACTCCAAGTACTTAAAGTTTATTTGCCACAACTAAGACTTATAAAGCATATTTAATACACATGAAAGTTTCACACTGTTGACAAATGTTTCAATTATATAACAAGATATTTTCATCATCAAGTTTCCACACTTGTAATGGTGGGGACATTGAAAATGATTTTAATAGGTTTAATATGTTTTATTTTAATGTTACCCAATCATAGCAGTGGGCGTTTACTCCCAAGTCTGTGGCACGCCCATCAAAACTGAGTGTTGAAAGAGAGGGTCAAAAACAGGATAGAAAATAGCTTATTTCTTCTAAGCTACAATGTTTTTTTATGTGAAAAAATCTTGAAAACATTATAAGTGGACCTCAGAGAACATTATAAAAAAATGCAGTTCATGACCCCTTTAAATCTTTGCTTTGTTCCTCCATTTTAAAGGCATAATTTGGATAAACACATTTTCTATACGTGGCACAGCACACAGTCTGTAATAGTCTGTAATAAATATATGAAAAACTAGGTTTACAAACAAAAACATGATCAAAAACAGCAATCCTTAGTATCAAGCAAGAATTAAACACTCAGTCCTGTCAGTCAGCCAGCGGTGGGCGGGGCTGACGTTGCCTTGGGAACCAGAGGTGGAGCAGGTTCTAAGTTATAAGTCGTGGCGGCTGTAAGTAATTCTTCCTCGAAGTCTTTGGATCATATTGCGACTTGCTCTGCTCCGCTCCGCTGCACCACCAGAACCTCAAAACTACCTTCAGCTTGAAAGAATACACTTGAACGATGTGCGGTAAGTTCAGCTTTTTATCATTATACAGGAATAGGAATTGTGTATATGAATCGCTTTGATAAGATACATGTCTTCTCATACTCTTAGTTTTCATGTAGTTATTGTCTCTATTAAATTATTAGTAGCACTGTGTGAACGTGAATAGTCGAATGCCAGCGTCATCTTTCAATGTAAATATTTGGTTGGTCTTGTCATCATTCACTGGAGCTGACAGATAATGTGACAGAGACAGATCCGGTTTGGAGTGCGACAGCGGTGGTGATTCAAAACCTACTAAACTGCCTACCTAGATAGCATTTCAGGATATCAAAAGCGCTACGGTCGAACGCACCTACAATGGCTAAATATATTGCCTGTTTTTTTTTTTGGTTTCGATATGCATGTGACGCACAATAAGTGTGTATATGTAGCAGCACAAACTCTGTTTTAAGACACGTGATTAAATATACTATCAGGATCTACCACTTTCAGCTCGACGTGGCAAATGTGTTAAATGAACTTTATCACTTTGTCTACCATTATTAAAAATAATAAGTATATTTAAAAAGAAACTGTAGGCTACTTGCAGATAATATAAAATTAATTAAATAAAAGGCAGCTTAGACATACTTAAAGAGAGTACATTTTTACTTTTTTTTTTTTTTTTTAAGACTATGTTTCTTAAAGTACAGTGATGCACTTTGTAATAATGTCAAATTTAAAGTTTTACTTTACTAAAGTACATTTTGATGTTTTAATTTTTTGTCGTGCTTTAAAGAAGTGCCAATACTGTCATTTTGATGTGCTGACACCGATATAATAAATCACATGTAAAGTATTTATAATTTAACTGTAGTGTATTGTTTGATGTATAAGGGTAATATATGTTAAATGTTACAAATTATCTATCTATCTATCTGTCTATCTATCTATCTATCTATCTTTGTTTCTTTCGTTTCTATTTGTCTATCTGCCAACAAGCATCTTTTAGTTAATCCTCCACTCTGTTAATGTCATAAGGTCTCTAAGCCTTGCTACCTTGTATTTGGCAGGAATTTTCGCCTACCTGAATTACAGAGTGCCACGGACAAGGAGGGATATCATTCAGACTCTCATAAAGGGACTTCAAAGACTGGAGTACAGGGGTTATGACTCTGCAGGTAAGACTGCCACTCCCACCTCTGCGAGGGTAATGTCAGTGTGTTCCGCAGGTAACAGATACGGCACAAGAACAGTGGCCTCGTTTCTTGTATTTTGGCAGTGCAGAGGGCCTGGAGTGTCAGTTCTTTTAGCTGAAGCAGTCAGTTGATATTTGTGTGAAGGGGATTATTGTACAGTTAATCTTGTTTTTGTTTTTTATATGCTCAGGCCCTTCTTTCTCATCTTATGCACTCATTCTGTTTTTATCAAGTCTTTAAAACAGAGACAAAGAGAGGTAGTGACCATAAATTATGTTGTTCTTTGATGGAAATTGCGTATTGTGTTTATTTATTTTAATTTTTGGTCAGGTGTTGCAGTAGATGGCCCAGGAAAAGATCACACAGCTAATATCAGCCTCTATAAGAAGACAGGGAAGGTGAAAGCTCTTGATGAAGAGATCTACAGTAAGTTAACCCACTTTATTGTCAGTCTTCTTATCTTTTCTCTTTAAAGTGCATCTATAATGATTAATTTTCTCAATTTTTTTTTTCTTTTTTTTTTTTCTTGTTTGTATCATCAGAGAACAACTCCATCGATCTTGAGGCGGAACTAGACACACACTTTGGCATTGCACACACTCGCTGGGCCACGCATGGAGAGCCCAGTTCTCTCAACAGCCACCCTCAACGATCCGACAAGAACAATGGTAAGACATCGAGCGAGATGGCAGACAACACAAATTAACTGACCTCGTGATGGTCATCTGGTTTATATCCGGTCATTAGTAAACCATCTGTGGTTGCTGTCAGTTTATGTGCTCTTTATCCAGAAAAGACAGGACTTGGCAGCCGAAACAGGCTTAAAAGCCATTAGGTTTTGTTTGTAAATGAAAGGCTAGTGAAAGCTGTAATACTGTGAATGATGGTTCAGATGTGAAAGTCCACCTCAGAAAATAAACACCTAAGTAGGGGGTTGAAACAAGACAGCAGGAGGTTCCTCTCGCCACACAGTTTGCTGTGCTACTGATTCTGGGTCAGCTTTCTCCTGTAATTCATTAAGGACACTAAAAAGAAGTTTTTTTTGTTCCTTTTATATTTTACCTGATGAGCATGTTATCCAGTTTGATTTGAGAATGATCCAAAGAGCATCTTAAGTTAGATGGACGCAAGAACATCTGTACAAAGCAGTGCAGATGATCATTGTCACAAGGTTACCTACATTCGATTTGTGACTTAGAAATAGTGTATTCCAAAATATTTCTGATGAATTTTATGTTATAACTTTTATTTTAAAAATTTTAAAACTTTTTAAATTCTTAACTTGTGTGAAGGGTAATTATTCGTCTTGATTTAAAGTTAAATTTTATTAATATTAAAGTCATCAAAACTAGAGCTACCTCTCTCTCTCTCTCTCTCTCTCTCTCTCTCTCTCCGAAAATTGTTAAACAAATCAAAACTTTTTTTTTATTTTATACCTTTTACCTTAAGTACTGAACACTGGACATTCTCTCAACCAACTTCATTAGGTGCATCCTGGGATGCTTTCCCAATATTATTGAATGAGTTCACATGTATGCTGAGCATGTTGGATGCTTTTTCTTTACTTTTTAGTCCAATTCATCAATGAAAAAAAAGCAAATTCTTGCATAGACACAATTTATATTTACATTTTAAGTAAATTGTTAAACTACAAACTGGTAGACAATTACACTGTTGTGTAGCATTAAAGTATAAACCTGTAGGTCTTTAAGATCATGAGAAAAACATGGGTGTATCTAAACTTTTGACCAGTATTGTGCATTCAATGATGACAAATTGTTATGAACAATAGTACCTATATAAAATTACTACACCACACACAGATCATGAACAGTTTGTCAAACAGCCATTCTTCAAGTCACTTTGAAATAGAAACATTCATGAATGACTTGTGAAAGTGACAGCCATTGTTGTTTATCAACTATTTTGATTGTTGAATCTGACAGATGGCACATTTTGTAAGTGAGAAGGTCATAAAGAGGAATGTGGCCCTACTTACTGTTGTTACATTAGTACGCTTACAAAAGTGCATAACATGCTTTAACTCAGAGGCCTTTGTAATTTTGCCAAATATGTTTAATTAAGTGCATTCCAGCAAGATTTTTGCTCCAATTTGCTACATTATTTTACAATGAAACACACCTGAACCTACGGAGCCCCGGACATGACATGCAGGAAAAAAAACAGTATGCTAAATCGTGCGCACGATTTACTAATTCATTCCCTCGATTCACTAAAACGTGCGCACGATTTACTATTTCGTTCCCTCGATTTACTAAAACATGGGCACGATTTACTATTTTGTTCCCTCGATTTATAAATCATGCGCATGATTTATAAATCGAGGGAACGAAATAGTAAATCATGCGCACGTTTTAGTAAATCGTGGGCATGATTTAGTAAATCTAGGGAAGGAATTAGTAAATCGTGCGCACAATTAATTTTTTTTCTTGCATGTCATGTGCAGGGCTCCATATGAACCAGCTAATCAAGGTTTTCAGGATTATCAGCTTGGAAGGTGGCAAACAGGATTGGAAAGCCCTGTATAATTTGTTTCCTTATGTATTTTAACCCAAGTTCTCTTTAATTTATTCATCCTTCTTTTTACATTTCTCTCCAGAGTTTGTTGTCATCCACAACGGCATTATCACAAATTACAAGGAGCTGAAAAAGTACCTGGTGAGCAGTATTTTTTAAAGACCTCTTTACTGGAGCCATTGCTGTGAAATCCATTCAACTTTAATGAGAAGAAGTGCAGGGCGGGGATCATTTTGAATGTAAAAAGGAGGCACTACCTACCAGAAAAGAATAGAACCAGTTTGCTTAAAGAATGTCAAAAGATCTAGTAACCCACACAGCCTATACTTGACATCAGTGGAAAAGTAAAGTCGTTTCAGAGAAAGCTAATACATTTTAATGAAAGATTATGAATATTTTTCTTTTGAAATAACATGCACAGATGAAACGTTCAAATTAAAAGATGTTCATTTCAGAATTAAAATATCCTGATAATTTACTCACCCCCATGTCATCCAAGATGTTTATGTCTTTCTTTCTTCACTCGAAAAGAAATTAAGGTTTTTGAGGAAAACATTCCAGGATTTTTCTCCATATAGTGGACTTCAGTGGGGTTCACCGGGTTGAAGGTCCAAATTACAGTTTCAGTGCAGCTTCAAAGGGTTCTACATGATCCCAGCCGAGGAATAAGGGTCTTATCTAGCAAAACGATCTGTCATTTTCAGGAAAAAAAAAAATATATATATATACTTTTTACTCATCTTACTTTTTACTCGTCCACAAATACTCATCTTGCACTGTTCTGCTATGCGCCACGCATTACATAATCACGTTGGAAAGGTCACACTTGTCATAGGCGGAAATACCAATCCAGTGTCTACAAAGCGAATATGCAAAAACTAAGTCAAACGGCCTTTACAAAAAAAAAGGTAAAACAACGATGCCGGATGATTTTGAAGTTGGAGGAGAAAATGAGATGAGTTTTTCACCCTACCGCGGTATGTGACGCATGACCTTTCCAACATGATTACATAATGTGTGGCGCAGAGCAGTGCAAGACGAGCATTTGTGGTTAAAAAGTATATACATTTTTATTTATTTTTTTTTTTTTACAAAATGACCGATCGTTTCGCTAGACAAGTCTCTTATTCCTCGTCTGGGATCGTTTAGAGCCCTTTGAAGCTGCATTGAAACTGCAATTTGGACATTCAACACGTTGTACCCCGGTGAAGTCCACTATATGGAGAAAAATCCTGGAATGTTTTCCTCAAAAACCTTAATTTCTTTTCAACTGAAGAAACAAAGACATGAACATCTTGGATGACATGGGGGGTGAGTAAATTATCAAGAAATTTTAATTCTGAAGTGAACTAATCCTTTAAGCCCAGGAAAATGTTTTGATTTCATAATGATTTTAAAGGTGCGTCACATTTCTGCAGAATTTCATGAAATTTCCTTGATTTATTGTCAATGGTGTTTCACTCACACAGAAGTCACTCTCAAACCAAGCAGCTTTCTTTTGGTCAACTCAGCGAATTCCCATGACCAGCTGTTGAAAATTCTGTGTGGGGAAATCTTCCTAATCGCGCAGATTCCGTTTGAAATGACTGGATTCTGCTTACGAAATTTGCATAACAGCGATAAATGTGACCACACAGAGTACAGAGCATGTGCATAGTTGAGACATAAAGAGAAAATGCTGCATGCCTGGTCTTCTTACATCATAACTTTTGTGATAATCACTTATTAGGTGTGGACCTTAAGGCAAGATGCATAATAGGACAAAGTGTAGAAAATATGTGATTGTTCATGACATAATTGTCATTTTATCTTTTCAAATGAATTTGTTTTACAGATTGTGTCTTTCTCATTTTAGTGGTACACATCACGTCATTTATTGTTAGTACAATCTCACAGTAGTTCATTACACAGTATCCCATAAAACAAGCAATGAGGAAGTGTTTAAAACCAATTTAAGTTTAGTATTTATCTCTCTCTCTTTCTCTCTCCCTTTCACATTCATTCATCCCTGATTCCTTCATTCTGCCCCTATTTCACAAAAGAAAAACATGTTTTGTTTTGCCGCTGCTTGTGTCTGTAACCATGGCTTTTCCATCCCAACCCATTGATAGGTTTCCAAAGGCTATGAGTTTGAGTCGGACACAGACACAGAGGTCATCCCTAAGTTGATCAAGTATCTCTATGACAACCGCGAGAACGATTATGTGTCCTTCTCCACCCTAGTGGAGCGCGTCATTCAGCAGCTGGTAAGCATCACGAGTGTGTACGTGTGTGTGTGTGTGTGTGTGTGTGTGTGTGTGTGTGTGTGTGTGTGTTTGAGGTGAGGGGGTGGTCTTACTCATGCCTCTGGGAACCCCATTCTCAGATTGTGAAAGTTAAAGGCCAGTTCTTGCTCATTTTCAGCCCTCTTAAAAACAAAGAAAAGAAGTTCAGAAGTTCTGCTCTGTTTAAGGGGTAGTTACATGATTTTCACCATGATATTTGTAGTCATATTCTCACTGATACATCAAGTAAGGCATAAATAAGGACTATTTTAATGTTTTTTTTTTTTTTTTCTTTGTAAGTATCTTCATCTTCAACAATTGATCACGCAGTCAAAGTTTGGTCTTCACTGTCAGTTATATAACCAATAGTAATATTTATCAGCACATAATCGAACAGCTCTTCCTCGTCTCTAAGTGGCTAATATTACCTAGATTGTCAAATGTGGACAGCCAGACCTTGTTTTATGAGTCATTTATGAGTCAGTACCTTTGGACAACTCTCATGGCCATAATATTCACTGCTGGGAAGTTCAGCTCTATGAGCGAGGGAGGTGCTCTTTGAGATATTCCTGACAGGAATCTAGTCTTTATCATTGGTTTATAAAACACCCTACCTTCCTATCAGCATAACGACTGTGTGACATTCCCCGTTTTTACCATATCTATGGTACTCTGCCTGTTTTATGGCATCTTCTGTAAATTGATTACACAAAATTTTGATTACTCTCTATCTAAACAGCTTTGGCAGCCATCTTAGTGATGGAAGGCTGAGAGATAAAAAGATGATAACATTGACGTCTTGCTTAAGGGGCGGCTGCAAGTTTCTAAGCAACCTCTTCACCTAAAGGACATTAACTGACCTGCTTTGAAAGGGACGAGAAAAGAGAAACAAGTCTTATTCGGAGACTACTTGAAAACAGGCTTAGGCGCTTTGTGCATTTAACTTCACAAAGACATGGACACTTACAACAAAGATTCCTGATAAAAAATAAAAAAAGGCTTTACAGCAAAATCACTAGCAGGAAATAAGTAATAATGTGCTATAGAAAGTAAATGAGGCATATTTTTAAGATTTGTGCATTGTAATATTATTTATGTTATATTATTTAATATTACATGACAGTTAATGACAGTTTTCCCAAAATTCTCATTATTGCAAAATGCTAAATAATTATATATGATTTAAATTATTGTTAAATTAAAATATTACATATATTTATACATCAGGACTGCATTTTTCTACTGCCTATAATTTTAAAAATGTCTTTTTGCTGTATTACTGATGTGTTTAATTGTCATGAAAATGTTAAAATGTAAAAAACGTATGAAAAAATTTTTTGTGAAATAATATTTCAGAATATTACTATTTTTACTTTATTTTTGATTAAATGCAGTGAACATTTTTTGTTTTTTAAAGAAGTTGAGAGACTTTCACAAACATAAAAAATTGCACTGACCTCAAACTTATATTTAGTTATATAAATGTTATATACAGCTATTCTGTATGTGTGTGTAATAAAATGTGTCTTGTGGGAACAAACTGTGTATATAGAGCAATTTAGTAAAGGCTGCATGTGTTGAAGCACGTAGACATAAAATGTGAGTTGTGTGTCAGTGTGTTATAAATTTGTGGACTGGAGTCTGTGTGTGTGTGCTTTCCTTTGGGCAGTGAGTCAGGAGAGGCTCATTGAAGAGGTAGGGGCAAATAAGTTCCCTCAGCACACAGAGAGGGCCCCTATTCCCCTTAGTTCAACCCTCACTGTGGGGCTCTGTTCCTCTCAGCTCCCCCGTGCCCCTCCACCTCACTGGGCCTCCGCTCCAGGCCTGATCCTCAGCTGCGCTACAGAGGTGGGCTGACGACGAAACGCGAGAACCTACCTTTGCCCGTTCAACAGAACGACGATGTTTCCATTTAGATCTGTATCATAGCTGTTCCTGTGCCTCACCAATGAACATTTGTCTCATTCACTGTTTTTTCTCTGTCTTCCCTCAGGAAGGGGCATTTGCTCTGGTTTTCAAAAGCATACATTTCCCAGGAGAGGCCGTTGCCACCAGGTCAGCAAGAGCTATGGTTTCTCTGAATTGTAACACACTCAGATTTCCTCATTCCTTTCTTGCTCTTTCCATCTTCTGAGATGAACTCCTTCCCATTATTTCTCTTCGTGCCAGTGAACAGGAGCCAGAAGTTTACAATTTGCTGTCGCCAGATAAGATTTATGATGTTCACTTACAGTTTGCACATTTAAAGACAAGGAACTAGGATCCTTAAAAAGCTGTGGCTGTCCAGGAATCAGGGATATAACAAAGGTGTTTATTAAGGGTTATTTCACCACGCTTGGTTGGTACTCTGACCCTGTATATATAATTTTGAGTCAAATGAGGCCAAGACCAAAGTTAATTATTCCCATCTGCCCAGCGCTGATTGTGAACGAATGCGTTGTTGGTTTTGGTCAATTCTGTCCTGCTGTGAAGGGAACATTTTAAGACAAGCCATGTTGCAAGACCCATCAATGTGGGTTTCTCCGTAGACACTAAAATGCTGTTGTTGTTTTTGCACCATCTACAAGTAAGAGACTTTTTGGAAAGGTTATTCATGGAACTTTAGAGGGGGGATGTTGCTTGGAATATTTGTGAGTGGTGTTTGCCAAGGACTTTTCAAACTCTTTAATGCCAAGGACCCCCAAATATGATGAGAGACCCACTTCTTAAAATAAATGAAAGTCAATGGTTCTAATGGTGCTTTCACACTTGGTTCAATTGCCTAGTCTGAACCCGAGTTTGATTGCCCCCACTGGATTGTGTTCACATTGTATTATTTGGGTCCGAACCGCATCATCAAAGCTTGGCTGGTAACGGTGATGCAGGAGGATGCGACAAAATGCATAGCACTTTTATATTTTGGTTTTTGAACCTTTTTTTTTCAATCTGCTGCGAATGTACTGCAAATGTTCTAAAGAAAACCGAAGTCCGTTTCTGCTGAAGGCGAACATAAATAAGATATATATTCTCTCTGCTTTCAGTGCATCAGTTGCGCTTGTCAGGAAAGTGAGTGAGAACACAAAAAATGTGGACTTTAATGTGGACTCAAGTACGGTTTGCGGGTGCACTCCCTTCTCAGGAAGAAAGCGTTCACATCATCCAAATGATCCGAACTGACGTCAATCAAACCTGTGTGCGCACTAGAAGTTCTAGTTTGAAAAACAACACTGACCCCATTGATTTTTATTGTGTGGACTAAAAAAAACACATTTTAACTTTTATAGCCCTAAAAAAACATTTGTACAGTCTTTTTCACATTTTTCATGGACACACTGATACCTTCTTGAGGCCCCTTAGCAACCATCTTTAGACTTTAGATATATCAAGTGCACTCATATTACTAATGGGAGAAAGTACAACGCGAACAGATTGCAACAGTCGGGTTCCAGAAATAAAAACTCCATTCATTTTCTCCATAGGGAAATTGATTTTTGACAATAACTTATAAAGCTTTAAAGACAGCCTTATTGTGAGCTACAAGGTTGTTAACTGATAGTATTTGCTTCTGTTGAAACCGTCAGCTCACATCATTTCAACTTAGTTTTAAAATAATCGTGTTTAACGGCGGAATTCTTTGTGAAAACTACATTCCACCAATCAGAGTCAAAACCATCAAAACGTGCCAAAAGATCCCACCCACTCCCATGGAACACTACGAATGACGTAATCAACTCTCTATGCGCTCAAAATAATTCAATATTTCAATGTATATGCATATTTTGCAATAAACTTAAAAAAAATAATAAAATAAATACATAACACATCCAAATCAGCCGAATAAGTGAGTGTTGTAAAATGCAGTCTACTGTTGCTAAACTGCGGGATGTGCTTGATATTAAACAGTGTTATTAAAAGCTCATTAAGCTGGCACACTGTTCCCTAAGCAGTTTTCTGTGTGTGCGCTCCGAGACGGAGCTGAACTGTATAAGCAAAGTATACTGTGGGCTTCGGATTCGTGGCTAAACGGTCAAATAGCCTACGCACAAATATGTTGAAATGCCGTTTTGGTAAGTATCCTTGTAAACACAGTCGGTTGTGTCTTAAATGAATGTAAACAGTTGAAAACGAAAATGTGTGTGTAACAGTATATTGGATCTGTGCAGCTCTTAAAGTGACAGCAGCCTAATAAATCTGCTGCAGTCATTAGTCAATTCAAGTCATCTTCGTTTATATAGCGCTTTTTATAATACAGATTGTTTCAAAGCAGCTTCACAGTGATAATAGGAAAATAAATGGACAGAGATTATTTTGGCTTTACAGGAGCTCTAGGAAAAAGTTATTATCGAGCTAAAGTAAGGTTTTTATTGAATCACTTCCGTTGTAAAAATCATTAATTATTAACTTAGGGGCCGCTTAAATGACACCTTTTTAACTGAAAACAAAAGACTTGTAATGCGTTCTTGCCGTTCATTTACGTGTTTAGTCTATAGGTATGCGTGTTTGAATGTGTATGTGCAGAGATGCTTAGTCTTTTTTACAAAGTGACATTGCCAAATGACTTGTCTGGCTCGCATAATACAAAATTATTAGTCGGTCCCGTGGATCCATGTGAACTGGAATCATTTTGATAACGTTTTATCTATACATAGGAAAAGGAAAGGGAAGGAGGCCTTCGCAGGGGATAGTTTAGTTGACATTTCAGGTCTGCATTGTCGTCGTGTCTAGGCTTCATCTCAACTGGATACAGCCTGGATCTGGCAGACTACGATTAACCTCGGAATAAACAGAGAGAGACTAATATTAGCGTAGACGCCATTCTTCTTACGATGTAGCGAGTACATCAGGTGTTATGAAAAGTGTTCCCAGTTCCGGCTGACCTAATTTATGCAGCCTAACAATTTACATTTGAATTATATTTGAATTATTGAATTATTGATTTGAATTGATATGAATTATAGAAGTAGATAATGTGTCATGTGTATTCCGGGTTAAAGAGATGTGTTTTTAGTCTAGATTTAAACTGACGGAGTGTGTCTGCTTCCCGAACAATAGGAAGACTGTTCCAAAGTTTAGGAGCTAAAAAGGAAAAGGATCTACCGCCTGCAGTTGATTTTGATATTCTAGGCATTATCAACTGGCCAGAATTTTGAGATCGCAATAGACGTGAAGGACTATGATGTGTTAAGAGCTCGCTCAAGTACTGGGGAGCTAAACCATTTAGTAATTTGTAAGTAATTAGCAAGATTTAAAAATTTATGCGATGTTTAATAGGGAGCCAATGCAGTGCTGACTCTAGCTGCTGTGTTTTGTGCCAGCTGGAGTTTGCTTATTAGGCGGGCAGGGCAACCACCCAGTAAGGCATTACAGTAATCTAGCCTTGAGGTTATGAACGCATGAACTAACTGTTCTGCATTTGTCATTGAGAGCATATGTTGTAATTTAGATATATTTTTAAGATGGAAGAATGCAGTTTTACAGATGCTAGAAATGTGGCTTTCAAATGAAAGATTGGTATCAAAGAGTACACCCAGGTTCCTAACTGACGACGAAGACTTGACAGAACATCCATCAAGTGTTAGACAGTATTCTAGGTTATTACGTGCAGAGGTTTTTGGTCCAATAATTAGAATCTCTCAGGAAATGTCTAGTCATCCAATTTTTTATATCAGCTATGCATTCCGTTATCCATATTTGTAACCGGGAGTCGGATTTGCAGCCTTGGCTAAATGAAGTTTACATGAGGCTAGATAATGATCTGAGATGTCATTGCTCTGCTGCAGAATCGATTCGATTCCATGTGACAATATTAGATCTAAAGTATGATTACGACAATGAGTGGGTCCTGACACGTGTTGTCCAACTCCAGTAGAGTTTAAAATGTCTGTAAATGCCAATCCCAATGCGTCTTTATCATTATCTACATGGATATTAAAATCATCAACAATAAGGACTTTATCTGCAGCCAGTACTAACTCTGATAGAAAATCAGCTAATTCTTTGATAAAGTCTGTGTGGTGCCCTGGTGGCCTGTATACAGTAGCCAGCACAAATGTCAAGCGGGATTCATCACGTACACTAGATAACGTTACATAAAGCACCATTACTTATCTGAATACCACCAATACTTTAGTTTTTGCTGAAGTATCGATAATTGTGAAATTTCACTGACATTTAAAGTTACTCATATCATGAAATAAGTCTTTGATCATATATCACCCAACAATAATCGTGTTAAATAACCATTATTTCAATATTGACCAGAATAATTGTGATTGTGAATTTTCCCATAATCGAGCAGCCCCAAATTCTCAATTTTTTTCAGCATAATTTAATAATGCTGTTCGCAGTGCTTCATGGGATTGTAGTTCTTTCCCTCACTAAAGCCATTAAATGCACAGTCTTGTACCTTTGTATTTTTGTCTGATTTTCAAATACTTTTTTGCTTCAAATCAACTTTTGTAATGTTATTATTCACCTCATAGCTGATTGGCTTGGTTCATGGCTTATAGGGCATAACTTTGGCATAAGATGGCATAACTTTTTTTTAAACCCCTATGGAAGAAATTAATGGAAAAAATATTTACGGAACCAGCACAGCTGAAAAAGTGGGCGGGCACTGTTGCACTCTATATGGTGAATAAGTTCCACCTTCAAGAGCCAATCACCAGTTAGAACATTCATTGCATTACTGCAGCTGCCATTAGAAGCTCTGGTTGCCGTAGAAAGAGTCAGTGTCCTGACTCCTGAGATGCACTGTTACGACTACACATGGCTGGACCAACCTGATATTTAAGCTTTTCAAGCATAAGAAAGAACATTTATTGGAAAGTTTATGCAGATTTTGTTGCTGATTTAAATGTGAGTGTGGCAAGCAGTTTTTGAGATTTCAAGATTTCACCATTCAAGTAGATGGAACATGGTCTTGGATGCCCAAAATAGCTGCCTGGAGGTGATGCCTGAAATAAAGCTGAAATATAAATATTAGATGAAGTCTTAAACTTAAAAAAAAAAACTTAAATGAAAATGATAGAAATATTGCTTTGGCAACTAACTGAAATAAAATAAGTTCAAAATTAAAATAAGAAATTAAATTGAACTTAAAAAATTAAGTTCAAAATACTAAAATGATTGAAACTAAAACCGAAATAAATAATAAATTAAAGCTAAATAGAAGTATTATTCATTATTAATTTTAATAAATACTTAATAGTGTATAAATAATAAGACTAACTACAAAAATGTAAATTAAATTCTAAATTCCAAGTTTATTGCTCTGTGTAGAATCCATCCAAGAATCCACATCACTTCCAAATTCTCATTCTTCCTGTCTCACCTTCATTTGATTATCATTTGACTACACATGACACCAAAGCTAAATTAGCTCAGTACTACTGTGTTTTGAATATGAGCATTGTTTTTGTTAATGGTTCATTGACAAAACTTTTAACCGGTGTGGAGTTAGAATCCAAAATTAATGGTATAGTGAACATTTGGCTTGTTGTGTACACTGAAATGCAACTGCCCAACCAGTTCAAACAAAGCAAGCACTGAGAAACCGCTCCAGTGTGAACCCATTTGGCACGTCAGCATAAGGGACTGTGTCTGCTCCAAGCAAGATAGGTGGTGCATGTAAAGGACAGGTCTGAAATATTTCCTCAAACAGGGGTGAGGGGGTGGACCTAAACAAGGATATGATGAAATAGAGAAAGAGTGAACACAGGTATCCTGTTTACAGCAGGGCTACGCTAACACCATTCACTCAGCCAATGGAAGAGCAATGCCACTGTACATTGAAACCAGGGCAAAGTCCTGCAGGTGTGCTGTTGTTCCATAGAAACAATGAAAGAGTTTTTTCTTAGTAAAAGGAAATTAAATGTCATTGTCCTTTTTTACACACAAAGTATGCTTTGCATAAGCAGTCAATAGCAAAAATGTATCCCTCTTTCTCATCTTGTTTCAAACAGGAGAGGAAGCCCGCTGCTCATTGGCGTGCGCAGTCAGTATGAGCTTTCTACTGAGCAGATCCCCGTCCAGTATAACTCTGGTAAGTTCAGTCCACGTCATCCTTTCTTCTTATCCATCTGTACATCTCCCCAAACCAGTTCTGGTACTTGGAAGTGAGATTGTTGTCTTACACTATATGGGTATAAATTTGCAAACACCCAAACACCACGCCCATACTGAATGTATGTGCTTGTTGAATGTTTAATTCCGAAACTATTTGCATCTATATTGAGATTGTTCCACATTCCAGGGGGGAAGAAATGGGAACGCGGGGGCACTGCGATGCAACCGCAAAGGTCACTTTCGCGATTAAAGTGGCAGGGGCTCAAGTCCCCCTGCCTCCCCCCTCCGGAGCAGGGTTATATAAACCCGGGTAAAAAGTGGTGCTAACCCCGCTTCTACATTACAAGTGTGAAACGTTCCTTTACCCGGGAAAGCAGTGTTTAGAACAAAGATATGCGTAAGGGTTACACGCAGTGTGAAAAGCCCTAATATTTCTATATTAAATAAATGCTGTTCTTGTGAACTTTCTATTCATCAAATAATCCTGAAAAAATAGGTTCCCACAAAAAATATTAAGCAGCACAACTGTTTTCAACATTGATAATAATAAGAACAAATGTTTCTTGAGCAGCAAATCAGCATATTAGAATGATTTCTGAAGGATCATGTGATACTGAAAATTCAGCTTTGCCATCACATGCAATAAATAAAATTTTAAATATATTAAAATAGAAAACAGATATTTTAAATTGTAATGATATTTCTGTAACATGTAGTTCTATGTCTGTTTTGATTATTTTCTGTCTCTTCTGGTTTGCCTGAGTTCCCTGTGCTTATTAGCTTCCATAGTTCCTAATTTACGCACCTGTTCTGTTTTAAGTTGATTACTCAGTCTGTGTATTTAAGCCTTCTGTTCATTCAGTTCTTGGTTCGGTCTCGTTTACGTCTTTATGTGGTTTTTATATTTTTACTCCTGAAATCTCCTGCATGTTCTTGTTGGATCCTATTCAGACACTGAGAATCAGTCCAATTCATCCCAAATGTGTTCATTGTCATGCTAGAACAGAAAAGACCCTACCTAAACTCTTGCCACAAATTCGGAAACCCACAGTTCTCTACAATGGCATTCTACATTGAGATTTGCCTTAACTGGAATTGAGGAGACTAACCAAACCGTTAAGGGGGTCTTGTCTTACATACTTTTGGCCACATTGTTTTGCCACAAAAGTATATGCTTCAAAAAAAGACAAAAGGCAGTACTGCAGTCATTTGGACCTCTGGCATATTTTAGGCCGAGTTATTGGAAAGACGTGTGGCATCCAGCTGAAGCCTGACTTGAAATACGGTATTTTATGATGGCAGTCGCCATCATCTGTTTGCGATAACTGTAATGCTAAGATACTATCTTTTTATGTGAGCATGTGACATGTTATAAAAGGATGATTACATCAGTGGAAGAATAAAACACACTCTTGTCTTAAACATTTTAAACATTTAAAGAACATCTATTTTTCAATCTCAGTTTAAGTTATTTTTAATGAATATTTTAACTGTATGCTAACCGAAATGGTCAAATAATTGTATAATATTAAATCACCTGACTTTGTTTATTGCTTTGAGCAATAATTCTCTGTTAATATTTCACCGAATGTACTTTTAGATGTTAATACGTGTGATTTTATTTCCATTTTTCTTAAGGTGATTCCAGGAAAGATGAACGGGAGAAAAACTTACTGAACCAAGAAGGCAGCACCAATGCATTGCACTCAGTCCACAAAAGATTGGCGGTGGAGTTTTACTTTGCTTCTGATGCTAGGTAACATACATACAAATATTACACTGTAAAATCTAAATCTATCATTAACATAATATTTACATTACGAACCTTCTTATTGAGAAGGCTATACACAGCAGACATCCAAGTTAAACAGGTCATACCAGTTGCTACTGTAACTGAAATGGTGATGGCAGTTCAGCAATGCACCCTGATGGCCAGTGGCCACAAAACCTCATTTCAAACGTGATCGTGACTGTAAAAGTAAAGTAAACCGTGATTACTTTTATTTTTCTCTCTCAGTGCAATCATTGAGCACACCAACAAGGTGATTTATCTGGAGGACGATGACGTCGCCGTGGTGGTGGAGGGGAAGTTGTCTGTGCACCGTGTTAAGCGTAGAGCAGGGGAAGACCATGTCCGTGTCATTCAGACCCTACAGATGGAGCTCCAGCAGATCATGAAAGGTCCCAGATCACACTAACACCATCGAAACAATGTTTAAAAACACCCTACCACTTAATAAATAAAAAAAAAAAAAACACTTAATTTAAAAAAATATTAGTAAATAATAGAAAATTAAAATTGAAGAAAGAAATAAAGCAAAATAACCCAGGATTCCGTTTACCCAGGGTTTAGAATGACCCAGCGTTAACTATTTCAAGTGTTAAAACCCCTAATTTTTTTACTTTTGTAATTCAGCAAATTTTGTTTTTGTGCTAACAACATTTCATACTTTTAGGTAACTTCAAGGCTTTCATGCAGAAGGAGATCTTTGAGCAGCCTGAATCTGTCTTTAACACCATGAGAGGCAGAATCTGCTTTGACAGCAACATAGGTACAACATGACCTTCCACTTTGCCAGAATATCCACGTCAAATTAAATTAGACTACTTCTTGTAGCACATCCCTGAAAGTGCTGCCTGATTTGATGTAGTAGAATTACAGCCATTCTCAAAGGTGAAGTGTGTAGTTTCTGCACTATTAACGTCATCAAATGGAATTGCAAAAATAATAACAGTCCCGCCCCAAACAACACTTTTCCTGGAAATCAGCCTACGAATAGGAAATTGTATATTTCACCTTTAACTAATAGTTATTTAACATATAATGCAGCAGATGTGTTTAGTTGCAAAGAATCTTATAACCAGAGAATTTGAGCCTGGTTTTCTTTATGTTTTGGATCAGTTAGCATGTCTATTTTTGTGCACAGTTCTTCTTGGTGGCCTGTCCGACCATCTGAAGGAGATCAAGAGATGCAGACGTTTGATCATGATTGGCTGTGGAACCAGTTACCATGCTGGAGTGGCAGTGAGTTTTTGTATTTTTTGTCTGGAGCATAATGTAGGACATTTTATTGCATTCATAGATGAAAATGATGAAAGAATGAGATTGTTTTTTGTATATTTGCTATATAGTTATCCATTTTCATTACAAGACTCTCTGCTTTAATTTCAAAACACTAGCTTTTTCCAAAAGTTGATCATCCACACTGAAACGTTGTAAAACGCACATAAATCATCTTACTGCACATGCGTAAAATGTAATAAAAACTCACTGAGATGATACCGAGAGACTAGACATACGCCACTGATTTAAAAAATATGGACATTTTCAGAGACAGGAGAAGAGATATTCTAACGATTACTGTGTAAAGAATTTTTCAAACTCAACGGAACATGAAGTTTTAATCCAACCCAAGCCGATCTGAAAAAGCAGCGGCTGGTAAACATGCATGATAATTTCACCACAGGGTATCAGTGCTCGTTTAAACTAATGACCGTGATGAATACGATCAGTAGGAACCTTTGTTTAGTTGTATTAAATCACTATTCTGTGTTATTTTTCATTGTCATTCATTTCACTGTATGTAATTTACATGTTTATGCCAGGAATCTTAATTAATATTCAATGTAGTAGCGCTGTCAGCACGTTACTGTGTAAGATTAATTCAATATTTAACATCATTAAATTTATTTAAGGCATGTACTGCACATTAATTCATTCAATTCAACTATTTTAAAAGACTGGAATAAGAGCACCAACGCACACAAGCAATCCTTTTCAAATTCATTTAAAAATGTAAACTTAACAGGTATGAAATATGATCAGTAAGAGAAAAAGCACTGTTAATGAGAAGACGAGCACTGGACTGCTGCAGGTTATATTTATTTATTATTCAGAATGCGCAGTTGGAAAGAATATATGTTTATAGGAACATTTCAGCAGGTTCAAGATAATTCATGTTAATGCAGTTTTAATCAATTGACAGCCATAAAACATAGTAATAATCTGTATTCTCATGAGTAATGTAAAGCTGTTACTGGAAACTCCCAAGTACTAATAAGTAGAACGTGGCAGTAGTTGTCCATATTCGTCACATGATTAAACATGTGTTAAACATGTAAAAATGCACTTTTATAATTCACACTACAATGCGAAAACGACATTTTCAAATGAATCCACTTGGGAGAGCATCTTCAAAAAGCTCAATTTTCACAGGACAAAATGCAAACTCAGTGTGGACGTAAGGCCAAAACATTGAGAAAAAGATGCATTTTCAAATGTATATGTAGCCTAAGTATGTCAGTAATTTTTTTTACTGTATATTGATCATTAAACTGTCCGATTTCATATTGAAGGACTTCTTAAGAGGATTATTTCAATGACCAGCTGGCTGTTCCTTTCCCTTACATGATCACAGCATTATCTCTGATTCTCTCTGCAGACACGTCAGATCCTTGAGGAGTTGACTGAGCTTCCTGTTATGGTCGAGTTGGCCAGCGATTTCCTAGACCGCATCACGCCAGTTTTCAGAGATGATGTCTGTTTTTTCATCAGCCAGTCGGGTAAAGTGCAGCTCTTTACCCTCAATCTCATGATTTATATTCCAAAAAGGGTTGATAATAATGACCTTTGAACTGATATGACACTGAATTACACAATAAGCGCATGAAGTGATATCTCAGTTGTTTCTCCCAGATGCTAATGAGATTAAATGAAAAGTATCTTACCTCCTTTTTTCTCCCAATAAAAAAGCCCCCATGAAAGAGGTCTCAGGATGTTTCAAACTTTGCTCTGCTCAAAGTCTGCAATCAAAAGTCAGATATTTGAATATGAGTGCAAACATTTCTGAGAACTCAATTCTCTGCTAAAAGAGCATCCTTGGAGCAATAAAATATTCTTGTAGTTGTGGCACATTAATAAAACTCATTGATTATATTGAGCAAAGTAAAATATTATCAAAGTTATACAGTATATTACAGTTATATATTATTATATTATATTATATTATATTATATTATATTATATTATATTATATTAAAGGTGCAGTAGGAGATCTAGGAAATGCTAACGTTAGCCTGCTAGCATTGAAAGCATACGATCCCATAGGGTGACCATATGTGCCATTTTCCCAGGACACGTCCTGTCCAGGATTTCTAAGTTGCATAAAATGTCCCAGTTTTGTTTTTGTTTTCATATTTGCGGAAGGTAATGATGACTGAAAAATAATCTGACCAATAGCATGCATTATACATAATCAACCAATCGTGGCTTGCGAAAAGGCTGGATCTACAGAGAACGGTCAAAGCATTGCAAATACGACAACATTTTAATGCATTGCATGAAGACTGTCAATGAGAACAGTGGCTTGCACAGACCTCCGTGTAGAAATCGCGTTCCTAAATCGCGTTCCGGGGGCACATCGATATGACCACTTTCACGATTAAAGAGGCAAGGGCTCAAGCCATTTTAGGCAATTTAGAAATCCTGGACAGGACGCGTCCTGGGAAAATGGCACATATGGTCACCCTACGATCCCACCCTCCCTGCAAATCGCCGTCCAAAGCCACGCCTCCTCCAAAACACATGAATGCGCACACACTGCTCTCGACAAAGCGTCACAAGAGACGCCGTTAAACTACCTCATGTCTTCAAGCACAAAACATTACAATAATAATTAACTTAAACAACTTACAGAGCTTGAAAGTCTTACTGAACAGCTTCAGTTAGAACATCACGGGTTGCCAACTCTTAAGTACGGTATTTATGGCGTGAACGCAGCATAAGCGTGTTCTTTTACAGTTCGGTGGCTGCTGTTTGTTTGCGGTGCTCGTGACTGAGTATCTGTCTGCATAACATGAAACATGATGACATATGATGTCTGCGTGAACACGGGTGTGCAAGGGAAAGTAAAAACACATGCTGACTGATTTCATTCAGACCGAATATAATAATTGGATGAACATGGTCCTACGCCTTCCACAGATGATATATTTCTAAAAATACATTTAGACCATTTAACATAGTGATTGCTATCTGGATATGAGGAGACTTTCAACCAGTATCTAACACATATTGCACCTTTAATGTTGTATAATACTATTAATGCTGTTTCATGTTGATGACACTAACACATGCATGTCAATGCTGCTGATAAAGATAGTAGTTCATGATAATATTGATGATATTATTTTGGTCAGGTGAGACAGCGGACACTCTGATGGCTCTACGCTACTGTAAGCAGCGCGGGGCACTGACTGTGGGTGTCACCAACACTGTGGGCAGCTCCATCTGCAGGGAGACCGACTGTGGAGTTCACATCAATGCTGGGCCTGAGGTCGGAGTCGCCAGCACTAAGGTAATAAATTAACATCTTAGACTAATAATAAATAAACAATATGTAGTATTATATTATATTGTTGTTTTTGTACAACACATTGCTTATGTATTGAGTGTGTTACAATCATCTGCAGGCTTACACCAGTCAGTTTGTGTCTCTGATCATGTTTGGCCTTATGATGAGTGAAGACAGGCTCTCAATGCAGAAGAGAAGACTGGAGATCATCAACGGCCTCAAAAAACTGCCAGGTGTGTGTGTGTATTACGTAATTGTCATAATGACCTGTATATTTTTTGCAGTAGCTCATTATTGCTTTGAGATAATATTAACTTGGACATTGTCTTCCATTCAGAGTTGATCAAGGAGGTTCTGGCTGTTGATGACGTTATCAAAAGCCTTGCAGATGAGCTCCACCATCAGAAGTCTCTTTTGGTCATGGGTCGGGGCTACAACTATGCCACCTGCCTAGAGGGGGCACTGGTGAGTACAATGCAATATATAGGCAGAGAAGAGCATTATAACCAAGCATATAATCAGAATCTGGTGTAGTAAAGCACACTTTTTTGTTCTTTGTGCACTGTAGAAAATCAAAGAGATCACGTACATGCACTCAGAGGGCATTATGGCTGGAGAGTTGAAGCACGGCCCTTTGGCGTTGATTGACAAACATATGCCAGTCATCATGATCATTATGAAGGATGCCTGCTACCAAAAGTGCCACAATGCCTTGCAGCAGATCACGGCTAGACAGGTAACAATCATCAGACTCTGTGATAATGTGATATATGCTACTGTTCAAAAGTTTGCGGCCAATTGGATTTTTCATATTTTTGAAAGAAGTCTCTTATGCTCACTAAGACTGCATTTATTTGATCAAAAATACAATAAAAACAGTAAAATTGTGAAATATTATAATTTTAAATAACTTTTTTTTTTTTCTATTTTAATATATTTCAAAAATGTAATGTGATGGCAAAGCTGAATTTTCAGCATCATTACTCCAGTCTTCAGTATCACATGATCATTCTAATATTCTGATTTGGTGCTTGAAAAAAATTATTAATAATGTTGAAATCAGTTGATGTTTTTAATATTCTGCTTAATATTTTTGTAGAAAACATGATACATATTTTTTCAGTATTATTTGATGAACAGAAAGTTCAAAATAAAAGACTTTTGTAACATTATAAATGTCTTTGCTGTCACTTTTGATCAGTTCCTTGCTGAATAAAAAAATTACACAATAAAAAAAAAGAATCGTACTGACCCCAAACTTTTGAACTGTAGTGTACGTCTACAGATTCTGAAATATCACCAATCATCCAACATTTAATGATGACTAATATCTTGTGAATATCTTTCAGGGCCGCCCCATCATCATATGCTGCCAGGATGACCCAGAGATCAGTAAAATGGCATATAAGACTATTGAACTTCCTCAAACGGTGGACTGTCTGCAGGGCATCCTCAGTGTCATTCCACTGCAGCTCATGTCTTTCCATCTGGCTGTTCTCAGAGGATATGATGTACGTTTACATTTCTATTAATCATTTATTACAAGTTTTTTTTTTTCTTTAAATCGGTGAAAACAGCGAAAAGGGGCTATAAAAGGGGCTATAAAAATGAGGAAGTACGATCTGTAGTTTTCAGAAACAGCTGGAGCTGTCAAAAGGATGGATGACGTAAAACACACATGCACTTTTGCTGATAAATAAACGTAGATATCTTGGTGCCGATAACAATGGACCCTTTTCATGGACTATGATGAATCGTTTCCACAGTTATCAACATCACAAATCTAGTAAAGTTTTCATATTTTCATTTTTACAAAATGTAATTGACAAAAAAAATAAAATTAGCGCTGCTGCAGGGGTGTTTCTAATACAATGAATGAGGGAGTGATGGCGAATTTGACATCTTTCTCTCTTCTGACTGCTGTAATCAACCTCTATATTTTTTCCCTCTTTTAAAAAGCTGCAGAAACACTATCGCAGATTTTTTTTTTTCTTGCTATTAGAGCAAATACAAATACAAAATTGTATTTGCTGTCATATCCCATTCACCGCTATAGACGTTAACACAACTATGATGACTTCCGCTTCTGAGAACCCCCAAAATGTGAAACGGATCTATAAAAAGCTAGTTGAAAAGTAGCAAACTTACCATTTAAATATCACTATTAACTATAAAAAGCATTTTGCTAGTTCTTTTGTAATTAAAATAATACTTTTGAAATAGAATATTGTATTTATTTTTATTATTATTATTATATTTTCTTTTTAGTGACATTTTATTATAGTATTATAACATTTTTTTAAATTCATTTGCCACTTTGCAATACCATTTACATTAAACTATTGATGGGAAAATTATCAATACATTATAATTTTTGTGTATTTTTATTACATATTATTGTTTGTTTCGTTCCCATCAGGTGGACTGCCCAAGGAACCTGGCCAAATCTGTGACAGTGGAGTAGCTCCTTACAGGAAATGTGAACTAATCAAGGTAGAAGAGGAGAATACTGACCACCAAAGTGCAATTACCATTGTGTGTGTTTATGTGTGTTTGCAACTGTGTGAATGTAGAAGTGTGGGTATTTATGAATTATGATCAAATCCCTAAAGGCCACAAAACCTGAATGGATCCATTGGGTGGGGGTGGGGGGTATTTTATTCTTGTAAGATAGTGATACGTAATACCTTTTGCTCCATAAGTGCCTCAGCATCCAAGTGCAAATGAAGGGAACCCCTAAACTGTGCCTTACACTATCTTCTCTCAGCTCTTAACTGAGCCTGAAGGATCACAACTAAGTCAAATGTTTACTTCTGACAAACCAAAGTGCAATACTTTAATCTGCACAATGTCTAAGAAACGTGCCACCAATCGCAGGAACTAAAGATCTTCGTTATGTTGAGAGGATAAGGAAGTGATGTGTAGATTTGGAAGTGCATGAATGTTCAAGCCAAGTATGAATTGTTTTTAAATGAAGTATCATTTTCAGTACTAGAAAACACTATTTGTCATTATCGTTATTACATTGCACACATACTCTGTGCTATAGAAAATTATTATGATAGCAACAAGTGTTTATTACATGAACTGACATACAGCATTCAATCGCTTTAGAGAAAAAATAATATAAATAACTGGGTTCCACTGGAAGATTTACTGTACTGTTTGCGTTTACTTTGACTGTGAAGCACTCATTGTGGGAACAATCATTGTGTTGTTAAAAGACATGCATTTTATGTTTTTTTGTTTTGTTTTTGTTTTTTTATGAATGATTTCAGTGATTTTTTTTATATGATCTATATATGTTGTGCCGAAATGAGATTTCAAACCCTCAGTGTAACTTTTTTCTTTTATAGCCTTGCTGGGACAAAATCCTTTGTGATAGTTTCAAACATCATTTCCCTGGTATACATAGTTGTCATATACATCAATTTTAAATCAGTTTTATATTTTTAAAGTTATGGGTTGAGTGTTGTAACATGAAGAGCAGCTGTGAAAAAAAGGGGATTTATATTTCAGTGATCATTAATAAATAAAATAATTAAATAAATAAAATGAAGTACAACCAGCAACAGTGTCAGTCAGTTCAATCATTCTGTGAGACTTTATTGTCTTTTGTTTATTCATTTCCCTACAGATACACTGTTAGAAATAAAGGTTCAGTGTGGTTCTATATAAAACCCTAGGGTTCTTGGCTTTTAAAAGAGCCCTTTATGCCAAAGAAGTTCTATAAAAGGAGAAAAGTCTTCACAGATTGCATAATACTTGTTTACCAGGTCACATTTAACAGATGATTTCAATTTTTTCTCATAAAGTCAAAAAGTATGTTTACGAGCTGTTTAGTTCATTAAATTTAATTAAAATTAAACATGGATTTAAACAAAATTAATGAAAACTAAATCCATAAAATTATCCCATGATGGGAACCCATAAAAGGTTCTATAAGTGCCTGAAGGGTTCCTCTTTAAGGTTCTATATAGAATTATATAATTTTATGATTTATAAGATTTGAAAAAAAAAAAAAAACATTTGAATAAATTCTATGGAATAATTTTATAAAATTATAGAGCTGTTGTATAGACGACAAGTTATAGAGTCACTCAAAGTTACAGAAACATAATCGAGTGGTTGTCCATTTTGAACTGGTTATCCATTTTAAATTGGCTTATATGAATACATGGCTTTTCTGTGATCATGTTTCTCTAGTCTGTGTAAGTCCGTCTCTAGAGTTCAACGTCATACTGCCATCTGCTTGTTAAAATGAGCTCAGCTGTTTCATTATGGAGTTTTACTAGCTGGAGGAGAAGGAGGACTGTTATTTGGAAATGTGTTAAGATGCGTTTTGATCACAAGTAGACGAGGGAGACACATACGTGTTTACATCTGGTGTTTTAATCCATCTCTTTTGTCCACTTTCAACCACTCCTGTCCTGATTTCTACAAGGGGAGGGTTTATGGGCGGGTAAATGTATGTTTTTTTTTCAGATCTTTCGATCTGATGGACATAATAAGCTCGCACAATTTACATATGAATGCGCCCGGAGATGGCGGAAAAACATACGGAGAGCAGCAGTTTTCGTTTCTGCTCTTTACAGCCACAAGACTGCACCGAATTGCTGTGTGTGTGTTAGAAATCAAGAATGGTGAGAGAACATTGTGCTTGGTACATTTTTCATCTTCAAACCAAACTTGGGTCTTCAGCCGACAAAGTTTAAATCTTGTCTGGCTAGCGTGCTTCCCATGATGTTTATGCATTAGGTCAGTAGGCAGAGGTGGTCTTTTGTGGCTGTTCGAACACATTCGATCACATGAGCGTTTACACTACGAAAGCAATCTGGTCAAACGCGTTTTCGACTACCTCTGGAAGATCACTGACATGATGGTTATTGTAGTTTTAAATATGAACATGCATTTACTCATCTCACTTGGATGAAAACATTCAGTATTAATCCTCACAATGAATAAAAACTGAAATGCAATCTCAGAATTTTACACAAACTAACTATATTAAATTACACAAATATACTTATGTATTTAATCTCACTTTATTGTCTTTGTTGCTGACCTTCAATGACCTAATTCAACCATACTAATAAGCAAAAATTACTTTAGATTAGATTTATTAAATAAGAGTGTTGAACTTCCTTCTCCTGCATCCTATTCTTCTTTCATTCAGAATGGCAGTACAGCTGAAAGGTTTGTTTGAGTTGCGCCCTCTACTGTACAGGCGTAAATATGCATTTCAGGCTTATTCATTTCACTTTGGATGTGAAAGGGCCTTTACATTAACCAAAAATATAACTTTTTTTGTTGTTATTAAAAAACAAACAAGCAAGCCCAGCCCAGGTGAGAAAAAGTAAGGCAAAAGTAATGTAACATTCCTTTTTTAGGGAGTAACGCAATTTTGTAATGCAGTACTTTTAAAAGTAACTTTCCCCAACACTGGTTTCAGTCTGATTTGGCACAAAAATTATCAAACAGTTGGGAACCGTGGGATCTTTCACTTCCCTGTAAATCTTCAGTCAGCTCTCATGTCCAGCAAACCTTTGGACATTTTGAGCAATCCTCGCTTTGTGAGACATACTGTATGTGTTCATTGACCAATGTGATACATAGATATACATATTGCACATGCAAATACATGGACATTTCTCTTACAGCAGTTATCATGGTTTCAGTTGATTCAAGAGTACTTGGAAGAGCTCAGTCTTTTTAAAAGGATTGTAACCACCAGAGGGAAACCACATCATTGGGGATGCTGGTTAAGCTCCTCAATCTCCCTTATCATGCTGTACAGAGAGCCACTTACAAATCCAATTCAAGTGTGTTCATTATCATCACTCAGAAGGTCAACAAGCATAGAAAGGTCATTTGGCAGTCTAGACGCTTTCCCTCTTTTAAAGTGTAAATCATGCTTTTCAGTCGAGGTCATTGCTTGTTGAGGTCAATATCTGCATCACAAACTGATGTTATGGACTCAAGACACAGAACAATAATACTAATACTAATAATACTAATAAGCAAAAATGACTTTAGATTAGATTTAGAAATAAGAGTGTTGAACTTCCTTCTCATGTATCCTATTCTTCTTTAATCCAGAATAGCAGTACAGCTGAAAGGTTTGTTTGAGCTGCGCCCTCTACTGTACAAGCGTAAACATGCTTTTTCTTCAGCTTGAGGCTTATTCATTTCACTCTGGATGTGAAAGGACCTTTACATTAGCCAAAAATAGAACTTTTTTGTTGTTATTAAAAAACAAACAACTAGTATGGAGCCCCGGACATGACACCAAAGTCCCTTTAAGACAAGTCATTTCACTCGGTGGCCATCTTTGAAACGCCTCTCGGGCATTCAAGTGCAGCTCCTATCTCTTTGAATGGGGAAACATCAAATTCTTCAAAGCTGTTTGCCAAGCTTTCGATTAAATTTCATATTTGAAATTACCAATGAAATCTGACAACAACTGTCTCATAAATTTTTTCTAAACGCTCGATTCATGACAAAAAAAAACAGTTTTTTTTTTTTAGGCTGGATCAAGACTATGCGCATGCGCAGTCCTAAAGTGCGCGTCTCTTGTGTCTCATTTCGGAGGCGCGCGTCTGACTGTTTCTATAGGAATCGGAGCTTCTAACGGCCACTGCAGTGACGCGATGACTTTACCAATCGGCAATTGGCTCTTATTTAGAAGGCGGGACTTATTGCGCGTTGCACTCTCTCCCATTCAAAACAATACGAATGACGCGTCTTGTTATTCTATAGTCTTTGATGACACGCAGGAAAAAAAAAAATAGTAGGCTAAATCGTGCGCACGATTTATTAATTTGTTTCCTCGATTTACTAAAACGTGCGCACGATTTACTATTTTTGTTCCCTCGATTTATAAATCATGCGCATGATTTATAAATCGAGGGAATGAAATGTAAATCGTGTGCACGATTTAGTAAATCGAGGGAACGAATTAGTAAATTGTGCACACGATTTCATTTTTTTTCTTGCATGTCATGTGCGGGGCTCTGCACAACTAGCCCAGCCCAGGTAAGAAAAAGTAAGGCAAAAGTAATGTAACGCATTACCTTTCATAAAAAGTAACTAAGTAACGTAATTAGTTACTTTTTTAGGGAGTAATGCGATATTGTAAAGCCGCGGTCACACTAGACTTTGAACGTGCAAAATTTCTTCGGATGCTGTAACGATCGTGATATGATGTCACGGTCTACAGCGTCTTTTTTATAAACATGAATTCAACACATAACTTAAAGTAATACATTCAAAATGTAAAAATATAGAACCTACTCGACTTTACTGCCAAAATATCATTTAATTCAGCCAAGAGGTTATGCCGTGACGAATCGATCTTCTACTGGTCGCACGTTTTCACGTGATGCGAATTCGCAGGTCAGAGTTCACCAAACTTGAACTTTGGAACGCAGCGAAATGCGATATTTTTCGCGCGAGCTTGCGTTTCCGGTCTAAAGCATTCGCATGCGTTTGAATGGAAGTCAATGGAACGAAAAGTGCATTGTGACCGCACCTTTACTTTTAAAAGTAACTTTTCCCAACATTGGTTATTACATATTATAAGTTTAATAATTAATATTCTTAGTTCAAATTAGTATTTTACTTTGAGCACTATACTTACTAAATATATGAAATATATTTAAAATCAAGTTTAATTGTAAATTGAAATTAACTCATTTAAATGGAAATTGTTCATTCTAATTAATAATCCATTTTTAGACTTTTATTCTGCAATCTTTGCTGACAGAGGCCCAGGATTTCTCCGTTCTCATCGCATTCCGTCATGTCTTGTTCATTTTCCACTGGAATTGAGTCAGAATTGTTCCTCTGAGTCTGATGAGACAATTAGGGTGGGGGATGGATGGATGGACCCCCACCTACTGGCTCATTCATGAAGTTGTTCCTCTTTCATGATGAAATATCAAGATCAGTCAGTGGGTTCATTTGACTTAATTTCAACCTCAGTGGTTGGCTTCTCTCAAAACTGATTCTTACTCATATAATCTTATGACTTCACATCAGTGCAACCCTATTTAGTAAAGTTGTTATTGTTTTGTAGGTTTTGGGCAGGTTAAGGTTTGAAACCTTCATTTCAGTTTAATTTACTGTCAACATCTGTATGTTACATTATGAATATAGCATGAATATAGCTTGAAATTCAAAAATCAGTATGTGATTAGATTACACAGACATTATAATAAAATGTATATGGTTCAACAGAAATTTAAATAAATAATACATATCAGCCGCCTAAGTTGAGAAACACCAGAGGGCATTTCAACTTCATTTTCCTGCCTTTCCCTTATTACATTCAAAAAAAGGTATATCATATTGAAAATAAATAATTGCATAAATGTTATCAAGCACTTTTCACAAACAAGGCATGTCAATGAATGGACCTTCAGAAAATGATGATTGTCAACGTCAGGAGGTCAAATTAAATTTTATATCATATAACATACAGTAGTGGCCAAAAGTGATGTCCGGGGGGGATATTTGTTTTTAATGACACAATTTTGATTAAACCATCAAAATATGAGGGGAAAAATATATATGTGTATAGTATGCTATATATAATAGCTGTATTACAATATATATATATATATATATATATATATGTTTTATTTTACAATGAAGGAAAAAAGCATATACATCAACTACAGCATAATCAATATTTCAAAGGTTCTCTCTTGTTTTTGCATGTGTTCATACTTTCTTTGTATGACAGCCTGGCCAAAAATGATGTAAGCACAATTTTGCATGTTTCATTGCATTATCACAAATAAAACAATTGACTCCAAGCAGAACTACACAATATGCTTAAAAAATCTTTAACAAATTTTAATAAATATTTCAATAAAGGGTGAAGATGTAAATTTTCCTAGGCTGGATATCCCTTTGGCCATACGGTATATATTATTTTATACAGTATAATATACATGTCATATTCATCTATACATGAAGACTTCAGATGCAAAAGTCTCAAAATGTCATCTGAAATTTTCTTCTAAAATGAAAATAACTCAACGTAAACATACAAGTTTGATAAAAATGCTCATTTTAGAAGAAAATTTCAGACGGCTCTTAGAGGCTTTTGCATCTGAAGTCTTATATATATATATATATATATATATATATATATATATATATATATATATATATACACCAGTGGCGTGCAGCGGTGTTCTGAAATGAGGAGGCATATTTTTTATTTATTTATGAATCAATGTAAATTCATGTGCATTACTCTTAACGACACATCTTCTTTGTTAAATGAACATTACTTTACATCAAAAAAGAAAAAAAAGAAACCGAATACAATTCTATTTTGTAATTTTAATTAACAATGTATTGTAATAGATGTTCTACTTATCAAAACCAAGTCAATCTCATCAAGTTAGTGTTTTAAGCATTTCTACATTCATTCCAAAATAATAACTAAAGGCAATAATAATTTAAACAATATATTTTATTTGTGTATTGATGTTTTTCATTTTAATTGTCAACTTAGGCTATTTTGGTTCATCAGTCATGCTCCATAAACACCGTCTGTCACAGACACGAATTGTATTTTTAATTTCACCAAGCTGATTGCATTAAAAAAAAAAAAAAAAACCCGCAGTCATCATGCTTTCAGTCCATTTCAAGTTTGATTTTGACGTGACAAAGCGGTGATATCTAACTGGGTGATCTTTTTACTTACTTTTCAATTAGTCTTCCCATTGACGCCATCATTTGTTCATTCAAACTGACGCGCGGAACGTGCACGTAAACAAGAGGCGGGATTTATCGCACAAACCAATCATATCCAATCATAACCAATTACATCCAATCATAGCGCGATGGAGACGTTGCCTCCTCTCACGTGACTTTCCCCCATTCATTCTCAATTACCCCCTACAAAACCCACTGCACGCCGGGGCTCTAATGTTTTTCTATGGTTTTCTATGAGTGGAAAGGGAGGCATGACTCCAGCTGTAACTTTACCTGCGGGTGTCGCTGTTGGACACTGCTCCTTAAGAAATACGAGTGACTTGAGCTCTTTTTAATGTCATAATTTGTAATATTTGTGTTGTTTTATATCTAATATGGATTATTTTCTCATTTAATTATTCTCAATTTTTTTTTTGAGGAGGCACTGCCTCCCTTGCCTCCTCGGAGGAAACGCCCCTGATACACACACACCAGTCAAAAGTTTGGAATCGGTAAGATTTTTAATGTTTTTAAAAGTTTCGTCTGCTCACCAAGGCTGCATTAATTTAATTAAAAATACAGTAAAAACAGTAATATTGTGAAATATTATTACAATTTAAAATAACTGTTTTCTGTTTGAATATATTTTATAAAGTAATTTATTCCTGTGATCAAAGCTGAATTTTCAGCATCATTACTCCAGTCTTCAGTGTCACATGATCCTTCAGAAATCATTCTAATATGCTGATCTGCTGCTCAAGAAACTTTTATTGTGTACAATTGTACAAAATATTTGTGTACAATATTATTTTTTCAGGATTCTTTGATGAATAGAAAGTTCAAAAGAACAGCATTTATTTGAAATATAATCTTTTGTAACATTTTAAATGTCTTTACTGTCACTTTTGATCGATTTAATGCATCCTTGCTAAATAAAAGTACTAATTTCTTTAATTTCTTTTCAAAAAAAATAAAAATAAAAATTCTTACTGACCCCAAACTTTTGAATGGTAGTGTATAATGTTACAAAAGCTTTGTATTTCAGATAAATGCTGTTCCTTTGAACTTTCTATTCATCAAGGAACCCTGAAAAAAAAAATTACACAACTGTTTTCAACATTGATACCAAAGGCGGATTGGCCATCGGGCAATTCTGGCAAATGCCAGAGGGGCCGGACCTTTTTTTTTTTTTTAAATGTGGGCCGGTCAGTTTTATTTTTAATATATATAAATAAATAGTTTTAACAGGCCGACAGCGCATATGACAGGTTTTTATTGCTTGCACGATTTCACTATTGTTATAATAATATTATTATTAATAAATGTAAGCATTTATTCGGCAACGGCCGGCCCGGTCTCGAGATGGGCCGACCGACCCGCCCCCTTTAGTTACCGTTGCTATGTATGACATGCCATGTCGCTCTCACGCCACACATCATGTTTTCTCAGAGTGAAAAATACATTGGAGCAAAGAGGACACTGACAATGCGTCGACAGAAGAGAAATTTAAACAATAAATACCACAATAAATACCGTTTTGTAGCTCTTTAATGTGTCTTGACAGATTTCTGTAGCACCCGTGGCCCGTGACACTACACACCATTTTTCAAGTTCAAGTCCACGACGTTAATCTACTTGCTTTGTCGGACATAAATGTGGATACGGCGTTATGATTGGTTAGATCGCCTGTCAATCAAACTCCCTGCGAAGGACGTTCAGTCAAAATCAAGCAAGTGATCAGAGAGAGAGCGCAACACGAGCAAATTGTCAGTAAAAGTTAGATGATGGACCTTAAAAAAGGAAAGGCGATGCAGAAAAGGTTCGAGAAAGCAAAAAACTCTTTAGTCCGACGCTGCCAAATGCCTAAAATTAACCGAACTCAGTAACCGAACTCAGTAGTGCCGTAAAGGTAAGAAAAAAACAGAAAATACAGCTTTTTTTTTTTTTTTTTTATTAAACCCCTGTATATTTTAAAATGCCATTGCTTTCGTGACAATTGGTTACAAGTGTTAGCTAGCCTGTTACTGACATGACTGAAATATCAGCAGATAAGGTGGGATTTAGGGTAAACAGACTGCTGTAGGCTACTTGCAGTATAGTCTAACACGTCAAAAATGTATAGCAACCCAAGTGAAAAAAGTACACTTCCATAATGTACTTAAAGTGCTCTATTTTCGCGCACTAATTTTGTACTTAATATACAAAAAAAATCTTCTTTAGTAGGCCTACTTCTTAAGAAAATCTTAAGAACATCTAAATGTACTCAACTGTGCTATTTTGAGACACAATGAATATGAACTAAAATGTGCTTTTAACATACTATCTCTGTATTTGTATGGGTTCAAGTGTACTACAAGTGGTAACTAAATACATTTTCATGGTGTCTCAAAATAGCACAGTTGAGTACACTTAGATGTTATTAAGATTATCTTAAGTAGTAATAAAGAAGAATTTTTAGTATATTAAGTACAAAATTAGTGTGTGAAAATAGAACACTTTAAGTACATTATGGAAGTGTACTTTTGTCACCTGGGAATGCTGCGTGTCCGTGGATGGGGCTTGTGGGTGTGCCGGTGTGGTAATGTGGGCTGGTGTGGCTACAGTGCCAGGGCTGAATTTTTGTTCCAGTCCGCCCCTGATTGATAATAATCATAAATGTTTCTTGAGCAGCAAATCAGCATATTAGAATGATTTCTAAAGGATCATGACACTGAAGACTTGAGTAATGATGCTGAAAATTCAGCTTTGCCATCACAGAAATAAATTACTTTATAAAATATATTCAAACAGTTACTTTAAATTGTAATAATATTTCACAATATTACTGTTTTTACTGTATTTTTAATTAAATAAATGCAGCCTTGGTGAGCAGACGAAACTTCTTTTAAAAACATAAAAAATCTTACTGATTCCAAACTTTTGACTGGTAGTGTATATATATATATATATATATATATATATATATATATATACCGTGTGCAGAATTATTAGGCAAGGTGATTTTCTGATCATATTTTTTTCCAAGCACATTTTACCAATTCCAAATCACATCAATCTTAAAAAACAACTATTAATTTTGTATTTAATGATTTATAAGTGATATATAATTGTTCATGAAGGCTGGAAATGAAAAACACCTTATATTCAGGTGTGCATAATTATTAGGCAGGTTTTCTTTTACAGGCAAAATGAGACAAAAAAAGATATAACTCAGACTGAAAAGTCAAAAATTATTAAATGCTCATGAGAAGGATGCAATAATGCAATACTAGAAATTGCAAAGTTAAGGCATGACCAATGGACAGCAAGGCCATACAAAAACAGGTGGAGAAGAAAAGACACATGTTAACTACAAAAGAATTAAGAATTAAGGTGAAGAATTAAATGTGAAACAATCAGGAACCCTCTTAGTCTCTAGCGCTACCATTTTCCAGAACTGCAACCTACCTGGGGTCTCCAGAAGTGCAAGGTTTCAGGATCTCATAGACTTAGGTTAGGTAAAGAATCCTAAAAAAAAAAAAAAAAAAATGGCCCCCACTTAATAAGAATCTCAAGCTAAAGTGTTGTAAAAAACATGAATACTGTTTTTTTATAGGCTTTATAGACAAACAGATTGAGAGTGACTCTTGAAGGACCAGCAACACATCCTCTTGTACCACTGTTTGAAGAATTTATCTTCCAGAATCTGGCAGTAAGGTGTGGGAGTTCATTTTTATCTCCTATCCTGAAAAGTTTGTCTTGCAGATATGGAATACTGCCAGATTCTGGAAGATAAATTCTTCAAAAGTGGTACAAAAGGATGTGGTGCTGGTCCTTCAAGATGTAATGTAAATGTAAAATTAGTGAATCATCAAAACTTATAGATCTCACAGCAACACATGGATTTGTGTGTCTGATGCTTGAAAAAATGTGGGAGACCAAAGTGTACTGTACTCATGGAAAGCATCAGGAACACCTTAGTTACAGAATGTTTTTCAGCAAAATTTCTTTGTCTTTTTCCAGTGAAAAGCCTCATAGGGTTTTTATGTGGTACAGAGATGTTCTACTCTGAACCAGGCTTAGCATAAATGTTCTTAAGGCTCTATGAATTACGCCCTGCACTGCACAAAGCTAATTTCATTGAATAAGGAGAAGAAAATAAGTTTATTCAAATAAAGATCAATGTCTTCATAAGGATTTATATTTTAAAGAAAAAATACATTGTGCTGTTTAATATCAATGGTACAGGCTGAGGCAATAGACAGCGAATCAATTGTCTTTGAGACACAATCTCGATTTGACTGGATATGGTGCACTTTAATCCATCTGCAGACATAACTTGTTTATACAAAAATATAAAGTTGATATGTTTTGTGTATAATAAACAAAATTTAACACAATACACTCAATGTAAACAGAATATAGAGGAAAAAATTTAGTCAATAATAATTTGCTAATACAGAAAAATATAAATAAAGATAGGAGGGAAAAGAAAAAAAGAATATTTATTTATAGCCTACATCAATACAAATTAAATGCATTGCAAATTAAAGTCATTCTACTTGCTTTCTTATTTACTGAAGATGAAATGGTGTTGAAATACTTTTTAAATTCTTTCAAAAAACAAGAAAAATTGTTGTTGTTGGTGAACTTACATTTGTGGATATAAAATTTGCAAAAAAGGTAAGTTTATAACAAAACAAGCATTGTCTTTAGTAGAGTCATAATCACAGTGTTTTAAAATACTGTCTTTAAAAGTTATGGTTACACCCAAAAATGAAATTTCTGTCATTAATTACTCACCCTCATGTCGTTCCAAACCTGTAAGACCTTAATTCATCTTCAGAACACAAATTAAGATATTTTTGATAAAATCTGATGGCTCAGTGAGGCCTCCATTGCCAGCAAGATAATTAACACATTCAAATGCCTAGAAAGGTAATAAAGACATTTAAAACAGTTCATGTGACTACAGTGGTTCAACCTTAATGTAATGAAGTGACGAGATTACTTTTTGTGTGGCAAAAAAAATAGCGACTTTATTCACCAGTGTCTAGTGATGGGTGATTTCAAAACACTGCTTCATTAAGCTTCGAAGCTTTATGAATCTTTTGTTTCGAGTCAGTGGTTTGAAGCGTGTATCAAACTGCTACGTGAAGTCACGTGCACCATTGAAATTTCGAAACGTTTCGAAACACTTATGATGTAACGAAGCCTCGTTTACTGAAGCTCCGAACCACTGATTTAAAACAAAAGATTTGTAAAGCTTTGAAGCTTCATGAAGCAGTGTTTTGAAATCGCCCATCACTAGATATTGTTGAACAAAGTCGTTATTTTGGGGGTTTTCTGGCGCACAAACAGTATTCTTGTCACTTCATAACATTAAGGTTGAACCACTGTAGTCACATGAACTGTTTTAAATAAGTCTTAAGTACCTTTCTGGTCATTTGAAAGTGTTAATTATCTTGCTGTCAATGGAGGCCTCACTCAGCCATCGGACTTAAAAATATTTTAATTTGTGTTCCGAAGATGAACGAAGGTCTGTGAAACGACATGAGGATGAGTAATTAATGACAGAATTTTCATTTTTGTGTGAACTAACCCTTTAATAAATGTCTTCCTGCTGCAACTTTCAGGCTGCATCAAAAGTTACAACTTGACCTGACGAGTGCGCCATTACGTCATCCCTGCCCAGCGCGCGAGAGCGAGCGAGCGAGCCAGCGAGCCAGCGAGAGAGAGAGAGAGAGAGAGAGAGAGGCGTCGAAAAATAACTGTCCCACCAACCTCCGCCCCTGCAGTCATGCCACACTCTGGACTTCACTGTCAAGCCTCTTAAAAGAGAGGAAAATCTGACTTAACCATCATCCCGGCTGACGGTGTTTAATGTGGAAGCGATAAACGCCGACACTTCCGCGGTCCAGAGGATCTGTTTGCTGGCGTGCCTGCGTGTGTATGTATGCATGGGAGTGAACTGGAGAAAGCGAGGAGAAGAAGAAGAGGAGGTAAGCACGCAGCGAGCTAGCGAGAACTCATCCACCTCAGACAGTCGATTATTTCATTTAGCGACCATGAACACGTGCATTCATGTTTCACAAACGAACGACTTGAACGCGCGTGTTTGTGCGATCGTGTTGTCGCGAAGTGGCAGTTTGCCGGGAGTTTGACATGGAGTTAGCGCGCGACACATCTGCAGCAGAGCTCTGGCCTCGCGCTGGATCAGGCCGAAACAAGTGTGACTCGCAGCCACGCAAAAGAGCCTAGGACGAGCGTCTGTTACTGTAAATACATTTGTTTTATGCGTGTCAGTGATTAACTGGTGTATGTTTTGCTTAGATGTAGCTATTTGCTATTGGAGGACTAACTAGCTTGCTGTGATGGAGCGAGTGCAACCTGGCAGCAGCCTGACCTGACTTGATAACGTGGTAGTCCACTGCACTCTGTGCTACATTGAAACTGAAAATTTAGTATTCATAAATTGTCAAACAACTCAGTATATATCATCTAAGAAGAGGGCAGGTATCTGAATGAGGTCAGTAGAAGTGTTGTGATTCATGAACAGATGGAATGTGTTGACATACTGTCAGTCAAGAGAAACACGTTAATTTAGGGTTAGTTCACCCAAAAATGAAATTTCTGTCATTAATTACTCACCCTCATGTCGTTCCAAACCTATAAGACCTTTATTCATCTTCAGAACACAAATGAAGATATTTTTGATGAAATCTGAGTTGTTGTTTTTTTATCTCCCATAGAAAGCAACAAAATTACCACATTCAAGGTCCAGAAAAGTAGTAAAGACCTTCTTAAAATAGTCAACGTGACTACAGTGGTTCAATCTTAATGTTATGAAGCGACGAGAATACTTTTTGCGTGCGAAAACAAAACAAACATAACGACTTTATTCAACAGTTTATTCTCTACCCTGTCATTCTCCTATGCTGTTTGTGTTGTATAGACTGTGCTGCGCTTCCAGGTTTTACATCAGATCGCTGACTCATTATTGGCCGGCTCACACGCATACGTCGTGGTGCTCACGTGAACAGCGTCGACCAATACTGAGCGGCATTCTGACGTAGAACCTGGAAGCGCTGCACTATCTATACAGCATAAACAGCGTAGGAGAATGACAGGGTAAAGAATAAACTGTTGAATTATTATATCTATTTTGTAGATGCATGTTATTGATCTTATTGTGAATTATTTGTCCATGTGTATGTTTTTTTTTTAAATTTTTTATTTAACCTCGTAATTTTTAATCAGAATGTCATACCTAGATCTTCTGGTGAAAACGTAAGTCTTCCTTCTGGTGTTGATGCCAAACTTCTCCATTCATTTAGTCCACTAAGGGTTATTTCACCCAAAAATGAAATTTCTGTCATTAATTACTCACCCTCATGTCATTCCAAACCCGTAAGACTTCGTTCATCTTCGGAACGCAAATTAAGATATTTTTGATGAAATCCGAGAGGATTTTTGTCTTCCATGTGACTACAGTGGTTCAACCTTAATGTTATGAAGCGACGAGAATACTACTTTGTGTTCAAAAACAAAGCAAAAATAATGACTTTATTCAACAATGTCTTCTATACCCTGTCAGATTTCTACGCAGTTGACGCATGCATGTGATGCTGACGCAGGAGCCGGGCAATACGGAGTCGGCGTTCTGACATAGAACACGGAAGCTCTGCAATGTGTCTTCAACGTAAACTGCGTAGGAGACTGACAGGGTAGAGAGGAAATTGTTGAATAAAGTCGTTATTTTTGTTTTGTTTTTGTGCACAAAAAGTATTTTCATCACTTCATAACATTAAGGTTGAACCACTGTAGTCACGTTGACTATTTTAACAATGTTTTTACTACTTTTCTGGACCTTGAATGTGGTAATTTCGTTGCTTTCTATGAGAGATAAAAATATCAAATATTTCATCAAAAATATCTTAATTTGTGTTTTGAAGATGAACGAAGGTCTTAGGGGTTTGGAATGACATGAGGGTGAGTAATTAATGACAGAAATTTCATTTTTGGGTGAACTAACCCTTTAAACCCCATCCCTCCATAATTCAAAATCCAGTCACTGATGAATAGAACCAGGTCCCTACACTACATTTTATTTTTATTTTTGCGATAATCCATTACACTCGGTTTTCACAATAAAAAAGAAAAGATATGCCACAACTTCTTTTTCATCACAATTTTAAAATAAGCTAAAAAGAAAAATTCACAAATTTGTAAAAGGTTTCAACATTTAATTACACAAAAAATTGTGCTCAGCACATGTATTTTCTGCCAGTTAACCTGTATTTCCTTTGTTGAATTTTCTTGTACCTTTTTTGTACCTGTAGATTTGTTCATTGTTTTTTAAAGGGATAGTTCACCGAAAAATGAAAATTATCCCATGATTTACTCACGCTCAAGCCATCCTAGGTGTATATGACTATCTTCTTTCAAACGAACACAATCAGATATATATTTAAAAATATCTTTAGTCCTCCAAGGTTTATAATGGTTGTGAATGGGTGGCTGTGATTTGAAGTAAAAAATAATGCATCCATCCATAAAAAAGTAATCCATACAACTCCAGTGGTTTCATAAAGGCCTTCCGAAGCAAAGCGATGTGTTTTTGTATGAAAAATATCCATATTTAAAAGTGTATAAATTCAAATAACTAGCTTCCGGCGGAAAACCGTACTCAGAATGCGGAAGAATGTGCAAGTCGATTTGCTGTATTTTTTTTTTTTTTATATATAAATATCTCCTATTGTGTTCATCTGAAAGAAGATAGTCATATACACCTAGGATTGCTTGATGGTGAGTAAATCATGGGATACTTTTCATTTTTGGTTGAACTATCCCTTTAAGATAATTGTCCAAGTCGTACAATCTGTCCATGTTGGTATCCACTTAATTTGACTAGCTTCAATCAACTGACAGATGCATTTGTGCTGAAATACTGTTGAGTTTGATATAGAATATAGGAAACATTTGCTTTAAATGTTGATATGCCTATTTATTTTTTCATCCTAATAATGTGCAAATATAGAACATTTTATTATTGCTATTGTAGGGTTGTTTTTCTTTGCAGTCTGTGGCTGTGTGATGATAGACCTGCTGTGACCCATTTTCAGGTCACGGCCCACCAGTCACTACTGTTATAAAGAATATGCCTCTTATTGTATCTAATTTGACTGACATATGCATTTGTTATTTTGTAACCATACAATAAAATCACAGAGAGCCTGGCAGCACTGCCCTAATGAATGCATTTTAACAGCAACCTAGTTAGAGAATTAGTTACATGTATTGCTTATGGATCTAAAATACTGATACATAGTCACTCTCATCTTATCAACATCCAACCCATTTTGTCTGGATCATATCTCTCCACAGCCGTCCTCCCATTTGCCATGTTTATCAGGATATAGTTCAGTTGTAATGGTCAGGGATGCATTGACAAAATGCTATTTTGTCCCATATGTGGAAACATGGCCCTGAAACAGCTTTCGGGCAGAGATAAAATTCAGGCTAGTGGTCCTGTCGGCTGCAGCATGCTAAAACAGGCCAGGCCGTTTTGCCTGTGATTTAGCACAGCATGGCCTAGCAGCATGACTGTAATTCAGGCTGGGCACAAGCTGACTCATGTACCACTGAGAGCCGTACGGCTGTGGAGTCTGTGCGGACGGAGAGTGTTCTAGCACCATGTTGCTCAAGCTTTTTCATGTCATACACCACAAGATCAGCCGAATACATTAGCTGGAGCAGAGATTAGGGTTGTGCTGATAGACGATGATATTGTGTATCGACAATAGCCGTAGATATCATTAGAAACATCAGCTTTTGACGATATCAAAGATGATTTCCAATTAATATATTAAATTATTATTATTATTATTAGGCTACTATTGTTATTAAATTAATATTCCAATTCATTTGCCCTGCCATAATTTCCATCACCGTAACTGATGCGCTGCGAGGACAATAAAACATTAGATAGATCAGCCTACTTCTCATTGAAAATGTTTTAAAAACACTTAGATCTATAATGCAATGAATTCTATAATTAAAATTATAATATAACAGTCTATAATATGTCCGAACACTACAATAATCAGGCTTCAATGAAAATTAAGAGCAGCTTTATTTCAGACACCGACTTTCAAAAAGAATTTGTTTAAAGGGTTAGTTCACCCAAAAATGAAATTTCTGTCATTAATTGCTCACCCTCATGTCGTTCCACACCCGTAAGACCTTACATCTTCGGAACACAAATTAAGATATTTTTCATAAAATCTGATGGCTCAGTGAGGCCTCCATTGCCAGCAAGATAATTAACACAATCAGATGCCCAGAAAGCTACTAAAGACATATTTAAAACAGTTCATGTGACTACAGTGGTTCAACCTTAATGTTATGAAGCTTCGAAGCTTTACGAATGCTTTGTTTCGAATCACTGGTTCGGAGTGTGTATCAAACTGCCAAAGTCACGTGATTTCAGTAAACAAGGCTTCGTTTATGTCATAAGTGTTTCAAAATTCAATGGTTCACCACTGAGGGGCATGACTTTGGCAGTTTGATGCATGCTCCGAACCACTGATTTGAAACAAAAGATTCGTAAAGCTTCGAAGCTTCATGAAGCAGTGTTTTGAAATCGTTGAAATTTTGAAATTGTTGAATAAAGTCGTTACTTTGTTTTTTTGGTGCACAAAAAGTATTCTCGTCGCTTCATAACATTAAGGTTAAACCACTGTACTCACATGAACTGTTTTAAATATGTCTTTAGTACCTTTCTGGTACTTTAGTACGTATTTGAAAGTGTTAATTATCTTGCTGTCAATGGAGGCTTCACTGAGCCATTGGATTTAATATTAATATTTCTCATTTTTTCACTACATATGGGCCACAAGAGAAATATTAAAATAAATGAAGGCAGTTTAATGTTATCAGCATATGTTGAAGTATATTCATCTCTTGTTGTCTCTGAGAGAATTTGTGCTGTTATTTCAGCGTCAGATGCCAAAAGCTCTGTCAGTTTCTACTTTCACTTTCTGAAGTGAATAGTTCACTGTGGTTTGAAACTTCTTCACTGGCATAACTTTTGCACAATGTTTGCACATTGCTTGTGTGATATCCGCTAGCTCACCTTCATGGTTTAAAACCGAAATATTTCTAATATTGCGACGTGACATTTTTCTTTATTACCAACTCTTTGTTCGCAAAATGTACAATGATTCAAATTTTGCCTGCGTCATTTCCCGTGATAATAAAAGTAAATAATTGAATAAATTAGTAAATATGCCTAAGTAAAAAAGGTCCCCCCACCCCCGACGATAATATTGTGTATCGGCGATCGCACACGCTGACGATAAGATGATTTGACTTTGAGGAGTATCGCCTAACACTAGCAGAGATGTTTATGTCTAAGAGTTCATGTTTGGGGTGGGGGACCTTAAATTCCTTCTTTCAAAAGGCTGATTGTAAATTTAATCACTGTTATTGTCATAGCTGCATTTCTCAAAACCGGGATCTGCATGCAGAAACATGAATTGTCGACTTGAGAATATCAGGAACATCCAGTTTGTAACAAAATATACTACTATTTTCTTATTCACCTGCTTGTTTTGCTCCTAATGCTTGCTCATTGCACAAGATTTTTCAAATAACTGATTTGTGCTATGATTCTGTCAGTCTGTCTAGTCAAGTCTTTTTGATTTGTGCCACCAAAACCAAGCAAGAAAAGCATTGCGTCCAGTGACATGACCAAGCAAAATAGTGCTATTGCTAATTACATAGATAATCACTATTTATATTTAGAGATGAACTGCTCGACTGTTCTCGCGCTCTTCTCTCCGACGACAAAGTGACACACACCCGCCTTCTCTCACTCACTCTTCTCATTCATTTAGGTTAAATAGTGCTTGTATTGCACATAATTTTAGCCAATCCTGCAGGTTTCGCGCTCACACCACTGATCTATATTAGTGAGGGCGCACAAGCCACCTCTCGGTCTCAGACAGATTGTGAGTCGCAAGTACCAAAATGAGTGGCTTACTTCACTTAAACGGTCAAATACATACAAAATGATGTCAAAATGCCTGTCTTGGCCGCTATTCAGTTAAACAGTCAGTTTAGGAATGAACACATGTTGTGTAAAAGTATATTGGATCTGTGCATAAACTCTTAAAGTGACAGCAGTCCAGTACTCCTGCTGCTGTCTGTCATGTCAATCAAAGAACAAAGACACTGACTTTTATTACTGACTTTTTACTTGTGTGTGTGCTTTTTTTTTTTTTTTTTTTAACTTTAAGTTGAAGAAAAGTAGATTCTATTTTGTATGCTGTCATTTATAGTTCTTAAAAAGCTGGTTGCTTTGCATTTCTTGTTGTTTTGTTCATTACAGTGCAAGTCTACTGTTCACTGGTACACTGTTAAAAAAAAAAAAAAGGTAAATGACTGGCAGCTACGGCTGCCAAACAAAAACCGTAAACTATCTTAATTCAAATAAAATGCAAAAACAATAATTTTACAGAAATTTTCATTAAAAGTTTTAGTGAAAAACAATGTTATTTTACAGATTTTTCCTTGTTTAAATTAAGATTTTTTTTTAACTTTTTTACAGTGATATAAGCAGAGAAATTTGAGAAGTCCTGATCTAATTTCTCTGCTGATTGCACCTCAAGACTAACAGAAGTGCTTCATTACTTGTCAGTTACAGTACTTGTCATTTAGAAGATATTTTCATCCATAATAAATATTAGACATTATAAATATTGATAAAAATATTATAAATATGTATATTAATACATTTAAACCAGTTATCAGTATCGGTGGATTTTTAATTTTCACGAATGAATAGTTAGTTATATATGGAGTTTCACGAATGAATAGGTATAGTTATATATGGAGTTGTATCTGATAATGAGGAACATGTAGGTTCAGATTATAAACGTGTTTCATTGTCTGATTCCTGTATCAGTTCCTGTAGTCTGGATTTGTAGTCTGTAGTCCAGTAGTCTGGTCAAACACTGATGCTTCATCTCTGCTCCATTACAATATTGGATTATTGGGCTTGCTTTAAACAGATAATGTTTAGCCATGGTGAAATTGGATCTAATGGCTTTAAGGAATCAGCTTAACATTTATAAGTCCCAGCTCACTATTGAAGCTTTTTTTTAGTATATCAGTGCCAGCTTTGTCTATTATTGACGTGAAGGTTGTCTAACTATAGCACTTCAGCTTGGTTTTGTTTACTGATGAGTCACTGAGGGATGTTGAACGTTACAATGAAGGTTGCAAAAAAATCACTTTTTGAGATTTTCTTTGTTACATAAAAAATGACAGCAAAAAGCAGAAAGAGGATCCCTCAGAAAGACTGAATCCCAGAGGAGAACCTGTTTACCAGGTAGCATGATATTTCTGATATTTGAAGGCATCTCCTCTAAAAAGACAAAAGGTTCAGTGTTTGCTGTGATGTAGTTTTTGCTCTTGTTCTCAGAAGAGAGGGAGGACATGAAAGGAAAGCTTAAGATTCAGACTCCCACAGTGAGTTTGTAAGGTAATGACGCAAAAAGAAGAATAAAAAAGTGCATTTGACAGAATATAAAGAGTAGGAGTAGATTCATAGTTTCTCAAAACATTGTTACGCCACTTCTACCATGGGCATGTCCATTGACGCAATTCGCTGGATGTCTCAAAGGGAACTTTACAAATCCATTTGTCCTGTTAGAAATTTCTTTTTAACACAATAGTTTATTGGTTATCAGACAGAATTTTAACATTTGTGCACCTGATCACTTACAAAGGTAATACCACACCTTTTCGTAAAAGGCCGTCATCGAGTCTGTCTGCCTAGTTTTTCCCAGCGTGTTCCTGTCAACTGCTTTTTGGCAAAGAACATCTGTGAGAGAGATCACTCTGATTGACTGTTCAGCTTAGTGAGCCAGTGCAGGAGAAGAAAAACTAAAGTGAAGTAAGCATGCAAATGATGAAGAGGGCAAGATGGTAAGCAAGCACTGCTTTAGTTTTTCTTTGTTTGCTTGGACTTCCCTTTTTGAATGATGAATACGGAGGCGGTACTAATTGGCTGTACTCTTTGCGGTGTGTTCAAGCTCAACTTTTCGCCCCAGACACAGGCGACATGATGTGTCACCAGAATGCATTGTTTTAACCACTTCTTGAACTTCTATGTGTGCGGAACTTTTGCGAATTTTTTGCTCAACCGTATTCACTTGTGCTTTTGTGTTATTTTGTGTAGATATAATTTGTAAAATTTTGTTTATTTTTTGTTTATTTTGTATATATCTGATTAATCTCATATAGGATGTGTTTCGTAGGGTTAAATAACCTGCTAGCAAAGGGCTTCAGTTTATCGGTGTTCGTTTAGTGCTTCAGCGCGTGCAGCTCAATCAGCAATGCGCGACTAATAACTATGATTGGGACTGTCATATTACATAACATTATAATGAGAACACTATTGTAATAAATTGTTGTGAATTCACTGGGTTTAGTTGCCGTCAGCGCGTTGGTCCAGGAAGAGCGCGTCCACAACAGGAGTTCTGATAAGAATGCATCTGAAGTGGTGTTGGTGACACGTTGTATTAGTCGTTATATTTGATTATTAAATAAGTAATTTAATTTAATGAGCAATCACATCGACTCATTTTACATTTCCACTAGCCCTTTATTTAGACTAAAATCTCTTCTCAGTCATTTGGTGAGTAACATGGCGTTTTGAGCTGCATTTGCACACCCTGTCATGCTGTTGGCTATATGCTACTGCAGTAGACTCATATTGCAGTATTAAAGGAACACTCCACTTTTTTTGAAAATAGGCTTATTTTCCAACTCCCCTAGAGTTAAACAGTTGAGTTTTACCATTTTCGAATCCATTCAGTCGATCTCCGGGTCTGGCGGTACCACTTTTAGCATAGCTTAGCATAGTTAATTGAATCTGATTAGACCGTTAGCATCTCGCTCAAAAATGACCAAAGAGTTTCGATATTTTTCCTATTTAAAACTTGACTCTTCTGTAGTTAAATCGTGTACTAAGACCGACCGAAAATGCCGTACCATGGGTGCAGCAGGCGCAATGATATTACGCAGCGCCTGTGACCCCCTGCTTGCACAGGGAGCGTGCCTTGCAACCATGGAGACATTTGTGAGAGACACTGTGTAATAGCCTTGCGCCTGCTGCACCCATGGTTCGGCAGCAAAGCTCCTTTATTATTACGCCGGAATGACAGTATAGTTCCTAGCCACATCGTTCTAGAAAATCGCACTTTTCATTTTCCGTCGGTCTTAGTACACGATGTAACTACAGAAGAGTCAAGTTTTAAATAGGAAAAATATCGAAACTCTTTGGTCATTTTTGAGCGAGATGCTAACGGGCTAATCAGATTCAATGAACTATGCTAAGCTATGCTAAAAGTGGTACCGCCAGACCCGGAGATTGGCTGAATGGATTCGAAAACGGTAAAACTCAACTGTTTAACTCTAAGAGAGTTGGAAAATGAGCCTATTTTCAAAAAAAGTGGAATATTCCTTTAAGCCTAATGATTAATTGATCATTAATTTAAATGACGATCGATCATGGAAATTTGACATCCCTACTGTATATGTAATAACTTACATCTTAGGGTTGTATACTTATCTGTAAATGTTAGAAATGTTAGTATTTCCATTTTGCCTGTCCAGACAGCAAGTGAGTCTCCGTTAAACTTCACAGACTTCACTGAAGGAGTGTCAGTGTGCGTATGCGTGTCAAATAGATTGAGAGCTATCATATGGGAGAGCAATAATTCTGACTAAAATACGGATTTTACGGATCTAAAATCTAAAACTTAATTTTCCTCATTTTCAATATCACCATATGTACTTTCAAGACATTTTTTTATTTTTTTTTTATTTAAAGTTTAGTAAGTGTTTAATGAAAAAGAAAAAAGCAATCCCACCCCCCCCGCTTTACCCAAAACATACCGAACCGTGGTAAATCCATGTATGTACTGAACTGTCATTGTGTATTGTTACATCCCTAGTGTTTTGTTCAAATCCCTAACTGTAACTGTAGCTAATTAGACAAGATAAGGATGTAGCTTTGCTTAGTAAGTTCAGTAAAGTGTATGAAGGATAGGTATCACTTGTTTGTATATTTTATGTTTGTTTAAATGCATTAAGAATGGCCTTTCAGTGGACCAAGGTTTTTATCTCTGTGCTGTATCACTGGCTTGACTCTCTAATGGCATCCTATAGGTATCCCGTGTCATTCAGTATGGCTTTGCATTATATCTGATTCTCCTTGGATGAGTCATCGGCAATGTCATCCCCCACACGGTGCAGTAAACACGGGGGAGTGAGCTCAGTATGCAATCATCCCTGCCACATCTCACATCATCTCTTCGTCTCTCTCATTTACTGCAATCCTTCTCTCTCAGGTTTGATTTGTCTCACGGCACTCAGTGGGAGGAGTCATGACCGAGGGGGAGGGACAGTTTTACAGCGTGCAGGTGGGTGACTCCACCTTCACGGTGCTCAGGAGGTACCAGCAGCTCCGCGCCATCGGATCCGGTGCCCAGGGTATCGTCTGGTGAGTGGGCGGCCGGAATTAGCAGAGTTTTATCTGCCTCCATACTAATGATGTCATCATCACACATCCCATTAGGCATCGCCTGTCTCCATTTGTCATGAACACAGCAGATGTGGTTTTGTCATTGACCTGAATGTCTCATTAGAGATTTGGATTCCTGGTTTATAGCTGCAGTGATAAGAGAGATGTTACAGCCAGCTGCATGTCTTGTTTATCCAAGTGCAGTAGATGGACACTAAACCGTACGATACAGTAATGACATACAAAAGGGCATTTAAAAGGGTACAATACGATATTATCCATGGACAAATATTGATATGAACCAATGATAATGGTTACTACAATGATGAAACGTGTTCTTTCTGTCAAAACTCTTTATCATTGAAGCATATTTTATTAGGTTGTGCTGGTTTAAACCCTGTGAGAAACTCTTTTGAAGAAATTTAAACCAAATATAGTTTGTTTTTAGCAAAAATAAATGGTAAAAACCTGATATAGTTTTAACATAATATTTTTGCCATGAAAATAGCCATAGAAGCTGGCATGGTGTTAAAAAAAACCCAAACAAACAAACTACAATGATGATTGTAATTATTTAGTGTGCCTGTTTTTCCTCCCCCATTAAGCTCTGCTCTGGACACCGTACTTGGCATCCCTGTTGCTGTGAAGAAACTGAGCCGGCCCTTTCAGAACCAGACCCATGCGAAGAGGGCCTACAGGGAGCTGGTTCTGCTCAAGTGTGTTAATCACAAGAATGTACGTACTCTAAACAGTGCACTCTTCCACTCAGAAGTACAATTTGAGGCTGCGTCGTACTAACTGACACAAGCAACTCCATTTTGGTCAGGGCTGTCACACCTACGGACTGTTTTTGCTGGAATGTCAGACTTTTGGCACACTCACCGGTTAAGAATGTCAGAGGAGTGATGGTCTAAACAACTACCTCTGACATTTCTCTCCAATTGCCTGTCACTGAACAGCCTATTTTGGCCGAGAAAACAATGTGAAGTTAAGAAATAAGAACAGGAGTACCACATAAACTGTTGGTATATGCTGAATTCAGATGTAATTCTTGGACTAACATTACCCTGTAAAAATGTCAGGTTTTTTAGGGATGTCAATTTTCATAATCAATAGTTGTTGTTTTGTTAGGGCCCAAGCACAGATGGTGTGAGGAACGTATTGTAATTGCTCGGCCAATTCTTCTTCTTCTCCGAAATAAATCGTATTTTTGAGGGCCTAAACATGCTCGAAAACTTGGCACATGCTTCAGAAGTGGTGAAAATTTACATCTGATATGGGTTTCAGAATTAGGCGTGGCAAAATGGCTCAATAGCGCCACCTACAAAATTTCAATCAAGCGTCCTTCGCACTACGTTTCACGTACAAGTCTGAAATTCAGTAGACTGAAAATCTGAAAACTAAGATATTTTGAATTTTCTCTGCAAAATTTTTGTAGTTTTTGTCATTACCAGACTTTCTACTTTAACAAACTCCTCCTAGAGCTTTAAACCGATAAACATCATATTTGGTCAGTCTAATCTAAAGGCCTTGCGTTAAATTGTGAAGATCTAGGCGTGTCCGTGGCGGCCTGTTAAAGTTCGCCATGAAACAGGAAGTTGTTGTAACTTGGGCATACAATGTCTGATCTGCCCCAAACTTCATGTTTTATCAGTGTCCTGGCCTGAAGACACCTACATGACTATATTCAGTTACAGTCATAGCGCCACCTGCGGGCAACAGGAAGTTACATGTTTTACACTGTGATAAACTCCTCATAGAGATTTAACCAGATCAACATCATATTTGGTCAGTCTAATCTTAAGGCCTTAGCGATGTTACATTGCAAAGATTTTGAGTTTTCATTGAAGGGCGTGTCCATAGCGGACTGACAAAGTCTGATGTTTTGCCATGAAACAGGAAGTTGTTGTAATTCACTCCCTGAAACACATTTAAATATGCCATGAAGTACCAAACATGCTAGAAACCCGTTAAATCATGCAACACTTTGCTAAGTGCTAATGTATGCGATGTTGCAACTCAGGCATACAATGTCGATCTGCCCCAAATTTCACATGTTTGATAATAGTCCTGGCCTGAAGACATGCCAATATTCAGTTACAGTCAAAGTGCCACCTTCCAAAATTGCCAAAATACATCATTTGTGATTTGAGAAATTATGACAGCCATGAATATTGGTATTGTAATTTTAATATTGCTCCATGAAGTAAAAAAAATATTATTAATATAATAATTATTATTATTAAATACTACATTTTTGGAGCTGCACATCTCGGAGAAATATTCCTGAATAAATGCCGTTTTTGAACAAAACAGTTGAAGGAACGATTCAGTGGCCCATTCATAAAGACAGTCACTTGCTTCATTCCTGAATAATAAGGGATTTGAATGGGTTTCATAAAAAACAAACAAACAAAAAACAGTTTGAATGTTGCCTGAGACACATTTTTTTTTTTTACGTTAATGACTTTGTGGAGGGCTTTAAATACCATGTAACTTGTATCCTGCTTTTAAATTATGATTTAAATAAATAAGCTTGGCAGTTGGTATCCTCTAAATCAGTGTTTCCCAACCTTTTTTTTTTGCCATGGCACAGTTTTAATAAGTAAAACATCCCAAGGCACACCACTATGCACTAAAACAACAAAATTGCACAAACATGCATTGGCATATTAAAACTGGATATTATGTTTAAAGTAGTACTCACATTTAATGTGAAACTTGAGCTTAAGTCAGGTATGAACACAATAAGGTTATATATAGGTAGCTATATGATGTTGTTGATCATTAAAGTTGGTATTGTGGCTTTATATATGTCAAACATGTGCATGTGTCTTTATAATATTAACATTTTATGAAAATCAAGCTCGGATGGAGTTGCAAGGTTTCTGACCAGCGAATGACAGAGATATTTTGTCTGTCACTAGAACAGCCGCTTCTGAGACAGTCAGTGTGCAGTAGGCTACGTTTTTATTAACTTACAGGTTATAAAGTTTATTGCAGCTATATGGGCGCTGAGATTTTCTTGTTGAATACGTTTGGACGAAAATCTCATGATATAATAGATGAAGTGGAATATTTAAAACAGTATATTGGCTACAATTTGACTGCAAATACCAAGACTCTTCTCCACTCCTCAAATACAAAAAACATCAGCCGTTGTAGACCGTGTTTCTTGAGTAAAGAAAACGCTGTACTTATTCAAACATCACTTCTTTATTTACCTTTGCATTGCAACAAGCAGAGATCTTCATACTGTGTGCGGCACTTCATTCACGATAGAGGCGGGGTGTTTGACTGACAGTTTGAGGATCCAATGGAGTTACGAGCTTTTTTAAATCCTTTTCATTGGTTAAATATTTGTAAAACCCACTTAAGGGCGTAAAGGATGACCACTAGCATTGATTTTTAAAATGACGAAATGTATACGAGGTTTCCACCTGACAGCTACGATATATTCTTAACTGTATAGCATTTATTTTATTTATTTTTTGGCATTTGGTAATTTTCTACGGCACACTAGTTGGGAAACACTGTTCTAAATAAATGTTCAGTCATCTGTATTTTAAAACATTTAGACTGTATAGTATGAATTTACATTTAATTTAGCAGTAATTACTGTTAATAATAATGGAAAATACACAAATACAATAAATCAAATATTTCTTTCAACTTTGGATTGATAAGTATATTGAATTTAGTACATCTAGTACTAGCTCACATTGATTAATCAGCAACCAGCAAGCTTATTTGATTAAATTATTTATTTCATAGTGGCTAGTTCTCCAGGGACTGTGTTGCTTATGATTAAAAATCAGGTAGTGAGACGCTGGCCTTTGTTGTCAAGCTGATTATGTGTAGATTAGTCCAGATTTATTTTCTCATGATTCACTTTTTCTCATCCAGATCATCCGTTTGCTTAACGTCTTCACACCACAGAAGTCATTAGAAGAGTTCCAGGATTTGTAAGTTTTCAGTTTATGAATTCATGCGTTTATGCTGATCTTGTAAATTAGTTTAAGCTGAGTTTGTCTGGCCACAGGGTGTATTGGTGCTTTGGCCCTCAGTGCGGTTATTAACATTCATAGTTTTGCCGAGACTACAATGTGCTCTCAAGAGGAACTGATGAATTGCGCTGTCCTACTCCTGCATGTGATAATTACAGCTTTAGGATAGAAAATTATATGTTATTAAATCAAGATTAATTACAACTCCTGACAACAGCACTTCTATTGCTGTGTTTTATAAAAGCATTGCTGACTCAAGTGTATTAAGCTTGGGATCTGGGGTTGTTTTATGATTGTCAGTACTATGCATGTTAGGAAATGTAAGAGATCATTTGAGCTGGACATAAGGCACAGGAAACCCTGAAGAATCTGGTTTCTCTCAGGTACTTGGTGATGGAGCTGATGGACGCTAGCCTTTGTCAGGTAATCCACATGGACCTGGATCATGAGAGGATGTCTTACCTGCTCTACCAGATCCTGTGTGGCATCAGACATCTACACTCAGCTGGCATCATTCACAGGGTGAGATGTTCTCTGTTGCAAGGTTATTATTGGTAACTTCAACTCGTGTGGCAATTAAAGGGATAGTTTACACAAAAATGGAAAATTATCCCATAATTTACTCACCCTCAAGCCATCCTAGGTGTATATGACGATCTTCTTTCAGACAAACACAGTTGGAGTTATATTATAAAATATCCTGGCTCTTCCAAGCTTTATAATGGTAGTGAATGGCGCTCATGAATTTGAAGCCCAAAAAAGTTCATCCATCCATCATAAAAGTAATCCATACGGCTCCAGAGGGTTAATAAAGGCCTTCTGAAGCGAAGTGATGGGTTTTTGTAAGAAAAACAACCATATTTAAAATTTCTAAACCATAATAAACAGCTTCAGACAAAACATCCGTACTCAAGTTGACTTGTGACGGAAGCATAACCTCTGACTCATTGATTTGATTGGATTTGATTGGATTGATTGATCGATTGATCGATCTTTGTTATCCACCAAATGTGGAAACTTTCCTTTGGCTTCTCAAAAACACAAAAGTTCTACACATACAATTAAGACACAAACAGTTTTCTTAATCATACAACAAATTCAAAACAACCACCCAGTAAATGTAATATTTCTCACAAAAGACCCTTACTTAATTCCATTCAATATTCTCACTGCCACTGGTATAAAAGAGTGTTTGTAAACAGTTTTTAAGAACTTCGGGGACCTTCTTTCAGATGGAAGTTTTACAAATTCTGATCGTTTGTATAATTTGTATCCTAATAAAGGCTTCAAGCACATGTTCAAAGAATGGTACCAAACCTTTTCTTTCAATAAGTGAAGGCCAAATCCAACATGACACATCACCAGCTGCGTTTTCGGAGCCATTTGACCTTACAGTATGCCAACGTGTGAGATTGTCTATCAGTATGAGACTGTATCATCTCTGCCCGCAGGATCTGAAGCCCAGTAACATAGTAGTGAAGTCCGACTGCACTTTAAAGATTTTAGACTTTGGGCTGGCCAGAACCGCCTGCACTAACTTCATGATGACACCCTACGTAGTGACCAGATATTATAGAGCGCCGGAGGTCATCCTGGGCATGAAATACAAGGAGAATGGTAATGCTATTTTTTGTCAGTAATATTCTTGAAAGCCATTGGAGAGATAGAAATAAAATTGTTATTAATATTTGATTGTGTTTTGCCAGTGGATATCTGGTCAGTCGGCTGCATCATGGGTGAGATGGTCAAAGGGAGCGTCATATTCCAGGGCACTGATCGTATCCTCTTGAGGAGGACATATGTGTGTATAAATGTGTGTGTGTGTGTGTATTCTTTTCTTTTTTTCACAAACTGCCTGCAGTTCTTTCATGGAACTCTAGGGGTGTGTGAAACCCTGGTGTGATGAATTGGACATCATACTGCTCATCTCTGGATAGTTCTGCAAAGTATTGTTCACTCGTAGTTGTTACACGTTTGATGTTTCCTATCTGGTTTTGGTTTAGCAAAGTTCACCATACTTAATGTGTCATTTAAATATTCACTTTATTTTTTTCATCCCAGTGTCTATTCTAGTCATTAAAAAATAAAGCCCTATTCAGACGGTAATTGTTTCTCACGTGGACATCTGTAAAAATAAATTTGCATGGCACGTCAGTAATAAAACTCATACATTTTGATGCCGATGTATTCACGGTGGAGGAGCAAGTTTAGTTTAGTGAGGCGCTGCTCACGTGGTCAGTCGCATGAATATCTGCTGTAAAAAATGACATATGCTTGTAATAATATGAATAAATTCATATTAAATTTAATAATAGGAAAATAATATCCTATTTATTATGTGATTATTTGGTTACACTTTATCTTAAGGTGACATAGTTACATTGTAATTATTTAAATAAGTACTGAGTAATGTTAATTAACTACATGTACTTACTATAGAGTTACGGTTAGGGTTAGGGTTTGGTTTAGGGTTAGTTACTTCTAATTATGCATAATTTACTGTTATTACACACGACCTTGGTGTTTGCCAAAAAACAGTAGGTAATTCAGCCACGGATTTTTACACAGGTGGTGAGAGAAAAACATTGACATTTTGGATTCGGACAGCAATAAAATCACAGACTAGCCCCTTGTAAATGTTGAAAATACCTTACATCCCTAAGAGAAACAATTAGCGTCCGAATAGGTCTCAAGTTGTTCCAAGTTTCGATTCCATGTGAATCTTTTACCTTGACCTCCTTAATTGAGTTAATCTCAGATATTGACCAGTGGAATAAGGTGATTGAGATACTAGGAACTCCGTCGCTGGAGTTTATGAACCGTTTGATGGAGACTGTAAGGAACTACGTGATGAACAAACCTCAGTTTCCTGGAGTCAGTTTTAATGAGCTTTTTCCCGATTGGGCCTTCCCGTCAGAGACCGAGCACGACAAGATCAAAAGTAAGACATCCTAAGTCTGTTTTTCTTTGCTGTCTCTCTGAGTACAGTCTTAATGGTGTACTAAACAATTACTTTGACATCTGACTCTGTAAATCATTCCTAATGTAGCTAGTCAAGCACGAGACCTGCTGTCCAAGATGCTGGTAATCGACCCAGAAAGCCGCATCTCTGTGCAGGAGGCCCTCAGTCACCCTTACATCCACGTGTGGTACGACCCAGCCGAGGCAGATGCGGTCAGTGCACCCCTATCCTTTCATGTCACTTTGTCCTGTCCAGTCAAGTTAAAACTGTTTTACAGGGGACATTTGTACAATGCCATGGAGGTTCTCCCTTGAGACTAGGATTTGTAATGATTGTTTTATGTGTTCAGCCTCCTCCGCAGATATCAGACAAGCAGTTGGAGGAGCGGGAACACAGCATCGAGCAGTGGAAAGGTACAAATGCCCTCTGCTGTCACTACCTCCTGTTGAGCTGTAAGCTTCATGTAGAAAATGAATGCCTATAGCAGAAATGATCGCTGCAGAATTATCCAAAATCTTTTGCTTTCTCATTTATTCTACAGTAATGGGGTAATTTTTGAGTCTTGACCTTAAAAGTTAATGTCTGCTGAAGGGATGAGTTGGCTTTATTAGTGATTTGTAAAAAGATGGAAATGAATGAAACTTTGCTTGTTTTTCCTTCCTACAGAGTTGATTTATAAAGAAGTAATGGACTGGGAGGAGAGAAACAAGAATGGAGTCCTGAAAGAGGACTGTTTAGGTGAGTCACTTGTACAAATCTGTGAAATTTGTGTATTTTTCCAGCTGTCTCTGTCTAGTTGACAATGATTAATGCTGAAACTGATAGAAATTGGGTTGTATTTTGACTTTGGACTGTAAATAGATAAAAATAATGATTCCAGATAAATTTGTTGAAATTTTGCCATACTAGGCAAAAGAGATATCTCCATTTTGTTAGAATTCCCACCTATAAGTCCCATTTATTTTGAATAAAATTAGTGATTTTAAGGTACATTCAGTAGTAGTTTTACACAAATTGTTTTTGTGAAGTCAACTTGAATGGTGTACACTCTTATGAGAGGACTGTGCTTATAATAATTTTCTATAAAAAGCGTTTTAACTATGCGGGCCACCCCCTCACTGTATTACTGCATGTTGAAATGACGTGACCACGGTTTTTTTTACTAAAAGCCTGAGAGAATCCTCATGCTCATTGGCTGCCACATATAGATACGCTAGAGGTGTGGTGTGGTGTAGTTTGGTGATGACTGAGTGAAAGAAGTTTTAGTGAAAATGAGACTATGGAACAGACTTACCATACTTTACCAGCAGACACAATGGGAGAATCAGTACCTGTATGTGCGAACAAGCAGAAAAGATCTGAAGCCAGAAGCCAGAAAGACTGACAGCAACAAAAAATGAGCGTAAACATCATTACGGCAGACATAAGGCAGGGTTTGATAGTATGAGCCTTTCACTTAAAAATAGATGTGAATTGTAAAATGTATCTGGGATGACGTGTGAATAAAAGGTCATAAAAAATCTTAAATATCCTAAATGGTATAACAAATGTCTTAATGATCATTTTAAGAGTTCTTAAATTAGGGGATGGACAAACTGAAATTGCGATACATTCTAATGTTATGTTATTATTAAACTTCCAAACGCTATGATTTTATTAAAAAAAATATCATCGCTGCACGTTTCAGTATACAAACGCAGCACTGTTGCACTTTCTACAGGCTTGCGGTTTTAGGGCAGTTCACAGTCACTGAATACCATGTATTTATGCCAATTGATTGCTTATGATTTATTGTTGATTAAATTATAACAACGTGTACTTTATGGTCTTCATATTGTAATATTTTGCAGATGGTTGTAAGAGTGTATATATCCATCAACTTTTGGAATGAGCAGCCAGCAATAGTAAAATATAGACATTTCAAAATAAGGGTCCTGGTGTATCTCGGGCTTGTTCATGATTAAAAGTCCTGCATTATGCATAAAGGGTTTTTCCCCCTGGTTATTATTGGCAATTTGGTTATACAATAAACTGTATCTGGCATTTAATTCAGCATTTAACTCTTGTAGCTTCTGTCTGGGCTGCCCCATCACATCAAGGAAAGACTAAAAACGTTATTTAACGCATATTATTTAATATATAGATTTAACTGGTATTTGCACAATAATCAGTTTATTACAGTTAAATAAACTATTTTACTTAATTATTAAAAACTGTTTAAAGCAGAAATATTAAAAACAAAAAAACAATGTACTTCTTTATTCTAATAAATTCATTCATTTCACTACGCCCCTGAAGTTTTTTTATTTTTTTTATTTTTTTATTATTCTTATTATTAATATTATTATTATTATTATTATTATTATTATGCACTAAATTTTTCAACTTAGGAGCACATGTGCTCCTTGGGGGGGGGGGGGGGGGGGAAGTAAGCATCAAGTCCTGCAAGATGGAAAGATTTGATGACAAAGTAGTGATGTCCTAGTTTCTCCTTTTGTGTTGGACAGCTAAAAGAATTAATTGCCGCTGTCTAAAACTCGCTAGTATCAGTGTAAACCTTAAAAATGCTGACGATCATGCTAATCCACGTCAATAGATGGCAATGCTAACGCTAGCTAAGTAACTACTGAATCACCTTTTAAAGGTTTAGTTCACCCAAAAATGAAATTTCTGTCATTAATTACTCACCCTCATGTCGTTCCACACCTGTAAGACCTTCGTTCATCTTCAGAACACAATTTTTTTTTTATCCTCCATTGAAAGCAACAAAATTACCACATTCAGTGTCATTTACTGAAAAACAATTTCGAAATCCATCAGAACACAATGAAAGATGTAATAGTAAATATCTGCGTTCAATAAATATAACAATGTTAGACATATATAATTTCTTAAGATAGCGTGTTATTTTGGGCCCTAATTTTGATGCATTGCTCTGTGTGTGTATTAGATGGTACAGTGAACAGCAGCGCCACTGCCTCCCAGTCGTCCTCTATTAACGACATCTCGTCCATGTCGACGGAGCAGACACTGGCCTCAGACACTGACAGCTCCTGCATCGACACTCTCACGGGGCCGTTAGAAGAGTGAATCAAGTGACTTCCACCTCCCCTCTTCTCGCTCGTCACATCCCTCTCCCTCGCCAGTGTGCCGTGCCGTGGTCTTGACTGAAGAGAAACTGTGGCTGCACGTTCATACAGCTGCAAGTTTACACTCATAATCATTCATTCTTGCTTTTTTCCCCTCTGTCCCATCTCACATATACAAACATTCATGGAATATTCACTTTTAGACATGTCTGTTTTGGCTAAAGCTCACCCACATCAACTTAATTCTGTCGCTATTGATCAAAAAATCTTTATCCATTTTTTTTTAATTTTTTTTTATGTTAACTGCATCTTTGCAGTTTTACTTTTAGATTTTAAAAATAACTCTTTATAAATGGGCAGATAGGTAATAGGTTTATGCATTAATGCATTCATATTTCACTTCATATAAACTAATATTAATTACCATCTTATCCATCTAGTGGAGTTATTGTTATTGCAGAAGCATGTGTGATATCTGGATTTATCCCTGTCATTTATGTCCTCTCTCTCTGTGCGATGTAGCTTTTATTACTGTTCATTTCATCACCTAAAAGAAGCACAGATATAAATTCTGACAAATTTATAGCTAGTCAGCCCAACTGGAACAAGTTCCACTTACAAGTATTGCTGCATGATAACAAAGAACACTTACTAGACAGACAATTTAACTTCAGATCACTGAAATATGCCTAAACGCATCTAGAAACAGAACAATAGTGCCTGCCTCTGTACATAGTCACCATACACCCATTTTAAAAGACAACCTAATGATGCATTTCAGTTGGATAGGGTGTAGTCGTGTATATATACGTACATAGATTTTGTGTAAATGTTCTGATTTTAATTTGTGTTGTGGAAACATTTTTACAGCTTCTGAATATGATTTAGCATATGTACTGTAAAACAAACTATGTAGATGGAACTTGAAATTGATTTTAAAAGAAAATTGCACATAGAGGTTTCAAAGAGCATATTCTGTTTAAAATGAAAAATAAAAAATTGCATCTAGATCTGAGATGGCAAACTGGATGCAATATCCCAATCAAAGCCCCTGTTCCTCATCATTCCAAGAGTAATTAATCACTGCTGGCAAGTTCATGACATATCTCGTAAGATTGTACATTTTAATTGCATGAGCTAATGCAAACCATTGCCTTTTTTAATCTCCTCAAAACTTGAAAAGCCCACAAGAATGTTGTACTAAGCAAATTTATGATTCCTTTTTTAAAAAAAAAAAAACAGGCTTGTCAGCAGGTTTTTATTTCTTCACTTTCCTCTTCTTGAAGATGAATTTTCATGTTTATACGGATTAACAAGGCCATATCATTTCATTTCCTTTATACATGTCCATTCAGCCTTAGTTTACTGTGTGCAGACTTGCAATTCAGTTACATACTGTGGCTAACCATGCGCTTAGAGACCTGTTTTGGACTGTGGTGTTCTTAGTTCACCCAAAAATGAAAACTATCCCATAAGTTTACTCACCCTCAAGCCATCCTAGGCGTATATGACGTTCTTTTTTCAGTCAAACACGATCAGAGTTCTATTGAAAAATATTCTGGCTCTTCCAAGCTTTAAAATGGGAGTGAAAAGTAACCAATATTTTGAAGCCCATAAAAGCACATCCATCCATCATAAAAGTAATCCATACGGCTCCAGGGGATTAATAAAGGCCTTCTGAAGCGAAACAATGCATTTTTGTAAGAGTAATATCCATATTTATAACTTTATAAACTAGAATTATGGGATAATTTTCATTTTTGGGTGAACTAACCCTTTAACACTGGTATTCATGATAGAGACCCAGCCATTCATCAGTTTTGTCAGCCTTCCTGCTTCCTCCTCCTTCCAGTGTTCAGTTCAGATGTTGTAGATAACTGTATGGTGATGTGTCCTGTACCCTAAATTCATTGTTATGCATGAAAACACAAGCCCTCTTCATCCAAAACTTGAGGACATTGCAGAAACCTGTCCTTTTGTTGTAGAAGACTCAGGAGGACAATCTGAGTGTATTGTTGAGTTTTTGGTCCTCCAAGCTCTTCCGATGGACTGAAACATGAATATCGGCAGATAGGTCTTTCACTGATGGACAGGCCTGGAGGATGAACTTAGCATCACCATAACATTCATGCCTTAAGCATCTCACTAACACCACCACTGCAGCTTGGCCTGGAGATCACGAAATGATTGAATGTAATGTACCTCAAGTTTTGTTTCTTTTTCGGCAGGCTGGAATGTTTGCTACTATGTCACAACCTCCTTGAGCTTGTGAGATTTCATTTGGTGCTTCACCTTACTGTCAGCAAAGTGATAATGTATTACAACAACGCAAAAGTGCATTGTGTTCCATTTTCATTTCGGAGCCTCATGCACATTAGTTTCGCTGTTGTGGACTCATTGATTCCTGTAATGATCACTAGTGATGGACCTCCGTGGCATTGAGACCTTCAAGACGATGAACAAAGCTGGCTCACACTTTCTCAAGGGCTCTTCTTTTAGGTGTTTGTTTCCCTTGTGGGAGAGGGTGTGTGTCTGTGAACAATGGTGTGTTTTTGTCACTGACAATCTATCACTAGAGGTGGAATCTGTAATGACTTGAAGAATTATTCACTTCTTAGATATTTACTTCTCAGAATATCTTCTTAAGAAAACAGTTCTCATGATTGTCATCATCAATCAAAATCTTCTCAATCAAATCCTGTATAAGGAATAAATATCTAACTGCTCTGTGCTAGTAATGTCTGTTTAGTTTTCATGTGTTTTGTATTGTTGTGCTACACATGGGTGCCCTGTCAGTGGGCTATGATGGGAGTTACCCAAATCACAAACCTGTCTGAAGCATATGCAAAACCTAAATGGGATCCTCTATATACAATAATAGAGTGAGACTTCTTTTCTCTGTGAAAAGAAAAAAAGAACCATCTGTTACGACTGGCCAAATAAAAAGCTCAAACTAAAGTAATGTCGTCTTCTCTTTTTTCGCCATTTTATTTCATATGGTACAAATACATTCAGTGTATGAACAGTATGTTTATGTACAAGGTATGAATGTCTTGTTACCTACACAGGACTCCATTACATAATGTACAGTGAACCCCAGCCAGGGCAGAGACTTTTTAAGTCTGAGCTAATTTATCTTAGAGCAGGGGTGTCCAACCCTGCTACTGGAGAGCTACCATCCTGCAGACTTTAGTTCCAACCCTGCTCCAGCACACCTGCCTGTAATTATCAAGCAACCCTGAACACCTTGATTAGCTGGTTCAGGTGTGTTTGATTGGGGTTGGAGCTCAAATCTGCAGGATGGTAGCTCTCCAGGAGCAGGGTTGGACCACCCCTGTCTTAGAGCATCCCTAGGGACTAGTTTTCATTAGAATCTCTTTTCTCAAAAATGGCATCCATGCTTAGACATGATGTCTACATCATTAAACTTTATCCTACTTTTGGGTCATTCCATTGTCTTTGAACACCTTTAATGGCAAAAATTTGTCTTTAATATTATTTTGAACATGCTGGTCTGTACAGTCGTGCAGGCAACAGAACTGTACTTAAAAGTGGGGCAATGGTTTCCCTCAGGAATGCATCCTTATTTCTACAACCTTCTGTTTTTAACACCTTTATTACTCTGAAACTGGTGTTTCTCAGCCCTGATCTTGGAGTATTTCAAACATTACATATTTTGTATGTCTCCCTAATTAAACTCAACAGCTCGTTTGTACAATCTCCCAGACTTCTTTGTAAAATGAGGGGTATCAGATAAGGAAGATATCCAAAATGTGTACTGTTAGAGGTACTCCCGGACCACAGTTGGAAAACAGTGGCCTAAAACATTGAAACCTTTCATAGGCTGCTAAGGTTGGATTTGTAGCACAGCACGTGAATCACAAACAGCATGTGAATTCAAAAACTCTGAACAATGCGACTGGTTTTCCGAGCCTCTGCGTTAAGCTCGCCGAATGTTTCGAAGAACTGCTCCATCTCCTGTTGCAGAGTGGCGTTCCGTCTGTCAGCATCTGCACGGGCACGCTCTACATTTCGCATCTTGATCTCGGCCACACTGACCCAGCGCCGCTGCTGCTCCAGAGTTGAGCGCAGCCCTGCAACTTCCCCCTGAAGTACCTTGTTCCTCTGCTCCAGCCTGAAGACAGAGAAATGACAAAAGGGTAAACTTACTGTGTTCATGCACACTCATTCATTAATCTAGTGTTTCTCAACTCTGTTCCTGGAGGTATACCAACACTGCACATTTTCAAACTAATCAAACCTATCTGATTCAACTCATCACCTTGTTAGTAGAGACCCCTAACCTAAAACTGCATCTAAAATGGAAGGGTCTAAAATGTATACTGTTGGCATGCCTCCAGGAGCACACCAGGAAGCACTGCATTAATGCAGGGGTAGCCAATCCTGCTCCTGGGGAGCTACCTTATTGCACCGTTCAGATCCAACCCTGCTCCAGCACACCTGCATGTAATTTTTGAAGTCATCCCAATCACGTTTTTTCTGGTTCTGGTGTGTTTAATAAGGGTTACAGCTAAACTCTTCAAGACAGTAGTTCTTCAGGAGCAGGGTTTCTGCCTCTGTGTTAATGTAGTGACTGTGCCAGAGATTTGCAATTTTGTCTTATTGTACTATGGTATCAGGTACAAAGATAACTGATGAAGTGATCTTACCTGTTAATTTTTGCCTCATACTCTGCCTTTTGCCTGGTCATCTGTTGACGAAGCCCTGCAACGAGGCACTGCATAGCATGGGAGGCTGGAAAACCTAAGGGCTCTTGGGGAGCATTTGGCAAAAAGACTTCACTGCTGCCGGTGCTTAAAGGGGCATCTGTGGGAGCAGATGATGAGGCAGGGGAGTTAGGGCGAAGGTCATCTTCACCAGAGTCCATTCTGAATGAGGGGAACTGTCCTGGGGAACCATGGCATGGGCTTGCAGCTCCACCGCTCCCACTGCCCCCATCCAAAGGCACAATCTCACAGGAGGACCAAGGGCTGCTGCTCTCAGCCACGCTGGCTGTACCTTTGGCCTCTTCTGTATATCGTACCCCCTGCTCCTCAGTAACTATGTTGTCATAGACAGATAAGGTACTATCCTGGACTTCACTGCTGCCTTTACTCTCCCCTAATGCTCTTTCTGGACTCCAGCTGGGTTCTTCAATGTCAGGCCAGCTCCTTGACTGCACACAAATTTCAACCCCAGCTTCCAGCACTTTGGTCATAGAAGAGCAGGCAGTTGGAGTGGTGGAGGGTGTAGGTACTTGTCTTGTATGGAGACATTCTTGTGCTGAGCTCTGTTGACTGTGGTTGTCATAAATCAGAGTAGAGCTGGTTGGTGAAGTGTCCTCTGTGTCTGATAGATGATTGTTAATGTTTTTCTCACAAGGGCTTTGAAAAGACCCTCTCCTCTCTGTGGTTAATGGTAAAGAGTGTTTACGTGGACAGGCTACAGTCTGATCTGGAAAGGTCACATGATCTTTGCTCAGCAGAGGCTCCCTCAGGTGGGCAGGTGGTTCATGCACCCATTCCACAAGATTACTGTGTCTTTGTATGGGGTGGACAGCTTGCAGAGACGTTTCAGGAGGGTTGCAGTTCTCTCTGGAGAAGAGCAAGCTGTGCTCACGAATCAGTTCAGACATTAGATGTTGCACAACTGCTGCCCCTAGTGTAGGAAAGAGGGACGTGTAAGTACATGGTCTACAGCCATGGGGCAAACAGCGTCACAAGCATATGACCTCACAAGCATATGAGAACATGCACTAACTTAAGATGTGTCTTAATCTCAGTCAAGCCATTTACCCCATTGCCTCAGACCCTTTTTATGGAGACCTAAATGTTGCTCACCTCCAATGATACTTTCTGGGTCCTCAGCTTTAGGTCGGAGAATATTTGGCCCGAAAACAGTTGCCAAGTTCTGGATGCTCATCTTGTTGACATTGGAGTATGATTGAACATCGTTTAAGAATCTGGTAAAGATGTGTCATAGCAGTGTTATCTGACATGAGCCATGACTAAACATGACTTAAAGACTAGACACTTTTTAAAAAAAGTTTTTTAAAAAAAAAAACAAAAAAACAACAACTAGACACTTGGCAAATTAGGCTAAAGCTTAAAATGCCAATATCTAGATATTGAAAACCAAATCAATAGATCTTTAGTTGAATCAAAATGATCTTACTGGCAGATGTATTTCAGAAGGTTGAAGTTTGCTACAGGCAGTTCATAAAGGAGACTCTTCAAATCTTGCAAACCCTGAAGTTCAGGATGAGATTATAAGAAACAAAATTCTTGTCAGCCCTTAAATGACCAAAATGTAATCTTTTTTTTTTTTTTTTTTTTTTTTTGGTTTGTTTAAATTGATCAAATAACATCATGTGCTCTTTTTTGAAGTGAGTGATATACTTAACTATACCTTTTCTCTGTTTGAGGGGATTCTTTTGCCACATATAAGAAACTCTTCATAGCGGGAAAATGGCACCAGAGGTTCAGGCAGCTCCCTGAGGTATAGCTTCAGCAAAGATGCCACTGTGTGGACATCTGTGCTGCTGAGAGAGCAAACGTGTATTAATTACAAGAGTAAATTCACTCACAAGTATTTGTAAGGGATAATGTACATCCAGCCGGTTGTAATCTCAAAATAAAGCCCAACAGGGTGATCAGGTCTTGCATCAGCCTGAAGGGCTTTATTCTGAGATAACAACCGGCTGGATGTACATTATCCCGCTTATTACACGGCTACTTGGCACATAAGTAAATAATTAGACACGAAATATTGATCTAAATTGAAATATTTTATTAGCTCTTTAAACGCAAAGCTTCCACGGAGATGCCGGAGAAAGCAGTTGCTAACGTGGCAAGTTCAAACTAGAAGGATGTTTAAGGGACACTGAAAAAAACAGATTTTTGCTGCTTGTTCAAATTACTTAATTAAAATTAGCTAAAGCAACACAATTCCTACACTTTTTGTCATAACTTAATTTCATCGTGTTTAATCCACGTAAATATACCTAGTATTGAAGTTTACTTAATCCGTTTGTGTTGGGATTACATGAATGAATTTTGTTCCATTAACTGAAAATGGGCGGTGCTTGTTAGTTCCCAGCATGCATTGCATATGGCTGGATAAAGAGAAAATGTTTAAAAATTTTATGTGTTTTGCAGTAAGATGAAAACTGGGGATGCTTGATAGTGTTTAACAGTGTTCACTTATATTGGAATTATTAGAATGTTTTAAATTTCACTGGGTTACCATTGTAGAGAAGAGTGGGGCATTTGCTTAGGCTGTGGACTGGTACTTCACATTCAATTTCAGCTTTGCGCTGAAAGCTAACATGTAATGTGCTAGTCTGTGCACTATTGTTAGCTAATAGGCTGTTGACTACCTAGTCCAGTCTAATGATTCAATCACATAACACATATATGAAGTTGAATTAAATGAAAGAACATATTGGATGAATGGATGTTTTGAATGAATGAATCATGAATCAATGAACCTCACAAAAAATTCACTTTGAGACTACTTAATTGGGTCACTTAAAAACTACTTAATTTCATCATGTTAAAGTTACATTAACAAATTATATTTGTATAACTTAATTGATTCATGTGTGACCGATTGTACATTATTAAATCATGTAAATTCAACACTTTTTTTTCAGTGGATACGGTACAGTCACACCACTTGATAAACGGCATTTCACCACATAAATAATTATGGGGATAAGAGATATTTATCTGAGATGGAACTGTTTTAAAATCGTACCTGTTTGTTATTTTATAATCCAACATTGTATGAAACAATAGTCGCAAAATGGCAGCAGCTGTGTTTGCATGGAACAAGAGAGAGCAAGTCCACGATACTGGATGACATAATTAAATAACTGTACACAAAATATTGATTTGACTGAGTTTTAATAGCTCATCAAACGCAAAACTTCGACAAAGAAAAAATTTCTTAGCAAGCGTATAGCGCTGCTGACCCGGATGAGCCTGTGATAACTGTTTTCAGTGGTTGTTATCTGGGAATAAATATCGCTGGATGGCGCGATTGACCAATCAGAATCAAGTATTCCACAGAGCCGTGTAATAAGTAGAAATAAATTTACTTACTATTATTCACACACATTTAGAACAATCCCTGACAATAATTCAGCCAGAGCTCCAACCAGATCAGTCCTAACTTTCTTGTCCTAAAACTTTACATATAAACTCAGCAAAAAAAAACATACATTTTTCAGGATACTGTACTTTAAAGATAATTTTGTAAAATCCAAATAAGCTTTATAGATATTTATTGGTAAAAGTTTAAACAATGTTTTTGTCATGCTTGTTCATTGAACCATAAACAATTATTGCACATCCACCTATGGATGTAGTCCTAACAGTAGTCCTTAAGACACTAACAGTTTACAGATCGTTGACAATTAATGTCACAGTTACAATAACTTACGACACTAAAGAGACCTATCCACTGACTGAAAAAAACCAGAAGAAAGATGCCCAGGGTCCCTGCTCACCTGTGTGAACATGCCACAGGCCTGCTGCAAAGCGGCATAAAGACTACAGAAGTGGCCAGGACAATAATGTCCGTATTGTAAGATGCCTAAGACAGAGCTACAGAGCTATTTGTTCATACAAATATTTACACGTTAAGACATTTTCTGGAAATAAAACCTTTTGAAAGTGAGGGGATGCTTCTTTTTTTGCTGACTTTAGTATGTAGCAGCGGTGGGCAAAATTTAGACTTGAAGAATCAGTGCCGTTTTAATTTACAAGTTTAATTGAATTGAATAGAATTTTAGGATGTGCAATTTACTGAATTACAATTAAAAGAAATTCTTCAGATAATTGCATTTTGGGAAATAAAGTGTTTTTCCACCCGGCACCATTGTCCATAACTTTAGGTACAAATTTCTATAGATGACACTTCATACATATATGTCTGTCTAAGGCCTATAAAACTTCTGATTTCTTATACTCAAATTCAAATGTGAATCTTGTTTGCTAAATTCAAATTCAAGAACTCAATTGGGTTTTTAAAAACATTCTGAATGAAACACAGTCTAGCATATATAGTTCATTTCAGGTAGCTTGTTCACTTTGCCTTATGTTCGATAAAACCTTGCTCTCTTAAGCGAACCCAACATTATGCTGATTTAAACATGATCTCTGCTGTACCTCAATCCTATTTATGTCAATCTCTTACCTGTCAAAAGATGGTTTCTCTCCAGCATCAAAAGCTTCCTGCAGCTCTTTAACCAGTGTGGCCTGGCCGGGCTGCCTGAAGAGTCCGACCTCTGTGAGACCATGCTCTCGGATAAAATCGACACACTGCTCTACCACCAGAGGAGCCATGTGATCCCCATACCTCCTCTCATACAGGACTGTCTCCTCCAACCTTTGACCAAACACACCTGTGATGGCAAAATACAAATATAGAGCTGTCAGTGACAGACCCCATTTAGCTTGTTACCTAATTTTGTCAATGGATATGTGTTGAAATAGTGAGAGAACTCACTATAAATGCAGTTAACCTCAAAAGCGTAAACAAAGATCCTGTTGAGTCCGCAGAAAAATACATCAAACAATAATAATGTTCTGCTAAAAAATGGCTTTAGGATTAATGCACGCTGCTGCTGCACTGCACCAAAATCTACCTTTGTGTGTGATGGTGTGCCCTCTCCCTGCCTAATATTTAATACTCACGTCTTCTGAAGCTCAGCACCCTTTTTATCTTCCTGTACGCAGAGTGAGACAGATAGCTTCCAGTCCGCTGGATTGTCTGCTTGTTTTCAGGCATCTTTTCTCGTCTGTCTCTTTATGCCTCTGTCTTCTTTTTTTGGGACGCACATCCGCTATCCTGACCTCACCCTGTTTTTAGTAGCAATCCTGAAACTGGCACCGAACAAATGTCCTCAATGAACCTGAATCCCTTTTGCTCATGTTTTAAAAACTTGTTTAGTCTAGAACTGGATGTTCCTTTCCCTTTGCTCTTCCTCCTCCCTCTCTCTCGCTCTCCTGTCTGCAGGTAAGTCTTAGTGCACTGAAGAGAAGCTCTCTCTCTCTCTCTCTCGCAACACTGACCCTTTAGCTTAGATATGCGTGCTTATCGGATATATCAGCATTCCAAATCAGATGACAGTCCTCATTCTGAAAGAGGAGACATTGTTCAAGTGCACACCTCTCATTTTCAGCACATTTCTGTAAAAGTGTTCCTTCAGTTTCAATTCTGAAAATTCAGAAGATGAAGGGCAGGAGCTTAGCAAAGTTTTTATCACAACAAAGTGTTTGCCAATAAATTTGGTGTCCTTAGTCCAGGGAAAAAGAGACTGCAGATTAAATTTGTCCCAGATCAATATACGTCCTGAGGGATAGTAATAGAAACACTTCCTCCAGACTGTTGTCCATCCAGTGCTCGACCTCTTCTCCCGTGACGGTCGCTTCCTGCGGGATCTCAAAGATGTAGACAAATGGTGATTTTCAATAAAATGTGAAGAAGTCTAGTATGAAGTAGATGTTCCCTTTGACACCGCCTCTTGAACTGGACGTCTCAGTCATATGCCATTGTTGACAGTGACATCAACAGAGACATGTCTGTGTTCGCCTCTGAGGGGAGGTTATGTTTGTCTGGACTTAATTGTCCAAAGTTTCCAGTGACGTGAGTCAGCACCTCCTTGGTTTACTGTCAAATTATGTCTGCCTCCCTAACTGAATCACAAACACTGTTACACATTCTCTCTCGCTGTCTCATTTACTGCAGTTGATTGTATATACTATCTTTCCTGTAGTCTTTCTTTGCCTGTTTTCTGTCTTCTTGTTTCCAACGTCTTGTATCAAGCTACTCCACTGTAGGATTACTGGAGTGTGGCCAAGGTGGCGCCAACACCTTCTGTTTTTCCTATTTCTGTCCCCTCACCATGAATCATTAACACCACAAAACACAAATTGACTAAAAATAAATGAGCTAGAACTTTCTTCTGGTTACTTTCTGTTATATTTCCCTTTCTTTCTCTCTCTCCCTGTGTACCTCACATGGCCTGCTTCCAAGAATTTTCCATTGGACACAGCTGAACACACCCCTCCGACCCTTTTTATACATTTGTGCCTGGTAACTTGGCCCCTGATGAGAATCCCAGTCTAAAACGGATCCTTAGACATAGGCCCAGTGAGTGTGCGGTGCATGTGAATGTGGCTGTGTGTTATCTGGAGGGGCATCTCTCACCTTTTAGGAGCCCCAGAGCTGTGTTGAGTTATGTTGGAGAGGTAATGTAGGGAATTCATTGGGAATGTTAATCTCTCCTGGGAAATAAGCTGCAACATGGACTCTGCAGCTCAAGTTTCGCCTTCAGCTCAGATTTGCATGTATTAACAGGGATAGTATCAGATGTTTCCTCACACGTTGTCTTTGTAAAAAAAAATGTCTACTGGGTGTTTGGGTTATGTTTGATAAAAACGTAATTTTATACATAATATTTCCTAATGTATACTAGGGCTGGGTACAAGCGCTCTATTCAATTGACCTTTCACAAAGACCCGTCCCCCTTAGTTACTGTTGCTATGTCCGATAAGTTTTTAAATATATGTTTACATGCACCCTTATAATGCCTCGTGTAAAGACAATACTTCAATTAAAGGATTAGCTCACTTCAGAATTAAAATTTCCTGATAATTTGCTCACCCCCATGTCATCCAAGATGTTTGTCTTTCTTTCTTCAGTCGAAAAAGAAATTAAGTTTTTGAGGTAAACATTCCAGGATTTTTCTCCATATAGTGGACTTCAATGGCAACCAGCGGGTTGAAGGTCCAATGCCCTTTACAAAAAAAGGTAAAACAATGATATCGGATGATTTTGAAGTTGGAGAAAATGAGATACAGTTTTTCGTCCTACCGCATGACCTTTCCAACGTGATTACGTAATGTGTGGTGCATAGCAAAGCTAGTGCAAGACAAGCATCTGTGGTTAAAAAGTGTATAATTTTTTTTTTTTTTTTTTTAGAAAATGACAGATTGTTTCACTACATAAGACCCTTATTCATCATCTGGGATCATGTAGAACCCTTTGAAGCTGGTAGCCGTTGAAGTGCACTATATGGAGAAAAATCCTGAAATGTTTTCCTCAAAACCCATAATTCGACTGAAGAAAGAAAGACATAAACATCTTGGATGACATGGAGGTGACTAAATTATCAGGAAATTTTAATTCTGAAGTGAACTAATCCTTTAAGCTTATAATCGTAGTAAACAATCACAAATAAACTATGTGGCATACGCCTATTTAAATCGCAGTAACAGTCATGTAAACACATTGATCGCATTATTACCGCTCTGACCATGTGCTCGGTCCTATGCCGTGAGTTGTTCAACTTCATGAATGAAGATTACATTATTCTGAAGTTTTTCCTCCTCTCCGAATCACTAAACTGTCAACAAAAAATCGCTGCGCAGTCTCTGCTCCGTATCTTCAAGCTGATACTGCGCAAAGGATGTGGTGCAGCGTAGGCAAACCCAGTTACAACGGCATTGTGATGTTCATCATGGCGCAGAATTGTGATTTGCATTTGATGCAAGTAGATTAAAACAGTGGCCAGTAACGCGGAGGTTCATCATTTGTGCTGTGGGGTATGCGAAAAATGACGCTAAAAATAACCACATTTCATAGCGAATAATCAGAATAATGAAAATTGTATGTAAGTTTGTAATATGTAGGTTTGCTCGTGTCATGTAAACATCTTATTGTGAATAAGTCCTTACTCTGATTATTGGAATAATCGCATTATCTGGTGCATATGTAATCGTAATGTTCATTGCGGAGCAAAGAGGACAGTGACGTGATAACACACAGATAGACAAGACAGAGCAGGTTACTTTTGGTATGAAACAGTCTCGGCTTTCAAATTTAAGAAATTCAGACAACAAATACTGTTTTGTGGCTCTTTAATGTGTCGTGACAGATTGCTATAGTGCCTCAGTTCAAGCGGCATGTGAACTGATCATCTTTTCCTCTTTACTACTAGTTATAGCATGAAATAAACATGAATGAACATCAGATGGTATGTTATTGTTTCAATCGTGGAAAGACATCAATAAACACCGTTTTTCAAGTTTAAGTCTTCCGACTTTAATCTACTAACTCTACTGTTTGGTTTGTTTGTCGGACAAAATGGCGGATAGCAACAGGGGCACGTAATATCGCGCATGATATGTTTTTGCTTCACTAAATTCATAAGAGTAATTTATTGTACTGGTCGCACTGTGTTATTGCACACTGCCTGTAACCTTTTTATCTTATCGCATTCAATTTGGACTGTAAGTGTAAAACATGACTTCCTTTGCCATAGGGCTGTAGATTTAACAGCAGGAGTGCGCCGCTACTGGAATAGAGTAAAAGATTAAGTTTGGGATTTTTAGAATCAGTATCTCCATTATTTGAATTAAGAATTTGATCAATATTTTTTTCCTACCTTAAGGCATACATTTTTTCCTTTATGAAAATATATATTTGTAACGTATATGTATATTTGATTTAGTGTCTTGCACTCCTAAAGCTACTTCATTGTATAGGATTGTATGGATGTGATAGGGGTTGATGGCTCTCATGAGAAAAGCAAGGTGTACTGTAACATCATTATTCCCAGGCACACTGCCAAGATGGACACACAGCTGCCGCCCACAACACCTCACGCTCTCATTCCAACAAGTAATGCTGCGAGTAATAGAGGAGGTAAAGACTGTTGGATGAATCACTGAGAAACGTTCTTGAGATGGTGCTTGAACTCTAAATGACACTGGCTGAAAAACACTTGTTCGTGATGTTTTTTAGCAAAAAAGAGGAAAATTCTCAATATTTGCTGTTTTGAATGACATCAGCTCTAGCGGCATGTGTTTTTCAACATTTTTTTTCAGATTTGCAACGGTAGACAAAGCGCAGTCTGTGATGAGACTAGTCATTATAGTGTGTAATGCATGGCCCATGATTTGGAAATGACTGGAATATTGTGTGTATTGTGTGAGTGGGTTGTTATGTCTATGACTGGAGCCCTGAAGACTGATTGGATCTGCTGTTTCATCGTATTCAGGCAGTCACACTGAATGTTGAACCATTAAATGTTTTTATCAGGAGAATGACTTGCACAGGCCTGGATTTTCCACAGACCACAGTGTAGAAACAAAATTAGTAAGATACTTATGTCCTAAACTACAATGTCTGTGCATGTGTGTACCTGTAAAAGGTATCCATATGCCCTTATTTAGGCTCTTCAGCCACTCTTCCCCCTGACCACAGCTGTTCGACAGGAAGAAATATGAGCCAGGACTAACCAATACATCCCTGTTTCCTCCTAATTGAGAGACAGAGGGAAAAACATGGGAAAAGTTAGTTTGTTTATCCTACATCATCCAAATACTCAAGTCACTTAAAGGGTTAGTTCACCCAAAAATTAATTTCTGTCATTAATTACTCACCCTCATGTCGTTCCACACTTATAAGACCTTCGTTCATCTTCGGAACACAAATTAAGATATTTTTGATAAAATCTGTTGGCTCAGTGAGGCCTGCATTGACAGCAAGATAATTAACACTTTCAAATGCCCAGAATGACATTTTTAAAACAGTTCATGTGACTGCAGTGGTTTAACCTTAATGTTATGAAGCGACGAGAATACTTTTTGCGTGCCAAAAAAACAAAATAATGACTTTAGTTAATATCTAGTGATGGGCGATTTCAAAACACTGCTTCATGAAGCTTCGAAGCTTTACAAATCCTTTGTTTCGAATCAGTGGTTCGGAGAGTGTATCAACTGCCAAAGTCATGCGTCATATGTTTACGTCATAAACGTTTTGAAATTTCAATGGTTTGCGTGATTTTGATAAACTCCGAACCACTGATTCAAAACAAAAGATTCATAAAGCTTCGAAGCTTCATGAAGCACTGTTGAATAAAGTCGTTGTTTTTTTTTTCTTGTGCACAATAAGTACTCTAGTTGCTTCATAACATTAAGATTGAACCACTGTAGTCACATGAACTGTTTTAAATATGTCTTTAGTAACTTTCTGGGCGTTTGAAAGTGTTAATTATCTTGCTGTCAAAGGAGGCCTCACTGAGCCATAGGATTTTATCAAAAATATATTAATTTGTGTTCAGAAGATGAATGAAGGTCTTACGGGTGTGGAACGACATGAGGGTGAGTAATTAATGACAGAATTTTCATTTTTGGGTGAACTAACCCTTTAAGTTAGAATCCAAACAAATTTAGCAACATAATCTACCTATACCATAATATTAACCTATAGCCTGTTGCACAAAAGCATATGTAATATATTAGTCCTAATATGTAATGAACAAAATTGTTATGACAAAGACATAATATCTTATAGATAAAATGAAAGCAAACCTTATGGTCAGGTCACAAAGGTCATGTACACACTGTAACTAATTTTGGTTGTCAGATCAACTTTTAGTGCTTAACCGTGTTCTGTACACACAGAGTTCATTAATGTTACGGGAGTGACAACCGCATTCTACAACTGAATTATATGAATTATATGCTGTGAAAGAAAATCACAGGGAGGTATGAGCCTTGACTCATTCATGTTGCCAGATCTTCCTAGAAAAAAGAAAAGAAAAAACAGAAAACAAGAACAAGCCCATAATAAACCGAAATAAATCCAAATGCTTTATATTGAACATAAAGCCAAAATATAGCGACCCATACCTGCCCACTTTCATAATGCCATAATATTGATCATTTATGAGCCAAACACAAAATACTTATAATATGTGGACATGGCAACACTGTAGAAAAGTACAAAATACTACACCTCTGTAGATGGTTGTTTAGTTAAAATTGCAGAACATAATGAGTCTTTGGCTATTGTAATATTAATTTGTTCAAAAATAGTGGCGCCAGAACGTTACTATGGTTACCACGGTGTCAATCATCGCAATTTCGGGAGTGAGTCATGTTCCGTACACACACAGAATGGTAATTTAGGGGATTCACTCCTATATTTAAATGTGGTTGTCACTCCTGAAACTTTACAGTGTACATGGTGAAAGACTTGTTCATGTATTCGTTTTCAATATGAGTAGTTGGTTTTGATTGTTTCATTGCATGTGAATGTGCTTCCAGACATAGGGAAGTTCCCCTTGGTTTTGTCAGCAACCAAACCAACATGATAAATCCAGACACTCACTAACTGCCACTGTTCTTTCACGTAAATATGGCTGCTCTGTGGGTGCTGGGAAATTGGGATTTGAATTTACAAGGTTTGTTTTTAAGAAGTGAATTTGAGTTTTATGTGAAGTGTTTTTGATGATTACTTCTGTGTGCAGTAGGCTAATGCTAAGTTGTGTGATTGCTCTCTTTACTGTGTGAAAAATCTCTCTCTGTCCTTAATGGTCACTGTGTCCTTCAAGTCCATCAGCGAGCTAACTGGAAGGTAGCCCAAGATGAATCAGATGACCATTTCTTATCTTTAAGCACCGCAAGAGTTCAGCAAGGGAAAAGGAGAGCATTGATTTTCATAATTTAATTAAAAACTCTTGCCATTTTTTCTCCTTCATGCATTTCTCAAAGACAATATTAATCACAGGATGGGTCTCAGTCACAATTAAAGTATGCCCCAGATTCCACTCACATTTGCCAGTAGAGTGCAGTAATTAATTCCAAAGAGGACACTTTCCGTAACAAGTCAGAGCTGTAAAAATCCAGCTAAGTGGTTTATCAATACCGAGCGCTCGTCAAAGCTGGCCTGAGCAATAATGATATTAAAAGGAGAGCATTGAAATGCCATAAAAGAGCATTTCACAGATTCAGAGCAGTGACCGCCACAGAGTAGACCAGACCCTCTGATAGTCATTGATAAGTGAGACTTGCCAAAAATACTGGCAGGGAATTTGGAGTTAAAGGGTTAGTTCACCCAAAAATGAAAATTCATTTACTCACCCTCATGTCTTTCCTGTTTATGATGCTCTTTTTTTCTTCCAAGGAACACAAAGGGAGATGTTCCCATTTTTCGCTCCAGAAATGACAAAAAAAGCACCTTAAAAGAATCATAAAAGTAGTGTGCTGTATGTTTCTAGTCTTTTAAACCTGTTCTGAAGACTATAATTTTATAGCTCTTGAATCTCGAATGATTTTCAGTGATTAATAACTTAGTTCACCCAAAAATGAAAATTCTATCATTAATTACTCACCCTCATGTCGTTCCACACCTGTAAGACTGCCAAAGTTACGTGATTTTAGTAAACGAGGCTTCGTTACATCATAAGTGTTTCGAAATTTCAATGGTTCACCACTGGGGGGGCATGACTTTGGCAGTTTGATACGCGCGCCGAACCACTGATTCGAAACAAAAGATTCGTAAAGCTTCGAAGCTTCATGAAGCAGTGTTTTGAAATCGCCCATCACTAGATTTTGTTGAATAAAGTCGTTATTTGTTTTTTTGGTGCACAAAAAGTATTCTCGTTGCTTCATAACATTAAGGTTGAACCACTGTAGTCACATGAACTGTTTTAAATACGTCTTTAGTAGCTTTCTGGGCATTGAAAGCGTTAATTTTTTTGCTGGCAATGGAGGCCTCACTGAGCCATCTGATTTTATCAAAAATATCTTAATTTGTGTTCCAAAGATGAACGAAGGTCTTACGGGTGTGGAACAACATGAGGGTGAGTAATTAATGACAGAATTTTAATTTTTGGGTAAACTAACCCTCTGTTTCTCATGCAAAGCAACCGGAATATAGTGGGCTTTTTCGAGCATCCTTTCCTGTTCACTGTCAGCATATGGAAAAGAGCTGCATTAACTTTCTGATTGACATCTCCTTTTGTGTTCCATGTAAGGAAGAAATTAGAGAGTGAGTAAATAATGAAATAATTTTCTTTTTGTATATCTATTCCTTTAACAGGCTCAAGGGAAGTACTTGGAGATAACTAGGTAGTTGGTTCACTGACATGATATGTTTAATAGACAGGAATGCTGTGTGTAATAAAGACCAGCAGGGGAGTTAGGTACTTTTTTGACAACTCAGTAATTGAAAGAATGGTAAGTGCTTCCTTAAGTGGTTATATAGCAGAAAACAATAGCCGAGTCTTCCTCCTTGTGTTTGCCTGAATTAGAAGCACATTTTTCATTCATGGTACGATGTAGACGTCAGAATGTTATCACTCATGACTCATCTAACAGCTTGCATTTTTTTCAAGTTCCCTGTTGGAGGTAAATATGATTACTTGTACCAAGTAATCATGCAACAGGCAAACACATAGTAGCAGAGCTGTTCCTAATTCAAACATCATGTTTCAACCCCAGTATTAAAGGCATATTTTTGGAGGTTATCTATCCTTTGTCTCCTTAGTTTCTTTGCAAATTACATTGATTTGGAGTCTTTTCTACACATTCTCAGTCACTCTGTTTGCTTGTCTCATCCGAGTGTTTTCAAACTCATTTAATTATTTTAGTGCCCCTCCCATACATTAAACCAAACTGGCTGTATACCTGTCGCTTCTTGGCTTTAATGTACTTGTGAGTGAAATCTCGGTCAATGCAGCAGGGGGTCTGTCCTTCATGTTTTGTTTCCTTTCCAGCACTTGAAATAATCGCCTGACCCCGAAACTCCTACAAACTATGTCTTTGAGGTTGAGCTGCTAGTTTTATACATACTGTGAAGTATGAATAATACATCTTAATTTTGATGATCGACATCTCTCTATCCAGTTACATACTAATGTAATGTTGAATCCAGATCAGCAGGTCATGCCTTATCCAGACATCTACAGGCTACAGTCTAAAGCAGCACTGATATTTTGCTTTACCTTGGTGGTTTCTGTATATATATATATTTATATATATTTATATATATATATATATATATATATATATATATATATATATATATATATAGCAACATTATAAATGTCTTTCCTGTCATTTTTGATCAATTTAATGCACCCTTGCTGAATAAGAGTATTAATTATTTCTTTAAAAAATAATAATAATAATAATTATATATATATAATTTTTTATTTAAATATAACATTTATAATGCTGGAAAAAAAGTTTTTTACAAGACACTCTCAGGTCATCACATATGGTCATCACACACACACACACACACACACACACATATATATATATATATATATGTATGTATATATTACTTTTGTAACATTATAAATGTCTTTACTGTCACTTTTGTTCAATTTAATGCACCCTTGCTGAATAAGAGCATTAATTATTTCTTTAATTTCTTAAAAAAATAATAATAATAATAATAATTATATATATATATATATATTATATATATATAATATCAAATTTGATTTTTTTTATTTTAAATATAACATTTATAATACTGAAAAAAAAGCAAGTTCACACTCTCAGGTCATAACATATGGTCATCATATATATATTTATACATTTATACATACAATTATAATGCTGGAAAAAAAGTTTTTTACAAGTTCACGCACTCAGGTCATCACATATGGAGACCCAGAAAGACTGACACACCAGTGGGAAGTAGTGAAGCGCTCGCTAACCTTTCTGTGCAGCACTGTTGTACTTCCAGGACTTGAAGCAGGTGAGTCCCATCCTGCAGGTGGATGTCTCTTGAGATGCCTCAGCCGAGCTCAGATCCTCTATGGGTGTGCATCATCATCAGCGCTGGGTCTCCCGCGGCTCCTGCGGCTGCTAATCAGTGGAGGCTGGCCACGCTGGCGGCATCCCTGAGCGCAGGCTCCCCAGCACTGCCATGGCCTGGACAGAAGCCCCATCTGTCTCTCTACCCCTATCTCCCTTCTCATCCATCTCATCAATAAAGCCCCAGCCCTATCCTGTTGGCAGCCGCTTTGCTGGGGGAGATGGAAGGGCGGGGCGTAGACCCTCTGCGGCAGACTACGCATGCATACAAACACAAACACACACACACACACACACTCCGGCCTCAGCATCCCTCCAGAAACTGTAATTACTTCAGTACAGTATGCCGTCTCAGGCAGCCAGCGCCAATTTCCCTAATGCATCCCCCCCACCACTCCCCGCAGACCAGACCGGCATTTGGTTTAATGGCCATCGATGTGATCGGCCCTCACCCGCACACAATGACTCAAAGAGGTTATAAAGACGTGAGCGGGTGGCCGGCACGTTAAACTTTTGAACCATCCTCCATTAGACTAAGAGGAGCCGGCGTCTCTCTCATCCTCCCTTTCCCATCTGCCCTCTCTCTCCTTCTCACTCGCTTTCCTTCTCACTGCAAGCTAGATTTATGATTCCCGGCCTGGCAGAATCTCAGGCATATATTGATCCTGATGAAAGAGGCTCACTTCATTTGGCAAGAGGAATGGGCCTTTTCAGTAGACTTTACACATCCCATCAAGTGTAGGAGTCGTGATGTGGCCACTGACTTGTCAGGAATTCTCAAGCACAGAGAATACACAATCCAGTGATGTACCTTCAGACATTTTCACTAAATGATTTCTTCAAAATTGAGGTATTTGGTAAGTTTGCCAAGTGTACATGTTCTGCTGATGCTATTCGGTGGTCATTGTTTAAAAAGTTAATGTCGGTGCTCTTGGTGTTGTTACAAACTTTGGTCCCCTATAGATGGCTGAGGTGATGACGCATTTTTGTTGGCCATCCCAGAAGTTCGCATCAGCCTCATTCCATTCACAAATACACAATAGGATTTTTCCATTGGCTTTTGGATTATTGCAGTAAAAAAGCTCTGTGACCAACAAAAGTTTATGATTCTTACATGTTTTGTTCATCAAGATAATCTTCACAAATGAACAGAACTTTTGAAGCCTAAATACAATTTCCGAAATAAAAAGCTACGCGTAGACTATAAATGAACTACACCACTTCACATGACTTCAACATCACCACCATTAAGCTTCCAACAACTCTTTCAGCCTTTATTTAAAATCTACAAGTTGGAAAGTTCGAGTTGGAACAGTTTGCAAGAGCGCGATTATGAACACAATGCTATGAGTAGATGACTTTTCTTGTTTGAAGTGATAATGTTTAATGTCCATGACAACCTCTGTAGTCCATTTAGCCTCTTGTTAGAAACTGCCTTTTTCAAGACACATAAAAGCTTTAAAAAATCACAAGGGGGCAGGGCTGGACTGGAACAAAAAAATGACCCCTGGCATATTTGGTCCATGCGGCCCACCGCTACGATCCAGAATCGGTCCACACCACCCATATACGCTGGCGTTCAAAATACACACGCACACACACACACACACACACACACAGGTTTGTTTTGCTATCAAAGTGAGGACATTCCATAGGCATAATGATTTTTATACTGTACAAACTGTACATTCTATCCCCCTACACTACCTGTACCCCTAAACCTACCCATCACAGAAAACATTCTGCATTTTTACATTTTTAATAAAACATTGTTTAGTATTTTTTTTAAAGCTAAATATGAAGACTCATGAAATGTCCTTATATTTCATGTTTACGTCATAATACCCATGTCATTATACAAATTTGTGTCCTCATAAATCACAAACATAGAATAAAGAGACAAATGACATAAACATGGCTTTATGTTTTTTAGGTGGGTCTAACAGTAGTATTCGGGTAAGAAATAAACTTAAAGTTATCCAGTTTAAAATAACACTGGTTAGACTATAATTTAAGATAATTTAAAAAAATAAAATTAAATACAGATTAATGCTTACAATTACAAAAGTTATTCAGTGAAAAGCAGCGAATGATTTCTTCAATGTCTTTTGTCCTTTGATTGACATGACAGACAGCAGCAGGAATATTAGGCTGCTGTCACTTTAAGAGCTTATGCACAGATCCAATATACTGTTACACAACATGCTATTTCTTTCTCAACTATTTACATTCCAAAACTGACTGTGTTTACCTAAATACTTGCCAAAGACAGGCATTTTGCCATAATTTTGTGTGTATTTGACCATATAACTGCAATAAGCCACGAAAAAGAACTCAATTTGGTACTCGCGAGCTGTTTGAGAGGCACGAGCTGTTTGCGTGCCACATATATAGTAGATTGGAAACCTTAAGCCCGGAACACACCAAGCTGACGCCGACGAACTAGTGGCGACGAAAGCACACTGTGGGGTTGGCTCACATCGGCAGCGTCTGGGTTCAAAGTTGCCCTGACACACCAAACCGACGCTCAATACCCAACGGCCAAGTAGCACGTCCGTTCTGCACCTGCGTAAGAAGAAATGCCTTTCCGTACCAGCAGGTGGCAGTAGCTGAACAGCCAATCAGAATGATCAGATGGCCCGACTGACCGACGAGCTCCGACGCCGATTCAACATATCGAATCGGCTGAAAAAAAAAGCAGATGAGGACCAACTTCAACCAACAGTGCGGAACACACTGAGAAAACTTAGTCAGCCGATGAACAAAAACTGGGTGTGTTCCGGGCTTAAGAAATACTAAAGAACCTAAATAAAGTAATCCAGTTTAAAATAACACTGGATAGACTTCATTGTAAAAAAATTAATTAAATACAGATTAATGCTTACAATTAAAATTACAAAAATTATTCAGTGAAAAGCAGCAAATGATTTCCTCTGTCTTTTGTTCTTTGATTAACATGACAGACAGCAGCAGGAATATTAGACTGCTGTCACTTTAAGAGCTTATGCACAAATCCAATATACTGTTACACAACATGCTATTTCTTTCTGAATAATGTTTACATTCCAAAACTGACTGTGTTTACCTAAATACTCACCAAGACGGGCATTTTGCCATAACTTTGTGTGTATTTGACCATTTAACTGCAATAAGCCACGAAAAAGAACTCAATTTGGTACTTGCGAGCTGTTTGAGAGGTGGCTCTGTGTGCGCGCCACATATATAGTAGATCAGAAACCTTAGTGTGAGTGCGAAACCCGCAGGAATGAGTAAAATTATGTGCAATACCCTCAACGACGCGCCAAAATTCGTGCCCTGTAACAACACTATTCAGCCGGAACGAATGAGACGAGTGAGTGAGAGAAAGCGGGTGTGTCAAACTGTCAATTCGCTGTTGGAGAGAAGAGAGAGCAACGCGCAGCTAGTATCAGTGTTATCAATACTGTGGAAAATTAGTACTGGAATCGTTTCAGATATTTCAGTATCGATATCTATATTTTTGACAACACTATAGCACTGCCTAAACCCTCTTGGGCATTGAGTTCACCAGAGCTTCACAGGTTACCACTGGAGTCCTCTTCCACTCCTCCATGACGACATCACGGAGCTGGTGGATGTTAGAGACCTTGCGCTCCTCCACCTTCCATTTGAGGATGCCCCACAGATGCTCAATAGGGTTTAGGTCTGGAGACATTCTTTAGCAAGGCAGTGGTCGTCTTGGAGGTGTGTTTGGGGTCGTTATCATGTTGGAATACTGCCCTGTGGCCCAGTCTCAGAAGGGAGGGGATCATGCTCTGCTTCAGTATGTCACAATACATGTTGGCATTCATGGTTCCCTCAATGAACTGTAGCTCCCCAGTGCCGGCAGAACTCATGCAGCCCCAGACCATGACACTCCCACCACCATGCTTGACTGTAGGCAAGACACACTTGTCTTTGTACTCCTTACCTGGTTGCCGCCACACACGCTTGACACCATCTGAACCAAATAAGTTTATCTTGGTCTCATCAGACCACAGGACATGGTTCCAGTAATCCATGTCCTTAGTCTGCTTGTCTTCAGCAAACTGTTTGCGGGCTTTCTTGTGCATCATCTTTAGAAGAGGCTTCTTTCTGGGACGACAGCCATGCAGACCAATTTGATGCAGTGCGCGACATATGGTCTGAGCACTGACAGGCTGACCCCCCACCCCTTCAACCTCTGCAGCAATGCTGGCAGCACTCATACGTCTATTTCCCAAACACAACCTCTGGATATGACGTTGAGCACGTGCACTCAACTTCTTTGGTCGACCATGGCGAGGCCTGCTCTGAGTGGAACCTGTCCTGTTAAACCGCTGTATGGTCTTGGCCACCGTGCTGCAGCTCAGTTTCAGGGTCTTGGCAATGTTCTTATAGCCTACGCCATCTTTATGTAGAGAAACTATTCTTATTTTCAGATCCTCAGAGAGTTCTTTGCCATGAGGTGCCATGTTGAACTTCCAGTGACCAGTATGAGAGAGTGAGAGCGATAACACCAAATTTAACACACTTGCTCCCCATTTACACCTGAGACCTTGTAACACTAACGAGTCACATGACACCGGGGAGAGAAAATGGCTAATTGGGCCCAATTTGGACATTTTCACTTAGGGGTGTACTCACTTTTGTGGCCAGCAGTTTAGACATTAATGGTTGTGTGTTGAGTTATTTTGAGGGGACAGCAAATTTACACTGTTATACAACTGCTGTACACTCACTACTTTACATTGTAGCAAAGTGTCATTTCTTCAGTGTTGTCACATGAAAAGATATAATAAAATATTTACAAAAATGTGAGGGGTGTACTCACTTCTATGAGATACTGTATATTATCCTGTATATTACATAAACAAATGGGCAGATGTCCCTGCATGATAGGCCAGTCCTTGGCAAAAAAAAAAAAAAAAAAACGAGAGAAAACACTTGTATTGGCCCACTGGGAAAATGACCGGTATGATTAGTAATCCAGACCTGCAAGGGGGCATTACTGATGCATTTTGTGTCGTAGAATAAAACATGAAAATATCTTGAGCTTGTGTTAACCACAGAGTTTATTTTAGGCATTTAACCAAAAATCCATTCAAAAACCCCACTGACTTTGGGAAAATTGAACCAGAAGTGCAAAAATGCTAACTTATTTCCAGGTTTTAGGACTCATTCCTGCGTCACCTTTCAGTACCATAGCTAATGATGGACCGGCAGCAACCAGTACAGGTCAAATCTGCATTATCAGATTTCTCTTTTGCAGATCATGTCTTGTTGGAAATGACTGCTGCAAACCTATTGGAATGTGTGAAAGAATTCTGGCACACACCTTTTAAATTCTGCCCTCTGGTTTCTCCGCTCTGACCCCTGCTGCACAGTGGCTGGGCAGTTCCAATTATCACTAAGAGCTTTTCACTCCTCTTGTGTCAATATGCACGATACACGTTTTTGTGCTGAGCAAAGGCTCTTCTGAAAATGAAACTTGTCAGACACACAAGTTACACACTAGGACTCCTTCGCATGCACGCACACAATTCATCTCATGACAGGTTCATCTTTTTACTGAAATTGAAATGGAAGGCAGTATAGGAAACTTAAATTGTGAGAGTGGCACAGCCCTCGTTTTTAATCTACATAGAAGCTTTTGCTTTGCTTAAATAATCACTGATAAGATACGAATGTAAATCTGTCAATCACTTCATCTGACACTGCCAAAAAAAGAGATCAAAATGCAACCTGAAACTGTGCTAAATCTGTTCTCACCAAGTTATTATAACAATTTATCTATTTATGTTTTGTATGTAATGTACAAATCATAGATTCCTTTATCCAGTTTATACTATTTCATTAGAAAACAAAACTGCTGTACAGTCTTAAGAATGAAATGACACCTGACAGGTTATTAATTGACTTGTTAATGCTCTCAGAAGAGAACATTTAAATTGTACATTTAAATATTTGAGTATTTATGTATTTTTTGATGATTTAGAGAAAAAATAGAAAGAGATTCAATTTAAAGTTAAATTTATTCTATGAATTATACAGGTATATGAATTATACATATTTAAATGCCAAGATTTTAATTGAGGAAATGTCACAATATCAACACTATGAATTTGATTTGAATGATTTCACTTAGCCTATAAACATTAATTTGTGTCCACAAAAATCTTTGATATTATTCAACATAATTCACAGTTACAGATCAATATTTTCCAGAGACAAAATTAGATCAACCTCAAAACATTTCCTATGCAATAAATCCTACAAATGTTGATATTCAGATGAAATTACTAAATTCAGAAAAGCATAGTCATTGAATGTGTTGAGATGAGATTTTGTGGCTTGATCATGAGAAAAAGATTAAGGCACCTTACCCTGCCACACAATCATTATACAGAGACGATTCATCTGGAGCAACTTGGGGTTAAAAGTCAGGCGGTTAAGTATTAAGGGTTAAAACCTGCATAATGCGGCGAAATACTGCAGCAAAATGTCAGCTAGATATTTGAGGAGAAAGTGTCTTTTTTATAGACCTTTTTCATTTTTCAGTCAAGGTGAATGTGAACAGAGAAGGTGAAACTTAACGATTAAATTATTCCCTAAGGACATGACAAGGTGATGTCATCTGACACTAAAAAAGAGGGCCCTTTTACCGGAGAAAACAGGCCTTTTCATTTTAGATGAGTCTTCATTAGTTCATGTCCTAATGAAATGATCACTATGTTAAAACACTGACTTTCACATTAAAGGGAGTGTTGTTGGGAGCTTTAGGAGGTTTTATTACCATGCCTTACAGATTTAGTATTCCATAGGGACTAATCAGAGAAAGAGTTGTCGTGGCCAGTGGCTGCGCGATCACTTAAGTTAATAAATCAGGCACAAAGTAAGCCATCTATAGATGGTGACAAAGTAGAAAGACATGTTCTAATTTTTCTCACCAGAATCATGGATTTCTTTAATCCAGGGGTTTCAAAGACTCACAGTCATTCCAGGGATCCACTACATAAAGGTAAATTTATGATAATTAAATACGTTAAATAACATTATGTAGTAAATTCAAGATCATTCGTTTTATAGTTGGAAATGTCATTACACTCTTTAAAGAAAATTCTCTGTTTTGGCCTATATATCTTTTCTTCGGACCAACTGCAGTTCCTTCATGGACCGCTAGAGGTCTACAGAATCTTGAAATTGGAAAACCCTGGCTTTAATTCATAAGTACATAAGATAAATTTTACAACATTGTGTTCTTTAGTGTTTATTAAAACTGTCAAGTGAAGAATAACAATATAAATGTAAAACATTTAACAACTGATTATGAATATGATTATGTCCTTTCACTGGTGAATACAGAATAATTATTAAGATGTATTAATAATAATAAATAATTAGAATATAAATTAAAAATAGATTAATTAAAAGATGTAGAATAGTTTGCAGAGGAGGCGACAGGACAAAGTTGACATAAGGACATCCGAATGTTTGATTAAATTGACAAAAATACACTTAAAAAAGTAATTTCAGGCTGCTCTGCTCTGGATTGTTTTATATAGCAGTTATAATCATAATAATCATCTTTAAACTTTAACTTATTTACCTGAGACAACGTCTCAGTGATAAACAAAATACATATTTAAATTCAATCGCCAAACTTACACTATAAGACGACAAGAAGACTTGTGCTTTGTCGAGTGTTCACCCAGAAATCCTAGCCACCGGAAGCGGTCCTTTAATGTAAAGCGGATGTCATAAACAGCGGCGGACGGAGTTCAGTCTGGAAAGCAAAGTGTCTTATTTCACGACTTGAAAATAACAGGTGAAAGGTGAGTGAATTTTAAATTTAAGTATGTAGCATAAGACTTTCTTTGACAAGTTTATTAATTACCTCGAGGCTGCGGTGGAGACATAAAGTCTAAAAAGTGCCTTGCGTTTGCCTGGATGCTAACTGGCTAGCCACCCAAGAAAAACACTCATATTTGAATTTTTGAAGCGTTGTGTTTTGATGAATAATTAACTTTTTGGGCGTTCTGACCACTAACTTTAATAATCCAGTAAGCGCACAGTCGTCTGGAGTTGTAACTCGAGTAGGTTTGTTTACATTAGAGGCTGAAGGGTGGTGGCTAACGCGCGAGGGAGATTAGCTCTTTGTCACCAGGCAACCAAAAATGAAAGTTAGACTACTACTGTAAACAAACAGCCGTTTGAGTGTTTTTTTTATTTTATTTATTTATTTTTTTTATAGACATCACATGTATTTCTGCATGTACTTCACCAGCATTTACTGCAGGGACATTGCGTTCGGGCTAAGTGTTCCTTAATTTAGAGTAACGTTAACTAAACCTAATTGGTGATGTTTAATCTCCTGTAAATACGTTATGCAATATCCGTTAACGCTGCATGCACGGTAAACAGTTCAACTCAACTTTTAACAAGTCAAAACAACTGCAACAACCCGGCTCGTGAAATTCAATAACTAGATATAGAACGGAGAGCTGGCATCACCTCGGCTGTCTTGAATTTTACAACCCAGCGGGGTGTAGGGAATGTCCTGGGATACTGTTTCCCTGTCATAATTTTTATGACTTGGACCTTTTTTTCTATTCTGGTGTGGTCAGATGCGGCGATCTAAGCGGATGCGGTCGCCGGATGGCTGGATCGCGGAGTACAGCTGGGAGGAGAGAGTGGAGGTGCACAAGAGACCGAAGCGCAGCTCGCGCAGCGGGGAAAGAGAGCGGCAGCCCGGGCAAACCCATCACTACAGAACATACGAGAGGTAAGACAGACTTATTCATGGTAAAAGTATGGGGTTAATTTAGAATGTGGGTTTTCATTTTCTTTCCATTACAATTGACTTTATTTGTTATGGACTTTGATTTGTTGTTCACTTATCCTGCATGTTTGCTGTGCCTTACATGATGTAGTGTAGTGTAGCATGTTCTTGGATTCAAGACAAACTGTCTGGGTGACAAGTGCTGTAATCAGGCCTGTCAGAGGCTCCTGATCTGTGCTTGCAATTCAGAGAATCCTGCTGATGTAAAATCCTTCTGTCAATATGACTGCAAGTGGGATTTATTTCAAAATTTATGATTGTGAGATTATGAAGTTTTCAATATCTGTCCATAGTCTTGCCACTAAACTTAATTGATGTTTCATTGCTTGTAAATAAGATATATATGTACATCTATGATATATATTTAATATATCTACAATATATATGTAATACCCGTTAACACAAATTTAACTGTTCAGCTCAACTTTTAACAAGTCAAAACAATTAGAACAACCTGGAAATGTGTTATTTTTTTTTAGGGGGTGGAGGGGTTAATATGGTAAAAGCCATTTCATTAGTTTTCATTTGACCCGACCAGGCTATTTGAAATGCAAACTGAGAGCTTGTAAAGGCTTGTTCACTCCAAGAATGATAACTATTTTAGCACACACCAGTGAAGCGCTCATTAACGTTCTGTTTACTGTAAGTGTTTTGTCATCCACCACTTTGAAGTTGGCATTAAATGCATGTTAAATGCATGTTATATATCTTATTGTGAACTAATATGTTTAATTTGTTCAAAAAATGTCATAACTGGATCTTCTTGTGAAAATGACCTCTCTGGTGATGTATCCTGGGCTTCTCCAATCATTTAGACCATTTAAACCATGCCCCTGCAAGCTTACGTTCATCTGTGTTCAAATCCAATCAACAACTGATGCATTGAAGCAAGTGCCCGTCTGACATATTTTGTTTTTTTTGTTAAGCCTTTGCACTCAGATATACATTGAAATACGGAAGGAAATATCTGTTGCTACCTTCGTTTTATTGCAACTATGAAAGCTCAGACTCAAGCAAGATTCTAATTGGCTGTCCATGATTTTATCATTTATCAGGTGGGAAAAATTGTTCTGAAAGTGATTCCAACAATATTGTTCCTGTCGTTTTAGCTGTGGTGGATGAAGGGCTGTCCCTGACTAAAAATGTTTCTAGTGGACTATTAGATGTTCATGTAAGCCATTAGTCGATTAATTGCACGTTTATATTAATTTAATTACTTAAATATACTGAGGAGAATGCTAAACCATAATTAGCGTTTAATATATAGGCTTATACTACGGGGCTGTTGAATGCTCGAATCTGATTGGTTGACCAACGTTCTAAGGTGTGCAGTTATTTTCAGGGAAACACACGACTAATGTAGTTCTAGGCAGGTCTTGACCACATTGCAGTTCCATATCACTTCGTCAGTTATTTCAATAGGTCCTACAGCCTACAACCGCAAAAGAAACAAAACCCACAACGACACAGACCAAGCAAATAAATATAGTAAACAATAGGATGAAAAAGTTATTGTCATGGTTTTTGCCACAAAATACGTTTTATTGTGTCCTGAAAGTGCATACTCTCTCCCCCTCTCTCTCTTTCTTTCAAACGTACATGTTTATAAACTGCGTTAATAACTGTATCAACTCTGTATTATTCTGCTATCAAGGCTCAAGCCTCCGTTACTAGTTTTGAAATGACGTTTTGGAATTAGCAACAGAGGCTTGGGATGAGATGTGTAAGAAATTAGTCCCACACACAATAGTGTTTTAAGGACAAAAACCTGACAAATGTCTTGAAATACAACATCGGAACAGTGTCTTGAGGTGTAGTAACTGTCGTATAAGCGGAAAAATTATTTCGGGCCGTTGAATTCTTAGAAAATAATGTACACCCGAGGTGTAATGCTCTGCGTCGTGGCCGCATTACCACCTCGAGTGTGCATTATTTTCTAAGAATTCAACGGCCGTCGTCAATTATTCCTTACGTAATATAGCCTGTTCCAAGCTCAAGTGCATGCATAAAGCTTGCCGCAAAGCCTAGGCAAAAGTAATGATTATGAATGTGTCTGGGGGAAAAAATAACAAGGAGACATTATAATTATTTATTAATAAACTAGCGTTCTCTGAGTCACTGTTTGTGGATGATAGGCGACTATTAGGGGGCAGCCCTAGGTGGATGCCTTTATTCTCAAAGAATTAGAAAAATTGTTAACTTTATAGGTATCGTTAGCATTATAGTCATCATCCTTGTTGTGAACGGGCCTTAAATCTGCATTTATTTTTCTAAAGCAGAAACTATGCAGAGTGCATCTAATATTCTTAAAAAAAAAAAAAAAAAATGGATGTTTTGGTCTTAATTTCGTTGTCAGGAAGGCTTTAAGGGTGTACTCACACTAGGCGATCTGAACCGTGCCCAAGCATGTTTGACCCCCAAAGTCTAGTTTGTTTGACTAGTACGATCTCTCCATTCCGCGCCAAGGTGCGGTTCGCTGTACCGTGCCCTGGCCCGTTTGAAGAGGTGGGCTCGGGTGCGGTTCGACAGCTGCTACTCTTGTGTGCTCTACTGTCATCATTATGACAGCAAACATCTTCTATTGCTACTTGGATAGTACACTTTTCAATTAATTCAATGAATTAATTTGATTATATTTATTTCTAACATGTCTGGTTCTCACCTTATCTATGAACCGGAATTGTTGTTTGCAAGTAAAGCTGCAAATTCCTCAAGTCATAAATCTATTAAGCAGTCTATTAGCGAAAGCACATTTCATCTTGTTTTCTTCAAAACAAAAAGTTTTTTTTTCAAAAAGTATCATAAAATACTTGCGTGCTCCAGCTCGGAATGTTAAGTGCAATGTGAGTGCAGGCCAGTAGGGAAGGGGGGACAATTGCGCCAGGGCACGGTACAAGGCAACCGTGCCTAGTGTGAGTAAGTTGCTGGAACACAGAACGTTCTGCTACTCTACTATAAGCTGACAGCTGTGATTTGGATCACAAGTTGTTCAAATCAAACACAACGCTCAGGCATCCTCCTATAAGATTTACTGCTGCAACATTGACAGGTTAAAGCATCGCTTTCACTCATACCTGCTCTCTCAGAGCTTGTTTCTGTGGCTCTTTCTAAGTATAGCTTGTTCTTGAACTCCACTCTTTCGAGAAGACACTTGATGCTTTCGGCACCCAGCATATCACGATTCAACATTCCTTATCCCCTGCTGAAAGGGTCAATAAATTGCAGCAAAGTGAAAGCCGCTCATAAATTTAGCTGTCAAAATCTCATTGCCATTGTAGAGCGATGTCTTCTTCCTCAGTAATGTTTGTTATTGTCAGGTCTCACATTAGCTCAAAGAGGCTGGAGTACCGAGAGCGCAGGGCCAAAGAGGCCAGTCAGGAGCATGGCGGTTATAAGGGTCAGGTGGACCTGGTCAGCGAGAGGGAGAGGGAGCAAAACGGCAACCATTACAGCCAGTCGTCCGCACGTAGCGGACGGAGTCAGCACAGCAGCAGAGACCGCCAACGTTCACGCCACCCCAGTCCCTGCTCAAACTCGGTAAACGACTTGTCATTCTGTTTATTTTTACTTGAGCTGATGCATTTGTTAATGTTTCTAAAGTCCAGATTTACCATAGTAACCATCCACTGTATACTTGCAATGAGGTGGTCAAGGAATCAGTTGTTTTTTCACTTGATCTTCACTCATTGGTTGCAGAAATGGCTATTTGTTGATTGGTTGAGGGTCATGAACAGAATTAGCTGCACTTCAAAAGAAAGTTGTTTCTTGTCTGAAAATGTGTTGCCATGTCTTTCTTCTGTAACACACACTATGGTGGCCCTGTGCCGTTGCTTGGCGATGAATTTGAATTTGCTGCTGCCGCCGTGGCCTGGCGTGGGGGTCCGAATCACTCGCCCCCCCCTTCATCAACCCCCCCTCGCTGAATGAATGAATGATGCGTACGGGCCTGATTCTGACTGGTGTTTGATGGTGGTGATGATGTACTCCAGAGAAGTCATCGCAGGAAAAGAACCAAGAGTATTGAGGATGATGAGGAGGGTCACCTGGTCTATCACAATGGAGACATGCTAAGAGCAAGATGTATAGAACACAAACCTTTCTCTATATAACTGTCTGTTCTGTGTCTATTAGTGGGACAATTCAGCCTACACTTGGGGGTTATAAGGGGACCTTTGAAGACTTCTAATATTAACCACTTAGAATTTAACTTTCATGTGTGAAACTTTAATTTGGCACAGACTTTTATACTCAATGAATATGATATAACTGGAATGAGTTTAAGTCCCCATTAAGTACTGTAAAATCTGTGCTTTTGTATGTTGTATCCTTCAGTCACAAAGCCTTACTTAAGACTGTTTCTTTGCCCTGTTTATAGATGAGATTGTAGGGACTCTGGGTGAAGGAGCCTTTGGAAAAGTGGTGGAGTGCCTCGACCACTCAAAGTAAGCCAGATTCTGTGACTTATTTGTCATACAGGAAATGTCTGTCTTATTTTTTCTTTTAACATTTGCTACATTTGCACCAAAATAATTAGTTATGGTTAGTAATCGGATTGATGGCTCAGTTGAATTTAAAAGCCTTCATGCAAACACCTCAATGATTGAGCTCGATCTGATTAAAAGGGGTGATGTAGTCCTGAAATAATGGGATCAGTAGGAATAAAACAAAGTATGTAAATACTTGAATATGAATATCTTCTGAATTGGATTCAAGAATACCTTGTGCATATGTTTACCAGAGTCTTTTTATAATATGTTTACATATGCACATTTGTAAAAAGTTAAAAAATGTTTATTTACGTCTTATCTGGCCAGTGGAGAAGACTGAACATTTGCTAAATATTAGCTAATAAGCTCTTCTGTCTAGCGATTAATTAAAATTGTAATAAAATCACAATGTCAGTCTCTAGCTTTAATTTTGATCATGGCTTTTTTTTTTTTTTTTTTTTTAAATAAAAAAAACCCATCATTCACAAAGGTCTGTGGTGGATGCTTGTTTTTTTTAAAAGTTAAACTTCTTTTACGTTGATGCTGCAAAAGACGCGAGCACTGGTTAATGACGTCCGTCTAGCGCGTTTACATTCGAACCAGGTGAACAAAAATCGATAATACAGGCATTTAGGAACTGCACAACATGTAAAAACTTTCCAAAAAGGCATCACAACGCTGCCATGTTTCATTTATGCAAATATACGGTGGCTGCAAATATTGTCAAAAAAAAAAAAAGGCTTCCAAAAAATGATACAGACATGTATGTGTAAGGAAATCGCAATATTGATCCAAAAATCTTGATAGTACTTTTTTTTTTTTTTTTTTTTTTTTTTTTTGCCCATATCCCACAAACCTATATCTGACACATTAATCAGCTTTCCTTTTAGGTATGTCACCAAGGCAAAAATGTCAATTATACTCATGGTGGCTTTCTCCAGTTCTGAATGTAGTGGCTGGGGCGCTGTGCATACACTGAAGTTTGTTCGAAATACATAAATGCTCATGTAAACATAAATGCAAAGTATAGGCTTTATATAAAGAGAACTTTCAGAATCTGAAATCAAATTGGGTTCATTCAGATTAACAAAAATGCATGTAAGCATACCTTGTGTGCTTTTGTTTGCAGAGGTAGCACACGAGTGGCTTTGAAGGTCATAAAAAATATTGACCGCTACCGTGAGGCAGCCATGTCAGAAGTTGACGTGCTTGAGCGGATAAATTCGCTTGATGACGAAAAAAGATTGTGAGTATTTGACTTGAAGGTAGAAATTGGCAACTTTGGAAACTGACAAAAGTTTTCGGATGGAGCAATGTAATAACTTACCTCTGTGTCTTTGCAGTGCTTGTGTCCGGATGCTAGACTGGTTCGATCACCACGGCCACATCTGCATAGTGTTTGAGCTGCTGGGATTGAGCACATACGACTTCCTGAAGGAGAATGGATTCATGCCCTTCTCACTGAACCAGATCAGATTCATGGCAGATCAGATCTTTAGAGCCGTGCGCTGTGAGTAAAGATGTTCCTCTGTATACATCAGTGATAAGCACCATTTCATAAGAGTGATAAACCACTAAATCCATTTCATAATAGTGATGTCACTTTATTATTCACCTTCTTTCCATCAGTTCTGCATCGTAATAAGTTGACGCACACCGACCTTAAGCCTGAAAACATTCTCTTTGTGGACTCCAAATACGACATTAAATATAACTCCAAGATGGTGAGTAATTGAATCATAAAATATCAGTACAAATGCACAGTACAGATAAAAGGTTTGGAGTCCAGTAAGACTTTTATTTGTTTTTGAAAGAAAATAATAATTTAATTCAGCAAGGATGTATTAAATTGATGAAAAGTGTATTTGTATGTATTAATATATCACTAATATATCACTTAAAATATATGAAATGTATTAAAATAGAAATGTTATCTTAAATTGTAATATTTCACAATTGCTGTTTTTACTGTATTTTTGTCAAATACATGCAGTTTTAGGGAGTGTAAGAGACTTTTTAAAAAAACATAAAAAATTCATACCAACCCTGAACTTGTACAGTAGTGTTATGTCTGTAAGAAGATAAGTGCTGGTTTATAGTATGGAGGGAAATGCTGACAGTAATGTTCATTATGTTACAGAAGCGAGATGAGAGGACCTTGAAGAGGTTGGATGTGAAAGTGGTGGACTTTGGCAATGCTACCTATGACCACGAGCATCACACCTCTGTGGTGTCAACCCGCCACTACAGAGCTCCAGAAGTTATATTGGGTGAACTATTTGTACTATTCATTATGCTGTTGGTTAATCCACTAAAATGTGGGCATGATTTTGTAAATTGCAAAATGTTGATCTCTGCTGGCAGAACTGGGCTGGAACCAGGCTTGTGACGTGTGGAGTTTGGGCTGCATCCTGATTGAGTTCTATCTGGGATTAACATTATTTCAGGTATGACGTTTTGCGTACAAGTGGTGTTATTTTAAATGCAGCATACTTACAGAAACTCGCTCTTTTCAGACTCATGACAGTAAGGAGCATCTGGCCATGATGGAGAAGGTTCTAGGCCCCATACCTACACACCTACTCCAGAAAACCAGGTGCAGTATTTTAACATGAGACTAGTGTGTTTCTAAATGTAAATTTATTATGTGTTTGAAGATGCTTTTGGATTTATGCAGTCTGTCTTTGACTGATGCATGACTGCGCTTCATTGTCAGGAAGCGGCGCTATGTGCATCATGACAAACTGGACTGGGACGAGCACAGCTCAGCAGGGAGATACGTGAGGAAACACTGTAAACCTCTAAAGGTAAAGATCATTGTAGACTCCCTACTAAACTACTAAATTCCCAAATCCCAGAATCTTGATTATATTATGATGCTAGGCTAATACTGACTCCTTTTTTTATCCTGTAAACCATTTTGTATAATATATATTGCCTCAGAGTTGTTTTTGATCGATTTGTGCTATTTATATGCACATGTACAAAATGTTAGAGGATTTGGAATGAAAACACTGCATGTTTTTCTCTGAATTGGTGGTTGTTTTTCTGTACTGAATTCCAGTGGTGTTTAATTTCCCCCCCAGTAATTACTGTGCATGTTTAATATTAAAGTCTTGTGGACTACTACTTTTGAAGATGCATTGATGCCAGTACTGAGACATATTGCTGTTTGGGTTGCCAAGATGAAAATAACATAGTTGAATCTTTGCTCCTTACTCAGCAATACATGTCCTCTAAAACTCCGGAGCATGAGCTGCTTTTTGACCTGCTGCAGAAGATGATGGAGTACGATTCATCCAAACGAATCACCCTGGAGCAGGCCATCGCACATCCCTTTTTCAATCCGTTAAGAAAAGAGAGAAAGTGACTTGGAGGCGACATCGAGTGAACATTACTGCTCCCAGGGAGACTGCTGCTGACTGTATCAGTCTGCTTTAAGACTGCCTGCTTCATTACCTCTGTCCATATTTATTGTCATTTTGAATATGCGGGCCAAATTCCTCTGTACTTTTGGCAAATTAAACTTGAATGCTTTGAATGCATACCACTTGTGTCTATTTATTTTGTTATTCTTATTGATAATAGTGGACTGGCATTTACAATGTATTGCAGTGCATTTTTTTTTATTAACATTTATCCATCATTGGGCAATAGGAAAATGGACCGATAGTACAATGTCTCTCCTGCAGATGGCACCATAGGGCCTTGTTCATACATATGCTCTTCTAGTTCTGCAGTCTTTTCGTTAGTGTTTATGTAACTTCGGACAGCATATGGACATCATGTGGGGAAAATCTTGAGATTTCGCAAGATCTAAAGCTAATTATCTTGGCTGCAACTCCGATATGTGTTCTTTATTACGGACGGATAAAAACATTTTGTGCAATAAACCACTAATAATTCGACATTTAAAGGGTCGTGTAATGTGGTCTGTACAAGGTTCTTGCTGTCATACTTTGCCCCTTTCGTTCCATATTAGTATGTGAGTTTACGTATTTTGGACACCACGCGTCATAAGTACATTTTATCTATATCCGCGTTTTCCTTTCGAGGTTGGTTTTGCGCACGCCAAATTGTGTTTTGTCACATTGTGCAGTGAGTTAACATCTTTTGGACCTCTAGCGGTTGAAGCATAGATTTACAAGTTAGTTGCGGATGAACATGTTTAGTAATTGGCCAACTTGAGTTGAGCTTGCGTGACATCACAATCAAATAACAGAAAACAGAAAGACGGATAGCCTTTCCGAAAAATCTTTCAATACACGTCAAATATTTGGTTATACATTTTCGCTATGTTGGAGGATGAAGATTTTGAAAATTGCGACTAGTTTATCTTCTTTATTAAAGGACAAGACGTAGGTTTTAAATGTACTCGCTCATTAATGAAACAAATGATGTACACTGTGCACGAATAAATCAGTTATAATAATGCAATATTCCTTTAAAATTAAGTGGTCGATTTCAAATTCATGGTGTAGTACGGTAGGCTATAGTTTTTGTTTTGTTGTGTTTTTGTTTTATATTTGTGATGTGTGGTCATAATAAAATGATAAATATTTACAGTTCACCTTATATATTAGCACATCCTGACATATAGCCTAATCTCACTTTTGTGGTTACTGAAACGTTTGAAAACTTTTATGTTGAAAATATTGAAACATATAGCCTACTTACAGTAACACACTTAAGACCCCCAGTCAACCTTTTGTTTTGACTTTTGACCTCTGGGTCGGGGAGGGGAGAAGACAGACATACGCGCGCGCGCACAATTCGCACACTGTCGGTTATTGTTTTGTTTACGGTAGTTCAGCAGCGAGAAAAGGGGCTGACTAGAGACATACTTCAGAGGGAAACAATTTAACCTGGGTTCGAGACACAGAGGCGCGCGACCACCAGCTTGTCTCGCGCAGCAGACTTTCAGCAGTTCACGCTCTCTTCTAGTGTGCATCACATCGCAGCGTCTCCTGTCAGCCGCAGTTACGCCGAAGCCACAAACTCCACTTTACTGAAAAAATATCTACTCGTGTTTCAAAAAAGGATTCAAGAACAAGGATAATTTTGTCAGATAACCATAATGCCGAAAATGGATTCAACCGGGGATTCAAAAGATGTGTCAAAGACGTCAAACAGCAATGGACATCATCACTCATCACAAATATTTAATTGCTTAACAACCCTCGTATGTTTTATGTTGTCGGCGTCTTCGGTGGCAGTTTGTCTGTTTATGAACGTCAAAACTTCTCATCTTGAGCGTAAAATTGAGCTTCTGGAGATGGAGAGACCGTCTGTGATTCAACCTGTGCACGCGACACTGGATGCGCACGCGACTCTTTGGGATGCGATAGAGAAACTCGTGCAAGAGGTGAGGCGACTCTATTTTTGACATTTCTTGGCTACTTTTATAAACATTGGATACAATTAGGCAGTTTATCTGCCTTCTAATTTGGTTTTATATTGTATTGTGTATTTAGAATGTATTTATTTTGCGACTAACGTACTTAGAAGTGAAATTAATTGAAGAATAGTTGTTCATACTATAAACTCTAAATAACATGAAGGAATTTTCCGTATTGATTTCCACCCCTCCCGTATTTTGTTATAGGATTAAATAAAATTTAACTTGACAGAAAATGTCCTGGCGGAAAATTACCAGTAGCCTATGCTTTTTCCGTTTTTCTACGGATTTTATCCATACAGTGTTATTTTAAATCACTAATGTGTATATATATGTATATATGTATATCATATACATCTGTTTTCTCAGAGACTCAAAGAGGGAGAGTCGAAAATTCGCACAGCTCGAGAAGCAGCGCAAGAGTGCTCGTGTCCTCCAGGTTGGTCTTCTGCAAGTGTCTGAGATGCTTTTAGTTTTGTCTCTTTCTTTCTCTCTCTAAAACTACTGAGCCATCTTCACTCTATTTTTTATCTCAAAATCTGAACTATGCCTCAAATTGGGTCAGTAAATGATGCAGCAGGTGACTTGCTAGCATGTGATATTGATAAGAATGTTCAGCTCAATAGGGACTTGTTTTATGAATCTGTCTTCAGTTGTACTTTATCCCACCAAAACAGTGTGTATATTTTTATATTTGGTAGGGATTTTGAAAGGACTATTTTAGTCAAGCTCTTGGAATGATGGAATTAGTCACCGTTGCATCTCACCATTGCAATCTTTAATCACTTACAGATAAAGAAAATCAAGTTCAAACTCATGTAATCGAGATGGAGCGACAGAAATTATTGTGAACGGTTAAATGGATGGACACAGAGATGTTGTAATGATGAAAAAAAATTTACAGCATGGATAAGTGACAGTGTTCTGACATGTCAGCGTGACCACAGGCAGAACCACAGCTTATATACTTCATGCTGAATTAAATAACTCACATGTGGAAGTTATAAAGATGAGAGTGGCGCTCCTCTGTCCACAGTGGCCGGTGGATGCCACAGATTTATTGTGTAAGCTCAGTTACGAGACATTAAAATTCATTGCCAGCTATCAGTGCAAAGTAGGGGATAGACAGAGGATATTTAACCTTTGATGAATTTGTTGCTCTGTTCCCATGTTTTAGTCCTTGGAAATTTGGCTGTTGCCTGAGAGAATATGACAGTTTTGCTCCAGCACTGTTAAAGAGACATACCCTCCCAGGGCATAGTGGAATTATGCATGAAGAAATTTACTAGCCTATGAAGATTTCATGGTAGCTGTGCCTACCAAAAGAGGGCCTCCCATATACCCTCTGATGTTGTTGCTAAAATGTGGGTATAATTTAACTTTTAGCCCTATCCCATAGGATACTACAGCTTCAATTAAGCTCAAGTCAACTTTAAAGCTCTTTTATCTTTTTTTCTCTGTATTCTTTTCCAAGGACTGGTTTCATATCTATTCATATAACCTTATCATGTTTGCTGTACATGCTTGAAACCTCGCCATGAGCAAAGAGCATATAAGAAATTCAGTTTGTAGAGTTTTGTTTCTAATATAGTCATGCTGAGGTATTTTTGCTAGAAATGAAACCCAGTCTTTTTTATCCCTGATATCGAAATATCAAAGAGCACAAAAGCCTTAAGAATAGAAGGAAGAACAGGAAAGACATCAAAAGTCATCTTGTAAGATTGAACATTGATAACTTAAAAAAGGACATTATCTCATATCTGAAATTGTCTGTAAGTGATTTGTTTTAGTTTCTATGGCTAGTGTTGTGGAAAGTTACTTTTAAAAGTAATGCATTACAATACTGCTTTATTTCCTAAAAAAGTAACTAATTGCAGTGCTTTTGCGTTACCTTTTCCCACCTTGTTTTTTAATTTTTGGCAAATGTTAAGGCCCTTTGACACAAAAAGTGAAATGAAAAAGCCACAGGCTGAATGGAATGCAAATTCACACCTGTACAGTAGAGGGCACAGCTCAAATAAACCTTTCAAACAAATGCTGAAGTAGAAAGTTACTTGAACAATAAAAACAAACAAAAAATTAAAAACAAATGGGATGTTTAACCGAAGTTTTCTGTTAAAAATCTGTTTTTGTGCAAATGACATGAGTAAATGCTCACATTTAGTCTACAAATAACCATCATGTTCACACAGCGCACACAACACCTCTGCACTTACTCCCAATTTCACTCAACATCGGGACAGGAGAGCTGTCAGTCTATAAATGGGAAAACAAAGTAACTTGCGTTACTTATTTGAAAAAGTAGCTCGGAAATTTTGTTGTAAATTTAAAAGTAATGCATTACTTTACTAGTTACTTGAAAAGTAACTGATTACATAACTCACGTTACTTGTAATGCATTACCCCCAACACTGCCTTTGGCAGACATTTTGAGATGTTTTAAGGAAAATTTGAAGAGTTCAAATGCAAAAACTGCTAAATGCCACCTCTGTCAAAAATGAGATAATGATACTGAGCGAATGCACTCCGCACATAGTGTACGTTCATCAGATACTTTAGCTTCAAATCCGCTAAATCCTAGCGACAGCCGATTTAAAAAAAATACCAGTTCATTTGCAGAAACCGCTAATCGCCACTTCCCTTTGTCATCCTCTAAGTCCACAGAAGAACCAATCAGATGACGCGGATCGAATCATATGATTTCAAGATGAATGACGGTGTGCGTATGAGCTGGCTTTCAATTGCCGAGCTGCAAGTTTTTATTATGTTTTGTCCATCATTAGAGTAGCAATGACAAGATTTCGCAAGTAGCAAGTAAACACAACCGTGTTCCTTTTGCTGCTGTAAAAAAAGCACACACGGACAGTCAAATTTGTTAAATACCATTGAACTGACTAAAGTGACATTTTTGAAAACAAGATATTTCAATAACTGACTAATAAACTTTTCATTGCCAGTCAAATTACTGAACGTAAACATAGGAGCCTGTTAAAAAGTTGTTTTTTTTCTATCTGAACTTGATTTGTTTTACTGACTTTGTCAGCATGGTTATTGCATATAATTTTATCTTTGGAGGAACCATCACTCCATGATGAGTTTTGTGTATGTAACCCCTCTGGTTCTACTCGCTCCTCTCCTAGCGGGATTTGAACCGGCATTTCTGGTAACTGGTAAACCAGAATGAGGTTTACTCGCACAGCTACCTGGCCTTCATTACATGTAGATCCCAATAACATTATTCATCAGACACTTGATACTTCTGTGATGTTCTTTTAAGTGGTGCTTGGTAGGGCAACCATCATTATAACTAGTGTTAAAGTTGTATTACTTTTCTAAGCAATCAAATGTATGATTTACACCTGGAGGATGATGTAACAGACAAACAAGTTCATATACTTACACTGAAGGAGCTGCAATTAGGGACCAGAATATCATAGTGGGCTCTTTTTAATGTGGGCCAGTAAGCAATGTCCTATCAACTGTACATTGAGGTGGTCAGCTCTGTAAAGACAAACACTTTTTCTTCAGTGTAAATGTAAAATACTTGTTAAATGTAAAAATCTAGTTTGCCCTTTACAGTGGCATGTTTTTAATTGACATTATGTAATGAATTTAATATAAAAATACTGATATTTATTAGTTTTGATTTATGTATATCTTATAATTACCAGTTTACGCCAAAATAGTGTACAGTCAATTCTATTAAATAAAATTTAGCCTTTTTTATGATGTTCATGGGAGCTTTTATTGGCTTACAAACTATAGTTGATGGCATTTGTTTAGCATGTTTTTAAGGATGTCTATAATTTACAGGCCCACTGCTAGTTTAACGTGGACATTTAAGCATGTTATTTACTGTGATATAATATTATTCTTTTTAGATGAATGCTATTGTTATTATTGGTTGGGGATCAAACATGCATTGACTTCACTTTGGAAAATACAATTGAAGTGCCCAGGAAGTAAGACTTGTTTCTTATAGGTTTTTACAGTGAATAGACCTTTTGTCTTTCTCACTTAAGTTGTACTTCCTGTCTCCAATTAAAGACTCAGGTACTTTTGGTGAATCGAACTGTGTTCTTGAGCTGAATGGTAAACCTGAGTCATCCATCTGTGCAATTTGCTGTTCCTTCCTTTGCCTTTAATGGGCTTCCTTTCATAGCAAACATCAGAAAAAAACACTTGAACTACAGACACAAAAGGACTTATTACCTGTGGACCATAATGAGCTCAACAAAGCAATTAATTGACTCAGGCCTTGTCAAAGCTGAATCCACTCAGACTTTGCCTTCCTCTGAACCTGAAATGACAACACACTGGTCAATCAGAGCTTGAGAAGAATGAGATATTGAAACAACTAGCTGCTCAGACACTTCCCTGTGACATTTGAATTCATTCTAGCTACCAGCAAAGCCCTGGATATGCTTTTTTTTATGCGTACCCATCGTCAAACGCACAGCCTTGCAAAATATACTTCACTTGACTCGTACGCATACACAGGCGTTCGACGCATGCACAGTTTTGAGCAATCTCTTGCCACGAGTTACAACCCATGTAAATATCTTTGTATTCTTTCATGCTAGAGTTGTACAAATGAAGGGTACTTTCTAACCTCTTCGCACAATCTCTCGTCTATGTAGGCCTCCAATTTTGCTGTAGCTTGCATGCATTTCGGTCTGTTTTGTTTATGCCATTTTCTTCGTCTACCTTGGTTGCCAGCTTGTGGATAAACTAATTACTGCAAAAAAAAAATTAAATGCGCATGTCCGACCTGTGCGTACAAAGTGAAGTATACTTTGGGCTTTATTCACAAACTATAAGAGAAAAAAACAGTATGATATTTAGCAATATGTAAACATTTTAACAATGAATTATAATGTCTTCTAGATACTTTTGGTTTAAAATTGGATATAGGAATCTGTTTTCTTCACTATATCTACTAAAATGCAAGTTTTGAATATGAGTTTCAAAACCCTCCTCTTTTGGTTTAACGTGCATCTCCGCGATCAACAGCTGAAAGCATTTGACAATCATTTTGTTCGGATTTCCTGTGAATGTTTGTGACCTTGTGGTAATTATTATTACTGTTTTTTTTTTTTTTGTCCTATTATCTTGTTAAGGATGAAAAATCATCATTTTAATGTGCCCTACATTACATACTGTGACACATCCAGAGTTCCAGCCACATCACCAGAATACAGATGTTTGCATTCATTGTCTCTGTTGATAGATACCACATTCATAGCTGAGTCCAATATTACATCTGCCTTTGTTTCACAAGTAAGCCTGCGGCTATACTGGTCAGTGTTCTGGAAACCTCTGTTATTATCGCCACAGACAAATACATCATTTTAAAGCCAAAATCCGAGCGTGACTGTAAAAAGCTACAGTAGGAAAGATCTGAATGTTTCACATAACTGCGTGACCGTATACCCCAAACCTCAGGGCAACGTAGATCCTAACCCGTCACGGATCCGGACACCTAGTCTCCTCTCCCAGGTTGGAAGGTTGTTCTGGAAACAGAGTGAAGTGCTTGGATAAACGTGCCTCTTAAGAATGTAATCCGCCCTTGTTTTATTGGCCTACCCATTGAGATGGCTGTAAGCTTTAATGCTTCCTCCAAAAGCTGTCTAGGGCTGTAAGGGTTTCGCTGTGGGTGAGATGGAGGGTTACAGATTATCTGTTGGCCTCTGTGTTGGTTTTGAACTTTTTCATGTCTGATCTATGTTAAGCTTTCCCCTCTGTGCATAAGTGTAGTCATATGCTATACCTTCACGTTGATTTAGGTAGGCATGAAGCGAGGTAACATGAAAATCTAGCCCTTTCTGTGCACCCTGGGTGCTTATGTGTTACTTCAGACCGTGTTAGAAAGTTTTTTACTTGGGAAAAGAGATGCACTGGAAAATTAATAAATATTTCTCTCCAGAACCGACTGGCCAATTTTATCAATTGAATCTCCAGCACGCATATTGGGTTGCTTTGTCAAGGCAACTCCAAAATAATAATGCAGATACTCTGCTATTTTAAAAGGATTAGTTCACTTCAGAATTAAAATTTCTTGATAATTTACTCACCCCATGTCATCCAAGATGTTTATGTCTTTCTTTCTTCAGTCAAAAAGAAATTAAGGTTTTTGAGGAAAATATTTCAGGATTCTTCTCCATATAGTGGAGTTCACCAGGCTTCAACAGGGTTGAAGGTCCAAATTGCAGTTTCAGTGCAGCTTCAAAGGGCTCTACATGATCCCAGACGAGGAATAAGGGTCTTGTCTAGCGAAACAATTGGTCATTTTCTAAAAAAATAAAAAATTATATACTTTTTAACCACAAATGCTTGTCTTGCACTGCTCTGCGATGCGCAACGCATTACGTAATCATGTTGGAAAGGTCATGCGTGACGTAGGCGGAAGTACCGATCCAGTGTCTGCAAAGAGTAAGTCAAACGCCCTTTACAAAAAAAGGTAAAACAATGATGTCAGATGATTGTGAAGTTGGAGGAGAATTTTTTTGTCCTACCGCGGTACTTCCGCCTACGTCATGCGTGACCTTTCCAACATGATTATGTAATGGCGCATTATAGAGCAGTGCAAGACGAGCATTTGTGGTAAAAAAAAGTATATAAATTTGTACATTGTTTTAGAAAATGACAGATCACCCTTTGAAGCTGCACTGAAACTGCAATTTGGACCTTCAAACCATTGTACCCCAGTGAAATCCAGTTTATGGAGAAAAATCCTGGAATGCTTTCCTCAAAAACCTTAATTTCTCTTCGACTGAAGAAAGAAAGACATAAACATCTTGGATGACATGGGGGTGAGTAAATTATCAGGAAATTTGAACTAATCCTTTAAAAGGACAGTTCGCCCTAAAATTAAAATTCTGTCATCATTAACCACTCATGTGGTTCCAAAAACTTTCTTTCTTCTGTGGAACATAAAAGAAGATATTTTAATAAAACATCTCATTGTTTTTTTTTTTCATTTTTTTCTTCATACAATGGAAATCAATAGTAACCAAAGAGTTACCACGTTCTTCAAAATATATCATTTAATGTTCCACAGAAGAAAGTAAGTCATACAAGTTTGAAACGACATGAGGGTGAGTAAAGGATGAAATAATTTTAATTCTTTAAGTGCAGCACATATGTGCCACAAACTTTTCTTATTACTTTTAATTTACGTGAGTCTGTAGCTGCTTGGTTTTGTGAAATAGGCAGTCAGAATGTATCTCCATCAGGATCTAGCTAAATAAATACAAAATAAAGGCAATAGCGGTATGGGTTCTGTACTCTCGGCTTATTAAAAGCATCTGTGTGTAGTTTGTGGGAGGGCATTTTGCCATACTCTCAACATCACTGTAAAAGCTCCCTCCCTGTTTGGCTGCAATATTTCCCAATTTCATTTGAATGAAATGTGAGGCCATGTACCCACTGAAAATAGAGAGGAGATATGGAAGCAATTATGGCCTGTTAGGTCTGATTATCAGAAAAAAATATGTGATTTGTTGATCATACGGAAGACTCTTGCTTTTTCTCTCCCTCTCATCTCACACCTCACAAGATTTGATACATTTGGAGAACATTTATACCTCCTTGCTCAATCCTAGATGATTTTAAAGATCTCCAATTACAGTAAAATAAAACCAGGGTGCTTTTCTAACTATTTGATAACTGCCATGAAAGCACATTCTATGTTTTTCATTTTTGTCAAAAGTAATCAACGTTATCTTTTCTCTTTAATCTCAAAGATGATGTCAATTTAGAAATGATAAGAGCGCTGTGGTCTCCGTGTGGTGCAGTCCTGATTTTCATGCCCGTGAAGACCTTTTATTTAGTGGTTAAGAGTTGTTTTTACTCATCAGATCTTGGCTCAGCCATTTGTTTGTTTCGGTCTGCATGCACGGAAGAGTTGGCAGGGCTGTTGCTGTTTTAATTTGTTTCCTAATTTGTTAAACAAGTGTTAAAATGCTCGTTAAGCACTTGCAGTTGGCAGAACAGAGCAATTCTCAGGCCAGTAATTCAGTGTTCTCATAACAGCTTACTGGATTCTGTCATCATTCATTTATCGTCATGCCATTCCGTATCATAGACTGTTTTGAATAAGATTAAAAAGTGTAGTCAGATTCATATGACAACAAATGACTCTTATGAACTGGTTCTTTTAGTGAATCAAAAACAGTGTAGTCCTATTCTCAAAATAAATTACTCTTTTGAGCTGGTTCTTTAAAGGCATAGTTCACCCAAAAATGAAAATTACCCCATAATTTACACACCCTCAAGCCATCCTAGGTGTATTTGACTTTCTTGTTTCAGCCAAACACATTCAGAGTTATATAAAAAATATCCTGGTTATATTAAAATATCCTAAAGTAAAATAAATAGCTTCCGGCGAGACAGCCACACGCATTCAACTTGCGTCTAAGAAACGTTATCTTCCGTGAAGTAGTACACAATGCCATGACGTTCTACGCTACACCATGACGTATTATGCTATGTCCTACATTATACTGCGTAGTACGTCATGTCATTGTGTACTACGTCACAGAAGTTAATGCTTTTTAGACGCAAGTTGAATGCATATGGCTGTCGGGCCAGAAGCTCGTTATTTTAAGTTTTAAATAAGGATATTTGTCTTACACAAACACATCGATTCCCTTCAGAAGCCTTTATTAACCTCCCGGTGCTGCATGGAGTAGGTTTTATGATCGATGGATGCACTTTTTTGGGCTTCAAAATCTCATCCTCCAATCACTCTCATTAAAAAGCTTAGATGAACCAGAATATTATTAATATAACTCTGATTGTGTTTGGCTGAAAGAGTCATATACACCTAGGATGGCTTGAGGGTGAGTAAATTATGGGGTAATTTTCCTTTTTGGGTAAACTATCCATTTAATGGTGCAGTATGTAATATTGATAGGCTAGTGGTTGGAATGGGTACTGCAGTCGAAATTCAAAATATTGGAGAGGGTTGTTTCTCCTGCCCCCTCCTCCTCAGACTCAACGGTCATGCTGGTCGCCAGATTGAGGACACGCTACATGAATGAATGCAATTGACAATGGAAGGTAAGGAGCCTTATGCTGTAAATTGATGAGGTGATTTATCCGCATTTTAATATGCCTCTTTACATATAGTTTTTAGATGGAAGCCAAGGCTTTTTAGGTTGGGTAGAATCTGTGATCTCCAACCTAGTTTGTTTTCTGGCTTCCTTTGCTACAATACGCTGTGTTTTCCGCCAAATGGCAACCCAGGGTGTTGAAATACTACTGGGTAAATTGGCAGCGGGCGGAATCATGCAGACCAAAACAAAAACAGACATTCCCACATGGAATGCACATTTCAAAGTAGAATAACTGGGTGTAGCATTGTCTTTCGGAGAAACAAGTATGTGAACTTATCGTTTCCTAAATCTCTGCAAACATATTATGCTATTTTTGTGCTATAGTACAGTCAAAAAATACATACAGCACCTTTGAAAATAAATAGAAAAATTATTCATTTTAATTCTGAAACACTGCCTTGTATATTTTACAGCATTAGCAGAGAGAATTTTTTTTTTCATATGTAAGCAAATTGGACAATGAAATCTGAATCAAATCAGAGCTTGTGAATCAGAATCAAATTGGGAAATTTGTATTGATTGAAGGACACAGAGGGACACAGAGAGTTTGCCTTTATTTACTCTAGTCTCTCTACTGAACTATTCTTTATTATCTCATTCACATATCCCATTTCCTCCCAGTCATTCTTGCTCTTTCAATGGGGTCTCGTCGCCGGTTTAGTCACACATGCCTCACATCATGCTGTCTGTTTGCATAATTGTGTGTACTGAAGCAGCCTGATCCTTGTCCTAGCGTCGTCAGGCCTAATCTTAATTGCAAATCTCCCAAATGCCTCCAGCGAGCCAGAGAATTTATTTTCTCCCTCTGTTGTATCCCCCATCTGTGTGGCAGTGTGCCACGTCTTTTCACATTTTAAACTTCTCCCCTAACTGTACTTTTGGGTTGCATGGTCCACGGCAGAAACTTGGAGCTGTGGAGCCTTGTTTCCTAGACTGGGATTTTGAACAGGGTTGCACTTTTTTCAGTGCCATGGGGAGATCTTGCCATTTTCCTGTAACGTCAAGCTGTGAGGTTTGTTTTGCATCGTTTTCACCTCGGGCTTTTCTGGAAACTGGTCTTGAGTGATTAAAAAAAGGAAAAAGAATCCCTAACCGCTTTCCGATCGGACTATTTAGTTTAGATGTTGCTTAATTTAATGTAAAACCATGGAAAGACAGTAATGGTTCCTCATCATTCCCAGTCATAACTCAAACTAGATTTTTAGAGTGTGTTTGTACTTTAGTTAGGTTTTCTTGGTTCTTTTGGACCAAAAAAAAAGAGAGAAAATAACACATTTAGTCCAGGTTCTCTCTCAGCTTTCACACTGTCATTTTTAATACCGAACCTAAAGATACAAAAACAACAACAACAAAAAAAATATTTTGAAACGGAACTTAACGAACATCCAAAACAGTGCTGTATGCTGGACTAAATGCATTTGTTGTATGTGCATATATTTGATGGAATGGTATTTTGACCAGCTGAAAACTCATGAAGAGTTTATAAATTGTGTAAAGGAGTCAAAACAGTGGCAGGAAATCCACACAAATGAAGATCTGCTGCAAGAAGACAGCGTTTCTGACACATGCACTGAACTGTAATGGGCAACATAGCTCCCATATCGAGAAAAAACAGGTATGCTTGAGCATTCTGTCCTTTTTATGGTTGCATCTTGTGACATCACGTCCTATTTTTGGTTCGTTTAGATGTCTTTGGTCCATGTTGCGTTTACTTTAGTCGAACCGCACCCGAGTTCATTTGGAAACGGACTGAGACCCCTCTTTTCAGGCATCCTGATCTGCTTGTTTGGTACGCATTAAGGTTCGGATGGCAGAGTTCACACTTAATCAGATGAACTGCACTGTGTGTGTGTGTGAACACAACCTTAGTGCAATAAACATTAATCAAAAAACATAAGATGTAACATTTGTACATAACTGATAACAAAAACTAAAAAGAAACACAATTATGTAATTGAAATACCATCAAATGTAAAGTGTCATGCTGAGAATTGTGGGAATTTCAGTTTTTTCAATTTAACTTATAAGATGACTCTTAATTTACTTCCAAAATCTGTACATTTAACAGTATTGTACTGTAAAATGACATGAAATGTCCCTTTGGATTTATGTTTTTCACTGTATATAGTAGAGGAACATGGCATTGATCAATTAAGAGGTTTTTACTGTAGCATTTGTACAGTCATTTACCATTAAAATTTCAAGCATTTTGTTTTTTTACGGTGTATGAGCAATAGTATAGCCTTAGCAAGCACAAAGCCTAGGGTTTTCAACCAAGGGGCCTCAGCAAACATCTAAGGGGTTGCAGGAAAATGATTAAAAATGTAAATTAAGGGTACGTTTACATGACAACGATGTACTAACAATGGAAACGTTTTTCCTTTGCCATTTTGAAAAGTTTTGTGTACAGACGACTACATTGTCAAAACGATCCCGTTCACACGGATCCCTGAAAACAACTAAAAACGCTGTATTATGCTGCCAGGCCAGTAGTTGGTGACATCACTTTGTAAAGAAACACTACGTGCCTATAGACTGAACACGTAATACACGTACACATCGCGTCACGTCAGCGGTTTCACAAATTCACGTTTTTGTAGTTTACACGGAGATGATAACGGTATTGTTTACAAAAAACGTGCACTTTGAAAATTTGTAAATGAGCAGCCAAAACGCATAAAAACTTTCCATTTTTAGTTGAAAATGGTGTGTAAACGGCCCCTTAGGTAAAAAAATAATAATAATAATAATTAAACTTGACTAAAATGCTAAAAAGAACAAAATCAAGATGTAACTGATGATTCCTTTTATTAATTTCCCATTAACAGCTTATTTTTATTAAAAAACAAACAATTCTTGACATTTCTGTAATCACAAACATAATTGAGGTTAATTAATTTGGTATATTGACAATCACAGTTTCTGTTAATAAAAACGTTTGAAAACAAGCAGCTTTGCCATAATTACAACAGAAATACTGTGGGGTGGGGCCTTTGAGTCAAAAAGGTTAAAAAGCGGCTGTAGTAGAGTTTGAGTGACCTCCAGACTCTCCATGCTCACTCATTTCTGCACTGCTGCTCTGATTCATTCTGGGACGTCTGATAAACAAGCATCAGCGATGACTGGCCTTAATGCAGCTGCATTCAGTTATCTGAAAAGAAAGAATTTAAATCCGTGTGAAGACTATTTTGCAGACTAAGTCTGAGTTGCGTGCAGTTGTTGGATTTGGGATGATGGTAATCTCCTAATTATGTGTGTTATTGTAGCTTGTTTTGATTGACTGAGAGATAAGATACCTTCCTCCTTCAACCAGACTCTATTGAAGAGAAATTCAGCAGATGTCATTTATATATATATTTTTTCTTTTACTTTTCTTCACTGGAGGAAAAACACACTCCATATTTTATAAGTGTACTGTGCAGACCTGTTGAAATTTAGGATAAATTCTCCCAGGATAAATAGACTCTTGTTGGGAACATTTTTCCTGTATTTTCTATTAAGCGTATACAGCTTGTTTATATGTGTGTTTTGGCTCTGGCAGGCCAGTTTGTGTTTGTGTTTTTTGAGTCTGAGTGAATGTGTAGGCCTCTAGCACTTGGTGGTGGGGGTTGTATACTGAACGTCTGGCAACCCTCTAATAGTCTAAGTCAGACTTTGTCTGCTGTTAGTGAACTTCAGCTGTGTCAAATAAACATGATCCTGCTTTAGACAACAGCTGTTGATTACATACAGTGGTACAGTAGATTTTAAACATTCTATTAGACAAACAACCTGTTTAAGTGTTAATAAATTACATTGTGGCATCTCAAGATAAATGAATAAAAATTCAATATGTACTACTGTTGAAAAATTTGGAGTTTGAATCTTTTTTTAAAAAGTCTCTTAATATGTTCACCAAGTCTGCATTTATTTGATCAAAAATATAGTAAATTATATTTTAATATATTTGTGCTGCTTAAAGGGTTATTTCACCCAAAAATGAAAATTCTGTCATTAATTACTCACCTTCATGTCGTTCCACATCCGTAAGACCTTCGTTCATCTTCGGAATGCAAATGAAGAACCTTTTATTGAAATCTGAGAGCTTTCTGTCCCTCTATAGAGACCCAACACAACTACCACTTTCAAGGTCCAGAAAGGTAGGAAAGACATCATTAAAGTACTCCATGTGACTCCAGTGGTTTAACCTCAGTTTTATGAGTGCTTTGACTGCGCAAAAAAAACAACAACATAATTTTCTACTTTATTTACAAAATAATATTATTCAAATCATGTTCACGCAACACAAAACGCATGCGTCGTGATGCTCTTGTGAACACTCGTGCACGCGTGTTGTTTTGACGCGTGAGTGAACACAACATGTATATGTCATGATGCTCTTGTGAACGCGCGTTGCAGATCGATATTTTCTTAAATAAAGTGGTTAATTATGTTTTTTTGCGCAAACAAAGCACTCGTGTCGCTTCATAAAACTGAGGTTAAACCACTGGAGTCACATGGATTACTTTTATGATGTCTTTCCTACCTTTCTGGACCTTGAAAGTGGTAGCTGTGTTGGGTCTTTATAGAGGGGCAGAAAACTCTCAGATTTCATTAAAAAGATCTTCATTTGTGTTCTGAAGATGAACGAAAGTCTTACAGGTGTGGAGCGACACAAGGGTGAGTAATTAATGAGAGAATTTAAATTTTTTGTGGAAACTGTGATACATCTTTTTATCAGGATTATTTGATGAATAGAAAGTTCAAAAGAACAGCATTTATTTGAAATATAATTTTTTGATCAATTTGATGTGCCCTTGCTAAATAAAAGTATTTCTTTAAAAACAACAAGAAGCAAATAAACAAAAACAACAGTGACCCCAAACGTTTGAACGATAGTGTATGTGATGTATACCTTCATATGCTAACATGGTTGACAGTTCTGCAGTTTAATTTGAAATTTCAAGCCTTGTACAATTTACACTTCAACTCATTTTATTCATATATATATATATATATATATATTGTTTTAGAATGCATGTTTACTAGGCGAGGAGGAATTTGAAACACTGGCCAAAAAAAGAGGCATCCTTATGAAGAAAGAAAAAGATGCATAAAATTGATTAAATCAATTTACTGGGTGTCTAGAAAAATGTCTATATTACCTCAGTTACATTGTTTTAAGTTTGATCTCTTGGTATTGATTGTGTTTAAAGATTCACATGCAGAATGTGCTTGTTAAGGGTGTCTCTTCATGTAGTGTTGTGCTTGTGTGTTTTCGTGTCTATATAGACATTGTAGTGACTCGCATCACAGACCTTCATATCCCTCTCATCCTTCGCTGAGAAAACAAACTTCCGGATGTCCCCCTAGCGTTCATGCCGTGGTGAGAATGTTAGTATGTGTTAGAGAACAGAGGTGGGTCTGTTTCCCCCACCTACTTAGAAAATGTAAGTGCTGGTCATTGTTTTACTCTGTTTGTTTATGCTATTCTATAGTGGAACAACAAGACAGATTACGTAAAAATGAAATGAGCCAGAATAAATACCCTCTGTTTGTTTTTCACTTTCTTGCACATGTCTTTTGTTAAATGTTAAAAATGTAGAGTCTCTGGTTTACAGAGGAACATCCCGTGCTTGAGAGGTCATTGAAGTGTTAGGCTGGATTAGAGGTTTGCCTATACAATGTGAGTCTGGTTTTATGTTATGGCACTTTAAGTGAGTGATGGAAATCAAC